>NC_139987.1:9148995-9870245 GCF_963993115.1 Abramis brama
TCTGAACCGTCCAGAGCATTGAGGTTATTTGTATTCATGCAATCTGTGGCGGTTTAAAAGTAAACTCTATTAACCCAGCTTAAAGACCATTCAGTAGAGCTCAGATGTACAGAGGGGACTCTTAGGCAAACTCAGTGTGGCAAATTAACAGCAACACACACACACACACACATGTTTGTAGTTGGCATTATATTTAGAGGCAACACTCAACACTTCAGTCTTATTACAATTCCCCATGCATTGGGAAAATAGGCTCCACTACAAAATGCAAAGCTCGATAATGAACTTCAGACAAAATGAGTGAATCATTTATGAGAGGTAAGGAAAACATAATGGGTAAATAGATTAACTCAACTCTCCTACGCAAACAAATAAACAAATGAACCCCTACCAACAACAACAAAGCTCTTTAAATGGCGGCTTATTTGAGTAGAAGTGAAGGGAATGTTTGGCATGTTTGTGTACAAGTGGAGCCAAGCCTGGTAAGAGACAGTAAAGTAGCTAATTAGCAGTTTTGAAAGATTTACGAGCTATTACAGAGCAGGCTCACCGTTTGTGCATTTGTAGATTTCTTTATTTATTAAAAGGGGGGAAATTAAGTGATTAAAAACAAAGGTAATGAAGGCTTTTGTGGCTCTCAGCATGAGCCAAACAGAGTGGTTAAACTCAGTGGATAAATGGTGCCGTTGGAAGAGAGCTCAAACCTCTCTCTCGATCTCTCATGTGTGTGTGTGTGGTGAGGGTGCTTAACGTTGGCCCGAACTTTGGACTCTACAGGGCCATTTATTTCCTTTGGCGTTCAACAAATCACCACTTTAAATCTCAACTGTCATAATGCCATTTACTCAAAATGGGACCACAACAACACGTAATTCAATCTGACCCCCATGTTCAATTCAATAAGAACAAGTGTTTAGATGCACAGCTGCTCTTTACTATTACTGTAGGGAACCGTGGTGGTGAGAACAGAAAGTTCTCTTTTCTCATTGGATGGGCTGGAATCCTCTTGCATTGGTGCCATGCAGGAGTATCATGCACCTGTTTTGTTTGAGGGGGTAGAGGGTGCTGTACTTGCTGACTTGGGATGCTAGGAAACATAAGACATGAACAAAAAAAAAGGGCAGAATTAACATTTGCAAAATAGTATTTGGTTGGTTGCCTAGATGACTAGTCAGCAAAAAGTAAGTCTTAAGGAAGCCCTGTATAGTGTGACTGATTTTGAGTTCACCTGACCCAGATTGGACGTATTTCTTAGGCACAATTTACACAAGATGCATTCTTGCAAAACAGCAGTATGGACTGCAGTGGAATCAAACAGAATGCTTGGGTCTTATGAAATGTTTTAAAAAGTTGTTACATGTTATATATTTAATCTGATGTGCTTAAAACTTAAAGATGCAAAAATCTGTTAAAATATCTCAGTCTGAATGGGCACAATGCTTCTGTTGCTTGAGCTGTACCGCGGATGGGTTGGGCCCCATCACAGTGATCCAGAGGGAGGGTGCCAAGAAGTGAGCAGTGACAAAAGACTATGTAAGGACGAAAACGAGATGAATAGAGGACTGCAGTAATGGGGAACTACAGGGGCTGGCAGAGACAGGTAGAAGAGACTAAAAGTAAATAGGAAGGAGAGCCAGGGATAGGGAGAAAGACAGAGGAGTAGGAGAATAAATGGATGGCAAGCAGAAGAGAATGAAAAGACGTCAGTTCAGGGAAAATAAATGGCTGGCGGAATGCTTACAGGTGAATTTAAAGAGGGATTAGTTGGTGTGTACACATAGGAGAGAGATGTACTCTGTTCCAAAACCTAGTGAGCTGCCTCCGCAGGCTGCATATTAAGGCATCATAAGCATACTCGAGTTGTGAAGAGTGTTTCAAACTGGTTATAAATGTAACTAATATAATACTGAAATCTACAGAAAGTCGAACCCCTGGCATTCTTCTCATGTGGAATACTATTTATTTGTATGATGTGTTGAGTTGCAGAGCATCCCAAACCAGTAACTTCTGAGGTTCTGTTTTAGTTATGATGCTGCCCTTGAAGGAAACTGTCTATGTTGGCAGTCTCTAAGAAAGAAGTTGAAAGAAGTTGGTCAAGGTCTGGCATGAAGAAATGGGGAATGAGGAAGAACGAAAGGGAGAGGCATGTCCTAACTCAGTCTGGCTCTCCTGGGGAAGGTCTTAAATTACACTCGGATGTGGACAGCTTGTCAATTGCGAGGCCAGGGCCCTGGCTCCAGAGAAACGCTGCATACCCTTCATTAGGTTGCAATATCAGTGGCCGTATCAGTGGCTCTAAATCTCAAGACCCTTTATTTATTTATTTATATACACACTTATTTATGTATTAACCTTTCACCTCTTCTTCTTGACTTGCGATGTGGGCTAGATCCCCCAGGCTTCCTCTTGAATAAGAGATAGCATCAAACCTTGCACTATACTGACCAATAGGGTGTAAGAGTGTAGCAGTCACTATGGTTGCAGCTTATCAGACTCTTAATTGCTCATGTGTGTCAACATATTGAGCAGAATACATTACATTTTACCAGTGCTTTGTGTTCAGTACATTCACTATGGCTCTGTTCCAAAACCTAGTGTGCTTATCCTTCCTTGAAAACTTTGTTTTTGTGCTTAAACTTGAACTTGAGAAAAGAGTGTCCAAATTTTGACAATCAATGATGCAGATGAGAGGAGATAAGTTTCAATGGGGCAAATAAAAGAAGATCATTTTAGTGCATTGCTAGCCTTTCTTCAAATGAGATCACTCAAAGTAGCAGTCTCCCTGCAGGTATACATCTCTAGTTGTTCAATAATTTAGCCACAAAAAAAATGTCTTATTTCACAGACCACTGTAGCTTAGCCCAATTTGAGTGCTAGTGTTTTTGAAGGCAAACAAAAGTCTTGGAAGCCCAAGGTTGTGATGATGCAGCTATATATTCAGACACATTAGCAACAGTGACAACCAAGCAAAAACAAGTATGAACTGTTAATCCCTGAGTGTTAGAGCAGGAATAACCCATGTGTGATGTCAATTTTAGGCTATGGAGGCATTTCTGCTTGATCTAGCCCCTAACAGCAATATTGTCATTTACATTTGATTTCACAAGGCAAGATATATGCTTAGTGCTAACACAAACCAATGGCTAGAAACTCTCCTCCTAACCTCAGGCTAGACTCTGCATTCAATGATTTATTGAAGGACAGTTAATTAGCCTCCTGCACTGAGATGTCTGCAGGCGCTGTCGAGTGGCTGCCCGTCACATACATCAGTACTGATGCCTGTCAATCACAGAGCTGGCGGCTGAGCCCCTAAAGCCCGTAAAGCTCCTGCTGGGCCCACGCCAGCATGACCAGTTTTAAATGAGAGGAGAAGCTGCATTAGACTGGACTGAGCTGTTCCACAACTCTGTGATATGAAATCATGAAATAAGTCAGAGTCACACTCAGTTCTCCTTCGTTTCACTTATTTTCTGGGCTCCCACTCCTGATGTTACCACCCAACTGTACCGAATGTCCATCTCCCACTGAGATGAGTTATGTGAAATTCCCTGCTGGCATGAGCCAAGCCGCCCCATCACACATTTGATGCACCGTAAAGGACACCAAAAGTCCATTCCCACGTAGTGAGTTGAAGTTGAAGACTGCAAAAGTACATCAATGAATTAAGTCCTTAAGAAATTTATTTAGAAGGGTTCAACTGTGCAAGGGCCAATCATTCTTAAATTATTAGTTGAGCCTCCAAAAAAAGAAAACAAAAAACAACAACATAATTTAGTCATCATTTACTGACCATCATAACCTGTGCAATTAACTGTAATACAAAAAGATACATTTGGAATTATATACTGGTCACTCTTTTCACAATAAATTGGCACAATAGTTTTCAAACTTCAAAATGGATGCAAAAGATTTACAAATTAATAAAAGACAACCTTTCTTAGATCAAAACATGCAAACATAGGGCAATTTTCAGGAAAATAACAGGGTAAGTAAAACTTAGCAGAAGGAATATGTTGCTCTGAATCTCAACAGGCTTGGTGAGAGGAGCTGAAAGGTAAAGTACCAGGAGAGTCAATACCCCAAGCCTCATATATGTTCTCCATATTTCTGAGCACTCTTACTCGACAAGAGAGGCTTTGAGCCTTTTCCCCCTCCAGTCAAACTGAATGAGCTGAGGAAAAATCGCTCAGCTTGAGTGGTGGTGTTGGGGCTAACCCCTCCAGGCACTGCAGCAGGTGATGGGATGAAGAAGGGAGGAAAGGAAATAGAAAAACAAATAGTGAAAAAGAAAGACAAAAAAAGAAAATGTGTGTTGAGGTAAACTGATCAAATGGTAAAAAAAAAAAAAAAAAGTAAAATTAATGTGATCATCATGAATAATTAAAATAAACAAAAATATTTTACTTATCATGAATAGGTCAAATAAATAAACTCTGATCATGTGACAAAAAAAAATAAAAAATCTGTTTGGTTGTATTAGTGTTATTTGGCAGGCAATACATTGCAAAATCATATTCGGATTGTTAGGCACTAAAAGACCTAGCCTCTTAACATCTCAGTTGGATTTTCAATTTAAAACCTTTTCATTTGACTCATCTTAACTTACATGGACTCCTTAGGTAAAGACTGCCACATGTCATTTGTCTCATTGAAACTTTAATATATTCCTTAGGTAAAGACTGCCATATGAAATTACTGAGGTTGCTCCATCAATGAAGTCATTTCCACAGTGATTTGGTTATCTGCAGTGCATTTGTTGGAGACTGCTTTATTTTGACAAGGATGTTAATGCAGCAGAAATGTATTTATAACTCAGAGAAGGCGTGAGGATGAAGATTGTGTGTGTGTGTGTGTGTGAGAGGGAATACAGGAAAGGAGATTTATCGGGAGGCTCGTTAGACAAGCATCAGATTTCAGCCCTGTCAAAAGAGGTTACAGTACACCTCCACAGAACTTTGTGCCCTGGGTCTTCAACTCGACTCACATCTTTGTAATGGGATTCAGCGGTCATTACGTCTGCTCGATGAGTCATTCTGCTAGACTTTATGATTCCTGGTTGGTTCTATTTTCCAGTGTGCTGCTGTTGTTATCATTGCAAGCACTGCTGCTAATATTGACATTTCCTTTCATACTTACAATCTGAAAATAAAAATGAAGTAGAACTCCTCCCCCTGTAGATCGATACCAAAATGAAGCTATGAAACACTGGAGAATATCCCAAAACTCTTAACCTCTCCAAAGGGTTCCTCTTGTCAGATTTGACCTTGCTGCATGCTAGATGGTGGGGCTTTATTTCTTTGCCTTCCCACTATTCAGCGGCTCATTATTTATCATCCCCATTGTGAATTAGCTTCCTACGACTAGCCCTGAACGTCTGGACTATCATAAAGGAGACTGCTGTGCCATTTCAGGACTCTTCCGAATTGCCTACAGTGCATTAGCAAACCCACAAGGGAAGCACCTGCTGGTCCCACAACTCCATATGTGTCTAGACACTGCAGCCCGTCGATCAAATGAGTCTGTGGGTATAAAATAAAACTACGGAAGATTCCACTTTCACTTTTACCGCATTTGTGGATTTACACAGTTGTGAAACCAGTATGTGGCAACTACAGGAAGTAGTGTGCACACAAGGATAAGGCTATGGGAGTAAAGTTATCTGTGACATAATGTACTTATTTGCCTTCTTCGGCACATCTCAGCATGTCATCTCAATGTCGCCAATTTTGCTGCTCACCCACTGCTTGGTAATTACACCACCCATCAAGACTAAGCCAAACTCTGGAATACAAATGCACAGTCTTGCAAAAACAGCTAAACAGGGCAACACATTCAAAATCATCTGCTGTTCAAGACTTATTGTGTCTCTCATAAGTGTCTCCATGTTCTCTTCAGGGGAAAGCATAAGCTTTCTCAAACTATCCGGCCATCAGTGGAATTGGAACCACAGACTATTCAAAAGCCGGACACTGCTACAAAAGCCCCTCCTAAACCTAAATGGAAATGGGAGCCATCATCTCTTCTCTGACTGCCCATATGGTCCTGCCTGCTGGAGATGCCAAGCCCTCATGGGACTTAACAGCTAGAAAAAAAAAAAAAAATCTCCGCTTTCAGAATTCAGAACCATTTTTTGAAGTGGGCTGTATTATATTCAGGGTCCAGCGACCAAGCTGTATACCAATTGTCTCAAAATGTCTTGTGTTTCCGCTTATGGACACTCGCGTATATGAGACAGAGAGATTGGGCTTCTACCGTCTCAGTCTTATTTGTTCTCCAGCAAATAGGCTCCAAATAAAGGGCTTGTCTCGATCTCTCTTGCTCAGTGGAGGGGAGCCATTGATAGGCGCAGGAGCAGATGGGGATTGACAGAACTCCTAGGCAGAGAGCTAATTGAAGGAGACTGGGGAGGACTTTGACGGCAGTCAAATGCCAGCAATGATGGGGAAATCAATGAAAGCTTCAAATGTACCACTTACAACAGAATTCAAGGAACTCTTTGCTAATTTTCATGTAAGTGCAAATGATTTCGTTTTTCTAGTTAGAAAAAAAAAATCCAGACAGCTTCTCTGACAGTTTCCTAATAGTTTCTTATATTTAGAAATACGTAGCAGCAGACTATGTGAGGGGGATTGGACCAAAAGCAATTTCCCCCTTAACACTTAAAGCATTCTGTAATCTAAGGGTGTAACTTTGGTTTGAGAAGTGGTTTGAGAATGTTCACTATTAATGTTTGCGTGTAAATAAAATTTAAATAAAGTGAAACTCAATTTCCTCTGTAATGCAAAAACAACATAAAGACAGTATATTTTAAATAATTGTTTAAAATAATTGTTTAAAAAAATAAATCTTTTTATGAATGAAGGCCTGTATCACTGATATTAATATAGCTACCGATGTCTCGATGAAAATGATTTTTTCCCCCAAATTTTAAACATTTATTAGGCTTCAAAAATATAACAACTTTTAATTTAAGTGAACTTTAAACAATCCTCACTTAAACCCATAATAAATGTCATATTTACCTTTGCCTTTGTTGTCTTAACAGGTACGAAATATACAGAAATTGAATAAGGTTATCAAATAGTCCGCACTGCATAAATTATAAATTACATATAGATTAATCCTTATTAAAGCTACAAATGTTCTTTAGTCAAGATCAGGGAGTAATTTTCTCTGTTCCCTTTGTTCTTTGGTTAACTTTAGAGAATTAGTGGCTGCTGTCACTTTAAGATCTGCCGCTGACAGGATCTCACGCATCTCATTCTCTCACTATTCTTTCCTTTCATTTAAGATTTTATTAAACTCATTTAAGACTGTTCTTGTGAGGATACTCGACAAAATGGGCATTTTGGCATAAATGTGTGTGTTATTGTTCGTTCAAGCGCAAAAGAGAACTGGATTCTGCGCTACCTGCTCATTAGAACTTTCAGTTAGCTATTTTTAGAGTGTGGACGCGACGTTCCTGGACACGGCAGCGCGCATCGGCACAGGCTCTCTGTGTCCTGCTCCTCCGTGTTTTTTTTTTTTTTTTTTTTAAATCATAACAAACTAATTTGAAAGTGGGAGGGAGGGGGGGCACAAACGGGATTTTGAAAAGTGGGGGGGACATGTCCCCCCGTCCCCATAGGAAATTACACCCATGCTGTAATCACTCCATTCCACTCCAGGTTTTTCATTTCCCACTCTTCACTCTCTTTCCATTCACTGGTGAGAGAAAGCCATCCAAATTCACTCAATAGTGAAACGTTATTTCAGTGTGTTTTTATTTTTAACACTTTACAATAAGGTTTAATGTTAAGCATCATGGACTAACAATGAAGAACATTTGTTATAGTTAATAATAAATACAGGGTTTAAAGTTCTCCATCGCTAATATGAAAAAAAATAAAAAAAAAATAACTGTGTGAAAAAAGTGGTTAGGTCTGCAGACACTTTGGATGAGCAAGTGTGACAGTGCCACTATGACCTTGAGCCACAATGATATCCACCTATATATAATCACATATATCAGTACACCACATCATTTGCAATATGTAAGTGAGTCACTCTCTATAAGAGTTATAAGGCAAACAAGTGGCTATCGTCACAGGCGATTGATGTGTTGCATGACTCACCAGCATAGCCAGCCATTTCATTTTACAGATGGCATGAGACAGACGACAAAGTGGAGCACCTTCAGATCTAAAGTGGGAGAGGATGGCGCAGGCTGAAATGCCCAGCAAACAGATTCTTCAGGTTGAGTGACAGAGTTGAGCAAACTCAATCTGTGATTCATATTTCCTTCTGCTTAATATCATGGACCCACCATTTGAAAACCCTCTTGCAAAGGACCCCCCTTAAAAAAAATAAACAGATAGACATCTTTAACTTGTGTCGTGTCGTTCACTGCACAACAGAGACTCTTAAAGGCAGAAACATTTAAAATAAGCCCGAGGCTCATTAAAGACAGATGCTCAAGGGACTGTGATGAGAAATTATTTATATTCTTGTGAAATAAAATAATAATAAAACATTTGCCAATGAAACACTTGGGGGCATCTGCAACTTTGATTGTTGGGAGATTGTGCCTTTGGTTGTAAATGAACAAATTCAGCATTCATGGGGAGGTGAAGTGCTGATTATGACTTGATTATCCCTCAGGGCTTTTTGATGTCAGATAAGTTGCTAAGCCATTTATAGCCGCCATTTGATTTCAGGCAGATATAAGGCATCTAAATTGTAAATGAAATAAATAAAATTACAAAGATGCACAAGAGTCACACAGGACACAAAACAAAAATGACGAAAATTCATAGGCTTGTAGAAATAAAGTTGCCTGGACAACATTGGCCATGGTTGTGTGTTTGTATTGCCACAGCTAGCAGAACCAACACTACTGTTTTGAAAACATTCAGCCTACATAGAGATGCGTTTCGTTTTTTCTGCGTTCTCGTCTATTTATATTGCTCTAATTAATCTCTACTATCTTTAGTACAACTTGATCACACACACCTAGAGTTACACAGCTCCTAGCTTTTAATGCTTTATTAACTGGCATTAAATACTCTCTAAATCAGTTTTTTCTAACATTTTGAAGATATTTGGCTTTTCTATTGTACCAAAGATAGTATGCATCCATCGTATGCACACTTCAGAATCTAGCCAGAAGTAGTACGTCATCAGGGTACTTTTTGTCTACTCTTTTATGAGTACTGTGAATTCGGACATACTTATTTTGTTACATACTGTAGGGAAGTATGCGATTTTGGACGATCCATGGTCTTGCTGTCCAAGGCCACTCCCACTAGTCTGCTAAGAATAAGCTTACCTTGTCAAAAACAGTCAAATACCACCTTGCTTGGGTAGGAAATACTTCTTAGCCAACTTTTAGCCATAATGGTGTCAACTTGTATTGTCCCCGGGTGCAAGAACATAAAGAGTAAATGTTACTTTTGGGTGTCCAGTGAAGGATCCAGCACATTGCAGGCAGTGGCTAAAGGCTGCAAAGTATCGTAAATACCAAGAGAACGGCGCAACCAAAAATATGAAAAACCTCTGTGGTTGTAGTCAACATTTCAAATTAGATGACCACGAACACAGTGTTTTCATGAAATCCCAAAAGTACAAGATCAAAGCTGTCAAAAGTCTGCAGCATTTTTTGTCATCTGGAGGAGTTAAACTGACAAATAAATGTGAATTTCTCGGCCCAGGACACTCAGAAAATGAGTAAACATTTTTAATTTACATATACTATGGACATTGTAACAATACAAAGCGGATTGAAAATTTACTCTTTGACCTACACATCCCTCTTGATGCTCAAATGCTTTTTCAGACACCAAAAGTGAGCATACACAAGACATAAACCTCACAAAATACGACTCCTTCACAAAAACAACTGCATCACGAATTTTACATAAGCACAAGCTTGTGTTGCCTCTTTTTTCCTCCTCTCAAAAAACTCCTCACTCGGAGAGTAAGGCAGATTAGTGGGTGGTTTGGGTAGCATCTGACTTATCTGACACAGCCAGAGATAGCCTGGAGGGTGCCATGCTAAAGAGGCATATCCAAAAATTTGGAGCTTGAATCAAGCAATACAGTAGGAGTTGATAGTAACCTTCCCTTCAAACTAAAACAAAGCTTACCTACTCAAGAAGAAAACACCCCAGCACAGGTCTTGTTTGAAAACACAGTACTGAGCGTAAACAACGATGATTATGTACAAAGAAGTGCAATATGAAAATCAAACAGAGAGCATCTTGCATGTGTAATCCCCATGAGGAAACATAGAGATCTTGGGAGCTAGCATACAAGGGAACAGTACCTCTATGATAGAGGAGAAGTATGTTAGAATTACAGATGGAAAGTAGGGGGCTCTTGAGGATGTGAGGGGCATAGGCAAAGTAAATCATAAGTGGATCATTCCATTTGGGACGGTCGCAAGGCGCCAGTGTTGAAACGAGTGTTACCACTGCAGCCCCTCGATGGAGGTATTAAGGAGCCCCACTTTAAAAAATAGGCCATCTGTAAAGCGCCAACCAGTACACTAGAAAAAGAGCCTGAGCAGATCGCCAGATTCGCCACACAATCTAAAAATTACAGCAAGAGATACAGCAAAAATAATTGCACCCTGCACGAAAACCCTAAAGGGGGTTACAGAAAGGCTCAATTATAAGTGCATCGTTCCTCAGTCCATGACTGCTGTGGTACCCTTGAGCAAGGCACTTAACCACTATAAGCTCCAGGTGTGCTGCAATATAGATTCATTTATGTTGTGACGCACTGGCTATGTCCGAAAGCAAAGGTAGATCAATCAAAGTGTTAACATTTTATAAGAAGGTTACTAGTTTTAGACAGGCTCAGGACTAATCAAAACTGACCAGATTAAGGTATATTAGAAGACAGGTTGTAAGGTGAAATATTGAATCTGGACACGCCTTGGTGCTTGGGCAAGTTATTGGGCACAGCCATTATCCAACTGAATATGAGAAGAGTTCAGGAAAAAAGTGCAATGTTTTGGATGAATTGCACCTGAAATAACCTCAGTTAAATTAACCTAATTTTATTTAGCAATACACTGACTGAAGCTCAATATTTATAGACATCCTCCTAAATATAATATAGATGTTAAAAGCTAAACCTGCTGAAGATAATAATGGCTTAGAGAACTGCAGCTAATGAAAATCTGGGGCCAAAGAATTACAGGTGCCAGCAAAATTGCATATCAGCTTGGCACTATACTTCGAATAGCTCACAATGAGACCCGTGAGACCTTCAAGACACTGAGCCCCAGTCACAGGGAATAGTCATTACCTGCAAAACCACACTTGGTTATCTCACCATTCTGACAGGAGGCAGGCTGTAGTCCCAGGGCTCAGTTAAGTGCATGCTCCCAACAGGCCTTGGCGGCAGACAAGACATTGCAGACATTGAAATGATGCATGAAGGATTATATGGCCGCCAAACAACACTTCCAGTGATGGGTTAGACATGTCATCCTCCCACTCTGTCCAGGGACAATGTTTTTCGACCTCATTGCCATTGAGATTGCTCTCTGAGCACTTCTCTTGACACGAAGCCGCCCTAGTTTTGCTCAGAATAAGCGTTCCACATGAGCTTGCTCTCGTGTGAGTGTCTTTCCTAAGATAAGTAAAACATACATGATGAACCCCAAACGCCAATTAAAATTAAGATTGTCAAGAGTGCCTGGTAAAATCTAGGGTTGAACGGGTTATTGTTTTTGCTGATTATTTAGTGCTGATAGCAGCTTACGTACTAATCAAATTGGTAAAAAATATATAAAAATTGTTAGGATTTTTCTCTGACAGCATACATTGCATAATACTTGTAGTAAATAAGAAAAACCTATATATCTATATTAGTGAAAAAATAAGGGCAAAATGTATAAATCATTTTTTAACTACATCAAATATAGATATGAACATTGAAGACCATGGAGTTCATTTTAACCATGAGTTTGATGGTGTCCCTAAAAAATAAAAAATAAATATTTTTTAATTTGTTTTCCATATTACCAGGGATTTATAATGGGCACTACTATTCTGAATCTACTGTTAATGTATGTTGTTCATATTTGCTATATGACAATATTTACTTAGTGTTAATATTGGAATGTGTTATAGAAGACTGAATGTGTGTATATTTTGTTTTGCTTATCTGTTAACCACCGAGGACCAATTTCAAAACATTCTCTGGTGTATTTTGTATGTATATTTTTTGTTTGAAGTTAAAAGCCCATATTAAGCGCATTAAGCTTTTTTTCTCCAACTTAGTTGTCACTATTGGCAACATCCAATTAGGGATGTGCCGGTATAAAATTTTCATGCTGCGATTAATTGATTGAGCTTTTATCACGGTATACGGTATTATCACGATATTTTAATTGCTCAAGAGAAACGAATGGATTGGGAGGGGATGTAAAAAAAAAAAAAAACTTGCATCACAATAGGTGTAATTGTGATTGTCAAAACATTTGGTAACTAAACAGAATTTTACACAATTTTCACGATTTCAATTCAATTCTTGGGATTTGATTTCAATCTTGATTCAATATTGACTCTTTGGATAAATATTAGGTAGGCTACAGTAGATAGCCTACATGTTAATTTTTCTCAAGAAAAAATATATCTCACATAATGTTGTAAACATACAGAGAGCCCTGTCAGCTGGTATTATTAAAGGTTAAAAATTAACAAATTAAATTAAATAATATAATTTGGTTTTCATTATAATAACAATTATGACACAAGTAAAAATATAATACAAATGTAATATAGTGCATATATTTAGCAAAATACTCCTCTCTATAGCTATTTTTTCTAGTCAACTAACATGTTGGTCATTAAATGGCTTTCCTGAGGTAAATGTAACGTTTTGTGACATCATTGTTCACCTGCAGTTTTATTGACCTCTTTTCGTGGTTGAAAAACACTGATTGATCGATATTATGTATGAGGCATATATACCTTTCGGTAAGTTGTACTGTATCTTTAAATAAAAAGTAACAGATGATCGGTTTACTTGAATTGAGGCACTACAGCGATCGGTCACGTCACATTTACAAGCGCCAAAACTGAATTTCGAGCTGAGAATTTTTTTCATATCAAAAGTAACCTGCTCTGTCTAGTCTGTCGGTCTCCGTGTCCTCTTTGCTCCGTGATTTTTCTCTGCGTGAGAAAATGGATGTGTGGCGCGAGAGCGTGTGAAAAGTGTACGTTAAATTGCGTGAGTCTGAAGTTGGCAGCCCTGCTTTTAGAAGGGGGATAAATCCTTTATTTTACTGTCTATGGATAAATCGTCGGCAGCGTTCCTCCTTTCGCCATGCTTCTTCTCCGTGTGAGGATTGTTTACATTAGTGCGCACTGAGCCGCATGCACACAGTGCTTCTACATGTGGGGGATTGTTTACATCAGAGTGCGCACGTGTTTCGCGCAGCATATGCAGTGTTTGTTTAAGCGGTTGATGGAAAATAAGCTAATGCGCGTTCTATAAATATAAATTCTGATCTATTATTTTTCACGGTATTTTGAAGTGCCCGCGATAACAATATCGTGCATATTCATTACCGCGATTTATCGCATTACCGAATACCGGCACATGTCTACATCCAATATACTCTAGGATGAAATTATTGTAAAAACTGAATTCTGGCAATTATACCCACTTGACAAGCTGTCTGTCAAAAAAATGTCTAACCATTGGGGAATACATTTCTGAGACACAACTTAAAAGGTCATTTCCCACATCACCTCTCCTTCCACAATGAAGGCTCTATCATACTCATTTCATTTCCTCAACCTTCCTTAATCTGCCCTCTCCAAAGATGAAAAAGAAGAAGTCATGACAAAAGAGCCAAAGAGAAATGTGGCGACTGCCATGGTCGTGAGGAAGGGGAGATGACCTTGATATGCAAATAGACCATCTTTAAAAGAGAGAGAAAAAATATACATATCTATCATGCAGTGGGCCATTGGCAGGAATGTAGATGGGTTCTGCTTCATTTAATTATCATCATCTATTAGAAATAATTTTTCAAATTTCCAATTGATGGTAGACTAAGGCCTTGTCCACACTAATATGTTTTCGTTGTAGTGTGGACTGTCAAAATGGAGGTATTTAAAAAACCATGACGCAAGTTTAGTCATGTGACACATTTTGTACCATTTTGTACGCTTTTGTGAGGTGTTACGCATGCGCAGTAAGGTGAATTTAGCGTTTTCTGTTTTCTGCCTGAAAACGCTAGTGTGGACGAAGAGTGTTTCTAAACGAAAACGCCGTTTTCAAATGTATCCGGATTAATGTAGACGTACCCTAAACGTTTTAAAGGAGGTTCAAACTTTGTTCATCAGCAGAAGTCATGCAGGTTTGGAATGACAAGAAAGTGACTAGAAGATGACAAGATTTAAATTTGTGTGTGTTCTATCCATTCAAGCACAATGAACCTCTGCCTTAAAAATGAATAAACAGCCGTTGAAGCTGACAACACCATTTCTTTACAAACGTATGTGCTGTGTGGAGTCTTGACATTTGAGGTTCTGCTAATTCTACCCTTGCGTCGCTGCACTATAATAATAATCAGCGGTATTCTTCTGCTCAAAACTGAGCCTCTGAACGAGAAACATGCTCTAGCCCACCATGCGCCGTGTACTTGAGAGGTAAGAGCTTCACGTGTGCCCACTGGGCCAAATGCCTGCTCAAGCCATGACATGATCCTAATCGACATGAGCACATGGGAGGGCTCAAGCCCAGGGCCGTGGGCCAGACACTGAACACAATGACCAGATCTCCCATTCCGGCGTCTCCGAGCGCTTTACAAACAATGCCCGGTCAGGAAAACAAGCCCTCGATATCAGTCCACAGCTGTGCTTTTGTCTCTCTCTCCATCCGTCAGAGACGCACCACGCAGGCTTATACACCTACGCCGTTGCCTCTGCTGCCCTCTGTGACGGAGAGAGCTTGTTTATCACACCGAAGCATATTGCCGATGTCCTCGCAAGGCGAAGAGAGAAAGAGAGACGGGAAGATAGAGAGACAGACGCAAGAAAAGGGAACGAAAGAACAGAACAAATAGTGGCTGTGAAAAAGATGAATAGAGAAAGAGCAGCAAATAAAGAGAAAGAGAAAGGACACAGTAAAAACTGCTGAGATAGAGAGCGAGAGAGAGAGAAATGGAGTGAACACATTGGAAAGCACATAATGGAGGGGACATAGGCTAATTAAAGAAGGCCGGATTAATTAGGCTTTCAGTCTGCCTGCCTCTCATTCTCCCACTGTGTTTCCTGCCAGCACCACCCTCCATCCCCTCATAAAACACGCCACATTGTTGTTGGACGGACTTTAGGGTTCTGGTCTTTGGAATGTACATAAGTCTGTAATGTACAGTGGGAGAGTAACTTGGTTACCTTTGTGGGCAAATACAAGGTAAGGCTGGGCGGTATGATGGTATATATTATGTGTGATGGGAGAAATGTGTAAAACATGCTATACCACTTATACCACAAAATTATCCCACAACGTAATTAAAAAATCTGACATCAAGCGTAAAATTATAGCCTGAGGCAGCAAGTTGTATCGCTCCGTGAGGTAGTGATTCCAGCCCAAGCATCCAACAATTTCCCCCAAAAAAATAACAAATAAAAATAGAAATGCATAGATATTAAAGTACTTTCTGATACTGACAAGCTGAAGCTGATCATTGTTTTAACTGATAAATTACTAATTTTGAAAGTGTTGCATTGTTTTGTAAAAAATAAGACACTAACAACGAAAATCAGTCATTTACAGTTCAGAACAGTATGAAAATGGATATTAATTTTGAGATTTGCTAAAAATTTAATTTTAACAGTGTTATTAACTTAAACGACTCTATATGTAAAAATAATGTAAATACGTATATACAGACCCTTTCCAAAAAATCAGAATATCATGGAAAAGTTTATTTATTTCCATAATTCCATTCAAAACATTAAACTTCCATAGATTATAGATTCAAGGCCCACAACTTAAACGATTTCAAGTATTTAGTTGTTTATTTGTACATAATTTGGGCTTCCAGCTCATAAAACCCACAAAAACAGGATTTCAAAAAAAATAGAATATTACATGAAATCACACAGTAATTACACAGTGATACCATGGTCATTGAACCAGGTTTTGGTTATTTTGGCAGTGTGGACAGGTGCAAATCCTGCTGGAAAATGAAGTCAGCATCTCCATAAAGCTTGTCTGCTGAAGGAAGCATGAAGTGCACTGAAAATGTCCTGGTAGACGGCTGCGTTGAGTGGACAGCACAGTGGACCAACACCAGCCGATGACATGGCTCCCCAAACCAACACAGACTGTGGAAACTTCACACTGGACTTCAAGCATCTTGGATTGTGTGCCTCTCCATTCTTCTTCCAGACTCTGGGACCTTGGTTTCCAAATGAGATGCAAAATTTGCTCTCATCAGAAAAGAGGACTTTGGTCCACTGTGCTTTATTAAATCCAGAGTCAACGCAGCCGTCTACCAGGACATTTTCAGAGCACTTCATGCTTCCTTCATTTTCCAGCAGGATTTGCACCTGCCCACACTGCCAAAAGAACCAAAACCTGGTTCAATGACCATGGTATCACTGTGTAATTACTGTGTGATTTCATGTAATATTCTAATTTTTTGAAATCCTGTTTTCGTGGGTTTTATGAGCTGGAAGCCCAAATTAAGTACAAATAAACAACTAAATACTTGAAATCGTTTAAGTTGTGGGCCCTGAATCTATAATCTATGGAAGTTTAACGTTTTGAATGGAATTATGGAAATAAAAACTTTTCCATGATATTCTAATTTTTTGGAAAGGGTCTGTATATGTAAACACACACACACACACACACACACACACCTCTACTCCAATATAAAATGAATCAAACCATGATAGAAGATTTTAGATATACAGTAATTAATTATTCACTTCCTTGTGTTTGCATTTTTTAGATTTAGATTTAACTTTATTGTCAGTGTGTCCTCTTGGACATTTACGTATCGGTGCGTATCGGTGCAATCCGTGGTTTTTGCTTATGTCACCAATCTAGTAAAAGAGTACTAAAGATTTATGGGAGTTCAGATGTGAATAAACCATTGAATTACAGCCACTTTGCAGCCAAGGGCGCCTGCACTCCAGAAGACTGTCATTTACAAAAGCCTCAAAACAACATCTATTCTTTAAATAGACGACTTGGACCAGCCCCCCGTACAATCCAATTAGGCATCAAATCACTTCAACTATGTTTTTCATAACACTGAGTTACAAGAGGCCATCTGGGACACAAAACAACCCTCTCTCACAATTCCCACCCCCCACCCCCCACCCCCCACAATTCCCCCCCAAAAAGAGCACTCTCTCTTCTCAATTGCACTGATTTCATGAGCAGACATGAGGGGCCACTTTTGCAGCGAGAGCCCTCATTAGTTCTGTTCCTCCACCCTGCTCGCTGGAGCAAACGATGAGGACCCTTCAGTCCTGTTCTCTATGTAGAATCCTTGGCCAAAAATGACAGGCATGATGGGCATAAATATTTATCAGGTGCCAAAGCTTTGCCAACCTGAAGATACTGGGACAAAAATCAGAAAGTGCGGCTAGCCGTTTCATGATGATTGACGTACAGGCTCACTATCAGAAAGTCATCCTGGAGTGGGAGGCTGGAATGCCCTTGTGCCAGGCTGCAAGCTCAAGTTTATGATAATCCCAATAAATTATAATGTACTCCGCAGACATTAAAAAACATGATTTGTACTAAATTAAATGGGCTGTGACTCACAGAATCTAGAACAGATTCCTCTCACTCTCATCCCTTCTGACTTCTTTTACTATCAGATAATATTCTTTTCTGCTGGACTCATTCAGTAATATTCATTTGCAGTAGGAGAAAGTGGGGTAAGCTGTGCAACTTTATAGTTAAAGCCCCCATAAAATCCAAATTGAAGTTTTTTGGCTTTTAGTATGAATAGGTTAGCCTCAAGTTTATCAGCTAGTGTGCTCCACAACAAAATTTGCATTTGGAAGATATAAGCGTTGAAAATTTTCAGTCTCTATAACTTCCATCAATATGGATCAACAATTTTGATGGCATCACTCTGCACTTCAGCTTCATATCATATTTTCTGTCCAATCAAAGGTAACATTTTATTTTAAGGTGACGTAGTTATACGTTACTACATGTACTTACTTACTTACTATGTAGCTACTTACTATAGTAATAACAGTAAACTATACACAATTACAAGTAACTAACCCTTAAACCAAACCCTAACCCTAACCGTAACTCTATAGTAGGTACATGTTGTACTTATTTGAATAAGTACTATGTAACTACGTCACCCTAAAATGAAGTGTAACCCAATCAAATGCTCTCTAAAATCTGAAGCGTCCCACCACCTACACTTAACAGACGCTGAAGCTGTGGCTGAAATCGGTAATTCGTTCACACATTTACTATTTTCTATAAGGTTAATGGCACATAGTGCGCTATTATAGGGGATAGGTAAGGATTCAGACTGTGTAAATATGCTTTATATTGGGGTGTATGAAGTCTGGATTTGTATTAGTGTCATGCGAACCACTGCTGTGCGCACACAGGCTCTGGTTCAGAGACACGACAGCACAGAGCGGATCATTTGCGCGAGTCGCCCACAAAACGTATCGGACCCATTTGAATTCTGCACAGAATGAAGGAGATTAGGAGGAGAAACAGTTAGACAGACTCAGCATTAGAAACAGCACTGGCGAGTAGAAGAGATAACACCGGTGCCATGCCCCAACATAACTTACACACTTTTCAAACTACACATCCTCAGCATGATTTTGTTCACTGTTTTGCTTTAGTAACAGTTTCATCTATAGGGAATCTATTAGACCGTGGCTGTCATAAGCAGTCAAATGTGGCTTTGCCAAACTCAACGGCTCCGGCAGAGCTCTGATTTAAATAAAATGCTATTGACTATTTGAAAAAAGGGGAGGATCTGCTCAATATGTTCCGCCCTGACTTCCGTTTTCAGTGGAAATTACGTCAACACACTGAATAACGCGGCCTTTAAACCATTCTCTTCTCAAAGAGAAATGTGCTAAAGGTGCAATTAATACTCCTGATTATATTTCAGGATGTGTGGTATCAACTGAAATTAGAAGAACGCATCTATAATAGAAACAGACAGAGACATTTGACTTTAAAAGAGAGAGAGAGAGAGAGAGAGAGAGAGAGAGAGAGACAGAGAGAGAGAGAGAGAGAGTGGTCCAAACTTATCCCATGTTAGCAAAAAAAAAAAGCATCATGTCAAGGGGTACAAGTTGAATTTCCATTTCAAATAAAAACATGGAGATTAAGAGAAAAAAAAAAATAGATAAGAGAATTTTTTTAAGAAAATAATGAATGAAAATGTGTAGGCAGTTTACTTTAACATGCAAAGAAATGAGTCAATTTTCTTATTAACACAGGGAGATGCATGCATTATACCATTTTAAAATACTAGATCACATCCCAAAAACATGCATAATTTGCTTGATTAAGGGAGTCACACACCTACCACTCTTTCACTCATTTGACTTATAAAAATATAAATAGTTTGCCTTTTTTGATCAGTGAGCACAATGGACTTAATTGTGTGTGCATTTTTTTCTACTTCACCTTTCTCTCCCTAGTTTAGTATAGTTCCTAGTTTTTAATTCATGAGCCCATTCTGAACTGCTAACCAGATTTGTGGTCTGAACGTTAATCTCCAGCAGGCACTTTTGTCTGTTTGGTGGAGGGGGGGAAATGGGGGATTAGTCCATTTTCATTATTTGCAGGGGTCAAAGGTACTGTTCAACACCAATTTGTTAACTAAAATTTGTTGAGTCTAATGATGATTAATGCCCTTGTTGTAGGCCTTCCACTGTTACACCGAAGCAAAGTTCTTGTTTTTTTGTTTTTTCTACAAAAGCAATTAGAGCACTTTTAAAACCACGAAACGCATCACGGGCTGACAGGTTAAGCTTTTAATACAAATGCGACAGCAACATAATGTACAATACGACAAAATGTGATGGTACTGGCCTAATTGCTCACAACTAAAAATAATTAATATTAAATGAGGTGCCTTCAAAAACACGCTTGATGATTTCAGCGCCTAAGGATATACGTACATGTACAATAGCCCCAATGGGCCTGGCAGTGTGAAGCCCTTATTCCTGCACTCATGTGAGTATTTTATGTTTTGTGAGAACATGTGATGAGGTAAAAGCTTGCAATGTAAGGATAACTGATCGGTTTGGTGACAACAAACTGGTGACAAATCTCCCAACAACTACAATAATAAATACTGGAAATGGAAGAACTTGTTACCTATTATAAATGCCATGTTTTTGCACAAGTATTTAAATGGTAATTGTATTAAACAAAAAGAATAAATCACAACTACATTATCAAGAAAAATAATAGTGCAGTTCTAGTCTGCTATAGCATGATGACTGTTCAGTAAAACAAAGTTCATCACCTAAATAAATGGATAGAACGGGTACTTCATCCACAGTTGAGCCTTTATGAGTTCTGAAGATAAAGACCTTCGGTTGATCTAAATCGATCAAAGAAGACATTAGATCTTGGCTTTATATTTTACGATGAAAGGTGTCCAAATTGCATGACAGTTTAACGGAGAACCTCTCTCAAAGTGAGGTCAGAGGACAATCCCTCTTAGCAGTCTCTTCCACACCTTTATGCCATTTGTGATTCGCAACAGAAGTGATGTAAGGCATGAGAAGAACACTGGTTTTCAAGACAGGAGCAATCTGAACTGTGTGTTTGAATCTAGTCTTTTGGCTTGATGTGAAAAGCCCGTAAATCAGGTGTGCGTGTGGAATACCAAATCGCAGGAGAGAGAATAGAACTCATCAATCATGGGTGACGTGCGCTTTGCTGCACGGGAGGGAAGCCAAACCACATTAGTGTTGATGTAGCAATGCTGTGGTATGGAGGACGGCAGAAGGAAAAAAGGAGGCAAACAATTCAGAATTATAGACTATTAATGGAAAACATTATGGAAACAGGTCAACTAAGTGACCTCAACATGAAGCCTTTCGATGATTATGGACAGGTCACACAAAATTTAGGCAATAGTTAGCAAGGTCTAAGCAAGGAGGTCTTTAGTACCTGTAGAAAGCACCATTACCAGTTCCATTCATCTCAAAGTGAGTAGAGTTCAACCGATAGTGGATTTTACCGATAACGATAATGTTGGATATCCATATTTTACCGATAACGATAAGGTAGGTTGGACCACACTGACCGATAACCGGTTTATCAACCGATAGTTTTTCAAATTGATACTGAATAAAAACAAACATAACATTCCAAGTAAATAGGGCTGAACTTTATTACAAAAAAAGAAAGAAAAAACTGTACTGAACCATGAAAATGTACTGTACTTGAAATATTTTACAATTTAAATATATAAAATATATAAATATTAATTATAAATATATTAATCATAACTTTACTTGCATGTTAGTTCATAGAACATTAACTAAAATGAATAGAACTTAAACATTTTTAAAATGTATTAGTAAATGTTAAAATTAACAATCTAACAAGGAACTTCTAGAGAATTTATTAACCTTAGTTAATGTTAGAAATGGAATTTTATTGTAAAAAGATACCATTTCATATAGATACAAACAGTCGTGCTTAAAGATGGTCATTTTTTAAATATCTACACAAAGGCCATAGCATTTACATTAGACTCTCACACATTATTTGCTTTTATTTTGTAACAAATGTATAATAATACATAACAAAATATGTATTAAAGTGATGATAAAAAAAGAATTGAAATCGAATGCAATTCTGATTTGTTTATTGTTTCTGTCAGCTGCATGATCATATCAATTAGCTATCTCATGTCACTAGCTTTAAATGTGCAACCTCGCTGGCTAACGAATGCATAAAAGTGACCAAATGGATATAATTACTTTATAATGGAAAACATGTAAAGTAGTGTACTACAGACAAACTGTTTTCTTCTTTCAGTTGTTCTTTCTTGTGTTACCAAGATATATCATCATAAGGGCAAAAATGCTATAAGAGACTTAGGGATTTGTACGTAATAAAGAAAAAAAGTTTGTTCCTTGACTTGGGGAAATCACAAGAGAAAAATATGCCAATCTGCTGGACTCTAAAGTGCACCTCTGATCACTTCAAAAACGCTTTGAGGCGACAGATCAGAGAACGGACACGGGCCCATGTGGAGAGGTCAACGTCACTGTCAGAATGCCATTCTGTGTGCCTTTGTGCTCTCACCCACCTTTATAGTCTTCTCTTCCTGCGACTTGATTTGGCATCACCTGTTTACCATCATGCCAATCGGCCTGCTAGCATGTCTACCTGCCTTTCTTGTTTCACTCAGGTCTGTCTTGCTAGCCACAGCACATATGCCCTATCATGGCTCTGCCAGAGGCAGGTCTGCCTTTAATGACACCTTACTGTGTCATGACACCTTACTGGCAGGTTTAATGACACCTTACTGGCAGGTTTCTTAGCCCGAAGGAGTAACGGTAACAGTTGCCTTGGGAAAAGCATGAACATATGTAAATATAGTGAAGCATACAAACAACACACAAAACCAGCTCCTTAAAATGCATCAATTGACCCCAGCTGCCAACACATATGTCAGCGAAGTCCTGAGTGACACACTGAGAAAATTAGTATTTTGTAAATTGGAACTGCAAGTTGTGCTGAAGTATAAAAGGGGGTGATCTAAAATGAGGGAGAGATGATTCAAGAGAGAAAAACGAGTGTGAAGCAAAGATAAGAGGCTAAAAAAATAGGTATGAAGTGATACACATGGAAGAAGTCAAAAAGAGCCCTTGGAAGACAAAGTGGGGGTGTCCTTAAAGACATTCTCATAGCCCCGGGAAGATCATGAAAAGAAAAGAAGAGAGAAAATATAGAAATAGAGCCGTTTCATTGAACATGGATCAAACAGTGTTGAAAGAACCAATGAGTGTATAGGAGTCAGGATTAGAAGGATGGTTAGAAGGTTTTTCACTAACAGGATGTGTTTGAAGTTCCCCATAGACAAAACCATTCCATTTTGGTCTTGGGAGCAGTTAAGCACACACACATATTTTAATGAGGACAAATAAATAATTGTGAAGCAGCAGTTTTTTTAGGGAGTTTGTTATCCTGTGATTACTATAGCTGAATTTTTTTAAAGAATCACACATCTTTATGGGATAAAGGAAGAAGCAAGAGCCTGCCTGAGAGAGCATAATTAAAACCACCCTATCATCTTCAAGTATATGTCTACCAGGTAGAAGAAAGTATTTCAGGCACACTTGTATAAATGCATTATGTTACAGCCTAGAATAAAACAAAAAAATCAAATGAATTAACAGGACTCCTCAAATATGCACTAACAAATCAATATGTAATTGTAAATTAACACCTCATCTGAGGTTAAACAAATCGCATACTGTGCCAAAAACATTTAAAAAATGTGTCCCTCCTAAAATATATCCCTGCCAAAAACATATCCCTCCCGCGCAACAATCTTCTAAAAATGGCATCAAACACAGCACAACAACAGAAGGACTTTTTTTAAGCAGCTAAAGAATTTACCTCTTTTCCCACCAAACCCAATGGATTGTAAGTCAAGGTATGGAGTCTTACCTCACATTCTCTGGAGCCAGAGATGGTGTAGGTGCATGGTCCAGTACCATTGACTAGCACATCTGTGCCCTCTGTGTTATTAGGCTTGTAGTCCACATAGTACTCCTGCAATGGTGTGCTGAGTGTGCGCTCTGTCTCCCGTGACTTTTTCCGACGTTTGCGAGCTGCAGCCGAGTTTTCCTGCAGCTGCTTTACACTGCTTGGATAGCGCTTCCACGAGACATAAATTACAAGGAGGATCATAGCAACCGACAGGAAAAGGGCAACACTTCCTGCCACTATCTTGTGGAATGATACTGGTTCGAAGTCTTGCTCAGGTGGTGGGACAGCCGGCTGAGAAGGCGCTGAAGAGGTGGTACCTTCCAAGGATGTCCCCAGGCCCCCTCTGCTGTCTCCAGATTTAAGAGTCGGGACAAAAGAGCTGGCTGGGGTCTGTGCAAAGGCGACAAAAGGGGTAGAGGGAGCAATTACGGTTGATGGCATGGCAGGAGCAATCATGCAAACTCTATTGGCGTCAACTGCATCCATAACCTTCTCCCCTTGAACTTCTTTGGGTGATGCACAAATCATATTAATTTCTTTGTTTCCACGGAAGGTTCTCAGCCAGGCCACTAGCGGACACACAACTGGTCCACAGTCCCACATATTTCCTGCCAGACTAATTGCAGTCAGAGAGATCCAGGCATCCACAGCTTCTTGAGACACATTGACAAGCTTGTTTGAATCCAGGTTAAGTGTCTGCAGATTTGGCATGGCCCGGTACACTTCTGCATCTATCTCCTGCAGGTCATTTCCTGAAAGGTCCAGCTTCTGCAATGATGTCCAGGTCCACGTAAGGCCTTCACTCATGGTCCTAATGCGGTTCCACTGTAGGTAAAGAGCACGCAAGTTATAGAAGCGTGGGAAATTGAAAAAGTTGATTTTGGAGAACTGGTTATGCTCAATATGCAGCTCAGTTAGCTTCAGCAGGCCAGACATTGAATTGCGAGTAATGCTGCGCAGACGGTTGTAGCCAAGGTCAAGGAACTCAAGATTACGACAGTCCTGAAAAAGGCGAGAGGGAAGATTCTTAAGGGAATTGGAGCGCATGTGCAAACTAAGTAGCTTGCGTAGACCCTGGAACTGCCCCGGCTGCAGAGCTTGTAGCTTGTTGTAAGAAAGGTCAAGGTTTCTCAAGTTTGGTACCAGGTGAAATGTGGTGTTATGCAGAATTGTGATCTTGTTGGAGCTCAATATTAGCTCTTTGAGCCTCCGTATCCCTTGAAAAGCACGTGCATCCACATTGGCAATGTAGTTGTGGTCCAGGTACAGCCAAATGAGCTGGTTGAGGCCAACAAATTGTCCAGCCTTTAGGCTTGCCAAGCTGTTATACCGCAGGGACAGGCCTTGACAGCCACCAGAGAGGTTCTTGGGAACATCACGGAATGCACTAGACTCACAGTATACAATCTTGCCATCACATCGGCAGCTCCGAGGGCAAGGACGCTCACCAAAGCAAGGAGTGGCAGAGAGCCATGCCTGCATTAGCAGTGGCACCATGAACCAGCGGTGCCTCATGGCAAAGCCTGAAATGCAAAAAGAAAAGGAAAAAACTGTCAAAAATCGACATCATTTGATAACACATAAATCATGCCATTACAAACGGGATTATTCAGTTCAATTTATATTTAATGTGTACATACAATACTAGACACAATACTGGGCAAAAGTGAAGCAAACTAGAGGTTGACCGATTCATCGTTTTACCGATATATCGGTACCGATAGTTAATTGGTGGAACTATCGTTATCGGCAAAAATCCACACCGATAATTTTTCCAGGCTGCGTCCGTTGCTGTAGCGGCTGAGAAGGGTGCGCTGTCATTACACAGTACGAGAGCGCTGAGAAGAGTCTGCTAGCATTATACAGAGCGAGAGCGGCCTCTAGAGGCGGAATAATAACTATCACTGGCACCTCTTGTTGTTTATTGTAACATGTGAGGCTGCATGCTGCACAGAGAGAACACGCTTCACGGAGAGCGCATGACACTTCAGATGCGCATTTAAAACACTGACAGCAAAACGGTATGAATACAGAACACTAAAGTACATATTGCCATATCATTATAAAGTAATTAATTTGTTGATTAGATGCTGCATTAGCAGAGAAAGAACAGAAGTATGTTTGCCGTCGAGGCTGTGAGGACTCTAACATTAGTACCTCAAGTGGTTAAAACAATGTGAGAAAAACACACGCAAACCTGACCCAAATGTTTAATGTCGCAATTGTTAGCATTAGTTTATATCCAGCTGGTCAATTTTATGCATTTATTACCCGGCGAAGTTGCATATTTAAAGCTAGTGATGTGATTGCTTTACTCAACATTGATATGTTCATGTAGCCGACAGAAACATAAACAAATCAGAAACGCATTCGATTCTATTATTTTTTATCACTGCAATACATATTGTTATTTTGATTAGATAATCATCAAGTGTTCTATTATAGAAGCAAATAAAGTGATAGACTATACATGTAAAATACATTTATGAAATTTTAATGCTCTGGCCTTTGCAGATATTTAAAGATGGCCACCTTTAAGTACGACTCTTTTGATTTATATGAAATGGTAAACACTTTACAATAAGATTACATTTTTGGATTGACTAAGGTTAATAAATGTTGTAGAAGTATTATTCATTGTTAGTTTGTTAATTTCAACGTTTACTAATACATTATAAATTGAGTTTTAATTTTTATTTTATCTGTTATTACCTTAGTTAATGTACTATGAACTAACATGAATGATCAAGGTACAATTGTATTGCTCAAATAATAATAATACATGGAGTAAAAACGTATATTGCATAATGCATATAGTTCATGAAAGCTAGCTAATACATCCTTGTTAACAAATGGGACTTGCAAAGTGTTACCTATGAAATTTACATTGGCTATGTTTCTAGGTTATAGCTAAAGAAACACACATTTGACCTGTAATATTTTAATGTTTAAATTATTTTCTGTAGAGTTCATTCTGTAGAACTTCTCATTTGAATATATTCATATTAATATATTTAATTTAACACATTCCAGTTCAGCACTGTTTTCCTTGGAGTGTTATGTTTGTTTTTAATCCAGTATCCATTAAAAAAAAAATATCGGT
The DNA here is from genome assembly GCF_963993115.1 of Abramis brama. Taxonomy (NCBI): domain Eukaryota; kingdom Metazoa; phylum Chordata; class Actinopteri; order Cypriniformes; family Leuciscidae; genus Abramis; species Abramis brama. The sequence goes on from NC_139987.1 coordinate 9,175,814, forward strand.
TGAAATATCGGTCAAACCTAAATATCGGTATCGGTCAAATCCACTATCGGTCGACCTCTAAAGCAAACAGTGCAAAAGAGTTTAAAACAGATACAGCAGATTCACTTTCCCTGACAAAGTATCTCTCACACTTGTTTGGCGCAGATTCAATCGTGATCCTATATTAGGACGCTGTGATACATTGCGACATGTTGAATCATGAAATGTGCATTGTGGTGTGCATCATATTATGAGGTAATTGACAATACCCAGCCCTAATTGTTGAGCAGTTTCAAAGCAGAGATTAATACGATTAATGAGAGAAGAAATATTGTAATTGTTCTGTGATTATAAACCCTTGAAATATTACATTTATACAGCAATATGATACCACACAGGACCCAATTAACAGTGGTGATTGTGTAAATCAATCCAGTCATGCTATGTTGTTTAATTCTTCTCTCTGGCAATGGCAAACATGCCTGTCTTCCAATAAGCTTGGACATGAGCCCACTACAGTATGAAAGGAAATGTCCTTAGAGATATGCCTCGGCCATCGTATCAGTCGCTAATTATAATCTAAATGATTGTCAGTCAACCAAATCATTTATATTTGCCTGGATGTTCAGTGACTGCTAGCAGCCTTTGTCCATCTTTCCTTATTACACAAAGGAAAGCCTAGGTGTTGTACTTGTCAAAACAAATGGGAGGTTGAAGTGAGGCCTTATATCAGCAGTGAATTCACAACTAAACATTGGATCAAGAGGTTAGAGGTCTGGGTAAAATACGCATGTTCTTTATGTGAAGGTCTTGGCTAAAGTCTGGACATTTTCCAGTAATGGGATTTTATCATTTGTGCTGTATCTTTCCGGCCTTCATACCCACACTGTGTTACTGTAAAAGGGTTTCAATTCCATTCCTGATGCAACTTTTACAAAGCTGGCTAGAAATAGTTCCTGAGGCATTATCTGTCTGTCTGAGACAAATAATGTGGTGATGACACATTAATATTGTCATAACAAGAAATCATGAAAGTGGTTATATGAAATATCAAAATATACATTTAGCTTAAAGGCAAATCTATTGCAAAACCATCTAAATAACACCTTTAGAAACGTGCATGGAACCAAATGGTTTATCTGAATCTATACAATGTTAAAGTAATTCTACCAGATGTTCTCTAAGGTTGAAAAGGAGAAAATATTCATAAGGTACTTCACTGCATTTAACGGCTTATCAGGACCAAACATTTAAACGGTCAAGAACATTATTAATGCACCTTCTGTTCCTGATTATACCATGGCCTAAAAAATCTTGCTGATCTTGATGTGATTATTAGTGGATGTATTAAGTCAGTTAAACCTAGTTAACAACCAGAAAATGTCTGAATAACTGTCTTAATTTTTGAAAACCATATCGATTGTTATCATGTAGAACCTAAAAATGTCACTTCGTTTGATATCTTCTTATTTAACGCAATGACATTCAGAGTCCAAACAATTTTTGGGATCCAATGATTGTGATTAATAACAATCACAAAAACAAAGCACAGATGCGCTTATGTCCATGAGCGTACACTTGCCAACAACTGATGCACAAGCAGGCTGCAGTACAATAAAGTAATTACGTCACTGGCTTCCATTCACACTAACCAGACAATCAGACTGTATCCGCTTAATGACATTTGCTAATGAAATGATGCTGATAAAGTTAATGATCCAAGTGAAGTCTAATGAAAATTAATTTGTAACAAACTTGCTCTGCCACTTCTCTTATTTTAGATGCATCTACACTTTTTCTTCTCTTGGTAAAACTGATTTTGCCTCTGTATAGGCCTACATACCCTTCACAGTGATGCTCCAAAATTTTACCAGGTTGGTTATTTTATGTTTGCTGTCAAGATCTCCCACTACAGTGCCGCAAAGCAGCAAGCATAGCTCATCATTTTACGAGCTGTGGAAGGCCATCTCGCCGCATGCCGCTAACGAATAACAATCAGAGCAGGTCACATATCTGTCAAATAGCCCCTGTAAAATGATTGAAAGCACATCCATAATCAAGTACTCTAATGTGGCCATGAGAAGGTCTGTGACTTGCAGTTAATTGCAGTGCTTAGTTAAATAATGATGAGTTTAGTTTCAATAATCATGAAAAACATGCAAGAAATATAACTCTGGTAAATAGTTATACATGTTGTAAGCATGCGAAATGCATCCGTTAATAAATGCAAAATTAAATGCAAATTAACATAGAAAATCACACTGATAACACTGATGCAATGCATACTGTCAATTTGCTTTTCTGTCAATAAATAAAATCTATGTGGCTTCCCCTTTCTTTGATGAAGAAATAACTCCAGCTGCTCAAACAAGTAATTAATGCAAAACTATAAGCCTTCCAAGCATTGTATGCACACTTGCATTGGAAAACAAGTGTACACATGACAATGCATGCACATAATGTGCACCTTTTCCAATATAAATCTAAGAAAGAATATTAACTATCGCTGTACGATCTCCACACTATCAATAATGCACGGGCACACTCTGAGAAATTGCCTTTTTGACAAAAATGAGGTTCAATTAGCATTCCAGTGTTAAAAAATGACTTGGCATCAGTCTGCTATTTAAATCAGTGAGAGATAAAAAAATATATATATAGTGATAGGCTGATAATCAGTTGACCAATTTATTATTATTTCTTTATTTTTTTACCGATATTCACACTTTCCAACTTAATTGGTTGTCAGGTCTGTGGTTGGATGGCACAGTTTGGATCCCAACTGAAAAGCACAACATGTTTACAGGTACAATTAGTTATTCAATTTAATGTTTAGACACTCAAACTTTGCATATAACCATTGATTCTCTAGTGAAAAATATCTAGCTTAACATTTAGACCTTATCACTAAAGTCCACACCAAAGACTGAAATCAGTTTGCTACCAGATCACCAAACAGCTTTGCATAAATATAATGGTATAAATAACAGCAATACATAACCTACATTTTCTAAAAATATTTAAAATTTTGACGATATATTACAAGTAGCAGCATAACTAAATAAAATATTAATCATAATGTGTTTTTGTTGTAGGATAGTAGCCTAAATGATCATTTATATTATTGTGACAAAAAAAAGTCAAAGATCAGTTCTGGTTTTCAGACACTTAAACATATATAAACGAAAAATCGGAATAAACTTAATGAACATCGATTAACATCGAATAAATGAATGGACGGATACACTTCACTGTACCTCACCAGAATCATACCACTGTGAACTGAAGTGAATGCAGGGTCAGATTTGATCAAGAAATATGCTTATCATATGCAAAATAAATATGCATACAAATTGTCTTAAAGACAACACCATATGAATGCATGCATAATAGACATTTTATGCTTATCAGAGTACATGCGGTCTCTTTTGTTTTAATGCATAGACACCGTTTGAAGACAATTCACATCTCAATGAAAAAAATAATTCAACTGCAGGAAATGTCCCCCTAATTTATCACCATAAACATCTACCGTGGTTTCCATGTTCACTTATGTCCGAGTGATAGTCAAACTTACCCATCACCGCGTCTCAGTCAACTCCTCGCCACAGGTTTTACAGCTTACCGCTCGAGACCCGAAACGGCATGGCACGCGCTCTCTTCAGATGGTTCGGTTCTTCCACGCGCACGTTCCCGCCTGTAGTCCTCCACCGCAGAGCAGACGCGGGAAATCTTCAGTCTCTCCTGACTGACCACTTACCATATCTTTTAATTCCCCTCAAAACAAAATGTTCATAATAAACATCCACTCGAACAGAAAGAATCCATTTTAAATCCTAACATTTTTACATCAAGTCACAAACAGAACCGGAGACGCGCGATTCCAAATCCAAGTTATCTACCACAAGTCAAACTTATGGAAATCCCAGCAATCCCCTTCCACCTCAGTGTATTCCATCGCAGCATAATGCGCAAACACTGTCTTTCCCGAGATGATGATGATGCGTACCGTAGATTAATCCGTGGATATTTTGTTATAAATAAGAATTATGATGTTTAAGAGATTTCAATCCAGTTCAGAATTATTGCACTCAGAGAGTATTGTTTAGAAGTGTACTCCACTCCATCGGGAATGTTTCTCCTCTCCTGTACAGTTCCCGACAGTACAGAGATGCAGCAGGATTGTGAGTGGTTAACCACAACCGCCTGTCGCACCATAACTTTGTCAGACAGAATCCGAATGCCCTCTTCTGGCGAACTGTCATCTCCAGCAGCAATCTCTTCTCCTCTCATTTCACTCTCACTCGATATTTCCAGAGGAAAACGAGTGGGTGACACTACAAGTCTATTAAATCGACTACCATAAAAGAAGAACACACGATCCAGCTGAAGAGGGACATCTATTTCTTGAGCCAACAAGAAATCATCACAAATATCAAAATCTTTTTTTATGCAGGCCTACTGCTTCTACGTTCCTTTTGAAGTTTTAGATTCTTTATCCGAAAATAAATGAAAACTGAATTTCGACTTTGTGTGGATTGCTGCGTTTTAGTGCTTGTGAAAATAACTAATACGATTTTATTTGAAATAGCCTAAAATTGACTCGATATAGCCTACGTTTCTTTCTTTCAGCTTCAAACTTTTAAAAGGAAATTATTCATATTAGGTGAGTACTTAATTATGTATCATGCTATTTATTTTAGCATTCTCCTGCTGCCATAGATGGTGTGAAATGTAGTTTTTTTTATTTTTAAAACCGTTTATTTAATTAATTTATTGCATATAGCCTACTTAAAGGGATATTCACCCAAAACTGAAAATTATGTCATCATTTACTCACTCTCATGTCATTCCAAACCCAGACTTTCGTTCATTTTCGGAGCACAAATTAATATTTTAATAAAATATGAAGAGACAGGATCGCTTTATCTGAACATATTTAATTTAGGCTTTTATTCACATATAAACATTCATCAACACACACACATCACTTGTGGTAAACAGAAGCTCAAGCTTGTTCCCTTGCTGTGTGAGAACCAATGAGGTTCATTCTCGTGTTACGCAGTACAGCTTCTGCAAAAACCGATGAGGTTCATTCTGGTGTGTTACACAGCACGTTTGAGCTTCTGCAAGAACCAATGAGGTTTGTTCTCATGCGTCAAGCAGGTCCGGTTGAGCTTCTGTTTATGTTCCCTGATCAATGTTTATGTGAATAAAATGTTGCTATAGTCTTTTCTTCTCTAATTGAAACGGCTTGAGAATTTTCTTTTTGAAAACAGGTAGGACAGAACTTGATTTTGTCCTTCAGGAATTGATTGGATCATCTCATGTGAGTTTTAGGTTGCCCCGCCCTCGTGCCAGTAAACACGTCATTGGAGAAGAGAAGAGATGTCATTGCAATTGGAAGGAGAAGTTTTTTTTGATTGAAAATTAGGCGGGCTCATGAATTAAAAAATAAAAATAATGATGTACACAAATAAATCATTTATAATAAACACTGCTATATTCAATAAATATACATGAATGCATATACCATAAATATACGAAGAGTTCAGATGCAAAAGCCTCTAAGTGCCATCTGAAATTTCCTTCTAAAATGAGCATTTTTACCAAGCTCATATATTTAAGTTCAGTAATTTCACTTTAATTACAATTAATAGGTCATTTTCATTGCCATTAAAGTGAAATAATTGAACATAAACATGCAAACTTGATAAAAATGCTAATTTTATAAGGAAATTTTAGATGGCACTTAGGCTTTTGCATCTGAAGTCTTCATACAATATTTGAAAATCTACATTTATATGTGTTTATAAATTGTTAAAGTAAAACTATTTTTTTTATAAAACCAAATTTATATAATGAGCGAGTACATCATGAATCAATCTTCCAAACCGGGTTTTTGTCCTATCCTGAATCACTACAGTGCAGCTATTCTGACTATTTTAGACAGAGCGGGATGCCAACTGCTGCAGAGTAGCTCCCATGTGTGACTCGTCATTTACTGTACATAAACAGAGAGAAGTAGCTCTGGCTACAATGTTCTTCCACAGGACGCAAGCAGTTTTGTATATTAACCTATAGAGTGCCAAGTTACATAGTGTATCTTTAAGTAACTAAATAAGGACTACAAACACCACAATGATTTAGTCCTGCTTATAAGTCATCCCTTGTTTTCCTTATATATGTTTTATCAAAATAAATATGTCAATAAAATATTTCAGATAGGTTTCAATTTGAAATAGACTGACCTCAACCCTGGGATTGATTGACATTGCTGTCATGAATTCCACAATGACAGTCTAATAAATTATTATGGGTTTTCACATGGACTTGAATCTGATTGTCTGTGATTGTCCTCATTACAAAGGAAACGTTTGAGTGGCACTGCTATTTCCTGCTTCATCATTAGCACAACCCTGCAATTTCTGTCCATCAAGTGTCCCCTTCAAACTAACAAGCCAGTTAACAGAAGCATTTAACCTCTCGAGGCTAAGTGAACTGATTGAGCAGAGACAATTACTGAGAAGCTGACCATATATGTATTTTACAGAATATACATTACATAATATGTGAATGCCTGAATGAGATAAAGGTATAGTTGCCAAGAATGAAAGAGGCTTGTGTTTCCAACATTTCCTCCCTGTCTTTAAAGAGAACAGCTTATCCCTGTGCACTGAGTCTCAGCAATTGTACAACTGCCTAGAAATCGAGGCCAGACAGCAGCAGTCTTTAACAACAGTTCAGAAAGAGGTCATGGCTGGAGAAAAGTCTGTGTTCCTGACTACGTTGGTTTATCCACCTCAGGACCACAAATATTTTTTGTGGGTTTTGGTGGTTCGCATCACTGATAGGGTGCTATTCTGTTGCTTAAATATTCTGTGGTTAGGGCATTCTGGGGTGTGTTTCCCAAAAGCATTGTTGGCCAACTATGATTGCAATTTCCATTGAACTCTATTGGTAACGACAGAACTTGCGACCATAGTTGGCTTTGGGAAGCGCACCCCTGGGTGGTTGCTATTTGTTTGCTTACAGGCCCAAGTCAAAAGAGCCCATCTGCAAGTCTATTTACATTATGGCTCCCTCAATGTAAATCAATGGAAGTATTTTTGCCAATGTTTTTTGCACAGCAAGCGAAAACTAAATCTTTATCCATTTGCATACTTTTTTATGAACACTAAAAACTTTCTCTGATCATTTATTGAGCAAGCTGTCATTCTGTTAGTAGGTATAATTGTCAGTTGCACATTTCGAGAGTTCTACCTGGCCTCAGCACTTTTTCATGAAATTGAGCTTGACACCTCGGTCTGTAATGCGAAAACATCATTCCCTGGAACTCTTACTTATATACCTACTGGACCTCAATTTGGCTGATGGGCCGCTCCTTGGCCAGGGTTCAACGAGCAGAGACAGTCCTGCTGACAGCAGTGAAACAATTAATGCCCTGTGAAGTTATGATGCTGGCAGCTGCCCTTGTCCCATGTAGTGCTTCCACTCTGGTGACAGTGCTATCCTTCTTTTTGCTGCTTCACATGCTGACGTTATTTAGATATCTGTCCGGGTTTACATCACGGGGATGAGTGGAAACATCAAGCTAAATCTGAGGCTTTTACGATAATCGAGTGTGTTACCATTTCAAAATATTGACTTATAGCCAAGAAAACCATTATACTACAATAACAAGTACACTGTAAACCTGAATTTTTATTTTATTAAAACTCAAAAAATTGAGGCAACCAGTTCCAACAATTCTTTTAAGTTAAGAAATTCAAAGTTTAAGTAAGCAGAACATTATATAACATTTAATTTTAGCATTTACTCTCCCTTTGAGTGTCGTGGAAAAGCATGCAGGGAAATAGAAATCCCAGCCCAGTTTCAGTTAAATTAAAGTTAGTCTAAATGAAAAGAATCAAGTTCATAAAGCTTAAAACAAAGAAACAATTCAGATTACTTAAAATGTGTCACTTTTGTGAACTGAAAAATAAAGAAGGTTCTAAATACTCATAAAAGTTGATTTGTTTGAACTAATTTGTTTAATTTAAGTTGGCTCTACTCAAACCGATTAATTATTTTAAGTGTTAGAGTTTACATAAATAGCGCAAATGTACAAATTGCAATAAACCACAGAAAAGAACTTGATTTCTTCTTTGAAATTCGGTTTGGAACAACTTGAGGGTGAGTAAATGACAGAATTTAAATTTTTGGGTGAACTATTCATTTAAATAAATAATAAAATTAAAATATTTAATATTTAAATATTAAAAAGAAGAACAACTCTTGGCCAATTCTTCTCTGCAGAAATTCATTATGTTCGATAGACTGGTAGATCTTCTAATATATGAGCTGCTCTTTTTAGTCCCTGCCACATCATCTCAAAGGATTCAGATCAGAACATTGACTAGGCCACTCCAAAACTTGCATGTTTGTTTCCTTTCAGACGTGCAATAGCTTCTGGATTTTGGTTTGTTGTCTGGCTGCATCACCCAGTTACACTTAAGCTTCAGCTTACACACAGATGGATGGATATTCTCCTTAAGAATTGCCTGGTATAGAAAAACGTATGTTTCCCACAGTGATAACAGCAAAACATCCATATAGAATCAAACTGTGACTATTATGTTTTACTAGATACTGTATGAAGTTCTTGCAGTAAAATGATGTGCTCAATGTACAATGTACTATATTTTCCTAGAATTCATCCAGGGATCATTCAGGTGCAAACATGAGATGTTCTTCTTGGCAAGCACTTGTTTTCACCTTGCTACTCTTCTTTTTGTTCTCTTTCTTCAAGTCATGAACACCGACCTTATAGCTGATGCTAGAGATATCTGCAGTTCTTTGATTTTTTTTTTTTTTTTTTTTTACTTCCCAGAGGAGGTGCTGCTATGACCTTGGAGAAACTTTGGCAGGTTGGCGACTTTTCTGTGCATGTTCTATTTGCAGTTAATGACTCGCACTGTGGTTCAATTGAGTCCATGAACCTTTGAAATAGTTTTCGAACCCTTTCCAAACTGATATATCTCAACAACATTATTTTCTCAGCTGTTTTGGAGGAGTTGAATGCAGCATTGTGTACCTCTGAGGTGACCACATCTCTGAGTGAATGTTTCAATATATATGCAATTTAAACTCAACAGGACTGGTTGCACTAAAGCCTACAACTCTGCATTCGGAATGTGTTGATGACATGTGATGTCTGTGCGGAGGTATGGAAATACATATGTTGACAGGCATGTAGGACATCATGAACATTTTTTGGTCCTGAGACTTCCACTGATGATATATGTAGCCTACGTTTTAATATTTAGACCACTTCTATTATTGATTGCTATGAGGATGTGAAGAGAGTTTCAAAAGTGTTTATAAAACAAATTTACCTACCCTACCTTATGCTGTAAATAGAAAGCTCTCACAGAAGCTCTCAAGAAAATATAAAAATGTTGCTCTCAAAAGGAACCAAGCTGCTTTGGTGCCGTTTTTTCTCACCGGGGTCCAGGACCCCCGGACCCCCCTAGAAAATAAGGGTACTTTTGTGCTTGCCTCAGTACTGATGAAAGGCTATTGAGACATCCAGCGCTGGTTTTCTTATATTTGTCTTCTTAACAAATCCCTGTTCCAAATTTAAAAGGTTGAGTAATCACCAGGTGGACATTGTTACACTTTCACTAAACTGTGAAATAAAGTTAAAGTCGAAACATTAAACTCGCCAAACTGAGGCAAATAAAATGACAGATGTTTTGCTGGTTTGTTGGCAAGACTTGTGAAGTGTGGCGGCAGTTCAGTTCTGAAGCGTTTGCATCATTTTGTGTGTGTGTGTGTGTGTGTGTGTGTACAACTATCTTTGTGAGGACCGGTTTGAGTTTTAGACCATCGGATTAAGGACAAAGAGAGAAGACATTTTGGCCTGTCCTCACTTTCTGGGACCCCTTTAAAGGCCTGTAAAAGGGTCAAGACTTGGTTTTATGAATAAGGTTATAATTAGGTTAAGGGTATGTTTAGGGTAGGGGTTCAGGTTAGGCACTTAGTTGTGATGGGTAAGGAGCTAGAGATTGCATTGTGTCAATAAATGTCAAAAAATAAATAGATGTACAAGAATGTGTGTGTGGTTGTTTATATGATTTATAAGGACACAAATTTGCATAATGACATGGGTATTACACTGGGATTACAACGTAAATGTGGTTTATGAGGACATTCCCTGAGTCCTCGTAATTAATATGTTTAAAAAACATTATAAACAATAATTTATCAAAAAATAAAAATGCAGAAAGTGTTCTATGATGGGTAGGGTTAGTGGGGGAGAGAATATACATTTTTTGCAGTATACAAACCATTATGCCTATGGAATGTCCTCATAATAATAGGTGCACCAACGTGTGTGTGTGTGTGTGTGTGTATGGGGGGACCTTACCAACCTTTGCACATGCTGTGTCCCAATCTGGGGAGCTGTTATCTAAACAGAGAATCATAGGATGCTGGGATTGGATTTACAGGAACAGGACATATGGATCTTTTTGTAAATTACTGCAGAACAAAAAGCAGGGATCAGAGTCACACATTAACCACCATGGTCTTAGAGCCAAAAGAAAACCGCAACCCATCTTTAGAAAACATTCAAAGTAGATAAACCTTTTGGAATGAGAAATAATATATATATAAAAAAAAGAAATGCCACAGAAAATAACAAGATATTATATATTTTTTAAATAACAATTCTGTTATTTAATGCATATTAGCAGCGTGTTTATTTTGCTATCTTGTGTCTAATTTACAGCTATGTTTTTATTCTGTTCATTTGATTTTATACAACCATAGTTGTTCAAACTAAGAATTGAACTAAGAAGAATAATGTTTTTAAACACTGATGTACTGTATACATATTCTTTGATTTTCTTAATGCTTCATAGCAATGTGTGCAGTGTTTTAATCTTGGCTGAGCAGATTCATTTATAGCCCCACAGAACCTGGGGCGGAATCTGAAACCAGGGCGATTTATGGCCAGTGTTTCTGCTGATACAGTCCTGCCTGTCAAAACCATCAGTGTTAAACAAGCGCCACTCATCGTAATGCCCAGATATGCAAACAAAACATGAAGAGACCATCAGAGGGAACAGCTAAAGTAAAAGAGGCCTTCAAATCAATACCCTGTCCCATCAGTGTCATAGCAATTATGAAAGGTCATTAAATTATACTGTTTCATATTCTACTCAGACAAAATGGGAATTCAAGCCCAATATTATCTGTGCTTTGTAAAGGAGGCAGTTTGTGTTTCCACTTTCATTTATGTCATTGTGTGTGGTTGGCTTGTAAACACTGATCTAGAGCTGAGTCATTTCATTTTGGTCTTTATATACCGATGAATTGTTACTATTTAGGGGAATGTTCGGTTTAAGAGCCAAACAAACATTTTGGCAGTTTCTTTAAGCTCTTTTCACACTCATTGAGTTTGCTTATCACTCCCTTGCTCTGTTATGAAACCTAGTGAGCTGCCAACATTATTATGCCAATACACAGCATTATAAAACATGCTCCAGATGACAAGGCTGTTCCAAAAAAGGGGCAGTCTTGCTAAATTCTTGTTGACCAACTTATTGAAAAACACACCAGAAAGCCCATTGCAGATTGCCCTAATTATCACAATAAGCACGTTCAAGAAGGGTGTACTCACACTAGGCACGGTTGCCTTGTACCGTGCCCTGGCACAATTGTACCCCCTCCCCACTCCACCGCTGACCTGCACTCACATTGCACTTAAAGGCCCACTGAATTGCCTTGGAACGCACAGTTTTGTATGATGCGTTGGAGGTGTGAATAAATTCTAGTCATTTTATTCTTAACCAACGTAAAGTTGAAAAACGGAATAAAATTTGAACGTTTGAGCAAACGAATACACATCTCCAACCCATATTGCTCCGTGACGTGTCAACGGTTGCTTTGGCCAGGTGGTATTTATAGCATAGGGAGCGGGACGCTTTAGATTTTTGAGAGCATTTTATTGGATAGAAGATGTAATGAGAAGCTGAAGACACGGTGATGTCATAAAAATATGTGATCCATTTTAGCGGAAGTGAGAGACTAAGTTTTGAATACTTATATCTCCTGAATGTGAATTTTGTCATTGTTTTGGAACACACCAGCTTATTCATGACCTTAAGTCTAACAGATTCATACTAGAAACTAAAAAACTTAAATTATGAATTCATGGGGCCTTTAACGTTCCGGACCAGAGCTTGCTTATGTCATTCATGATGCATCTGTTTGCTCTGAAGAAAACAGGAAGAAAAGCGTTAGATTGTGCTGCACGTATCAGAAGATTATTACGGAGGCAGCTGACTGATGGAGGAATTTGCAGCTTTACTCGCAAACGACAATTCCTGTTCGTCAATAATCTGAGAACCAGACCGTTATGCACCTTTGGGGGTCAAACATGCTCGGGGCATGGTTCAGATCGCCTAGTGTGAGTACACCCTAATGCTTGACTAGACTAGATTCGGCTTTGTAAGATGAAGAGTAGGAGAGTCTTTAATAAATCTACAGAGAGAGAGAGAGAGAGAATGACGCAACACACATCCAAACAGCAACAAGACCCGACAACAATGAAAGGAAACAAGGGAGCTTAAATACATGTGCAAACAAGGATGATTAGAAACACACATCTGAACTGAATGACAAAATCAAATATGTGACCATAACAACAAATAAGACAAGGAGAAATGGTGCAAATGAAAACAAAGTCCAAACTGAGGTGACTGACACACACAACAGGACCAAACCATTTTTTTAAAGTATTTTAAACTTTTTGGAACTCATTACTAAAACATAATGTTTTATGAAAAATAACAGAAAGAAGTTTCTTATGGTAGAATACAATTCTCGCATACTGAGATTTTAGCAGAAATACGTATCGCTTTGATACGATCCATTCTTTGGTACCACTGACATCAGTAAGACCATGATGGTCAACTTAAGTTGTACTTGTCAATAGCATATAGCAAATACAGGTCCACCAGCATTAACCAGCTGAGACCTGCATTGAAATTCATGCTGGTGTCTTTTAGCAGGGATCAAATCAGAGGTAAAGCTCTCAAATTCATTAAAAACAGTAAACCATGGTAGGGGACATCAGTGCATCTCCTAAACCCATCTTGACTTTCATATATTAATGGTAAACCTAAGCTGCCATTATCAAAAATCATTGCAGTGTGAATGTAGTTGTTAAGAAGAAATATTGCCTGACAGGGTTGTTTTGCCCATACGTGAGCCTGGTGAGGAGGAGTTCTATGGAAGGTCACTCCTGCAGTGCATAATTAGGCAGCAAACTGCCTCACTAAACATGGCGGCTGCCCTGCAGAGCACAATCCCACACACACACACATACACACACCACGAAAAAAACAAAACACATACACGTCTATGAGTTTAATACCAGCTGGACAAACAAGGGAGCAACACTCTCTCTCTCTCTCTCTCTCTCTCTTTGGCTCGATTATTATTCTGTCCGATTTGGAGTTCTGTCAGGATCGGTAAAGCTGCCAGTGTAGTATGCTCTAGCACACATGTTCACAGTCTATATTTTATGTTCAATAATATATGCTAAGAACTTGGAGGTACGTGGTACTTTACGGAAGTGAATTATTTATAATCTTCAAAGGGTTTGATAGGGGCAAATGTAATGTTTAATATTAAAATTTAATGGAAATAATTACATACTGACCACACAGAGACTGCCGCCCAGAATACTAATGGCACTTAGGCTTTTATTTGGTTGTTAAATAATAAAATATCTCGAAAAATCTTCTATTCTGTAGCACACTGGATCAAAAATTCATTAATAGATTCCTGCTCTGCGACTCAAAAAAGGATGATTTTCAGTCTGTCATCATAAAAATGCAGCATTTTATGTATAATTTATGTCCGGAATATGACCCGTGGTTTCTGTTTATATTAATACAATTGTCATAATACTCTAGCACCTTTGGCAACTTGGTGTCGAGCAACCATCTCTTTGAGGCATTTATTTCCTCATTCCTAATTCATTTTATACAGTGCAAGAAGAGCTTTACTGGTATTTCTCTTCAAAACATTGAACAATGAGGTACTGCTCTAGGTAGACTGTGGGCACCTCTGGCCCAGTAGCCATACATAATTTAAGTAATTTAGCAAGGCTTGGGGTTGGTTTGCATCCATAAAATGTTGGTTAACCTTTGAAGCCCTGCCAAGACCTGCAATCTACAAAAGATAGGTGCACCGCTTGTCCAAATGAACTGATGGCCAAACATTTTTTGTGAGATTTGAGCTGGTGTGAATGGCTTGATTTGATCCTTTTTAATAGCATTAGGGTTGTGAGGGTTTTCTGTATTGATGTTTAGCTTCGTTTAACCATAGTCACCCCTCGAAATGGCCCCAGATTGTCTCGATTTATGATTCGCTTGCAGCCTCCAGCAAGCCCAGCTGAATAATTTACATTGTGCTGAGGCCTGCGTGCCTGGAATGGCTGATAGCATTGTTGCATGCGCGGATGTATGTGTGTGTCTGTGTGCATGTCGGGCAGAAAGGAATAAGGCCAGCAACAGAGTTTCTTATACCTTTCAACAAAGAGGTTGAAAGGTAAGAAACCTGGGAAGGCAAAGGTTTGGTGACATATGCAAGAAGGAGATCCCAGCTAAGCTAATTTCCCCCTCAATTTATCATTGCAGTTGTCTAAATTTCAACTGCAAAACCCGGAAATTTTAGCACTTTCGGTGTCAGTGTCCTGAAGTGAATGTTTTTTTTGTTTTTGGAATGGGTTTTTGGTCGAATGCTTGAAATAAGGTCTGTGGTGAACATAAGCTCAAGATATTTTCACATTTTATTCTACAATATAAAATACATTAGTAATGCCTCATGATTTTTTAAAAAAAAGAAGCTTTTACTTGTCTTGTAAACGGTGCAGAACCTGATTTCACCAAGTGCAGCATGTTCCTGGATCAACATCTTTGATGATCCTGGAACAACATTTCAATCAATCACTCAGATTTGAGGGACAAGTTTACAATTTATGTCAAGTTTAGGCTTAAAACCAGGGTTAGGTGCTTCTACATCACGTGTTATTCACCTATCATTTCCCTCTGATTTTAGGGATGACATATGAGTTTGTTGAGGGAACCAGGGTGATACGAACTTCCGAACTGGCCTACAAAAATACGTCATTCCTGTACCACTCTATTGAATGCCTTCAGAAGACTTGACCACTTTTATTAACCCTTTCTGGTGTTTTTTGGAGACTTTTTTTTTTATCTATTTGAAAAATAGCTGCTTAAATATTCATGGACCAAAACAACAAGTAAATAATGACAGGATTTTAATTTGAGAAAACAATCCCTTAAGAAAACTGCAATTTACCGATCAAAGATGTGAAGATACAAATCTATACTTTTAATCTTAAAGTTATTGAATTGTTAAAGCATAACCTTAAAATATATCAAACATAATGTATTATTCATTAAGCAGTCGAGACATTGGGATATAAGCCAACAAATCAAAACTAAGACAACTGAAAGCACTAAAGGGATGAATTTTTTATAAGAGCTCTTGATTTGTCTATTCACATTCACATGTATTTGATACAGTGAGTATTTCAACACAAGATCCTTGTTTAGGTCTAATCTAGATGAACAGTAGCAGCTCACTGCCAGTATTTTGGGAGATATAATATCTTGTGTCTAGGGCTCAACACATAGAGTGTGAGATTATCCCATGTGTAGATGAAGCCGCTCAGCCTTTATCCTTCTGCCCATCAGACCGCCCTGCTTCCCAGTGACTCACCCTCGCTCTTCATGACACGTTCTCAGTGGAGGTATAGCCTCAGGGAAGATGCTGTGGAGACCTTGATCCCTTTTCTGCCTGGATATTCTTTTACTTGCCTTGTATTTGCCTTGTTCTCCTGCCATTCTCTCTTTAGAACTTGAGAGCAGCTCCTCTGAGGCTCATTACATGCTTTTACATATTTAAATCCTGGCTTTTTCCAAGTTTAATGTTCTTCTTCTTGGAGATCGACATCACTTCTTGCCAAGTTTGATGTGCTTCATCTTGGAGATCGACATCACTCATGACCGACCCTCTCAGCTCGGTGTCTTTCAATCATGAGATCTGTAGAACATCATGTGCTTCACTTTCATTTGTCATGTTGATAACTGATCTTGAGAAGCTGCTCTCCGGGCCTACCAAGACATTTTTGCAAAATCCAACTCTTATTAACTGAGGTACAAATTCATGCATGACATTTCAGGTCTGATCAAAAGGGACAAGCGAGACTTGGAGGAAACACTCTCATTTAGTCGTTGCATTCAGCGAAGTGCATTTCGAGTAATTTCGTAACACACAAACAAGTTTCTAGCCGTATCTACACATTTCTCAGCTATAAAAATGGATCATCGTCTAATCCTTTGCATGACTCTAATAAGATCTAAATATTCCACTAGGAATCAAAATATTGTTACACTTGGATACGCCTGAAACGGCATCATCTCTCATCACCGCAAAATCACATATCCACTGTGCCACTCTATGCATTCAACTGGAGAGATTTAGGTGAAGGATTTAGTGGGAAAGTACATTGTTGTACTCAACAATTCAATAACCAACACTAATCTGATCTAAATTAGGTTGAGTCCATTCACACAAAGACAAGGCACATCTCAAGAGAAGTTATGGATGGTTAATGATACAGGTAAAAGTAAATATTAAATATGAAATAATAATAAAACCCATAAGAAAAACATTAAGCTTTCTTTTCTAGGAAAATGGACCAAAAAAATGAATGAATCATCCTGCACCAAAGATTTCTGACTAATCAAATGCTCTCTAGAATGTGAATGTCAATCCCTCTAATATCACCTGCAACCAACTAGAAAATATATCCTTAAGTCATGTTTTCATAACAGTAAATTGTAATAAACAGCAAGAAATCCAATATCAAACCTGCTGTGCAATATACTGTGCAATTTGAATTTGTATTATAATGTAGATATAATGTAGAATGTACAATATTTCTGAAATACTATGTGCACACATGTCTTTCCATATTTCTCCATCAGGGTAAATATGTGTATACTTAAGTGTCCTGCAAGCTTGGGCAATCTCATTATGCTTATAAGATTGAATGCAGTGAGCCGTGAGGTTACCTAAATATTAAAACCTACCAGACTCATCCATTTCATGAGTGCTACTAAAAGGGTTAGGAGCAGGAGTTCGGCTTCAGGGATGGGTCATTAATTCAATTGGGAAACCACATTTTTGGGCTCAGGTGATCCTTGCAGATATCTCACAGCTTTTAACACAGACTATTTGTTTCACGATATTACTATTGTTTATATGCCGCATATCCCTCCAGCAAAAAAACCCACATCTGTTCAGCTTTTTTTATTGTTGTTGTTTTGCGCACAACGCTGATCTCTTGGAGTGTGTAGTCAAGTGCTAGATTACAGACAGACAGATGATGCCAGGATTAAAAAAAGGTATTTTTGAACCAAATGTTAGGGGGAAAATGTGAGATTGCAAGACAAAAGTTGGTTGAAGTATGATTGAGGGCAATATGATTATAAAACCATGCTGTTGTATTTTATGTGTTTCTTTTGTTGCTTGTGATAATGATGCATATGTATCATGCATTTTTGCATTAAAGATCAGTGAATGCAATTTCATTATTCATGGGGAATTAGGCAAATGTCTAGTATCTGTGTAAAATGCATCCCTAGAGATGCACACAAACAAAAGCAGAGGTATGACACACATGCGCACGCACACACATAGACCGGAAGGCCGTTTTTTAAATCGCAGCAGGAGCGCACTTCTCTAGCGTAGCACTAATAAAATATGGTGCTGCTCTGGACAGGATTTATGAGCTCAATCAATTTCCTTCAGCCCGATCTTCATCTTGTCCCTCGGTTTCTTTCTCAAGAGCCTTATCAATTATATGTAGCCAAGGGAGGCTGTATTGCTTATGTAGGTGTAGTCAGATTTGTAAAGGAGCTTGGATAATGGATCCACACCTTTGGCGATAGTGGATGCCATTTTGGGGTGGGCACTGGGATATGTGAGGTGGGCAACTAATGTCATGAGAAGAATGAAAACCATTTTACCATTAAAAATACGAAACACTGTACTTATTGCAATGCAAAAATCCGACCATATAAATATGTTTACCAAAGTCACACCCTCATGTTTAGGGTTTCAGAAACCCCAAGGCCAATTTAATAGTTTGGACAACTTAAAGGGACAGTTCACTCAATAAATACATAAATAATAATAATAATAATAATAATAAGTTCTGTCATCTTCTATCCGCCCTTACATCATTTCAAACCTGTATTACTGACTGAGATTTTTTTTTTTTTTAAATAAATACAAGTCACTGGGGTTTAGTGTTGTTTTGGACCCCATTCACTTTCATTGTAAGGATTAAGAACATGAAGGTGAGCAAATTATTACATTTTGTGGTGAGCCATTGATTTAAATTTTCCCTTTTTCTCTTTAGGTTTTATATTGATATGGAAATGTTGCCTTCTCTTACACATGACACTAACCAAAAATCAAACTGGGCTTTGTTGTTGTATGAGAAGATTTTAAGCTATTTGAATTCTCAGCCTTCCAGAAAAACAACAACATCTTACTATGCAGATTTATATTCAGTTTGTAGCGTATCCGTTTCGCTCTATTGTTTATGATAACCCAACACAGATTATTAGTTATAGCCGTATGCATGAGCAAAGTCTGTTGCAAGTAAGAAATGGAAACATGAAACAAACATTTCCTTTGATATCAATATCCCACCCAAAAGCTTTACCTGATGTGTACAGTGTTTGCTCATTCATTAAAAGTAATCAATCTGGGTTCACTCTAATGAATACAGCTGTGGCCAAGACATTTAGGAACCCAAAGTTATTACTCACGTTAAATGCTCTGCGTCCTTAAATCATGCGGACAACATTAATAAACATTTCCCGCTGCTTGCTGAGGCAGTAGATGCAAAGACTATGATTTCCCTAAAGTGTAAACACTCTGAGCAATGTTCTTACAGCAAGACACATTCTAGTGTCTTTTCTCGTTGGAATTCAATGGAAATGTGCTGTGATTGGCAAAATGCTATGCAAACAATAGGGGGAATGGGGTAAGCTGTCCCACTTTCTAATTAAACTGTCTAGTCAAGGAGAAATTAGATAAATGAGATATAAAAATTGCACACTCATTTATATTTTAGGATGTCTGCTATTATCAGAAATCAGAAGAATGTGTCTATAGCACAGGGCCATAGAAATATGGCCTCTCAAATTTGACCTAGACACATTTGAATGCAAACCTCAATATCACTATTATGAGAGTTCACTAGCTAAATCCCAGTTACTATATTAGGAAGTTCATTACTGTATATATCTGATTCTGAATTCCTTTAAAATGACTGCTAGAGCAGTTTTCCAATGGATATCCACCAGCACTGGATCTTTTCACTGTTTGCATCTATCTACTTGTCTTTCTGCACCATTAGGTGGCAACAAGTGACAGTCTTAATGTGTGAATCATTCATTCAACCGATTCGTAATGATGATTCATTCAGGAACGAAACAAGTCACTGGCTTTATGAGCTACTCATTAAACCATTCTTTCAACAGAATCGTTAAAAACGCAAACTCATCCAGGAATGAAACAATTGACTGCCTTTGGTGACTCATTGAATCGTTCATTTAACCGATTAGTTGAAAAATGTGAATTCATTCAGGAACTAAATAAGTGAATAAGTGTGTTAGACTTGAAGCGGCACTGCGCAGAACGATTGGTGTATGACATCAAAGTACTACGAGAGCGATTAGAGAGCAAACGGTTCTATATGCTTTCGAATTGCTCTCGCAGTACTGTGATGTCATATACCGATCGGTCTGCGCAGTGCTGCTTCAAGTCAAACACACCTAATGGCTTTATGAGTGATTGAATAATTATTCAACCGATTCATTCGACAAAGTCGAGTCATTCGAACGAAACAAGTGACGGTGAATTCATTATAACGTCCCACTTACAATTTATTCAATTGAAATAAATATACAACATGACAGAAGATAAGATAGTAGCTATTCGGAATTTAAACACTGTCTTTATGAGTGAGTTATTGTTTTGAAACACACTGATTCCATCAGTAATGAGTGGCAGTAATTGAGTAACTGAATCATCGTTCTTCACTGATTTGTTCAAAAAGGCTGAATCATTCAAGAACAAAACTCCACTACTATGAGTTGCAACGATTTGGCTGTGGCTTTGTTTGGAACTATTACGAAGGAACTGACATTGTATTTAAAATGTAAGTTATTCGATACTAAATTCCTGTTTATTTAACTGTTTTATAAAAGCAATATATCACAACTTGCTGACTGCTGACAAACGGACCAAGTCGTTGTTAGTTCTAAGGTGATAGGTGACGTCTTGTAATTAGCAACGGAGGCTCGTCTTTTCATCTTCTATATGACATAGTTGAAAATCTCTGGTGTAAGAAAGTATTTCCCCACACAAGAGAATCCGTGGCGTTCCCGGCCATTGACGGAATATTCCGTCAGTTATGAAAAAACACATCTTCGCCTTTCTGTGTTTTCACTGTCATACGGTAGGGGGCGCTATTAGGCATCTTCTGAAAGAATACAGAATCTCCAGATCAAAAGACATGTGGAGAAGAAGCTGAAAAAAAGCAACAGCATTTGTAAGCAGATGCATGTAAAATAACACAATCATCAACATTATACAGCATATCAAAAATGTCTAATGTTGCTGAATGAAATGTCGACCCAGGACGAGCTACAGGACTGTGAAAGCTTTGGGGGTGTTGATGGACTCGTTCTACTCCATCCATCCATTTTTCTCAACTTTTTGCTCAAAATGTTTTTTTTTTTAAAATGAAATTTACCCCCATTGAAGTGTTTATAAAAAAAGAATGCGTGAAGCTAGAATTTTTTTTTTTTTTTTTTTTTTTTAGCAGAGGGTCTGTTCTTTCTTTTGATATATTGCATGTTCAGATATTCATACAAAAAAAAATATATATATTCTGGGGGCCACGAATTTTGTGAAAATTATCAAAAATCCTGGCCCTGGCTGGCAACTTAAAAAAAAAAAAAGCTGACGGGGAACGACTAAACAGGTTTTGGCAGATGTTTACAGTTTATATAGAGCTCTAAATGTTGAGAAAGTTTATTACTTTTGCCTAACTTCATATTCTGAGCATTTCTCTCTCCTTCGCCATATAAATAGTTGAGAATGAGACAGAATGGATGTGAAGTGTGGGTCCTGGCTTTGAGCCAAATCTGTGCCCACTGTCTCATCCGAGATGACAAGAGGACATGAGGCTTTCGTCATGTGAGCTAATGTAAAAAGGCATCAGTAGTAGAAGTTCATACCGCTTTATGACAACATGAGAGGGGATTTTAGGTAACTGCTTACTGAAGACATTTATATATATATATATATATATATATATATATATAATTTTTTTTTTTTTTAATCTTAGTTCTGTCATTTACCCATATCGTTCTAAACCTATATGACTTTCTTTGTCTATGGAACACTAAAAAATATATTTTGAAGATTGTTCTAACTTTTTTTTCCCCTTAATTAAATGAAAGTCAATGAGGACCAAAACAACAGTGGACCCCAAAGACTTTCATGATATTATGGACATAAAAACAGGCTTTTAAAAATGTCATCTTTTGTGTTCCACAGTAGAAAAAATTCATGCAAGTTTACACCGACATAAGGAAGATTAAATAATGAAACAATTTTCACTTTTGGGTGAACAATATCTTGTATACAATGAGCATGTAGAACTTTTGAGGGAGAACTAATCACTGGATTTACCAAAAATGTCCCTGGTTGGTGGCATCAGACCTTTGAAAGATATTTATGTCATGACAACTCTCTGAGAGTTTGGCATGTTGATGAGGATGACAAAGTTAATGTGTTTGGTCTTGGTGGAATAGATCTGCTACGCTGCTGCTGCTGCTTTTATTGCTGCTGAATCACTCTAGTAGCAGATCTAGGTGAAGCTGGGGAAGTTGGAGGGTTTCTGAAACGTAAAGCAAATAATAGACAAGATTTTGAATGATGAGCAGCAAGCTCATTGGCTACCAATACAGTGGGAACCAATCAGCTGTGCCGTATAGAGAATGATGCAATTGCCAGCAGATTGGGTTAAGGACTTATGAGCCTGCGCCATCTAGAGTTTCATGACAGAACTTTGTTATTTTATTAGTCAGCATTAAATGAACACTCATCCTATTATGTAAATGCACGTTATTATGTATGTATGTTTCATTTTCTTTTGACCCTGTAATTTTTGATAAAAAACTTTCTGTGATGTAGTGACGTATGCTGGATTTCTCCAATGATTTTGTCAGCATATACCTTGCTCCACCACAATTGACTGCAAGCTTGCTTTCATTTTTGAGCGCAACATTCACATCTCAAAATCCAGGCAACAACCAAGTCCCTGCCTTCCACTTTTTTTTATTTTATTTTTATAATCCGTTACGCTTGGATGTATGTCACAATCAAGCGGCAACCTTCCGGTCTCTCTGTTGAATCCAACACCGAAATGACTTAAACTGCAATTCATCGACTGGCCGCTAGAGACAGGCTCCAAAAGAGAGTCAATCCCATATAACCCCCCATGTTAATATGCCAAACTTTACAGCAGAAATAAAATGTTTACAGCCTGGTGCAAAAAGTGGTTTTGGTCTAATTTGGCCATCACGTCACCTCAGCTAATCCCGCCTCTTTGCCCATTTTCGGTTATCCGGGAGTGACGCTGCCAAGATGGCAACCGCTGGCTCCGCCCACTTTGAGCTTCAAAAATGCTCTTCAGAAACCTACGGGTGACGTCACGGACACAATGGTCACAATATGTCTATGCTTCCATTTCATTGCAGCTTTAAGGTTTTGTTTGACACATTTAGTAGCAAGTATACTACAGAGTAAAAACATTTGTTTTTTTCCTTTTGATGTATGTCTGTGAAATCATTTGAATTTTCTTCAGTGTTTTCGGTACAGCCGGTCACAGACTGACACTGCTGTGTAATTGTGCTTGGACACTTTCCATGTTGGTCAGACACCTTTCCTTCTAAGTGGGCGATTTTTGGCTAGATAAAGCGGAAAACTGGACCAGACTTGATGGTAACGGACAAAAGTCAGTGTTTTTTAAAGGGACTTTGTTGGCTAGGTTATTTTGGGGTGTACAAATGAAACAAATACTGATGCAAGAATTCAGTTGGTCAGGCGAACTCTACTGTCTCCTAACACAGACAGGAATAGTATATACAAAATGAATAATGGAAGTGCAAATAGGAGGCCCCACATGGAGGGTGTGATGCTGAGCGTGGCGCTGACTCAACAAAACCTTCTGAGAAGCAGATGAGCAACAGCAGCAGAGACTGGCGTTAGCATCCATATCTGCCCGGGGACAGAAGACTTACTGTGCACAGGGGGCCTCCCGCATGGGTGGGAAACGACCTGTCTGCACCGAGCTGACACTCATTCCATCTTCAAGCCCAACACAGGTTTGTTTTCTCAATAATGTGCTTTTGCAATTGAGCACTTGGAGTCCAAATAAGGGTGGAGTCCTTAACAAAAGTAGTGAACTTTTCACAGCGGGCAAGATACACAATTTATCATGTGAAAAATTGCTGCATTTTTTAGTGTACTAGGTCTGATTTTCTTTCTGATTTATGATATTTTTTGTTGCAGATAGCTTAAACAGCAAGAGGCCATCTGATTGACATGTAAGTAAACAAGCCCAGTTAATTGTATTTGTTGTTTAGGAGGGTAAATATATGATACCACAAAACACCCCATTAGATTATTGCTGCAGTCTCTACAAACAATTATACAGATAAGAAAGTAAATGTTTGACATGTTTCACATCAATCCACTGTATCTAATGTGCACATTAATGTGTTCTTGGGGCAACATTTAATGAAAAAAGAAGTGTAATAATTGGAGTAATAATTGGCAACATTTTAATAATAATATCTAATATTTCATAGAAATATTGATATATAATTTATTTCCATATTCACTTCTTGTGTCTCCCAAAATGCCTGATAAACATTTAAGTCCTGGTGTCCTCTACAGTGGACAAGTATGAAATCAATGCCCTGTTCTGTAACAGAAAGTCATTTTTTTATTTGAAACCCCATAACATTTTCCTGAGATGTTGGTTTATGAAATACAATTTGAAAAGTAGTCCGATTTAAATTATAATTACAATATATTATCATATTTCCTACATTTGATCACTAAATTAATGTCAGACATTTTTAAAGACCAAGGAGAAGTTCTTTTCATGGTGGAACCTCCAAACATTTGGTATCTCTGAAAAGTCCTGAATGTGCTCTTTGCAGGACACCCAGTTTGTGACATGTGACATGTATGATGTCAGAGAAATTCACTAAAATATAATGTCCACTACAGTGGACAAAAGTCTATTCCTGGGTCCTACGTCTATGTAAAATCCAGAATGGATAGAATGTGAGTCATCATTTTCATGGAGTTCCTATACTGGGAATTCAACAGGGAATTATTTGAAGCTTTTCTGAATGACTCAGTTGAGGAAACAACCTTGGCTTTTTCGTTTTGTCTGAACAGGTTAGAGGTCTGTGCACTGGGGAATGGTTTTTCTGTGCTCATGTTTGCACCCAGCATCCACTTTCCTCTTGACCAGGTGTTATTTTATTTATCACACCGACATAAATAACCTTTGCATCTGGGGTGTTTGCATCTGTTGGGTGGGGGGAATGATTCGGTCAGTGCTTGAAGTGGAGGAAAAAAGTGCCTATTCACCTTATTCCGCCCCGCCCACTTTTACTTCTGTCCAGTACTTCCGTTGTAAACCAACTTCCGGTTTAGCGGACCCTCATTCAATTTCGAGGAGAACTGCAGAGAAGTCTCACTGATAAAATGTCACATAAGATAAGCTAATTTGTGCCAAATGTGCTATGTACGTGTGTACCAACAGCACAGCAATGCACTGTTTCCCGGGGTAATTTTTAAACGACTTTTAGGTGTTTATATGACCCGTCTGCCTGTCTGATCGCAGCCCGGCCGATGTGTAGTGTTTAGCCTACATTAGCCACAAACATCTAATGTTGTAATGGTCTCACTACAGGACACATACGCATGCTATACCTTGTTTGAAAGCTATGGTCCTCTAGAATTCAGTCGCTGGATTTATTTTACAGCCATTACTTGTGTTAAAGATCAAACCATAAGAAATTGCAGCTAGCAGTTAGCTAAGCTAACGTTACCCTCTTGTTCATCTAGTTGAGGCTCTACTTTCTTTCTACACCAGTTCGTGGCTATTTTTTTCTCATCTGTTGGCTATACACTGCAAATGTATCTGGTGATTAAGCAAACAAACTGTGGTGTAATAATGTTTCAAACTTTACATGTAGTAGTGTTTGTGCACATCTTCATAACTAAGTAATAGCTATTAGAAAGACACATTAAATAATTTGATTGTGGCATTGTTTCAAAAGCTTCAAGTGAAATGTACTTTAGTACGTTGCAGCAGTTGTTAATAACCATAGGCCAACGCATTTGGCTATAATATTATAGTCTATCTACTTATATCAAGACAGATAACAGATTGGACCAGGGCAAACAAAGCGCTAAGTAGCTAAACCAGGAAGTGAGATTACGCGGATGGCGCCACCCAGTGCTACTTCCGGAATAAGGTGAATACTCTCTTGTGCACAGGCTAGCTTATGCAAATTAGCATAATAAAATAGAACTTTCACTAGGGTAGACTGATTCTGCTTGCATTCACGTGATTTGTCGAGATGTAATTACACAGAGGTAATTCACGTAGTGCCCCCTGGGTAGTGTGATGTCATGTGTGTTCGACTTGAAGCGGCACTGTGCAGACCGACATAAAAGTACCGTGAGAGCGATTAGAGAGCAGACGGCTCCGTATGCTTTCGAAACGCTCTCGTGGTACTTTGATGTCATACACCGATTGGTCTGCACAGTACCGCTTCAAGTCGAACACACCTAGAGATTGGAGAAACAAAGCCTTTCGAAACTCCGAATTAATTGAACCACTTGCTTTGCAAAACGATTCACTGTTTCGAAAGCGCTTGAAATGCAACACGCTGGTGAAACTTTCTGGTCAAAACTGTGTAAATGCAATTAACACTCAGCTCAAACATGTATAAAAACACCTTTTACGAACCAATTGCAAATGTTTTCTTGAAAGGTTAATCTATTAAATGGAATCTACAAATCATCAAATACCATTAAATATGAGTTGTTTGTATAATGGGCTTTTTTTGTGTGTTTTATGGAGGGCGTCGTTGCTATCAGGCTAAGAGAAAATTAACTACACTCTTCTTTTTTTATAATACAAATGTCTTATTACAAATGTCTACAACTTAGATGTCTACAACAACAAAAAAGAAGATCCGAGATCAGGTAAAAACCACAGCTTTAACCCTAACTAAACACACATTTTAATTGAGGGCATATTAGGTAAACTAGAAACTTCCAGGCAGGTGTGTTGAGGCAAGTAGGAGCTAAACTTTTGTTTCCTTTCTTTTCTTTTTTTTTATTACATACATCAGCATAGCTGACAGCAATTACCACCCAAAAAGGCTCCTGTGCTCAAGTCCCTACAATTTATTACAATTTGCTGCAGTTGCACGATAATCACACAAAAGGAGTCTCTCATTCAGTGTTCACCTTTGAACACTGTGCAGACAATCTAACTATGGCAGCTAATCAAAAAGAGATGCCTGGTGTTTCAGTTGCTACCCCTATTGATAAGAGGCTGTCTGAGTATTTCTGTTAGGTTTGCAGGTGATTTATGGACTATGTTGTTACACTGTGAGCGTCAGATAATGAAGGAAACAATGCCCTTTGTGTTCTAGTCTGTGTACCAGCCTTTATCTCCTTTAGATTTAATGATCAGTCACCAGACATCCAAATAGATGCAGTTAAAGCAATCAGTATGGACTTAAACTGCCTTGTTTCACCTACTTCCTTCTTGTTAACCACAAAAATGTGTCTATTTAGCTTGCAATTATAAGCAATTCATCAACATGTTAGGGTACTAGGGTACTATGCATTTGAGGTCAGTACAAAATCATAGTTTTGGAAATGTCGGTATGTCGCTATATCAGTTAAGTTAACAATATCAGTACGTTAATGTATTAATTTGAGATTAGTTAAATATGCTTTTAGTACATATGCTAAATTGGATATATATATTTTTTTTTAATAAAAGAAAAATCATTTGCACTCATTGGCCCTCATTTACAAAACAAATGTATGACAGAAATTTGGGCATACAGTCATTGTGGATGCAAAACTTGCATTTATCAATATAGACGGTTGCTATGATCAAGTCTTACGTCAGGATTTAGGTTGTGTGCAAATTTTTGAGTTGGCGTGAATTTGCTTGCAGCATAGCAGATCTGGTGAAAAATTGTTATGAGAGCATTTTGTTCATTTAGATTATTTCCCTGACCGACATCCGATGCTTTTTAACCGATCATTATCCATTAAATGACAAGATAAGAATGTCTAATACATTAAATTAAAATCAATTAGAATAGATAGGTGTCTGTGACCCAATAAAAATACCACAAATGTTTTGTATTTTTCTAATAATTCAACGGCCCGTCGTCAATTATTCCTTACCTTAGTGTGCGAAAAATAAGAAAGTGGACCTGCAATATCAAGGCCCCGCCCACACTTTAGCAGAATCGGTTGGTACAGTTAATGTAGGCCTAGTGTTAAATAAACAGTTATGGAAATGTAGAATTAAAGTTTAAGCTCCAATCTCCTCCCGAGGATCCCGATAAAAGTCAGTTGGCGCCTCAGTGACTACTTCACTCAGAGAAGCTGTCAATCATGACGTCACACCCCCGTTTATAGCATCAAATAACTAACTAAAACCAAACTTATTTAAAGAACGAACACTTAAACTAACATCAGCATGATAAAAAACTGTCTAAAATGACAACAAAAAAAAATCTTTGGAAAAAATTATTTGAAGTGTAATTTGATTGTTTAGTTGTCTCACGGGATTTATGACCTGTACTGCATGGGGGCGATCAAGACACTTTGGCTTCACTTTCAGGACTTGTGTGGCCCGATTGGTGTGCACCATAGACAGTAAAAGAAATGGACACAGCGACCCCATTGGATTCAACGGAGAAAAGTGAAGTCAATTAGAAGCACTCACTTCCTGATGGCTGACCGTACTGCGCAGACTCAAACTGAGCTTACGTAGAGGCAACGTGAGCAACCCGTCTGTCTTCTAGTAGCTGTGCCAAGAGAAATCTGAATCATTCCATTCCGAAATTTGCAGAGACGGAGAGCGTGAGTAGGAGGTGTCCATGAGCTAGGAGCAGGAGAAACTTTTGCTAAGTATTCTGATTAATTATTTTATCATTTTGCCTCCACGTCCCCCGATTGCCTGCGAGCTTCTCCTCCTGTCCATACGGTAATTTCTCTCCTGTGCGACAGAGAGTTGCGTGGTTATGACGCAATCGTTAGCCTATTTTTACTAAAACTGCTTCTACGGGGCCATAGCGTAAGATACAAGGTAATGGAGCCTTTTATACATTTTCGTGTTTCTTTAGAAATAAATAATGGACAAATGGAGTCTTTAAACGCCTCAGATGTAAAGTTATTCGCTGTCAAAGTGACGCCAAAATGAATGGGAGTCAATGGATGGCTAACAGCAGGTGATAGTCTGCTAATCAATGGCGGCCCCCGGGGAAGCTTCAGTTTCAGGCTGATAGATTACCCCCTTGGTGTGCACCATAGACTATAAAAAAAGATGGACGACGCCCCTTCGCTCTCCTCCATTGGTGAGAAGTGAAGCCGCCAGTGTCCCGATATGGCGCTGACATCTTGGGATCTGAGTCTGCGCAGTAGCGATCTCGGGACCTGAATCTGCGCAGTACTGAGCAGGAAGTAAAGCTGCGAAATCAAGGCCCCGCCCTCACTCTCGCAGAATCAATCGCAAGCACACGCTCCTGCACTTTTATAGAAACGGAGAAATGAGGAAAGATGTGTGTGTGTGTGTGTGTGCGCGTGTGTGTGTGTGCAAAGTGCGAATGTGAATGTGTATGTATTAGAATGTAAGTGAAGTACAAAGCTATGGAACACAAAGGACATGGTGATGGAAAAAAATCTGGGTTTTTTTCTGTTCCCACGAGAAACTCTGTTCTCCCGCAAAATTTGTTGTGAGTCGGACAAACACTGATGTCCCGCTGGCAATGTTTCAGACAGCTCCGTAGTCCGTATGTTAACAATGGAGCGATTCATAGAGTTATATTTGAACTTGGACTTAAGTATAAATAAATACCGTCAGTGCTTGTTCAAGGAGTTCAGTAAAGTTGGGAATATTCACAGATTCGAACTTCCCGGATCAATAACTCGTGAGCTAAACGTTGTAAAACAAATGACTCCTCTTTCCTATCATAAGGTAGACAACGAGTTGCAACCTAATTTTCCTTAAAACGAGCCTTATAATATCTATCAGCAGCCGGCTGATATAGTCTGCAAAGTGCAAAACTAAAGATATGTTTTTAACTAGTATGTTAGCTGCGTACCAATATCATTTGTGCAAAGAAATAGGCTTACTTATTTTTTATATGCTATTACTTGCCAAACTAAGTGTTGTAGCATAACCAACAGGAGAGAATTGATGTGTGAACTGAATTTGGTGACAGTACAGTGTGTTACAATGAAGTTATTGAATATTTTTGTAGTAATGTTTTTCGAGGTTTGCACTTTTCAGACGGTCCATTCAGACTTGTCTCTCAGCCGCCTGCACATAGAGATATTCGTTTTGAGAAAAATTAGGTTGTAGCTCGTTGTCTACGTTACTATGATTGGAAAGAGAGGTGTCATTTGTGTTCTGACAACGTTTACCTCACGAGTTATTGATCCATGCCAGCGGGACATTAAACAGGAAGTGTTTGTCAGAACTCACAAGTTTTGCGAGAGAAGGCAAAAGTTTGCGAGAGAACGCAAAAGCGGTTTGTTTGGATATTGCAGAATATCTTTGTTCGGAGCATATGACTGCAGTTTGTTTTGCGAATTGAATTAATTATTCACAAATAAAGAGAATTCAATGGCATGATTGTGTCAGGTGAAAATCACTGAATAGACAAAAAGTAACCGTAGAATCTATTTAGGTATTACTAAACATAAGCCTATAACTGGCCAACAGTCCAAAGTGATTCATTTTACAATTAAGTTTGTCAATATGTGTGAGGTAAACTTTGGGGCTATTAATAACAAAATGAAAATGTTAAATTGCATAAAATAGTTTGTATATGTATCTCATTTTAAAGGTGCCCTTTGTAGAGACTTAGAAATCATCATATTATAAATATTCCTTGCACCTCTTGTTCAGGTGCCCTATTTTCTTAGGTAGCAGCTGTTAGATGCAGCACCAGGGATGCATGCTGAATGAAGTCACATGAGCTCCGGTTGGATTCAAAAGCAGGTTCGTCTACGCTCAAAACTTCAGGCAAATCTAACGTGTGTTCGGCAAGCTTTCACTCATGGCTCCTACAAGACTTGTCAGTTTTGCAACACTTAGCTTTTGTGCTTTTCTGTGTCTGCTCACGTGTTGTCTGTTGGCCGGTACAATGACGGCTGCCAGCGGGAGCTTAGATTTGTGGCTGGAGGCATTTTCCCACTTTGTGTTTGCCAGTGGGTAATTTTCAGGTTTTTTGCAGCTCCCATTTGCAAAATCAGTATTTATTCAGAGCGCTATGAAGCTGCACATACTTCGCCTCGGCCTTTTCATTATCCAAATACTGTAAAAGCCAAAGGCACAGCAGCCTTGTTAAGAAAACCTACATCATTAAAATCTGTGCAGCTAGGGGGAAAAAAGGAAATAACTTCCATTTGTGCCATTCAAGAGCAAAATTACATTAACAATCTCAGCTTGTCTCCTTTGAAATAGTGTCTCTGATAAAGAAAGTGTCTAAACAGAGAGATTATTCATTCCTTTAATTCTAAATAACATACTTATTGACCAAATATTTCACCCTCAGTGATAAATTGTAAGGTCTGTCACATACTGTAGGGTTGCAGTAATGACGACAAAATGATTTATTCACAGCAGTGTGAATATTTATTAAACAGAATTCAAAAACACTCAGAACAAGAACAGAACAACCACTATATCACGGCGAGAACTGACAATCAACTGAAAGAAACAGAGCTTAAATACAAAGACCAAAAAAAATTCACGAAATTAACAACAGGTGTAAATGATAATCAATCAATGACAAGCCATAGTAACTAACTGAAACAAACTGAACTAAACATGTGAAAACCCAACCTAATATACAAATAAACCAGATTTGTGTTAGTACTGTAATGTACAGTATCTCACAAAAGAACACCCCTCAGATTTAGCAAACATTTTAGTATATCTTCTCAAGGGACAATACTATAGAAATTAAACTTGGATATATTTTAGAGTAGTCAATGTGCTGCTTGTATAGCAGTATATATTTACTGTACTGAAAATAACTCAACATACAGCCATTATTGTCAAAATAGCTGGCAACAAAAGTGAGTACACCCTAAGTGAATATGTCAAAACTGTGTCCAAAGTGTCAATATTTTGTGTGAGCACCATTGTTATCTAGCACTGCCTTAATACCTCCTCCTAGGCATGAAATTCACCAGATCTGCACAGGTTGTTGCTGGGATCCTCTTCCACTTTTCCATAATGACATCATGGAGCTGCTGGCTATTAAAAACATGGTACCTCTCCACCTTACACTTGAGGATGCCCCACAGGTGCTCAATAGGGTTCAGGTCTGGAGACATACTTGGCCTCTTCATCACCTTCAGCTTCTTCAGAAAGGCAGTTGTCATCTTGGCGGTGTGTTTGGGGTCGTTATCATGCCGTTCGGCCCAGTTTCTAAAGACAAGGGCATCATGTTCTGCTTCAGAATGTCACAGTACATGTTGGAATCCATGTTTCCCTCAATGAAGCACAGCTCCCCAGTACCAGCAGCACTCATGCAGCCCTAGACCATGATGCTACCACCACCATGCTTGACTGTAGGCAATACACAATGTTCTTGGTACTCCTTACCAGGGCGTCGCTACACATGCTGGACACCATCTGAGCCAAACAAGTTTATCTTAGTCTCATCAGGCCACAGGACATGGTTCCAGTAATTCATGCTCTTGGACAGGTTGCTTTCAGTAAACTGTTTGCAGACTTTTTTGTGAGCCAGCTTCAAAAGAGGCTTCCTTTTGGGATGACGGCCATGCAAACCGACTTGTTGCAGTGTGTATGGTCAGAACACTGACAAGCTGACCTTCCGCTTCTGCAACCTCTAAAGCAATGCTGGCAGCGCTCATGCATCTGTTTTTTTTTATTTTTTTTTAGCCAGCTTCTGCACCTGACGCACAGCACGAGGACTCAACTTCTTTGATTGACCCTTGCGAGACCTGTTCCAAGTGGAACCCGTCTTGGAAAACCTCTGCATTACCCTGGCCTGTACTGTAACTCAGTTTCAGGGTGTTACCAATCTTCTTATAGCCTAGGTCACATTTGTGGAGAGCAACAATTCTAATTCTCAAATCCTTGGAGAGTTATTTGCCATGTTAAACATCCAGTGGTCAGTATGAGAGAATTGTACTCAAAGCACTAACTGGCTTTGCATGGTTAAACGACGTATAGCTATTATCACTTAGGGTGTACTCACTTTTGTTGCCACCTATTTTTGACAATAATGGTTGTATGTTGAGTTATTTTCAGAGGACAGTAAATATATACTGCTATACAAGCAGCACATTCATTTCTATAGTATTGTCCCTTGAGAAGATATACTAAAATGCTTGCTGAAATTTGAGGCATGTACTCACTTCCGTGAGATAATGTAAATAATAATAATAAATCACTTTACTCTACATATTTTTCTTGTCGTGAAAATGTTTGGCTACGTTCAGACTGTCAGTCCAAATCTGATTATTTGTTTATCCGATTGGAATCTTATTTAAAATTATTGATGTCCACATTGTGTATCGCAACTGTTCAGATCCGATTTTTGTGTCCATGCTGCTCTTTCGTTTTCCAGAATATCTGCATTGGTTTCTATGGCAATGGCGTTGTGTATGCATATGCCAAAAACAGCAACAAAAACCATAACATGGACGAGTTTGAAAATGAAATGTTGTCTTATTTACATTTTACAACTGTCAGGTTTGGCATAGACGAAGCAGACAGAATGGTAAGTTAAATGCTTTAATTTGCAGAATGGATCGGTACAGCGAAACAGGTGAGTAAACAGTAAGTTGAATTTCAGATGATAGCTTAACTGAAGTGTAACCAAGCCTCTCTCTCTCTTTCTCTTGCAGATGATGATGAAGGAGTTCCTTAGAAGACGGAATGGTGACTGGCTGAGAAGATCGGGATCGAAGGTAGGTATACAGGTAAGTATGGCAGAGAGTCTGTGTCATGTATAGACGAGATCAGACAATGACTGAATGTTTGTAGCAGGTATATATGGGTGAACTGATGATGAGGTCCAGGTGACGGTGATTAGTAATCAGGTGACAATGAGCGTGTGAATGACTGAGTGGGCGGAGTGAGGGAATGAGTGGAAGGAGATGGTGATGGAATCCTGACAACAACATGGAAATGTGTAGCCTTGCGCTGGACAACTGCGTCTTCTGGGGCCGTGGCAGAAACGTAGGAGGCTGGGTGAGCGGTTTTATTCCGCGCTGTCAGACTGAAACGGATTTCCAGAAATGGTTAGGTTCCATGGTTAGCTTCCAATTTTAAAGATTTTTAAAATTTCTGGCCGTTCACACTTGCTAAAACTGATCGGATTTCAATCAGATATACAGAAAAATCAGATTTGGACTGAAAGTCCGAATGTAGCCATTGTCTTTCAAATTAGATATTGCATTATATTACCGAAAATGAAAATGGTCAAGTTAATGTTTTCAGTTAGCAAAGAACATAGCCAGTTCATAGATATTAATATTGAAGAAGAATCAATTCTACGTCTGTATTATCATTGCCAATTCTGTAAGTCTTGTAAGGATGTTAATCTTTATTATACTGTATTATCACTTTGTCTTCTAGGTAAATTTCATTTTCACAATTATTATTATTTTTTTTTTTTTGTCATTTGATGTAAAGTCCCTTTTTACTTCAAGAATGTATCAAAACCTTTGAACTCAAAATCTTCGAAAACATAACATCCTTGAGTCTGTTGTAAGGAACCTTTAATTTTTTGAATTTTTTTATTGTTGTATTTATTTAGTTTTTTTCTTTTCTTATTCCGTATCCCCCCATTTCTTACTGTTAATACCTGTAACCTTTCATTTGCAAGAAAATAAAAACATAGCCTACTAGCTTAGCATAGCACTAGCTGGTTTGGATAAGATGTTTTGGATTAACTAGCAAAAGATATCACAATAACACTTTTTGATCAGGCATAGAAACTTACCATTTGCATATGTTGTTTTGCGTATGGGTCTCTAGCATATGATGTTGGTGTTCTGAAATTCAAATCTCTAATGCTGGCGCACAGGAGCACCTCTTGGTCTGCACCCTCTTACCTAAGCACTCACTGTGAGATTTACATTCCCTCCCACTCAACGAATGATGACGGTGCCATCACAGCGTGGTACAAGGTCACTTTCAAAAACCTTCGTATTCCCTCAGTGGAGGAACAAACTATTAACCTTCACCTGAACAGCAGAATCCATTGAAATCTTCACATATGGTTGAAGACACACCTCATCTGGGAGTATTTGACAAACTAATCAGTCTCTGATTTGCACTTTTTGCACTTACTACTCTTTCAAGTGTAGTGTATATCTACATTGCACAGTACGCAATTTTTTATAGAGTGAAACAGTCGAGTTCTGGAAGTAAAAATCCCATTTATTTTCTCCATGGGGAATTGATTTTTAATGATAGCTGATAAACCTTTAAGGACAGACCTACTGTGAGCAACGAGGTTGTTAATCCCTGAAATATGCATTATTGAAGCCACCCGCCTGCATTATTTCAGCTTATTTTTTTTAAATAATCCTGTTTAACAGCAAAATTCCTGGTGAAAAACTACATTATCATTTTTATGCAGAGAAATCTCCACCAATTAGAGATCTGCAGCAAACAAATCTCGCCAAATGAACACTTTAGAAGAATGATGTAGCGTTACTTTCCCTATGCTCTTAAACTTTTTACATATTTGCATAATATGAATATTTTGCAATAAAAGTAAAATATATTCGTTTCTATATATTAGGGGTGTGCTCAAAATATCGATTCTTAGATACATACCGATATAATAAAAAAAGATACAGTATCGATATTCTAGCCCTTAGTATCGATACTCCGCCCAGCCATTAGGGGGCGCAGCGGCGCCCGCGAGTTTCAAAAAACTCATGGAAAATGTCGAAGATTTTATTACAAGCTTTTGTTACAATCACTTGCCATTACGTTAACGAGGAGTGGGAACTGATGTCGCACGTTTTACAAACGCGAGCCATGCACGAGAGCCATACGGGGTCAAACATTGCAGAGTTATTGAAAGCGGCGCTGGAGGAGTGGGACCTCGTATCCAAAGACCCAGCTATTGTGACTGACAACGCTGCAAATATGAGCGTCGCAGCGGAGCTTGCCGGTATGTTGCATTTCAGGTGCTTCGCTCACACTTTAAACCTTGCCTCGCAGCGTGCACTGAAGCTTCCTGCTGTCGCTCGTTTATTGGGACGTGTTAGACGGATATCCACCTTTTTTAAGATTTAATAAGAAGTTAAGAATAAGAAGAATAATAATAAGAAGATTTTGTGCTTGTGTGAGCTCAGACTGTACCCTTGGAAAGTTAAATGTTGACTTGTGGTAATTTCCAGATTAATACAATTTGTGTACAATTCATCAGAGCACTTAAAGTTGCAAATATTTAAGCAAAATGCACTTTGTTATAATGCACTTTTGTCTTTAATAAATTGAAGAAAAATGCAGAGTTCTATTTGTTGAGTAAATGTGTTCAGCATTAACTAATTGGCTCTGGCCCATGTATTTTTATTGAATCGTATCGAGACAGCTCTGTATCAAGGTACGTATCGAATCGTGACCTGTGTATCGAGGTATGTATCGTATCACCAGGTTCTCCAAGGTATACAGCCCTACTATATATAATCAACAACATCTTTAAAATAATAGTTTTATATTTCTCCATTGTTTTTAATTTGATTGCCTTCCGCAATGCTTCATGTAATTTTAGTTATTTCCCTCATTAAAGCGGTTAACGAAGGCTGTCCCAATTCACAGGCTGTCCCAACTCCTTTAAAAGCGACCTCCAAATGCATCCTTTGTTTTGTGTGAAATGATGGATACAACAGATGGATCCTTCCTACCCTTGTCTACCCCATCATTTATTGTGCGCCAGTGTCCTTCAACCTTCAAGATGGCTGAATTAGATCGGTTTCCAGGTCACGGGCTGGAGGACGGGAGCGAGGAAGCATCAACTTGAGTATTG
The DNA here is from genome assembly GCF_963993115.1 of Abramis brama. NCBI lineage: Eukaryota > Metazoa > Chordata > Actinopteri > Cypriniformes > Leuciscidae > Abramis > Abramis brama. Next base: position 9,212,350 of record NC_139987.1, read on the forward strand.
AGAAGCTCCCTATGGCGGTGTCCGAAAGCTTAAAGGGTAGTTCACCCAAAAATGAAAATTAGCCAATGATTTACTCACCCTGAAGTCATCCTAGGTGTATATGACATTCTTCTTTCAGACGAATACAAACAGAGTTATATTAAAAAAATGTCCTGGCTCTTCCAAGCTTTATAATGGGAGTGAATGGCTGTCTGTCTTTGGAAGTCCATCAAAGCGCATCCATCCCTGATTACAGTGCTCCACGCGTCTCCGGGGGTTAATAATATGCGTTTGTGTAAGAAAAATATCCATATTTAAAACTTTATCTTTATTTAAATAACTAGCTTCCGGCATAAATGTATAAAATTGTATACATTTAGCTTGTTCTCTTTTGTAAGTTACTTTGGAGATTTTATAAGTTACTTTTTTCTCAAATTTGTCTGACTTCATAAATAAGTGCTCAGCTTCACCTGAGGAGAAAGTTGGCCTGAAGGAGTTGTGGGACGAACTTAAACAAAGCCTTGCCAAGCTGCGAAGAGTGGAGAGGATCAGGAGGAGGAAGAAAAGAGAGAAAAAACTAACCAGCTTCTTCAGAGATCCCTACAGGATACCCAGAGAGTTGCTAGATGAAAAGAGGAGTGGGAAGTTGGACATAAGTAAAGAGGAGTTGGAAAAATACATCAAGAGCCAATACAGTAGCTGCGTTTACATGGACACTTATAATCGGATTGACGGCTCAATCGGACTAAAAAATCTTCATGTAAACACCTTAATCAATCCGATTGAGCTCGATCCGAATGAAATTTCGATCGGATTGAAAGGGGTGGTTTATCCCTTTTGTAATCCGATCGAGAGAACATGTAAACACTTGATCGGATTGAAAACCGAAACTGAAAGGACTGCGCATGTGCGATGACATTAAATAGCGTAATGACGTATGACGCGCGGAACGAGCTATTCTTCCTGTTGAATAAAGTGTCATATTAATAAGTTTCCCGTCATTCTCAAATTCTCATTTCACTCACGCGTCTGTGAAGTGAAACAGGACAACGTCCCACCAGTACTTGTTTTGGATTCTCATCCACAGACGTCTGGTTTTGGCCACGGGGAGGGGCATTTTTACTGCGTGATCAATAAGCAGCACGGCAAAACGGTTAATATGCTCTAAATTATTACCAGAGACGAATTAATATTACGTCTGCTGTTTAAAACAAATAAAGAACCAATAGATGAGAATATTTATGCTCGAACAGCGGGAAACTCTGTATATTCGTGCAGTGTGCGCATGTCAAAACATCAGATCCGATTTGAAACTTGTGACATATAAACGCGCACATCAACCCGATTACTTTATTTATAATTCATGTAAACACCTTGTTCGGATTCATCAATCGGATTGATTTCATTCCGATTGTGTCCATGTAAACGTAGCTAGTGACAAAAGACAAGCTACACCGCTCGGCTCCCCAGGGCACGTACCACGGCCAGCCCTACCGACAGTGCCATTCGATACGGTGTGAGAACGATACGATAAGGTGTGAGAAGTGGAGGAGGTTATCAAGAAGGCAAGGTCAGTGTCAGGCCCCAGGCCTAATGGGCTTCCCTACAAGCTGTACAAGAACTGCCCCCAGGTGGTCAAAGTACTCTGGAAGCTCATGAAAACAGCTTGGAAGAAGGAGCAAGTTCCAGCAGAGTGGCAGCAAGCTGTTGGTGTGTTCATTCCCAAAGAGCAGAACTCCCATACCATCAATCAGTTCAGAAACATTGCCTTGTTGAATGTGGAGGGGAAGATTTTCTTCTCGATTCTGGCAAGGAGAATGAGCAATTTCCTCATTGGGAATGGATACACTGATACAAGCTGTCAGAAGGCTGGAATCTCAGGTTTCCCTGGATGCATTGAGCACTCTTCAGTGATTTGGGATCAAATTCAGCGTGCGAAGAGAGAGAAGAATGACCTGCATGTGGTGTGGCTAGATCTTGCCAACGCATACGGCTCAGTGCCGCACAAGCTGATAGAATTTGCCATGGAATTCTTTTATGTCCCAAGTGGTGTGCAGAACATCATCACCGGATACTTCAGCAACCTGCACATGTGCTTTACTCTGGAGGGCTACACGACAGGATGGCAACGGCTGGAATGTGAGATTGCCATTGGGTGTGCCATCTTCCCCATCCTATTTGTTTTAGCCTTCGAGGTAATCCTCAGAGGGGTGTGATGGATTTTTTATAGATAAGATAGTAAACTATCTTTTAAAATTAACCATGTTTCAATCTCTAAATCTGACTTCCCCTTCTAGGTCTAACGTTTTGACAAAACTCTAAATCTTACTTCCCCTTCTAGGTCTAACATTCTAACAGACTTTGGACACAATGTACCAAAATGTTATCAACTGAACTCTTAACCCTTTACAATGTTTTTTGATGATTCAAGATATTTTTGCTTATTCCAGTAACATGGTAAAAAGGTGGGGGCTTGCAGGAACAACATTCATATGCTTTTGAATTTTAAATGTATGTTTCCCCTTTGGGAAAACTCGTGACTTTGGTTGTGTGATTGTTAAAATAACAAATATGGGAAATGAAACTAGACAGGTGTCTAAACTTGAAACCTTGTGATTATGAAGTAATCAAGAAAACGGAGTTTGCTTCTACCTAGTAACAGAAGACTTTGCATATGAAGAACCAATCAAATTGTAGGGAAATTATGGACTGTATCATGTCATTTTCACCCATTGTCCTTTTCCATAAAAACTGTTGTATTCGTGTTTACTGGTGGGATTCTCTCTGAAATTTGTCTGAGATCCCCCGGCTATGCTTCTTCTTGGGGGAAATTCTCTGAGAACTGATTTAGGTCAGCTACGTAGTTAGGTTTAGGGAAAAATCTACCACAGGGGCCAGGCAGGTATTCAGGTGCATCAAGCTACCATCAGGCAAGAGGCTTTCACCATTGAGGATCTACATGGATGACGTAACAACCATCCTTCAGACGGCTCCATGCATGACCAGGCTCCTCAAGCGCTTTGACAAGCTGCTCAAATGGGCAAGAAGGAAGAGCAAGGCTGAAAAATAAAGAGGTCTCTCAATAAGAAATGGCATGCCAGGACCATCTTTGTCGCTGGAGGGAGTTCATTCCACAGCTGGATGAGAAACCATTGAGAAGCCTGGGTAGGCAATACACCGTAGAATTATCCGGCAGGCAGATGGGGAAGCTAACCAGGCAACAACTTGCCCAGAGGGCATGACAAGAATTGAGAGAAGCCACCTGCCTGGGAAGCATAAAGTGTGGTGCTACCAGCACACGCTGTGCTAATGCGTGCTGTGGCCGCTAAAGAAATTCCGTGAAATTCCCATATCGGAGGTTAGCAGGATGGACAGCCTCGCAAATAGCTATATTCGAAAGTGGTTGGGCTTGCGCCGCTGCTTTTCGAATGCAGGTCTCTTCGGCTGGAACATGCTGGAGCTCACCATCAGCCTAGGGTACAAGCAAGAGAGGCACGTCTTGTACTGGAGCTAAAGGCCTCACAGACCCACTTATAAGGAGTGTGAAAGTCTCCATCCGCACAGGCCACAAATGGAAGGTGCAAAATGAAGTAAAGCATGCTATCTCCAGTCTGCAACATCGAGAGGTGATGAGGTTAGTTCAAACCAGTCGGGCTGGCTTAGGCTGGGGAGTGCCTCAGCAGCTCTGGTCTAAAGCCACCAAGAGGCAGCAGAAGACCATGGTGGTGGATGAAGTTACCAGGTTGGAGCAGGAGCGCTTTCACGTAAAGGCAATATCCCAGGGCAGTTAAGGAGCCTGGACGTGATGGGACGTAACTGTGGCAAGGCAAGGCAAGGCAAGGCAAGTTTATTTATATAGCACATTTCATACACAATGGCAATTCAAAGTGCTTTACATAGAATACATAAAAATAATAAAAATAAATAAGAATAATTAAAACAGTTTAGAAAAATAAAATGGAACACAGTACAGTACAAACAGTCAGACGAACAGTGGCACAGTGCTCATTCATTAAATGCACAGCTAAACAGAAGTGTTTTGAGTCTGGATTTGAAAGTGACTACTGTTAGCCTGGCAAGCCAGACCTACATCAAGATGTTAGGTCTGGCAACTTACCATAGACACGGCTCAATCCGAGGGGCAGGATAAACGGCTGTTTTTCAAATTCCCTCTGCACGCAATAGGACAGCACTACAACCAGCCAGAGCGTTTTCCCAACAGCGGAGCTAACGTTAGTTGATAGATTCAACTTTTGAATCTGACCGGCAAAACTACGAACACATCTTTTATTTTTAAGAATGACTTAAGTGCCGTTCTTTGCTCTTTTCTCAAAGAAAAACTTAACTCCAAGTCCTCCAGAGTCGCGGTCAAAGCCGATTCGACAGACTGTTCTCCAGCAGCCGCCATTCTTTGTTTTCAAGTAGCAGGGAACCGTCACAACTCTGTTGTCATTATGTTAAGCCCGCCCCGCCTACTCTATACACGATGTGATTGGCCTGACCCAATGTAGGTTTTTACAGCTCCGAAAGTCACATAAATTGACAGGGTCGGTCGGAAACCGGAACCAAACACAAAATTTTTTTAGGCCTAACCTCTCCCATCTAAGTATGACCTGAACCATTTTAGGACTATCCCAGAAAGCCCCACCCAGCCTGTCAAGAAGTATGTTATGATCGACAGTGTCAAATGCAGCCCTGAGGTCGTGTAGTACCAGCACTGATAATTTGCCTGTATCAGTATTTAAGCTAATATCGTTTATTATCTTTATGAGCGCTGTCTCTGTGCTGTGGTGCGGTTGGAAACCAGATTGAAAATTGTCAAAGTATCCATTCGAGCTTAAGAATTTGTTCAGCTGATTGAAAACAACTTTTTCAATGATCTTGCCTATGAAAAGAAGATTTGAGATTGGTCTATAGTTGCTTAATATGGTCTTATCCAGATTGCTCTTTTTCAGGAGGGGTTTGACAACTGCAGTTTTCAGGGAGTTTGGAAAACTCCCAGAGAGAAGTGAGGCATTTACCACTTCTTGGAGATCTGCTTCTAAACTGTTTAACACACTTTTTAAAAAAAGATGTGGGAAGTGTGTCAAGAGCGCAGGTTGATGTTTTAAGGTGCTGTACGGTTTCTTCCAAAATTTTGCCATCAATTTCTTTGAATTCAGACAAAGTTACTACTTTCTCAGGTGGTCTGATCTGTCTGACCCCAGCGCAACTCAAGGATGTGCTGATCACCTTTCTGATATTATTGATTTTCTCAGAGAAGAAAGAAGCAAACTCACTGCACTTGCTGTCTGAGAGCATTTCACTGGGAATCTGGCTTGGTGGGTTTGTCAGTCTCTCTACAGTAGCAAAAAGAGTGCGTGTGTTGTTTAAATTGCTGTTTATAATATTTGAGAAGAAAGTCTGTCTAGCTTTGCCTAGTTCCATATTGAAAGCATGGATGCTGTCTTTGTAGATGTTATAATGGACTACAAGTTTTGTCTTCCGCCACATGCGCTCTGCTTTTCTGCATTGTCTTCTCATATTTTGCACCACTGTTGAGTTTCTCCAAGGTGCTTTTTTGTCTGCCACTCTTCATATCATCAATTACAATTTTAACATTTGAGTTAAAAGAATCAAGGAGAAAATCAACAGAGTCCACAGATATGCTTGGTGTTAAGGATATAGCCTTCATAAATAGTACACTAGTGTTCTCATTTAAGCATCTCTTCTTGACAGACACAGATCTAGCTTCAATGGCAGGAGAGATCAATATATCAAAGAAAATACAGAAATGATGGGACAGTGCTACATCCTTAATAACAATCAATGAAATGTTTAGACCCTTACTGATAAGTAAATCTAGAGTGTGTCTGCGATTGTGTGTGGGTCCATGTACATGCTGAGTCAGATCAAAAGTTTTTAAAACAGTTTTGATTTCTTTTGCCATATTGGTTTCTGCATTATCTATGGGAATGTTAAAATCTCCAGCAATGGCAAAACAGTCAAACTCTGAGGTAATTGTTGATAATAGTTCTGTAAAGTCCTCAGCAAAGGCTGGAGAGTATTTTGGAGGCCTGTGAATAATAATAAGTAAAATGCATGGAGCACCTTTTAACACAATACCCAGATATCCAAAAGACGGGTAATTCCCAAATGATATTTTCTTACATTGATAGATATATTTAAAAAGAGCAGCTAGACCCCCACCTCTCTTAACAGCTCTGCAGACACTCATAAAAGTAAAGTTAGGAGGGGCTGTATCATTGAGGACTGTTGCACTGCAGCTGTCTTCTAGCCAGGTTTCATTTAGAAGCATAAAATCCAGGTTGTTTGTGGTTATTAAGTCGTTGACTAGAAGTGATTTATTTTTAAGTGAGCGGATGTTTAAAAGTACTAACTTAACAGTCTTACTTTTTGTCCCCACAGCAATCTTAGTTTGATGTGTAATAGGCACCAGATTAGTTGGGTTTGCTGTACGGCTATTGAAGGCCTTAGACTTTCTATCTCGCAATAGAACAGCAATAGAGAAAGATACAGGCACACTGGGTTCCCGCTTGTTCCGTAAACATTTAAAAAAGTTACTGTTATCATAGCGGGGACCCAACACATATCATTGAGAGCTGGTATCAGTTGTTTTTGGTTCACCTCGAGCTGATGGAGGAGGGTGTGGGCCCTGGCGTTGTGGCAGAGGCCGAAGAGCTGTGGATAAGGCGCATCACCTGGGCAGACATCTGGAGGAAGCCACAATCCAGGCTCAGCTTCCTGTTAAGGGCAACTTTTGACACCCTCCTATGCATCCGGAACCTCACCCTGTGGTTTGGAGATGAGGTAGGCTGTCCCCTGTGTGGTAACAGCAAAGTAAGCCTCCAGCATATTTTATCAGGGTGCAAAGTGGTGCTGGCCCAGGGACGCTTCAGGTGGCGCCATGATCATGTCCTGGCCAAGCTGGCGGAGGTCCTGGAGAGCTGTAGGGTAGCAGCAAAACGTGCAACAGCAGCAGCAAAGCCTTCCCCGTCAGGGATTTTCAAGTCTGGTAGCATGCTCCAACTTCCAGCTCAGAAAAGGAACACCATGCTCACACCCGGCAAAGAGTGGCAGATGTTGGCAGACATCAGGAAGCAGTTGGTTTTTCCAAGAGAGATTACGACAACTGCCCTCCGGCCAGACATTATCATGTGGTCCACGGTGGAGAAAAGGGTCCTCCTCATTGAACTTACTATCCCCTGGGAAGAGGGCATGATAGCAGCCCATGAAAGAAAGCATCTCAAGTATTCCGAGTTGGCAGCGGAGTGCCAAGAGGCGGGCTGGAGAGCCAGGGTCTACCCAGTGGAGGTTGGGTGCTGGGGCTTTGTGGGCAGAACAGCAGTCTAACTGCTCCATGGCGTCAAACCTTCGGAAAGCTATAAAGGAGTTGGGAGAGGAGGCTGAGAAAGCGAGCTACTGGCTGTGGCTCTGGAGGAAACACAACGGTTGGGGGTCAACACCCCTGTAAATACAGCTGCAGGGGGTGGTGGGGAGACGTCCCCTATATGCCACTGCCCCCCCGCCGGGAGATGTACTGGTATAGGGGGCGAAACATCAGTGAACGGCGGCCTCCAGCTGACGACCCTACAGTTGACCTAACGGAGGTGCGACAGGCCGGAAAGGCAAAGCAGGTACAAAATTCTACCTGTATAATGATCATCATTTGACATCAAATTTGTTTTGACCTGCTAAAAAAATCCAGTTGCCATTTAAAGTGACTTTGACAATTAGATGACAAATTGCTATTCCCATTCATCTTAAAAATGAATCTACTTGGTAGATTAGATTTCTGAGTGTGGATTTTTCAGGAAATGCAGTTATAATGGCAGGAATATGCGCTTGACTGCACGCTATTTGTCTGCATTACCTGGAGGGTCTCAGCGGCCCGGGCGACCCGACTCTCTAGTGCTTTGTAATGAGGGAGTTTAATTATTGCTCACTCTGTGTGAAGACTCAACAGCACTCGTAGGACCCTCACCTTCTGTCCCTTCCACACTTTCTGATCAAAAAACAAGCTTAGCATCTCCAAGGCAACAGCTCTTGATGTGCTCTGATTTAAATGCACGGTATTCTGCTGTTTGACTGGTTTTGTTCCAAAAGCTTGAAGTAAAATTAAAGTGAAGTTTGGCTTTGAGTGCAGCTTTGTTTAAGTGGATGTCGATTTGTTAACAAATATTCCATGCTTCATATTATAGACTGGCAAAAAGAAAAGAAGACAATTTTATTTTTTAAACTTTGCAAGAGGCATAGGGGAGAGTGGGGTGAGTTGTACCAGTTTTTACTCAAAGTGACTTTAAAGTGAGGCCATGGCAGTAATGCCTTCAACTTAAGGATGTACATATATTTCAGGATGTGGTGCATCCCTGAGAACAATAACTTTGGATCTGAAATAAATTGTTTCCGAAATATAGCTCTTGGGAAAAAAGTGGTCTCATGGCACAACTTGCCCCTGGTGCGGGGGAAGTTGTGCCTTTGGGGGAATACATTGGGGGTAAATTGTGCCAGTGATTTCTGAAGTAAAACAGAACATTTTAATGTTATGAACCATAATGCTATATGAAAGCAAGATAAATTCAATACAAAATGACTAATTTAAGGTTTATTTAGATATTGTCACCCTGTAATACCATAGCATGCGTTTTTCCTACTATGGTCAATTGCATAGGGATTTTGTATTGAACATAACTCTGGATCACAGTGTCATAGAGACAAGGGGGCGGGCTCATTTTACTCAGACGACCAATCAGTCTCTCAGGATCATTGTGAAGCTATCAAACTATGCCCTAGCAACCATTTAGAGCACCATAGCAACACAATATATGATATTTGTGAATCATTTCAGGCAAAAAGGCTTTGGCAATAGATGCCTGTTGACAGAACGCTGTCTGTCAATTATGTAATATATAAGAATAAAGTGACTAGGCTAATTTCTAAACATCCTATTGTGACTTAGGCCACTTAAAAACGGAATAAAACTTCTTTTTAATAACATAGTGCAAACTCAAAACTGAAATCAGTGTTAGCTAAATTAAACAAATAGCAGGCAGGCCCAAGTCAAACAATGATGAGGCATGCCCATCTCCTCACTTCTCAAGATTATCCCCTGTGAGTATGTAGGTCTAGGTGGTCTGGATCTGGCACAACTTAACCCAGGCCCTTTGGCACAGATCACCCCAGACCCACAAGTTTGAAAAACTAGCATGATCCAGCAGTTAATAGCTAACATAATGCTAACTGTATAGACTCATTGTGTAGCCTACTAAAGCACTAAAACATGTGTGAAATGTTTTCAGACTTGTCTATAATTGTTCAGACACTACAATCAAAAAACCTTAATCATAGAAATTTTACTTTGAAAGGGAAAAAACAGTTTTTTGCACTAAAATGTGCTTAACTCTCATGCCATGTGTCTCTCTTCTTTGGAGGACGAGTAAAAGTGATTGCTTTTCAAAATTATGTGGTCACATGACCAATTTCTTCTATGGTTTTCCAAAAACAAGGGTGGAACTACTTCCCCCCCTGGCACAAATCACCCCACTCTCCCCTAATGGAGTTCTCAGTTATGATTTATTTATTTATATATATATATATATATATATATATATATATATATATATATATATATAAATATAAATATATATATATATATATATATATATATATATATATATATATATATATATATATATATATAAATATAAATATATATATATATATATATATATAAATATATATATATATATATATATATATATATATATATATAAATATATATATATATATATATATATATATATATATATATATATATTCATTCATTTATTCATTCATTTATTCATTCATTCATTCGTTCATTTAGTCTCAGTTTTTAGGAGAAACAATTGCATTTTTGTTTTACCTTTTTGTTTAATTTAAACTGTTTTCTACAATACATATGGTTATGTAGAGCATAAATCAACAAATGCATAATTTCATTTTCATATTTAAAATGTATATTTTTCTTATTTTATTTCAATTCTGTAATGTATTTAAAATCAGTTGTTGAGATATGCTATTCTGGACTTGTACATTTAAGCATGTTTATGATTATTGCAAAGACACATTGTATAACTGAAACTACAGAATCGCGTTGTAAAGAGCGAATGCATGATTCAATTGAAGGGTGTAACAATTATAAAGAAGCACTATACCACGGCCAAATAACACCATATAAAACAAATAAATAAAGACACTGCATTGTCACATCAGCTAATTGAGTAATTGGCCAAACTGCCCACCATGTACGTGATACGGAAGCATCTCTACCTTCATTTATCATTGGTGATTGGTTAGTTTAAAGTTAAGTGATGGAGCTGTCTTTGCTTCTGTGTGGACGCAGCAGGTCAGCCACTTCAGTGAGAGAGGATTTGTTTTAGAAAACGTCCGTTTTTACTGATGGTGCAAACACACCTGCAGTTTTCAGAAACAGTGGGTATTTTTCCAGGCATTGGTTATTGCATTGTTCTGACCTCATTTTGGCAGCGAGTCACGCATTGGTCATCTCGGATGCAGCGAAGTGACTTTGCAAAGTCAGTGTAGTGATTAAGGTGAGATGTAATCATTAAACAGAATTTCGATGATAACACAACATTCATCAGGCCAATTTAACATGGACTGCCTGACCTCCAATTTATACGGTGGCTGAGAGAGCTCAATGTGCTGCAACTGAAGAAAACACATGCAAATAGAAAAAAAGCACACCAGAAAATTAATAAAACATCTCAGTTTGACAACATATGTTCTGCAAATACACACAATGCAATCAAATACAGAAAAGCGCTGCATTTGCAGCATGTTTCTGTATTTGGTTGAATTGTGAGTATTTCCAGAGTGTTTCTGTATTTGGTTGTATTGTGAGTATTTGCAGCGCGTTTCTGTATCTGGTTGCATTTTGAGTATTTGCAGCATGTTTCTGCATTTGGTTGCATTGTGAGTATTTGCAGCGCGTTTCTGTATTTGGTTGCATTTTGAGTATTTGCAGCATGTTTCTGTGTTTGGTTGCATTGTGAGTATTTGCAGCACCTTTCTGTATTTGGTTGAGGTGTGAATATTTGCAGCACATTTCTGTATTTGATTGCGTAACCGTAAATTGCTCCCTAACAAACAAAACTAATTTGTATACCTTTTTTCTAGAAAATGTGATATGTTTGGCATGAATGTTTTTAGTGGGTTCCTATGTGGGTTCTAAGTTGTTCAAACAGAAAGAGCTTTTTTTGCCTTTTTGGAAAAGCAAAAGTCTGTGATGCATTTCATAGGCCTCTCTATATGTATAAATACATATACTAATGTTGAAAAGATTGATGTAAGTTGTTTTTTTTAAAATGTTTTTGAAAGAAGTCTCTTATTCTCAGCAAGACTGTTATATTTAATATATTTTAAAGTGTACAGTAGTTTGTTCCTCTGATGTCAAAGCTGGATTGTCACACGATTCTTCAGAATATGCTGATTTGGTGCTCAAAAACCATATTATTATCAAGGTTGAAAACAGTTATGCCATTTAATCTTTATGTGGAAACCGTGATTCTTCAAAAGAACAGCATTAATCTGATTTGTCCAATGTTTTGCTCCTCATAACTTAGTTAAACATGAAATATCTTCTGATTGTCTGTGATAGCAACACAAAGTACTTGCTAGAAACCTGGTTGGGACACAGTGTTATGATAAACCCTGCTGGCCTTATCAAGCAACGCTAATAATGCTGCATGCAAGATGCCTTTTCAGTTGAAAGGCTCTTGAGAATGCAGACAACAAAGAGTTCTGTTTTTTTTGAGGCAAGAATTTTAGCTCCATCAATCTGAGATAGATGCACTGCCGGCCCATTCAGGTACAACAAATTGTTTAGCCTGAAAAAGACACAATACAGCTGTCAGCTACTTCCTTTTTTTCCCTTTTTTTTTTAGATATCTCTTTTCATGTCTAAAACTGGATGTATAGAGATACGCTAGCTGAGAAGTTCACAAAAGAAGCTTCCAAAATGAACAGAAATCTCTCATAATTAGATTTGCATATCGCCTTTCAATGACATGCAGTGTTTCATTACCACACGCATCTTCACCCGCATATTCTCATTTACGGCTTCACGATGAGATTGAGAACAACTTGTATGATATCTGATTAGCTGGAGAAAATTTTAGACATTGAGAAAATGAGATGCTACTTGGCTGAGAAGCTGGAAAGGAGCAGCTGCCTTGGGAGAGGGAGCAAAGCACCATTTTAATGGTCAAAAACTAAATGAGCAAGCTTGTAATGCTTTTAGAGAGTAGATTTAATCCACCTGGAGGTTTAGCATAATTAAAATCACTAATGAAGCGCCCTCAGAATTGCAGACAGAGCCACACAGTATTTGAGAGTGAACTGAATGCTGTCTTGTGATTAGGTGAGTCAATACACCTTCTTTAACTCTTATTAATAACTGTAACAACAGTGATAAATAACAAATGTTCGATCTGTTCATCACACAAAGCTATCATATGGCCTTAAACCATGAAAATCCATAATACAAATATGAATGATCACGTTTAAAACTAAGATAATCTAAACATAATTTTTTTTTTCCCAAAAAATTGTGCCTAACATTTTTTTCTAAAGTTACCATGGAGATTTATAAATGAACAAAATATTTTGTCATTTTAATCAAGTAGCCTAGTCATTTAGTCAAATCATCCATAAAATAAAGTAAATATTGTTTCTTTGTATATATTTAGGATACATAAAATTGTAGTTATATTAACCGTAGCAAGACAAAAGAGTCAGACATTTTATTTCAAGAATCTTAATTTAATCATGGAATGATTATTATTATTAAATGCAATTACTATTTTACAAATACTTTAACAGTAAATAAAATACAAAATTATAATTGTACATTTTTGTTTTCATGAAAAAAATGGAAATAATCTTTATAAAAAATGTGTACATTAGAAATTGACCATATAAACAACAATAATAGTAAAAGTTTACTATTTTTTAAAGTTTACCACCAGCATTTTTATTTTTATTTTTTTATTTTTTTTTAAACAGAATATTTTGTTGTGAATATCTGACCATGCAATATGTCAAAAGAAAGAACAGACCCTCTGCTTAAAAAAACAAACAAACAAAAAATCATTTTCTTCTAGTTTAATGCTTTCTTTTTTATCAACACTTGAATATGGGTAAGTTTCATAAAAAAAAACTCTGAGCGCTCATGGACATGAATGAGGACCAGGAACGGATTGACTTATTCGAAAAGACTGCTGAGCTGGCCGGTGCGCCTCATCCTCCTGCTATCGGGAGAGACAGAAGTGGCAGCCCAGCAACTTACCCGTACAAAACTTCCAACCTCCTTCTACGAAGACCTGAAACAAGCCATCCTCCAGCGGGTCGCCCTTATCCCTGAACAACAACGCCAGCGGTTCCGGTCGCTGGATCTGAGCAAGAGTGGCTGGCCCTTCGTGATGGCTCAGCAGCTCCGGGACATGTGCCGCTAATGGCTGTTGGGTGGGGGCAGTGACGTCGACCAGATGATCGACAGAGTGCTACTGGAAAAATTCATTACCCATCTCCCAAAGAGGATAGCGGAGTGGGTCCAGTGCCACCGTCCGACGTCGCTGGACCTGGCCATTCAACTGGCGGAGGACCAGCGAATCTTTGCCATCTGTCTCTCTCTCTCATCTGTCCCTTGTGATTTCTCCCTCTCTCCTCTTCTGAACCTGTCCCTTTCCCTAGGTCCTGTGTGAATTCGCCAGCTTCTGTTCCTCCGCTCTCTCCATGGCAGTTTCTTGACCCATTTCCTGCCTCTAGGGTGGCGAGGAGGTCTGGGCTGGCCTGTTGGTGTTGTGGGGACCCGCGACACTTTATTGATAGGTGTCCGGTGAAGGAGGTGGGGACACAGACCGGGTTTGGGATGCAATACTGTTTTAAAAGATAGGTTGTATTGAATGACCCAAGACACTCAGACAAAACAAGATACAACCCAATTATTAGTACCAAAAAGCTGTTGGGAAATGATTTTCCAGGCGGCTCACTGTAATCCGATGGCTGGACATTTAGGACAAGAAGTGACACTAAATCGTCTCATGACCTGATTTTTTTTAGCCGGACATTCACGAGAATGTGCGCAGGTGGTGCGTGGCTTGTCGTGAATGTCAGTTGGTGAATCCACCAGCCTCCAAAAAAACGCATTTGTGCCCTCTTTCCTTTAATGCAGGTCCCCTTCGAGAGAATTGGTATGGACCTCATCGGGCCATCAGAATGATCAGCACGTGGGCATCGCTTTGCATTAGTTCTGGTGGACTGTGCAACACGATACCCGAATCTCCCAAATAGGAATCACGAAAGAGATTCTCACTGATCAGGGTATTGCGTTCATGTCATAAACATTACGTGAACTTACGAATTATTAGGCATTAAATCGATTCACACCAGCGTCTATCACCCACAAACAGAAGGCCTGGTGGAATTATTTAATCGCACGTTGAAAACCACGATTCGGAAGTTCGTTCACGGGGCCAGACTATGTGAATTTGCCAAGTGGGAAGGACCCTTTGAGGTTGCACAGCGAGTCTGGGATCTCAATTATGAGGTGGTTCGAAAGGACAGGAGCAGGGCACATCAGATAAATCACCTCAACCTCCTTAAAAAATGGAGGGGAGGTAGAGTCAGTGATGCTAGAGACAGCAGTGAGTGGGGAGGAAGATCTCGGGCCAGAAGTGAACACTAAAGTCCAATCTCTCGCTCTGGCCCCAGGAGGAGATCACCTCTCGCCCTCGCAGCTCAGTGATTGTAGCCAGGTTGCAAGCAGAATTTGCAGATGTGTTCTCGCCCCTGCCTGGTCGAACCAGTCTCATTCAGCACCATATTGAGGTAGAGCCGGGCGTGGTGGTGTGCAGCCGGCCGTATCGTTTACCTGAACACAAAAAAAGATAGTTCAGACTGAATTAGAGGCAATGTTGGACATGGGTGTAATAGAAGAATCCCACAGCAACTGGGCAAGCCCAATTTAGTGCCTAAAACCGACGGCTCTGTACGATTCTGTGTGGATTGTCACAAGGTGAATGCTGTGTAGAAATTCAACGCATATCCAGTGCTGCGGGTTGACTAAGTGGGATAGGTTGACTAAGTGGGAGACAAGCAGTGCGTAAGTTGGTCAAGTGCAAAATGACAAACATTTGCATTTATACTGTCATTACATATACTAACACAAAATTGACTAGGTCTTGATAATGCAAAGACGATCTGCCACATACAGTACGTTCCCGCTCAGACTAAGGGCAGATAATAGGTTGACACTAAAGTGTCCTATCACTATTTGCAGTGATTGACAAGGATTTCAGAGAATAGAAATAGTTTGCTTAGGTGACAAAAGGCTGTGGTACCTCCTTATCAGTGTCTAAAACCAGCAGAACGGATGATGCTGATAATTAATTATGACAGGCTTTACTGCAAAGATGCTTGAAGAAAAGCTGCAATCCTTCAAATACTGGAAAATAGCACCTAAATATTCTAGTTTAAAGCTAAAATGATTTAAGCCATGTGACCATGAAATCAATATGAGCTTGAGAATTTGAACATATTGGTTTGGAAATGAAAGAAGGAATTTATTATCACCCTTGTTTGTTTTTTTGTTTTTTTGTTTTTTTGTTGTTGTTGTTGTTGTTTTTGCTCCTAGGTGCTTCATTGAAAACCCTTCTAGAAGACAACTCTGAAAAGACAGAAATGGGTTTCTGACCAAGTTTTTCAAAGATATATTCTGTTCAAAAGGGCTTTTCCTTAGGGTGTTTCTTTCAAAGAAAGGCATTCACATCTTTTTTCAGACCTTCTTAAATGATTTCAGAACAATGTTTGCTACATTTGACTGTTCTTGAAGACTTTAATGATATGTCCAGTCCCTATTAACCTGTAGATTACTGCTGAGCACAATACTTGCCCTCACACCTCTGCTGACAAATTTAATGAGATTGTTGGAATGAGTCTTGGTCTAAATGCTATGTAACTTCAATCAGTTCAGCTAAAAGTAAAATTGATGCCAGGTTTGAGGTGTGAATGGAGAGAAATGTAAGAATACAGTGGCTATGATGCAATATACTGTAATGTGACACAAACAGCACGTGTTGCACTAGGAAAAACTAGCTTGGTACAAAACTGGGCAGGCTATGCATTCAACTTGAAGTTTGCTATTCTCAAATGCTGGTGGCTACATGTTAGCGGTTGAAAAATATTGGGTTGCAAGTTTTCTATCATATAAAAGAAGGCCAAAAAAAGGAGAAGGAGATGAATTAAGAATTCATTCATTCAAATTAACTCCTGAAAAGGAGATGAATTAAGATCCCAATGAAACAGGAAAGTGCAGAGTACTTGGAACATTTTCTGTATGTCTTTGATATAGGTAGATAAAAAAATAAATAAGGAACAGAGTGAATTTGTAACAAATCAAAGATGCAGACAGGAGTACAGATGGAAGGTAAATTGCATTGTTAATATTTTATAGTGTTGTGCATCTGTATTGTGATTGTGAGTGTTGGAGAGAGAAACAGGATAAAAGGGAAAAATATAGATTTTTTTCACCCTGCATTTCAAAAGTTTCAGAAGTAAGCAAAAAAGTCTTTGGTATTACCTAGTGGCTAGCATGTGCGTGAGATGGGATAGCAGTTTGACTCTTCTCTATACCACTGTTAGGAGGTAAACAACCCAGTCTTATGAGAAAACTTAACTATTTCACAAGATTGCAATTTTATATAAATCCATACAATGTGATTTGCACGGAAATGTACAAATTATATTTAAAAAAGTAAGCATGAAGGCACTAACCCCACCAATAAATCTAACCCTGAAATAATCAACAATTGGGCAAAACATAAAATAGGTACGAATTGCCATGAAAGGGAATAAAAGTAAAATAAAAGTAAGTAAAAGTAGTGACGCTACTAACTTTACGTTGCTCAGAAAAAAATTCTGGGCGAAATTCAGTTATTCCAATAGAATCTGTATTATATAAAATTTTTGAATACTCATAATCAGACTGCAGTTACTTTTTTTATTGATCACCTGATTACATATTCACACAATGGCAGAAAATAATTCCTAATTTATTGATACTTCCTAATTCTTCTTTTTCAAGTTTTAGATTTTCTATAAAAAAAAAAAAAAATAATAATAAAAAAAGCATATCACTTCAGAAAGTCTTCTAGTTTTGTGAAATTGCACAATCAGACCAGCCACTAGTCAGGTGGCTATCATTACATGGAAAATTGAGAGGCCACAACGCATTTGATCATTGGATTTACAGAAATCATTTCACTTTTAAGGAGTGTTTTCATTGCAACATTGCATATCGAATCAACTCCTGACAAACATTAATTATTATTTGAATTATCACTCAGTAAGTCATGTATTGCAGTCTTTGGAAGGCTTTTGTCTTTTTTAAACAAGTTTTTATTTAAATTTTTATATGATTTATTATTAGCTTTTCATTAAACCCACGGACCCCTGCAGTTCCTTCACAAACCCCAGTCTGGGAAAGCCTGACATAATGTAATATTTACTGCACTTCATGTATATTCGAAGAATGGAATATATTTTCTGTCTCTTTGTATTTTAATATCAATATGGCACAATATTTTCCTATTCAATTTAATGTGATAAACAAGTTAGGTCAAAAGTAATCTAAAAGTATCAAAAAGTAGTCAGATTATATTAGGCTTTTAAATGTGCAATGTAATGGATTATGTTACTACCTACAATTTGTATCATGTTATTTGGAATCAGCAACGGACTACAATTTAAATAATCTACCAGAAATGGATAAGCATGGAACCTCATTTTGACAACTTTTCCAATTCACATGTCCTAGGATTCCATCTTAGTTCAAACAAGTTTAATGATATCCTTGCAGTCTGGCATTATGTGACCACCGCAAATAGAAGTGAATGGATTAATGCAGTGGAGAACACTGACGGTTTGCCGCAGCACTTGATTTGTCATGGCAGATCAAAGGTGACTCTGGGTTGGGTCTGCATCATCTTGTACTCCTGTCCTTCTCCACTTTCATCTGCTCTATGGGGCCTGGATGAGGCTCTTCTTCAGCTGGAGCAATCTTGTCATTTTCCACAGCAATCATACTCAAGGTTGAAGTCGCAGCTTTTTTATTGATCTGGGCCGAGTGTGATGAGTTTCATTTCGGAGGGTTCGGGTGTATCAGTCAAAGATAGACAGAAACACACACTCGCATGACGGCGCGCACAAACACACCATATACTTCCTTATTGCATTTATGAGTTGAGATGCACTTTATGCCTGTATGGCTTAATCACACAATAATACATACAACTTAAAGATAGTTAGCAAAAACTGTATATATTCTGTCACTATTCATTTGCATAACTTAAAAATAATTGTTTTTAACTACATTAATATTTCCAAATATTACTGTTTTTACTGTGCGTTGATTTACTTTATAATTGGGACCTTGGTGAGCATAAGAGACTTTCATTACTACCCTGAACTTTGAAAGTTGTGAAAGTTAGTGTGTGTGGTCTAGGTAAACCCTACTTTATGAGGACAAAATGTCCCCAAAAAGACAGCAATATCCAGAATTCTTGTCTTTGTGGGGACATTTTTTGGTCCCAATGAGAAAAAAAAAAAACTAATAAATCACAGTGATGTTTCTTTGAAAATGTAAAAATGCAGAAAGTTTTCTATGATGGGTAGGTTTAGGGGTAAGCTAGGTTACAGTTGGTACAGTATAATAATAATAATGTCTATGGAAAGTCCCCATAAAACATGAAAAAACAACGTGTGTGTGTGATACATATAATACTATATATAATATATATTTTTTACTGGTGTTAAGCATCATAAAAATGGTTAAAATATATATATATATATAATATTGTTGCATGTACTATAGTTCACAATCTATTTATACTTTGTAATTGTACATATAGACAACTATTATTTTCGGCGTGGCTTACCCTTGGTCTGAACATTCACCTAGCAATTAATCCTTGTTCAAAGCTTCCTGCTTCTTGAGACTGACTCCTTGTTGCAATAAATCAGGCTCACTCAGTCTCTAATGAGGGTTCTTGACATCAAAGTTACCCTCTCAACCTCATTAACCTGTCTGGGGAAGAAGGACACTGATAACGGTGGTCCCTTAATCTCTTTCTCCCTCCCCTTCTCTGGGATCTGTGTATTAGCCATATAATAGCAGACACCCTTTGATATTCAACATGGTATTCCTTTTTTTGTATATCATTTTTCTCAGCTGTGCCATTTACCGAGCTTTAAACTTCACACTTGTGTTACAGGTGAAGTGTGTAATTTCTGCAGGAAATAAAATTGAACAGTGCTGTGGATGGTTGCAAATACATTGCTATGCAGTTACTAAGGTGTCCTGAGTGTTGCTGTGTGGTTGCTAGGGCATTCTGGGTGGTTTCTAGGTTGTTGCTTATTGGCCCAAGTCAAAAAAGTCAAAGTGTCTTTGAAATTCTGGTTAGCAGTTTTGGCTTGGATAAAAGGTCTCCAAATTTATGGGATTTACATTTTACATTTGATCACTTGCCAGACAAAAATTGAAAGTCTAATTAATATTCTCCCTCAACAATTATTTGAGATTATTCATCTTCTGGAATGAGTGTTGCATGATGTGTTAAATGGTGAAGTTATGTTTTAGCAGCCACAAAAGACTTCAGTGTAAACGCCCACTGCTGTGATTTGCTAACATCTTTGCATATGAAATATCACTCCGCCCAAGTAGCAGTGCTTCGCCTTCTGAGAATATAGTTCCCAGTATGTATACGGTTAGAAAATGGCTGGGTCTCATGTGACCTTGTAATTTTCTATTCCAATTTTAAGGGATGGTTCAGAGTAAAATCAACCTAGGGTTCTTTGCACCATGACCTCGAGCCAAACACTACATCCTTATGCATCGCTTTCTGCCAGGACTTTTACGTGCTTTTCCCAAACCACTGAAGTGACGTCAACGTCCGGGTTAGCAGTAGCATGATCCGTCAGGCAAGTGGTATTTAAATAAACTCCTGATGTACTTACAAACTTTCCAATGCCTCATTTTATGAGTACAGAACCTATTTGTACTACTGTAGAAATTTGTGTTTGGCTCGAGGTCATGGTGCAAAGGACCCTAGATTGATTTTACTCCGAACCATCCCTTTAAATTGGAATAGAAAATATTTCACAAGTGAAGAAAAAAAAAAAAGGTTTGAAAAGAGAGAGAGAGAGAGAGAGAGAGAGAGAGAGAGAGAGAGAGAGAGAGAGAGAGAGAGAGAGAGAGAGAGAGAGAGAGAGGATTAAAACACACACACACGCACTCCTACATGTAGGTGCAGACATCTTAGGTTGACAGCAGTTTAACACTACGACTGGCCTTTTCCGTTGGGGATTAAAATGCGATTAGTCTTATCTAATTCTCTGACACTGGGAGTGATAAAGATTTTATTTTACATTTTTCTCATGTGGCAAACTGTGTCGGTGGCGAGTTATCTAATAGCACATTTGGACAGTTGGTTGCTTTAATATTAATCACATGTATCTCTTACATCACATCATCTCCATACTGAAGTCATGGTGCTGTCAGATGTTAACACATAGAGAAATCCTTCAACAGGGCACACTCATTATCAGATCTGTTCATGCAGAATGTGATGTCCGACTGGTTCTTACTTTCTGTTCTTTCAGATCAAGAGCTTGTATGGTTTCTGAAAAATCAACTAAATTGTTCACAAGTTCTCAAGTCTAGGGTGAAATAGTCAATCAAAAAGGAAATTTACTCACCCCCGCTTACTTCAAAAATTGACATTTTGTGTTGCACAAAATAAAATAAATGAATAAATAATATAAAATTTTTATTTTGAGTGAACTTTTTCTTAACTTTAAGAAGGAAAGCCTGTCACAAATGATGTTTATAAAATGGCCATTAAATCCTTTTGAAATATTGGGGGGTAATTTTTTCAATAGAAAAAATAACATTTTAGTCTTTCTTTATGCATATAGTATTCCACGCCATCTGATGAGAACTAATCTCAGCACTCATATTTCTGTGTCTTTCTTTGAACTGCAGGAGGTAGCAGATTCTAACTGTGACAGAAATAGCAAAATTATTTGAATCTAAAGTAACTGATGCGTCTTGATTGCCTAATGGCCACCCACAGTAGCTTTACTTCACATTATATGCTTATTTTAGCTTCTAAATGTTTGAAATACAAGTGAAATGGTGAAGTGTGTAAAAAAATTTTTTATAGATTAATATGCAAAGACTATTGTAAGTAAGCCATTTATAGTTTGTATTTTTTTCCTGAAAAGCATAAACAATGGTCCATAGAATGTTTGAGGTGGGACTATCTGTCCAATGAAAGAAGAATTATTTTTAATTCCATTTGGTTGATACTAATGGTGCAGAAATAACACGCTTCAGCTTTAAAGTAGACTTTCTTCCATAAGCTCCACTTGGAAGGTGAATTGTGTGTACATTGTAAGAGTAGATGGCAGTGAGATATATGTTAGACACAGGTATTGATTGCACAGAGCAAAAAGAGACCTTGGCTGCTGTGGCTGAGGATGAACAGAGAGACTGGAAAGAAAGATCTATCTCAGTTGACCTGAGAAGTTGGACTCCCTCTTTTTGTACTGCAGTTATTATTTATTTTATTTTTTTCTTAGTTCTATTACTATGGAGTCAGGTAGCACATTTCGAGTGGGCGTCCTGGAGTCTGAACAGATGACCATGGTTACGGGCAGCCTAGAGAGTCTCCAGGATGGTACCAATAATTCAGGGAACCATGGAGATGCCAATGACTCAGGGAGCCATGGAAGCGCCGGCAGTTCAGGGAGGCTTGGCCCTTGCCACTGTATCTTGGCTCTGCCACTATGGCCAGGGGCGTATAGCCCACCACCCTAAAAAAAAAAATGATTGGGAGGAGCTATGGGCTTGTGAACCGGGGTGGGCTCATGGGCTGGGGGGGACTCTGGAGTTGGCTCAGGGGCTGGAGCCATCACTGGGCTCTAGTCAGGGGCTGGAGTGGATGTGTGTGTGTGGCCCAAAACACATAACAGCAGCAACATAAATGGTAAGGACCCCCTCTTCGATCCCACCAGGGCTGGCAGGAAGGGCAGGCTCTGAAATTTTTCTCTCAGGAATGGACTGGGGAATTTCTCTCTCAGGAATGGACTGGGGAATTTCTTTCACTGGAACGGATTGAGGAATTTCTCTCACTGGAACTGACTGTTGAACTTATCTCACTGGAATGACCTGGGGAATTTCCCTTACCGGAACAGACTCAGGAATTTATCTCACTGGAGCGGTGATGTTTCTGTCTCTGTCATTACTATCCCCATTACAAAAAAATATAACATCCTTTAAAATTGCGACAGCCATAAAGAGGCGTCATTTGGACGCTTTCTACATCATTGTGGGAAGATGAATATATAAGCTCATTCATTTTTCTTTTATGCAAAAATTGTAGTGTTCACTGCATTCACCAAGCTCAACCATTCAACACTTGTCCACGTTATTGCAAAGAAAAAAAATTGTCAAATAAGTATTTTTCTCAGTTTTGGGGGGAAATAAGTTTATAAAAAACTACAAACAAACATTTGGTCCCAGATATATCTAGCATCTGAGTGCCATTTTTCAATGTTCATTTTTCAATGTAAATCGATTGAGAAAATTAAAAACAACCCAAATAATATTTAGTTTTATCTCCTGAGACTGACAATCAACAATTTATGAAGGTTAAGCACCTCCTAAGAGTTTTAGGCGTTATTTAGTACCTTTTGTGGAAAGTACCAAAGACAGGAAGACAAAGCTCTACAGCAAGATAAAAATGTAGAAAAGGCTTGCTATCTCACAAATCACAGAGAGCATATCAGATTAACAATGCAAGCATGTGAAAATTGTAATATTCAGAAATCTTTTGGATGTCACAAAAAGCACGTTTGTTTCTGTTCTTTTTGCTCAGCTAAAATTTGCTGAGGCACCAGTTTTTTATTCCTTTTTTTAGTTCCGTTGCAGAGTGAAACGAGCATTAAA
The DNA here is from genome assembly GCF_963993115.1 of Abramis brama. NCBI lineage: Eukaryota > Metazoa > Chordata > Actinopteri > Cypriniformes > Leuciscidae > Abramis > Abramis brama. The sequence goes on from NC_139987.1 coordinate 9,235,397, forward strand.
TGACTCATGAAACCTCTTCAGTCACTGTTCTAATTGTTAAAGTAATCAGACTGTCGATTAGCAGCGACTTTTTGCCTGTCAGCTTTGAGTAACGGAGACACTAAAATAATGCAATGCAATTTTTAGCCTCGCCAGATTCCACTTTATCACCTGGGACGTTTCCCAAATGGGAGCCACCTGGTGTGTCTTCATCAGTGGTACATTCTGTATACAATATGAATGAAACATTAGAAACCTGCAGTTTCTTACATTCAACCACATCTTGTTCTTTCTTTCAGTGATAACTAGTGCCTTATCTATGCTCCATCTTTATTTACCTCTCTCTAACCAGTTTGTCTTTACTTTAGGTTAGGAGATGAGCTTTTCTTTTGAACAGCAAAATTAAAGTGTTCGTTCACATGTTTGCTTTCAAGCTTTTGACTTGAATCTGTGTTTCTGAGACCTTGAACAAGCTAATAATAATCTATTCATTACAGCATGATTTCCAACCTTCCATTTATATTAAAGCTTCTGGGAAAAGATGTTACCTCCCAGCAGTCTCATCTGGCTGCTAGTTTGCTAGCTGTCTGTATGATTATTTTCAGATTATTTCATATATATTACCGAAAATAGGGTAATGCGAGCTTTATGGAAGACTGTACTTGAAAGTAAAGATAGTAAAAACAGTAAAGATGAATTTGATTGATAGCATTATTTTTTGTTTCTACAGCACAATAAATCGTTATTGTCAATTCTTTTGGCCATAATAATTGTGTAGTGAAAAATCTGATATTGTGACAGACCTAACTTAAACATTAGTTCTTGCCTTTATAAAATCACACATATGGATGTAATGCTCTTTTCACTTTCACATATCTTTTTCAAAGTACTTTATTCCAATGTAAAAAATAATATTTATAATAATATTGGCCAAAACTGGCTTGATTCTTGCTTGCACCCTGGACATGAATATTAACACTGAAGCCAGACACTAAAGCTGTGAATTATGAATGCTACCATGCTGACTTTTTTGATCAATGACCCTGCGTGCAATACTGCCATCTCAGACAAGCTTGTCTCTGGACACCCTGCTTGTACCTTTCTGGCAGGTCCAGATAGGGGAACTAATTAACTCCCTGGACAAGGAAACGCACAGTGATGTCGTGGGGTCAGGTTGTTGTTTCATTCTATCCCTCAGGTACCAGGACAGAATAAGCAAACAAATAACGTATTGAAGGCCTGGGCCACCAGTGTACCGCAAGCAACTAATATAATTTGGTACAAAAAGGACAGTTCGCAAGGGAACATATCTCTGTTTTGGTGGACCAACTTGTTAACTGAGAAACTAATAATACAGCTTAATGCAACACCTCATGTTGTGATGACAGGCTGATGGGATAGAGAGCTTAGAGAACAGCCCTCGTGGATCTGGGATGTCTGTTATGAGCCTCCCCCCGCTTTCAGTATTGCAGCTTCATCAACTTGTGCTGTGCACCACTGGAGACTCAACAACCAAGACATTCAGCACCACTTCTTAATTACAAGGCAGATGTTAATGATACAATTAATTAGTTTCTGCTCCAGTAACTGAGTTACAAAAGAGCTGGAGTTTCTCCACTGAGATTATGTGCTTTTTTATTAAGGGCATAAAATTAATGTGACAGATGCTCACTGCTCTTGAAGAGTGTTGACAATAAATAAGAGTAGAGTGTCTGAGAAATCAACCCGAAGTGGATTGCGGTTGCTTTTTATGCAAGATTTATTTCCCATTTTAAGGAGCAATAATTATACATCTTCCATTATTATTATTATAAGGAATAGCTCACATTTACGCTCACCCTCAAGTCCTTCCAAACTCTTATGATTTTCTTTTTTCTGTGCTGTAGCTTTCAAATTTCATGTGTGCAGTTTGAAAATGGGCATTGTAAGAAAAAATGAAGTGGACGTCGAAGATCTCAAAAATGAAGTTTATTACAGCATAGCAGTGGCAAGGTACACAAAGCACCTTGGATTCAGCGGAGTCATACAGAATGAAACTCATCATCTCAGCTCAAACATTTATCCTCTATTTTGTTTGTCTTCCCCCTCTACATGTAAATGAAGCTCTGTTTTTATGTGTAATTTAAGAATGACAGATTCGTCTTCCCTCTCAACATGAGGCTGAAACTCTGTCTTAAATGTAAATTGAGGATCTTTCCTCTGTGCCCACATCTTTGATGTTCTGTTTCGCGCAAATGGGGATCATTTTGACAATGATGTCGTCTGTACGAAAAACGAAAAGGAAAAACATTGTTGTTGTGTAAACGTACCCTAAGTTGCAGTACTCAAATACTCTTTTTAATTCAGCTTATGAGATAATGAAAACTTTAACATGTTATGTTAAATGAATAAATTCAGAAACTGCACGTTTCTTGCAAAAATTACTTGGAAACAACTAAACGATCAAATGTATTTTACAGTGTAGTCATCATCCACTTTCATTGTATGGAAAGAGCAGCGTGAACATCCTGCAAACCTTCTCCTTTTGTGTTTCCAAGAAGATAAAAAGTCAAACAGGTTTGGAATGACATGAGGGTAAATGATACTGTAATGAAAACTAATGAGCAAACATAACAAACAAATGGGCAAGTCAAGAGAGGGATGGAGCCAATTAAAAAATTTGACTGTATTGTTATAGTGCATGCTAGCGTTTTTTCATTTGTATTTTAAAGTATCTATGGCACCAACAATCATTTTACTTCTTTTTTTATTCAAACTATTCATTCTGCCGCAAGCTACTCTGAACAATAGAACAATGGGGAATTTTAATAGCAGAATCATTTCAAGTGAGGTATGACAACTGAAAAAAATTGTACCGCCATTTTATTAGCAGTAAAAGGATGATATTTTTATTCCAGCACATAACTCTATTTGCCACACATTATATTCTACCTTTTATAGCAAATTTCTTTGGACATTGACATATGTTTCTCTCTGGAGCTTATATGTAGATGTCTCTATAACCTAAAAAGAAGATGTGAAACAATATAATTGTGATTTTCATTCAATTGAAGAGGTTTTTCCTTGTAATATTTACCTGAAGGACACATGTTCCATGCCCTTTGCAATGATTCATATTCATAAATATAAAATGATACAAATAACTGAGTATAGTTACAGTATACAGTATAACTTTAATATAGTGCTGCAGGTAAAGCCTCGGATACATTCAGCTGTGGTTGTGTGGCTTTACATTTGTTGTGGCTACAGGAGAGAGCGAATCCACACTGTCACGCTCTCTGTTTTCATTAGCATGCGTTGGCTGTGGAGTGAGCTGTTGTTTCTGACTCAACAGATTTGTTTTCATGGATATCATGTCACCCTTGACATCTCATCTCAGGCCCAGAATTACTCAGCAGCCCTCGCCTCTGAGTTCCCCAGCAGTTGCAAGAAGCATTAGCCTTGCACTTCAATTATTCACCGTTCAATTCCTACCTGTCTCTTGCCTGACTCTGTACCTTACAAGATCACAACCCTATCCTGCAATGCGGGTAATGCTAGGCTCAAAACTCACTCTATAGACACAATTAAAACAGCTCACCCTGATGAATAAAACCGCTTAAACTGTGTTGAGCCAATGCATGCTTTGGGAAATTTTTGCACAAATTAATTTGATTTCAATCTATTTAATTGGTAAAATAGATGTTTACTTAATTCATTTGCATTGGAAATATTTTTATAGAAAACAATATAACTACATTTCTTTGTTTCTGCTACCCAGGGTATTTAAGTTGAGATTAGAATTTAGTTCTTAGAATTTAGTTATGTTAAGAAAAAGACTCAGTTATCTGGATTTTACTGTTGACAATTTGACATGATCCAGGATTGTTAAATTCTTCTAAGCTCATCCCAGAGTTGCTGTCATAGAAACAGGTCTGTAAGTTCAAACCTGCTCGGGATAAATTGAAATAGAAATGTAAAGCCTGTATACTAGAAATCATGAAATAATGGAAATAATTGGGAATCATGTAACAAACAGTACACATTTCATTTATCGATTATAACTTTTATGTCATTTTGGTCGCTTGGCTGTTTCCTTATAAAAGTTCAGAATTTCTTTTTCAAAAATGTTTTTCGTTAGGTCTGTGATGTTTTTAAATATGATGTCATTACGTTGCTGTCTTGTCACCAGCCAATCACTGCATTGCATATGTCTGCCCTTTCCAATGAGCACAAGAATGCACAGTAATCTACAACTGGAACTTAATCCAGATATTTTAATCAAATCTACAAATTCGTTTGAAGAACCAAATTAGACAGAGATCAGTTATCAGGATTATTAGATCTGGTCAAATTTCCAGATATGAAGCGAGGAACGAAGAAGCACCCAAGCTTAACGAGCCTGGCCATTTTTGGACTCTATAACTATACTATCTTAATACCATTTAGCAGGCTCTGAGGTAAATTGTAAAATTTAATTTTGTAAAACATCCTTTGCTCAGACTGTCCTCTCAGTGAAGAGTGTACAATTATGGAATTCATTACCTGATTATTTAAAATCTGCTGCAAGTCTTAATATTTTTTTTTAAAAGCCACTAAGGCTTGGTTAATTTAGCAACAAACTTGTACTCATGTTTAGATTTCTTTCTTTTTTTTCTTCCCTTTTTCTCTTCGGATTTGTTTGCTGTTGTAACTGTAATTTATAAAAGCCCTTCTAGGGACAAGTGTTGCAAATTAGCTTTAGCTTGTAGGGCTGAGCAAATATGGGCAGAACTCTTTACTGCCCTAGTACTTCAAAAAGCCTTTTAAAGGTATACATGTGAATTAAACGTGGCACAATGGCCTTCATCATCACAGTATGCTAATGCCTATCTAGTACAAGGGTTTCATCAATATGCTGATTGAGGACTGTTGGGACACTCCAGGCACAGGATGGTTCTGTCGGGAGAGACAAAGTCGTTTGCACCTCAATGACACGCCTGCACCATTTGCTTCACAGGACATATGCTTTCAACTACATACTGTTTATTTACTGGTGTGTTCTAATATGTAACTATGCCATGTTTGGTCTCATCTGACAGCCTATAAACTGAAATGAATGGTGGTGAACTTAATAGAGATATTAAAGTATCCTAATGTACAATCTAGGTACTATTGGTTAAACATGCATTGAGGAGAATATGTTAATGTTCTTCTCCCCCTCTTGATCACTACCCATTTGCCTCATCTTTTGGTTTCCTGTCGGTTGGGTTTGGTGTTCCACTCATGTTTAACAATGCTTTGCAGGGTATAAGAAGGAAAGGTAACTGTTGATCTGGGAGAAAGGCTTTAACCCTGCCACTCTCGCACACCGGTGCGTAACCTACAGTATGCTACAAGAAAGACTTTTACGGTCTCTTCTGCACGACAGTGCATTATTTGTTACAACTAAGTTTCTATACAGTATGTTGTTCCATTCTACTGTCTGTATATTTAAACATGTAACTTAAATAACTTTGCCTGCTTTAAAGGTTTTGAGAATCTTTCCTTTTATCACTGATTATGTTGAAAGCTAAAGTGATTATAACTTTCGTTAAACGTTCAGGTTAAATCCTACGTTTTCCTATCATTTCTAAGAAAACCTTTAAAGAATAAGAGGTTAAAGAATAACAACAACTTTAATGGAGTCAGATTAATTATATAGGAGTCAGATAAATATTTGAATTATACACGCTATCCTTCAACTGCCCTTTTTTCCGATTATTGGTTCAAAATAGCAGTGTAAGCTTCCAGCCTTACAAGCTACAAGCACTATGATACACGCATTGAATTGCTGTGTCACAGTTTTATCTATGTGTATTGTATCTGTCCCTATATAAATAAAACATTACATAAATTAATTAACTTGACTTGGCAAAGTCCATTTTAGCACCAGCTAAGACCAGCAAACCAGGCTGGTTTAATCTATTTAATTGGTAAAATACTTGTTTACTTAATTCATTTGCATTGCGACTATATGAATAATTGTTACACAATAATATAACTGTTTCTGCTACCAAAGGTATTCAAGTTGAGATTACAATTTAGTTGTATGTAAAGTAAAACGCTGCCACATCTGAATTAGGCCCAGTCAAAGAATTATTATTTGTATGTCCAGGGAATCCAGGTGGCCAACTAGTTAAACCAGCTAGACACCATCTTGGCCATGTTCACTAAATAGGCCAGCTGGAAACCAAAACCAGCTTGACCAGCTAAAACCAGCAAACCAAGCTGGTTTAAGTGTATTTTCAGCAGGTAATCAAACCAACCATACAACTCTACATTGTACAATTTCTCTTCTTTATGGCCACTGATGTGTGGGTACAAATGGAAGTCTTTGTGAGAAAACCAGCAGGATGTCAGGCAGTGTGAATGCTGTGTGCTTCATGAAGTTTTTAAAGTAGGCAACAAGAATACTGTCTAACTTTTGAAAATTAGCAGTAATTTTTCTCTCTAAAGAAAAAAGGGCTTCCCGTGTTCTTATTGTTTGTACAATTTTTGTACAACTCAAAGTTTTTCTCAGTGAATCACCTACTGTGTTTTCCAATTCCAGACTATTGAAATATATGCTGTGTGCAGCCCTTGGGCTATATTTTAGGGTCCAGTACAGCACAGAAGAGGCTCATAATCCAGAATCTCCCGCTGATGTAGGAGGTCATCTGCTATGCAGTCCAAAGTCTAATGAATACACGACGGGCCGTGGTTGCCCGCAGGATTGCAGCCTACATGGTTTGAGGTTTTGTTGTACAGAACGTACAGCACTTGAACACCACTAAAGATGCGTCAGTGAGAACCAAAAGAAGAGAAGACAACTAGAAAGTGGAGTGTGACAAATCTCCTTCTGATTTCTTCCAAACTCAAAAACAAGGACATAGCCTGAAGGTCACAGTAGCTGCTTTGAAACATGAAAATGCCAAGCACTTTCTAAAACTTCTCCAGCAACTTGAAAGGGATAATTGGTCTGGTGTCATAGAGCTGTGTGTGTCTGCGCTCTGAAGTGTGTCTAAATGTGTATTGAAAAAAAAGAAAGAAAAGAAAACGCTTGATGGTGTTATAGTCACATGAGAGGCCTGCATAGCCGTCATGCTCCAATCAAAGCGATCATATATAAAATGTTTTATCACTTGAAATTTTTTCAACTAGGTCCTCTAGGCATGTGTCAGTAAATCCATTATCCATCCCGATCACATGAAATGCGTCTCTGTAGCACGCATTGTATTTATCGTGCAATTTATACACGAAAATAAGTTTTTATGTGCATATGATACGCACTGTAAAAACCCCTTGGGTAGGATTAGTGGTGTGAGGTACGTGCATAATACACGCCATAAAGTGCGTATCATATGCATGCGAAAACTGCGTATCACATGCATGTAAAAAAAAAAAAAAGTTCTAAAGTTCTTAGTTATCTATCTATCGATCTTATTGTGACAAGTTTACAAAACAATCCACCCTAAAATGTGCTGTTCAAACTGTTAAAGTTAGACTAAAATGACCCGGGACCTTATTAAAAACTCTCTATCCCAACGAAGGGATGCTTCAGGGCCGCAGGTGCTACCACACAGTAAGGAACAGCACAAAGTTTGGAAAACTTTCCCCACATTTGACTCTTATTCTAGTTATATACTGAATGGACCAATATTATCTTCCTAGTTAAACAAACTTAAGATTGCAGGATAAGTTAAAAACACTTTAAATGAGTTACGAAATAGGTGAAAACATTTGTTTGCGTCCTCTGGGAAAGTGTATCGTCTCTCATTTGCCTGCTTTGTCATAACTGCATTTTTCATGACTTGTGGAGGTGCAAGTTGGTGCTCTAGTTTTGCATGTAAGATGTCATCCATCACAATGTCCGATAGTTAGAATAGCTGGAGGTTATGTAGTCTATAAAGGGTAAGACTGTAGCAGCTGTTGGTGCGCTGGTTGAAAGAGAGGTCATTGCCAGGGAGAGCAGGTGCTATTACTGCACTGAGGGGGGTTGTTCTGCCCTTTAGAAGAGCAGCTTCGTATATGAGATTGACCTTAGGCATGATTCTACATAAGTTACTGAGGGTGCCGGAGCTCAGCTTTGTTTTTCAACGATAATCTGAGATTCTTGTCAAATATTCTTGTATGTTTTAATACAAAATTATTAACTTAGATTTCAGTTACACAAAGGGAATGAGGATCAGTGGCAAAGTGTTCACGATAATCTAGTTTAAAACGTGTTCTTAGAATTTAAATTTTTGGGTAACGCTTTATTTTGATGGTCCCCAACAGACATTCTACTGACTTTAAGTAACTTTGCAAGTACATGTCAACTTACTCCACTAACCCTGACCCTACTAGTCTACTAATATTCTAGTAATATTCTAATGAGAGTTAGTTGACATGTAATGAAAGTTAGTTGGCATGTAGGTGCAACGTTACTTATAGTCAACAGTATAAAGGGGACTATCAAAATAAAGTGTAACCAATTTTGGTATTTATGTTGGTTTCATTTGATTTTGAAGTTTTATACCATATTCAACAAAAGTTTTGTTTTAATCATTCTAAAAATGTTATGTGATGTAACCAACAAGTAACAAACAAAGTTCTGTCATGAAACGATGGCGTAGGCTAATAGATCCTTAAATCAATTGGTTAGCGATCACATCATTATCTACATGGCACAGCTGATTGGTTGCTGTGGCATCAGCAGCCAATGAGCTTGCTTCCTCAACATTCAAATACTTGGCATTGTTTTGCTGTTAGCAGTCTGCAGCATGCTTTCAGAAACCCTCCACCTTCCCCAGCTCCACCTGATCTGCTACAGTGGTTATTTTATGTATGTTATATGTGCAGCAGCAGTATGTCTGTGAATGTTTTGATCAATAGCAGCAGCATAAGCATAGCATATCTATTCCGCCAAGACCAAATGCATTAACATTACCATGCAGAAATATGTTCCTTACACCATGAATAGCCTACAGTACATGTGATTGAACACATTTTAATCATTATATTCAAAATGTTTTTTAAATATTTTTTTCTAGTTTATACAGTATATATATATATATATATATATATATATATATATATATAAAGTGGTTCACCACTTTAATTTGATTTGACTTCAAATATATTAAACTGACTTAAAAAAAATCTAATCTTGTATATTGAATCTAAATCTTGTATAACAAAAAATTTTATTGCTGAAATTATTTTGAGTTAAAGTAATGTAAAAAAAAAAAAAAAAAAAAAACAGTGTGAAATGACAGTGAATAGATGCTGGCTGTTCCTCCAACACTGACGTCTTTGTTTGTGTTCATTTGAAAATCGTTTATGCATTTGTTTGCATCCATCTTGAGGGAGGGATATTTATTCACTCTGTGGTGAATTGCACACCCTGAAATAGACCCAGCTCAGCCTGAAATCGCTTAACAGCACCTCAGTTTGGGATTTGCTGACAGCATACAGCAGGCCATTCTGAATAATTTATGTCATACAGTCCATTGTGCACCGAATGCGTAACGAAAGGTTGAGGTTTATAGGCTATAAAACAGAGAAATCCAGTAAGAAAAGATCAGAGTGAAGGAGGGCAGAGGTTCGTTGGGGTCATTTCAGGAAATTCGCCCAAATTGGCTGCATGTCCAGGCGAAAATGAGAGTCATGACTCAAAATATCGGCGTGCTTTCGTAGCAGTCCGCTTTCATCACGTGCACCACAGCGGTGCTGACCTTCTTGGAAACAGCACACACTTGTGCGGCCTTGAATTAATTCAATCCGTGGCCTCAGCTCTGTTGCATTTGTACAGATATTGTCCTGCGTAAGTGTTTTTATTAGGCGAACCAGTAACCCCTCTCAAGCACATGGGAGCTTTATTCCCTTTCCATTTAATTGCCCTAAGAAAGTTGCTGACTTTTCAAAAACTCTGAACCACCATGTACTACACAGGAAGTTATGTATTAGTCATGAGATGGGATGCTTAGAAAGGGCTTGGTGGCAAGGCATCAGGTGTGCAACCTGGGTGTGGGTGTCATCATTAAGCAACCTCATGTCTCAAGTGTATGTGTTTTGAGTCCCTGATTCCCTCAACAGTCCGCAAAAGTGTCTCTTGTAATATGCACTTGGAAAATAATCTTGAAAAATTTTACGCATTATTATTTTTTTATTTATTTATTCCAAAATACATTAAAAATGCAATTAATACATACCATGACTTGAATACACCTCTTCTGTGATGAACATTTAAATGTATGTGATAACAAAAAAAAAAAAAAAAAAAAATGTCAGGGTGATAAAAACATCCTGATGATATAATGAAGAAAAAGCCATTAAAAGAACACTTTTTTTACAAAGAGAACATAATTAATAATATTTAATAACTTTAATTTTAATAACATTTTGTGTGTGTGTGTGTGTGTGTACATATTTTCTTTAAAAAATATTTAACCATTATACACAATCAGTATGTATGCTGTTTGTGACAACATCCAGAAACTTTTTTATTTTTTATTTTTTTTATTAAATAGTATGGTAATCAAGACCAGAGGTTTGTACTTTTGACATACATTATGTAATAAAGATGTGGATGTTTCATATATCTTCCTCATCATGTGCATTACAGTTTTATAACCCTGATATATTGCCAGTTAAAGTTAAACCTTCCCTTTCACAGGCAATTCACCCATAGAAGTGTCAAATTCAATCACATCTGGAAATGATTGACCTGGCACTTTAACTGAAAATCTGATTACTAAGACTGCAGTAAAACGGTGTTTCTGCACTCTGGCCAAGGAAGCTAAATGAATTACCTTCAATTCTTAAACTCACAATGAGATGAATCAGTTGGTGTTTGGTAGCTGATGCACATAATCTCACAATAGACAGAAAATATTATTGGCTTATAAATAGTGGTTCCTCATAACGGGAATAGAAATCACCTTTGGTTACATTTTTTTAATTTTTTTTACTTAAGATGTAATCGAAAATACTGTTGAACATGCACTTGGACAATTCCATCACCAATAGTGAGTATAGCACAAAGTAGTTAAGTAATAAAACTTGGTTTCCCAAAAAATACAACTACAACAAGATAAATGTGTCCCTCTTAAGTAACCGTAGTTTTCTGGAACCGCAGTTTGACATTAGTGATGCCAGTTGGTTTGGTTTGTCTCTTAACCAATTGTGATTCACCACTTATGAATATGAAGTAAGCCCAAATCCTTGGTGATGTAACTGCTACCACCACCATATTGTTGGTTTTCCTTTGGTAACATCTGCTGAAAGACCTTTTTTTAGTTAATCATCATTTTACAAAGATTTATTTTCATCCAAAGCAACCTTGGCTTAAGCTCCTTCATCAATAACAATGAACAAAGGAGCTTGGCAATTCATGGACTTAACTTTGAGTCTTTGGAACACAAGCCTAGACCTTTACCTGCTATAATCAACTTTTTTGAATTGTGCTGAAAGGAAATGTTCTCAGATTATGACTGAAAAGGTAAAACCCTTTAATGTAACGATTAATAATTTCCAGACCATTTTGATAAGGGTATATCAAGTTTAACTTGTTGGCTGTAGCTGGTCTTCTGTCATGAAGAAAAGTAATTACATGAATCCAGATCACATTACAGTTGCTGATTATATAAATTTCACCAAGCAACATGCTTGAAATGAAAGATTGGAGAATTAATGGCCCTCATTCGGTGTCCTCTTTTCCCAGACAGGTTAATGAGATTGTGAGAGGACTCTTAGCATCAGAGTTCCTCATTAAAAATGAACTGAACCCTTATTCATCTCACCTGTGAGTAAGGCTGGGAAAGCAAGGACACATACTATGAGAATTAATCGTTCAGTCAATGTTGCTTTTGACCAAGGGCAAGCCACAGATACAATGCTGTCAAACAACTGCCAAAACTCCAGGTGCTGTCAGCCATCAAGTGAATGGTATTCTCTCTTCACAGCTTCAGGTGCTATAGAGCACCTTCTAGGATATTGTTTTTTATCTTTTTTTTTTCTTTTCTTTTTTTTAGCCCACCACCCTGCTGAAAAGATCAACTTATAATGTGGGAGAATTCCAAGTTACAAGTTGTCTGAGGTCATAAGGAGGAAACTTCTTTATTCCCACCAGGGATGATGGCTATCTTCAGTTATCAGAACATTTAGGTTCAAGCTGGTTTATGCTGGCTAGTGCCCATTTGATGCTTTTCTTCCTAGTGGAACATAGCATGTTGTTTGCCAGCAATGAAACGGCTTGGTGGTTAAACTACTAGAAGCCTGGCAGGGACACCAAGGAATGGATTCATGAATTTAAGAATAAAGTTAGAATATAGTGAGCATTCCCAAAACATTTCAAACATTCAAACATTTTAAACATAAGTGTAGTATTCTTACGTTCTGCTAAGAACCAATCACATGCCAGAGACATCGTATCCTGTGTTCTTATTGGCTATAGCACTTGTCAGTAAAGTTTATGCAAATTAGCTCTAAAAAGTTTAGTGTGTATTATGCTGCTGAAGAGTTAACACTCATGTTGTGAGTCTGAGTCGAGTTAATAAATCCTCATGATAAAACTAGTAATGTGTGCACCCAGAGTCTCCTTGAATACGTAGTCATCATAACGAAAGCATGCATAACAAAGAATGTTCTTATATTTTTTCCCCTCAAGATCTAAAGACAACTTTGTTCTAAAGACAAAACTGTTTTGAGTACTGAACTCATGTCAGGCCAGTCGCAATGTAAATAATCTGCATGTTTATTGATTATTATGGTAGTCTGCTGGCAGTTCAAAAACATGGCCTTTGGGGTGTTTTTAAATGAATTGATCAGTGCATATCTGTCTAAAAACATAATTTAACCAGATAGCACCAAAGCCTGTAACTTTCATCTTTCAACTTTCAGGGGGAAAAGAAAGAAAGAAAGAAAGAAAGAAAGAAAGAAAGAAAGAAAGAAAGAAAGAAAGAAAGAAAGAAAGAAAGAAAGAAAGAAAGAAAGAAAGAAAGAAAGAAAGAAAGAAAGAAACTCTTAAGATAAAGATAAAGAAAATATTTTTGTGACTCGGAAAACAAGACAAACAGATGTTCGTGGGAGAACGCATTTATTGCAAGGTGGGTGAATTTACTATATATTTTGTTAAAATTCAGCATCCTTTAACGTTTATTAAGATAATTAGCGAACATTAAAATGCACAAAAATAATGATCATCGTCTAAATATCATATTGTATGCATTTTGATTCGACTGTTTCATCAGTCGACTGCAACAAAGCTGCTTAGGGGTAACTTAACTGGTGTAGGCTAAAACATTCTTTTCCAATGCTACCTGGCTGTGTGTGAAATTGATATGCGACAACAGAACTCGTTCAAATCTCCGCAACATTTCAACGGTCAAACTAAAATCGCTGTTATTTTAGTGTATTACGCGCTGCTCTCAGGGCAGGATTGCTCATATTATTTCAAAACGCTGTTATTTTAGTGTATTACGCACTGCTCTCGGGGCAGGAGTACTCAATAGATTCAAATCGCTGTTATTTTAGTGTATTACGCGCTGCTCTCAGGGCAGGAGTACTCAATAGGTTCAAATCGCTGTTATTTTTATTGTATTACGCGCTGCTCTCAGGGCAGGAGTACTCAATATGGGTTTAAATCACTGTTATTTTTAGTGCATTGCGTGCTGTTTTGTAATAGTATAAAAAAGTCATAATTATATGTGAATTGATTATTTTATTGTAATATTGGACTAATATTAAAAGATCTTTCAATAAAAAAATATAATTAGTGAACTGATTATTTACAATCAACGTTTGTTCTTTCATTTTGTTCTTATACAAAGAATCTCCATAACAGTCAATGAATGAAAAGACAGTAACAGCAAGGTAAAACAGGGTTCCTACGCATTTTCCATTTCAAAATTCCATACTTTTCTAAGGGTGGATTAGGGTTCAGGAGAGCCAGATAATAAAAGGGCCAGAGCAACTATTACAATCTTTTATTCCTTCCTTGACCATGTGACTAACACAAATTCGATATACACACATTTCGGCCTACAGGCCTTGAGCACTATCAGCATCTCTGCCTTTAGGAATTCCAAATGGTCCTTGGGGTAAGAAAGAGGGGGGTTGAAACAGTAAAAGCAAATGTTTGTCCACACAGACTTCAATTTCCAACGCTCTCTCTAGATTGTTCTGACCATAATCAACATACATGATTCATACAACATTATATTTGGTATACAGTACAATCATCTGTAAATATTTTCTCAGGTTTTTTTTTTTTTCATTGGTTTTCTCGAAGTGATGAGGACTAACAGGATACCTAAAACGCTTTATAACCTGCATGGTTTGATGTTGCACGATCACCAAGCAGTCTAAGTTAAATGGTAGTTTGCTCCTTTATCTGTTGGTGGTGGTTTGCTAAGCATTCTCGCCTCGAGCCTCTCAGTATCTTAGTGTAGGTTCCTTAGAGCTAGAGCCCATCAGGATATTTTATTCCTGTAATTCCTGTTTTTCCTAGTACTGGCCTCCTCTTACTACAAGAGTCGTCTAGCCAAGGCCCGCCTTTTGCACTAGGCGTAAAATTGGTAGTGGCGTTACAGGGTAGATAGCAGCATAGGTAGCAGGCTATCTTCAGAAAGCCTCCCATGCAGATATCTCATGGGCGTTGTCAGGCCTTTTCTCTCTAGAAAGTAAGAAGCAGTATGCTCAGGCCTCCACCCTTTAGAGCTGAGTATTGTGGCTAGTTTATCCAGTTTATCAGTTATCCTTGAAATTGAAAAATTATTTTTTCCGCTGAGCCCCTTGAATAAAATAATTCAAGTCATAGGGTTGAATGTCCTTGGCCACTTATTTTGGCCTCCATTTCCTTGGGTTTAGTAGAAAATGTTAGAAAAGCGCTATGCTGAGTTGTACTCTCCAGGATGCCCGTCTCTATGATCCGGTCTGTGAGCGATTACTGCCACAATCTGCAGTCCTCACTATCGGATGCCTCCACAAGTAAGGCAAGTAATACTAGAAACTCTGTTTAAAAAGCACTGCCCGGGCTGACGTCCATGAAAGTCGAAGCTGTAGGCCTTACAGTAGGCCTTACAGTGCTTTTTAAACAGAGTTTCTAGTATTACTTGCCTTACTTGTGGAGGCATCCGATAGTAAGGACTGCAGATTGTACTCCCCTTGCTTTAAAGGGTCGATAGCGCTTTTGCTGAGTACACTGCCTGTTGGCAATGTGAAATAAGTATAACCAGGCCCATAGAGATGTCTGTGAGAGCACCTGACTTCTGTGGCTAGCTCTGCTAACAGTTCCGCTATCAAGTAGTTAGGCCTTGACAGGCCCCCTTGAAGGCGGATCCCCAACGAGTTGGATGCTTAGCATTGCAAAGGAAAAACCTAGCCCAGAGCCTGGTCAATACTTATCAGGTTTTGAGTATACTGTTTCAGAATCTATCTGAGGATCGTTCTGCATGAATACTTAGCTCCCTAAGTCTGGTCGGAAGGTCGAAGGACTCTCACGAGGCCTCCCTGTTAGATCAGCTCTAGAGCTGGAGGCGCTCCCCGATTAAGGGTAGAGTGCCTAGCCTCCACATGGCTTTAAAGCACTGTGTAGATCCAGGATTGGGTAGAGTTACTCCCCTCGTTCGCAAGGGTTAGAAAGCGTTATGCTGAGTTCTACTCTCCAGGATGCCCATCTCTATGATCTGGTCTGTGAGCGATCACTGCCACTATCTGCAGTCCTCCCTATCAGATGCCTCCACAAGTGAGGCAAAATATGTTAGAGACTCTGTTTAGAAAACAGACAGGTTGTTGGCAAGTCTAGGTTATTAAATTAGACCAGGTCAGCCTCCCTAGTGGCATGTGGGGTTGACTTCATGTCCCCCTTAGAAAGTGAGTGGACAGGATTCCTTTGGACCCCCTGGTCATATTCCTGTAAAGGAACCCCTTCCACGGAAGATGTTGGTTCCAAAGCCTTGAGCAGCCTTGGTAGGCCTTCATTGTATCTGAGGCCTCTTTGAGGCTTATAGCTTGGGCAGTGGCCGTAGGGAATACTGTCACTGACAGCCTGTATGTGACCCGAAGGGGGAGTGTTTTTGGCATTTCAGTGAAACTGACGTTTTTTGTCACAGCCATAATTTGGCATGCACTCCCCTCAGCATGGCAGCATGGGTAGATGGTTCCCCATAGTGTTCTGATGCAGTGCGAGTTCCCTTTCGGAAGGGAACATCTCAGGTTACGACTGTAACATACTCTGCATCTTTTCGCCATGCCTCATGTATGCCTGCTGAACAGTCCCCTTCAGACGATAAGTTGTTGACATGTTCTCCAGGCTCCCCTTATATACTTCTGGGTCGCACTAGTGATGATGTCATAGGCTGTTGCCGGCCAATAGGATTGCCGTGATTAGATAAGCGTTTCAGACACCGGTTCACACGGAGGCGTTCCCCATAGCGCTCTGACACAGTGTCTCGTTCCCTGTTCTCAGGGAACATAGGTTACAGTCGTAACCTGAGACGTTGTTAACACCCAATGAACTGCAAGCACATGCTAAACTCATGGTCAAATCTCTGCTCGTTCTCATGTCAATACATTTGAATATGAAAACTTTTTTTGGCTCAGGGCTGATGAGATGCACATTCACTGTTTCTCTTTTTTCTTTGTTAGATTTCAAATGCCTTTTCGTTTCATTTAGTCTCTTTAAAGACTATATGAAAGCAAAGTGGCCATTTGAGCTGATTTGCAAGATGCGATGGACAGGATCATTGCAATTTGGAGAAATTTTGTTAAAACTAAACAAAATTAGTTCACAGTGGGAATTTGCATTAAAGGGGTGGTTGATTATGATTTCACTTTTTTAACTTTAGTTAGTGTGTAATGTTGCTGTTTGAGCATAAACAACATCTGCAAAGTTCCAGTGCTCAAAGTTCAAAGAAAAGGGAGATATTTTCTTTGAAAGAAATCGCTTTTTAAGGACTACAACAAACGGCTGGTAGGGACTACACAATATTCCTCCCGGGTTAGAACGATAATGTTAGCTAATGTTAACAGATAGTTTTGTTAACAAGTAGTAGATGATACACTTATGAACAACCAAGGATCTGTCCAATCTGTGCCAACACAGCCTCTTTATGGTGTATATTATGGTAGAGTTGTGTGCTCATGTCATATAACTCCTTGTGCTACGACACTAGTACAATAAGTCCATCTACCGGCACATTCACCATTTTTTCTTGTTGTTATGGAAACGACAGGTGGCATTTAAAAAAGACGCGGTGGGGTTTAAAAAAGTGCTTGGGACTTTTTGAAAACATGGTTTACTTCATAGGATTATAATGTAAAAAAAAAGACGCTGACAGCTTCAAAAAAGATGCCAAGTGTGAACACACCCTAGATTTGTGTTTTTGTTTGTAATTTAGTTTCTTTGTTCTTATTGTTTACTTATTTTATTATGAAATTTCACTGACATTTAAAATTACTCATATCATGAAATAAGACTGATCATATCACCCACCTATAATCGTGTTAAAGCTGCAGTCCGTATCTTTTCCTCTTTGTCGCCATCTCTGTTCGAAATCTGCAATTGCAGTTATTCGCGGAATTATCAACTTGAATTATCAACAGCGCGGATGAATCCAGTGTTTTGAGGTGAGTGCATGGCTGTCAATCACTGCGCCGTGTGGATATGGGCATTCAGAATCACAGAATATACTTTTTGGAAGTAGCCTATGACCAATATTAGAGTTTTCAACGGAAAATGACGTCTGAACAAGTAAGTAACATCCACTTTTGTTCTGATCAACTAAGGGGAAAAAAGCATTGCAGTAAATCGTGCTGATTAAATCTAACGATCGCTTATCATATCATGTCAAACCGTGCAAATCATAGAAGAGCAGTTATTTTGTACAAACAAATAACAATCATAGTGCTATGAAATAAACTGTGTATGAACGGAATCCCTGTTATGCATAAACGTGTTATATAACAAAATATACACATCTTACGTCAGGAAAATTTTCACTTTTCACTGATCTGATTCAGATCCAATACTTGACAACGGAGGAGGCGGGTTTGATTTTCTTGGAGTAGAGGTGAATTGCTCCCTCTCAATACTAGCAAGCACAAAATAATTCATATTTACTATAGCAAAACGAGAAAGGCACAACAAAGGAAACTCCGTAACTGTGTAAATTAAGCGATTAAGTGCGCTACTGTTACGTAATTGAACTATTTAAATGTCTTACCTGTCTAGCAAAAAAAAAAAAAAGCTGTCTCTGCGTCCGTTTTAAACCCCTTTAAAACACGGAGTTCACGCCATCTTTCAGAAGCCCTGCCGATGTTTATCCTTGTTTTCGCATGGGCCGGTTTGCAGTATTTTTTTTCTCTAGCCACTCCGAAGTCTGAAGTCTTTTGGGTTTTACAACTGGTGAATCTCCAGTTGTCACTGGTGATTGTCCTTTGAAACATTCTGGATCCGCCATAAGTTTAAATTATTTCAAGTGCTGTGAGAAAGGGCTATAAATCTCCACCTCCAACATCCTCACACACAATATAGCCTACTTTCCGGGACTCCTTCTTTATGTGTACAGATGTGACGTAATGACGCAAAGACATGCTCGAAATTCCCGCGGAAATCCACCAGTACCACTGGAATTAAAATCATTATTAAAAGCTACTGTAACCGTTTTGAATCGAGCTAAGGCAAGCAGATAGTTTTGAACACTGGCTGGTTATGTTTTTTATATATATATATATATATATATATATATATATTTTTTGGATCATTTTTAACACAAAAAAAGTTACGGACAGCAGCTTTAAATAATCCTGATTTCAGTATTGACCAAAATAATCGTGATTATGATTTTTGCCATAATCGAGCAGCCCTATAGACGTGATGCACCACACTGCGGCTAATGAATTGAAGTCTCACGTCACACATACACAGAAAATAGTTTTTCCAACAAAACTGAATTTAAAACTAGAATATAGTTGCTCATATATTAAAACAAACTAAGATAAATATTTCAAGAGGGGTACCAATGTGTATGTTTAGGGTAAGGGGTTGGTTATGACAATTTATCAATTAAATTTTAAAATTAAACAACTAAATTATCCCTGAAAATTATTAAAATAAATACAGAATTGAATAGTAAGTTTTAAAGTAGATTTTAATCTATTGAGTAGACTACTACTGCCCTGAAAGCGGCGCTAGGATGGGAGATGTATCAGTTTGACCGTTGAAATGTCGCGGAGATTTGAACGAGTTCTGTCGCATATCAATTTCACACACAGCCAGGTAGCATTGGAAAAGCATGTTTTACACCAGTTAAGTTACCCCTAAACAGCTTTGTTGCGGTCGACTGATGAAACAGTCGAATCAAAATGCATACAATACGATATTTAGATGATGATTATTAGTTCTGTGCATTTTAATGTTCCCTGATTATCTTAATAAACATTAGAGGATGCTGAATTTTGACAAAATACATAGTAAATTCACCCACCTTGCAATGAATGCATTCTCCCACGAACATCTGTTTGTCTTGTATTCCAAGTCCGACTATTCCCTCTGCACGTTCAAACGTCTTGACCCTGCCTTTGCTTCAGTTTCATTGGTTTAAGCTGTAAACCAATCATTTTCCTTTCTGCCCTCAGAACATTTTTGAGTAAGTAAAACTCCCATCTGCTATTTGCACAGATCATCATGTTTTGTGACTCAGCGCTTTATGGGTTTAAACTCAAAACCTTAGTGTGGCCATCCCAGATTCTCATCTACATTGCTACCACCACTCCAATGTTGCATGAGCTGTTTAGATTAAGATCAGAGTCCTGTAAGATTTGACATGCATCACCTGTCTGCCGTATGTCTGAAGACACCACATACAGTAGCAAGGGGACATAAACCATGTGCAAAGGGTGTGAGCGTGTAATTGAAACACTGATCCTTCATTGATCTTTCTGCATCAATAAATAATCCATTCCTCTGACCTTGAGCACGACGAGTGAGGAAAATGACAAGACTGTGAAGAGGGGTCTCATCACTAGCAGGCAGTTTGAGGACTACACTGTGCCGAGATGAAAGGAGGATGTAGACCCACACAACCATGAGCATTTCCTTTTGATCTGCGTTCCCAATGAAAACTCTTGATGTGTGACAAACCAATGCATTCATAAACATGCAAACTAGCAAATTAATTTGTTTTCCAAAAAGACTATGACATTTATATTACTGCCAGGTTTTTTTTTTTTTTACTCTTGGAAGTAATTTTTTGGGGGGGGCAGTTTTTAATTAAATGTTTTTATTGCAATTTTAAAAGGTTTTAATAGTTTATAGTTATTTATTGGGATGTATGATATATCTGCCACCATATCGGTATCGGCTGATATATGTTTGGCTGATATATAAAATTTGGCCGATATATTAAAGCCGATAAATAATGGATTATTTCCAGCTGAAACACATACGTAGATGAGCACTGTTCGCCACAATGTATTTGAATTGCTTGAAATATAATTTAAATCACTTCAAAAAATTACAGTTAAGTGCAACATGTGCAGCGCAAGTGTCATATTGTCACGTTAGGAACCATAATGACTAACGAGAACTAATTCAGACAAGACACATTTAAGCTACATAAAATTATAATGAGAACAGTTATAATTGTGTGTTTGGGACATGGCTTTTAATGGTGAGGCTTGTTTTTGTAATCAGGCTGTCAAAAATTACATAAAAATTTGGATTTAAATTTATCGGCCAATATAGCGTCTATCGGCTTTCAAATATAAAAAATTATCGGTATCGACCAAAATGTTCATAAGGTGCGTAATTATTTCTAGTTCTGAGAATTACTACTACTACTAATAATAATAATACTAATATACTAATAATAAATTACCAGGCCCACAAAAATATTAGTAATAGTAGTAGTAGTAAAATATATTATTAATTATTTTGCCTAGATTTTTTATTTTTAGAAAATTTATAATGTGAAATTAATAACATTTATTCAAATGATTTTTCTGCAACACAAGTTACTGAAAATTTAGGATTTACACGACTGAACAAATGAACGGAAAGTGCACGTTCTGAACATAAAGCTGACAATTGTTCAGGGCTGCATTGCATGAGGATATTGACTGCTTGTAGCTCAGTACTTTCTTGAGAAACAATAAACGTGCTAACAACAGCCATTCTAACAACATATAACCGCCACTTTGGCCACAGGAGTGGGATCTTTATTGGCCTCTTTATGGAGATTCGTTATCTTCCTTTGGGGCAGTAAACAGAGGCTACAGAGGGAAGTCAATGATTTCAAAGCTCATAAAATAACCATGTTCACCCTAAGCCATCATACTCATAGCATTACCGCATGATGAAAAGCTCCCTCAAACCGGTCTTTAACCACTGGGGTTATTTACACAGGCCTAATAGGTCATCTTTTTTTCCTCTGGGATGTTGTGTAGAGGACCATATACTCACATCCCAGAGGACATTATTAAGATTAGGTCTGATTGTGCTGATCTTTTTGTAGCATGACAGATGGTCCATGGCACGATGCTCTGATGTTGATAGATGTCAAGTCAGATTGTCTAGCCCTCACAGCCTGCAATCCAGCAGGTATTAATGGTCATTCCAGGGGCGGTCACTAACAGGACATGACAGGAAAGTTTATCTCTGAGGCAAAGTGCTTGTTGGATTAGGCTGTGGTGTCACTTATTAGCTAATGATGGAGTTATTCATGCACAAAGGAGTTGAAGCACATGTCTGGACATGTAAAGAGATGTGGGGAGGGGTGACCTAGCTGGCCATGTTAGCATGTAAGTATAGCTTCATAAAATCACTTGCTAACAGTTAGCATTCACATTCATCTCAATAAAAAGTGTACTGTATGGAAAACAGAAGCTTGCACATTCTGCTAAACATATTTTATGTAACATATACAGGGGTTGAAATGGCATGAGGATGAGTAAATGATGACACAATTTTTATTTTTGGATTAACTATCCAAATTAAGAAACATAGTAGTTAAGAATAAATACTACATGAAAAACACTAGCGTTACATCCTGAATGAATGTCTACTTGTCTCCATGGAACATCACACCATGGTTCTAAAGACCCTAAATGACTGTGGGTAAACTTCAAATTAATGACAGAGTCAGTCCAAGGTATTTGGTGGATGAAATAGGGATGTAAATAATGGATTCCCTTATCTTTTTTCCTTTCCCTTTGACAGAGCAATCATTCCTCCTTTATTAATTGCAAGGTGAGGGACATATTGTCTCCGCCTTTCTGCATTCTTTCAGTTTAATTAGAGAAACAGGCTATTGTAAGCTCCATCACAATGTCATGGGGTGGCCTTCTGCTGAGCGTGGCAATTAACCTTGCGTTTTCAAGTAGACAATATTTACTGATCTGTTCAGTATTTTTTCACAAGATTTCACAGCTAATATTATGTCTTAGACAACTCCCCAAAATGTGTTGTTTTGAAATATCTGAAGTTGTGTATTGTAGTCTTCCCTTT
Organism: Abramis brama; assembly: GCF_963993115.1. Lineage (NCBI taxonomy): Eukaryota > Metazoa > Chordata > Actinopteri > Cypriniformes > Leuciscidae > Abramis > Abramis brama. Next base: position 9,257,844 of record NC_139987.1, read on the forward strand.
CAGCTGACTTTTAGTTCATTTTGGTGCATCGATATTTTATTATTTTATTGTAACCGTTTTTTTTTTTTTAGGTTTTCATTCCTTATAAAATTGTATTTGATATAAAACTGTCTTGTATTCAATTAAACTTTTATTTATTTATAAATTCATAACACCACTGCAGTACTTTCTGTCAATGAGAAAATCTATGAATAATCCATTTCTGCTAAAGTAAATTGTAACTACCATCACTCTGGCATTTATCTATGAGAGCAACATTGATTGAATTCATACAGATATTATAAGATCTTAATCACAGTGTATTATCACACTTAATTTGGATTTCCCAAAGTTTGAACAATTCATTGCACAGAATTTTGTCATTTGGATCACCTAAACAGGATTTTGGTTAAGACATTTGTGCAGTTATTAACTGTTACCACTTTGCTACATGCTGGTTTATCGTCGCTTTCAGATTTCCCTGCGCCTAAATGTCAGAAGGTTGGTCGATCTGTCTTGTTTAGTGTGATCTGGTGGTACATTTATACAACACAGTCTCGTGGCAGTTTGTAACTATTTTATGTTTTGGCAATTTGGTGGGTAATAGTATGAATTCGTATGATATGTTTACACCCCAGTGATGTTATGTTTAGGGGTGAGGTTAAGATTCCTATGAACTCATAGGAAATCACCACCTTATAAAATACTTTTGTTTTCACATGAGATCGGACTGGAGTATACCAGGAAATTAATGACTAAATCAGACCATTCAGAATTGGAGGATTCTGTAATTTCTCAGTAATTAAATTTAAGTTTGAGATCAGTCTACTAAAGTGCGCTATAGTTTTCTTCATAATAGCATTAGTTAGCAATGCTAATCAGAGTTACACATAAACCCTTGTAGGTTTACACAGTTTGGACTGTTGATAGTTTACCTCTTGTCATGTTAGTGGCTGAAGGGCAAGCAACGCTGTGGTGTGCATAAATTAAAAAGACACAATTGGTTCCCTCCATGTTCTGTTCCACGAACTTTGCTGACCTTTTCCTCTCTAATTAAAACAGACAGATACCCAGGATCGCTCTCATTAAATACTCTACAAACCCTTCACTTAAGGGCTATCAGTGGCTCACTCATGTGTGTGAAACTGTCCGCTCCAATCAGATTTACACCGACCTCATGGGCTTTTAACAGCAAACTGAGACTGTGAAAAAAAATACACATATCCGTGAAAGTCTCGGATGTTGAAGTTTATTCAGTGAGAGTTTATTCATTAGAACAGACTGCCACATGTAGCATCATTCATTGTGACAATTTCCACCATGTGTGTTGAATAAGCTAGCTATGTGGTGACATGCAAGACTATCAGTGTCAGAGTCTCGAAGTCCTGACGTGCTTAATGAACATCTGAAAGGCTCGAACAGTAATTAGTCATTTGCAAACTTTTTCAGGCGATGAGACTTTAGATTATATATGTTGTTAATTGTCATAGTAAGTTAATGAAAACTGTTGGAGAATTGTCATCACTTGCTGCGTGTTATAGTCAAGAATGGCTTTTTCATGCTGCTTTTCATGTTCCGACACACTGGACCACATTCATGAAAAATTTGTTGCGGTAAAAACTGTTGCATTTAATTTAATACAACAATTTACTTAAGGAAAGTTTTACGAACAATCTACACAGAATACATTCAAGTTTGAGGCCCATTGAAACCTTATAAAAATCTATTTGTTTTATTCTATCTTGCATCACTTTCCAGTGCTATATGTGACCCTGGACCACAAAACCAGTCACATGGGGCAATTTTCTGAAATTGAGATTTATACATGAAAGTTGAATAAGTAAGCTTTCAATTGATGTATGGTTTGTTAGGGTATGACAATATGGCCGAGATACAACAATTTGAAATTCTGGAATCTTGAGGGTGCAAAAAAAATCTAAACACTGAGAAAATTGCCTTTAAAGTTGTCCATTTATGTTCGTGATTGTGCATCATTCACTCACACAAATAAATGTTTTATATATTTACAGTAGGTAATTTACAAAATATCATCATGGAACATGATCTTGGGATGATCATTTTGACCCATACAATGTATTGTTGGCTATTACCACAAATATACCCGTGCGACTTATGACTGGTTTTGTGATCCAGGGTCACATATAGTGCTGGGTAGTAACTGATTACATGTAATCCGGATAATGTAATCAGATTCCAAAAATTAAGTACTTGTTATTAGATTAAATAACGTTTTAAAATACTTGTAATCAGACTACAGTTACTTTTTTATATCAATGTGATAAACTAGTTAGGTCAAAATTAATCTAATAGTAATTAAAAAGTAGTCAGATTATATTACTTTAAATGTGTAATGTAATGGATTACGTTACAAACTATCAGTAACCGACTACAACTTGTAAGCTATCCACCCAGCACTGTACACAAATTGTTCCACTTGTTTCATGAATGAGAATCACTGAGAGCCATTTTTACGTAATAAGTCACTTTCAATTCTATGCAACGATTTGTTTAAAAATGGTTTGTATGCGTATTTGTCATGCTGTCCGAGGGGATGGCTCTGAGCTCGGAATGTGGCCCGAACGCACAGTTCTCCCCCGTATCCCTGGCTGGGATAGAAACTAGCCGAGAGTAAGGTGGCAGGAGGATGCAGAAAAGACTGTCGAGGAATGAAGATGAGTGGCTATATATGTAGGCCTCCAATCATACTGAATGGGTAGATCACTTGAACGTGCTCCTGCCGAACTTTGTTAATAAAACATAATTTTGTTTCATGGTATTTGAGCTGATGATACTCCATTTTGAGTCTGGCTTGTGAATGTTGTGTAACTGTATACATCTTCTATATGCACTACTTCAAAAAAAATAAAAATAAAAAAGCCAAACTGAAAAAATGACAATGAAAAACTACTTATATATGTTGTTTTTGAATAGTGAAGTTAACTTTGTTTTGTCCATCAAAGCCCAAACTGCCTCCTGGAGAATTTATTGTTTTTCTATTTGATGGAGCTACAGTTACATTCCCTGCTGTTACATTTGAGTGAAACAGAAATGCAGCAGTATCATGCCTATCCTCCATGTGGAATAGCTCAAAAAAGGGGGAAACAACAACAACACAACTAGACAGCAAGGCAAGCGGCCAAATTCGCCCTCAGCTCTTCAGTGCTGCATTAATGGGCGGTAAGTGAGCTGGTCAACGCGAGGGACACACTGATTACTCACCGATGTTTTCCCCTAATTGTCATACCCCATAGAGTGCTATATCCTCTAGGTCCGCACACGCTGTGCAAAGATAAACACTTCTCATCCACTGCCCTTCAGCGTCGCAAATAGCCATCCGGGGAATGCGGTTCATTCCGATTTGGGAGGCGAGTCTGGTACATCACTTGTTATCTCAGACTTTTGCTTATCTATTTGTATGTGTGCTTATATCTCATATCTCTGTGCTGTTCTCGGCGGCTGCGTCTTTTAGTGTATGACTCTCAAAGAGCTCTTTGTATCTGGATGGCACATTGTCCTAGATAGAGCTGTAATTGATTGGGAGTCTTCAGCCCGGATGAGTCCCGCTGTGTCCTCAGTGAGCCCGCAGACATTCATTAGTTGGCCTTAAACTAAGAAATGGTCAAACGGTGATGGATGATGGACGGAGAGGTTCTGTATCACGTAGGGTAGGTAAGGGGAGTTATGAGGGAAGCAGGAGGGAGGGAAGCCTAATGAACGGCGGCCTGTTTCGGGCCAATTACTCAATTAGCTGAAGTGACAAAGAGCCCTTCCCCTTCTCACACTGTGTTTTTAGCTTCGCCTCAGTGTTTGCCTTTATAGAGAGAGGGCTTGATACCATTTGTGAAGACAGATGAAAATGGTGTGGCACATGCAGTTTGGATTGCTTACTTAATCTTAGCCGGAATTGCACCTTTAAATTGGCATATTTCCACTTACATTTTCAGTGCTGAAAAAGCAGCAACACAGGCTCACTGGAAAAATGAGCCTGTTACCTTTGGCAACATTTGCAAAACGCAAAATACGTACCAATACATACAATTCACTGCAGTTCCCAACAGAAATGAACAACAGAGGCAGTACAACTGCTTGTTCAGTAGCTCAGCTGGTACAGATGTGGAGATCTCTGGTACGAGTCCCGTGAAACACGAGTTACGACAAAAGAGCTCAAAGACTTCTAGAAACAAGCTAAAATGGCATGGTTGCTTCAACAATTGTGTTTTCATGTCACATTTGCTTTTGTTAACACTATCTGGTAAGTTTAGTGTAGGTGTACGTTATTTTAAAAATTAATATTCTTTTGTAGAAATAATGTTGCCACAGAGTAAAAAATAAAAGGAACATTTGAGATAGTAACATTGGGAGTAGTCTCAGCCTCAGACGTCAGGCCCATGGACCATCGGCTGAATGTCTGATGCATATGGCACACAAACAGTTCTGGGAAACACTTCGGGAGTTTCAAAGTCGTCATCTGATGAATATCTCCAGGATTTCCAGGAGATGAGTGAGCCGCATTCTTTAACAGTCTGCCTGGAAACAAAGTCGTCATGATGCCAAACCCCCTTATGGAAGAAGAAAGCCATCGTGTTTACAACTGTGACAATGAATGGTTATCAGGATCAACTAAACACTGGATTTTCAAAAGAATGTAAATTTCCAACCCAATCTCACTGCAATTCATACATATTTTACGAGGTGGCTAATTTGTACAAATTTGTATGACCTCCCTCGTATGAATTTGATTTTTACGTATTTTACGAGTTGCCGAATTCGTACGAATGACCTACCGCTTACCACGCCCCTAAACCTACCGGTCACCCCGCCCCTAAACCTACCGGTCACTGGGGTGTCACGTTTCTGTTCGTGTTTGGACTTCCTCTGTGTTCATTGTGTTCAGTTTCCCGCCACACTTGGGCTGCGTTCAGCCCCGACAAAACGTTGCACAACGTTTTTTAAACAGAAACAGTGATGCGTTGAACACACTGTTCTGATGATGCAAGAGTTGCAACTATGGCAGCTGAGAAGGCCATTCTTTGTGTTCTTTGTGAAGAATTTTCGGAGCCTGATGAAGTCGGTATAAATATGTGTTTAATACTACAAAATATGCCCGATGTTACAGTTACTGCCCTTGCCGCCCAGAACAAAAGAGAACATCCCAATCGAGTGAAGGGATTGCTGAAACTGAAATGGAAGCACACATCTTACCTAATTCAGACTAAAACACATCTATTTAGCCTCACATACTGACTTTATTTGTAGTTCATACTGTTTTTTCTGTATCCCTGTATTTTCTTTCTCATTTTTAGGAAAAGCACTTAATTGCCATTGTTTATTTCTATACCAAATGTCATACACTTGCAATGAAGCTAAAAATATAAACAACTACATCATTATGTTGATATCCTATATTTTTACAATAAAACTTACGACAAACATGTCTTCTAATATCCTCAGTTGTTGCGTATACCGAGCTGCATCGAACACATTTGTAAATTACTTTCCTTGAACCCATTGTGCGAATTCACTTTAATACCGCGTGCTTTATATACATGTTGCTGCTGATTGGACTGCAGTTCTGACACACCCACCAAACAAGAGAAAACGTATCTCAAACCCGTTGCACACCGGTGAAGGAAACATGACGTTCAACCCGGAAACCGTAGCAAAACGTTGCGCACCGTTTTGAACTTGAACGTGCCCCTGGTTTCCATCATCACCGTCTTCGTTAGTTCATTTGGTTCAGCTGTGTTGTTAGTCCGTTCTCGTTCTCTCCCTGTTTGTTACCATGGTTACTGTCGTTATGAGTTCATTTGCCCCAGCTGTGTCTCGTTTCCCTGATCTGTTCTCTGTGTATTCAAGCCCTCTGTTTCTCCTTGTTCCTTGTCTTGTAATATCTTTAAGTTATTGTTGATGTGAGGTTATGTTTCCTTGTTGCAATTCTAAATTAAAGTCCCCTAGTGTTTCTCCTTCGTTGTGCGCTTGTTCTCAACCACCTCACCTGTAACATGGTGTTTAGACAAATCATACAAATTTGTACGAGTGAGGTTGTATGAATTTGTACAAATTAGCCACTTCATAAAATACATACAAATTGGTCATGAGATAGCATTGGAAGTTCACACAGGTCTGGCAGGGGGGACTGGGTATAAACCTTGATACTTTTAATAGACAGTATTTATTTGAAATTAATTAATATTAAGAAGTACTACTTGTACTTATTGTTCATTGAATGTTCAGCCAAAATAACTGTATTGTATTGTTAATACTGTGACAAAATGACTTTGATATAAGATTATAGTCATACGAGCACTTAGTTTTGTTTGATCAACATTTGCCAATTTCATCATGTTTGGTCTTTTTCTGCTTGAGATTGAACTATTAGAGATGTTCTTTATGGATGTAAAGCAAATTATTCCACTTGCTGTTGCCGTGGTGACAGTAGTCAGTTCGATGGTGATGAAACGGATTGAGAGGCTGTGCTGGCAAGGCACAGCGGGGCGCATTAGGAGATGTGCAGTTATTCACTTATGGTGTGCTCTTTACACCCAGAACTACTGGCGTCCTATCCGACTGTATAATTCTCTAAACCCGCTTAAAGACATAAACATATATAAACCATTAAAAGGTGTTTTTAAGGCCAGCAGCAGTGACGACTAATATATGATTCTAACAAAGTACCCTATAAAGTTACATTTGGTAACCCTAGGACTGTGTTGTTTTGTTGCAAGTAAGTTCTAAATATATTGTCTGTGGAGATAATGGAAATTGCAGAGGCTCCCGCAGAGCCAAGTGCAGCTTTCAGGGTATTTGCCAGTCAGTTGCCATCTGAAATTACCTAACCATTTTATCATTTAGTCGGAGAAGTGCTGACAGTTGGACTGTGGTGAATGTGTGTATTAATCCCTCAAGCATCTTTAAAACATGCTGGGACTGGCATGAAACCCTTACAACACCACAGATTCATTTGGATAGAACATTATGTGGTGTAATACTATGAAAGATGTACAAATCTTGTTTTTCTATTATTATATTGCTCCCTTTTTTACATAGGACACCCTTTACAATAAGGTCTCATTTGTTAATGCGGTTTCACTTTATTTTGATGGTCCCTTTAACACATTCTGTTGACTATAAGTAGTGTCGCACCTACATGTCTACTAACTCTCATTAGAGTGTTAGTAGAGTATTAGTAGACTGGTGGGGTTAGAGTTAGAATAAGTTGACATGTAGTTGCAAAGTTACTTATAGTCAGTAGAATGTCTGTTGGAGGACCATCACAATAAAGAGTTAGTAGATATTAAGCAGACACTCTACTAATACTCTAATGAAAGTTAGTTGACATGTAGTTGCAAAGCTACTTATAGTCAACAGAATGTTCAAAAGGGACCATCAAAAGTGTTAAACATTACACAATAAAGTGTTACCGTTAATGCTATACTGTGAATGTGTAAATAAAACAAATATTATTTGGCAACTAGATTGTTTTTCTACTTAGAAATGTTTAATTCAATGTATTAGCATGCCATTCCTTTGAAATTATTTGAAAAATTTACTAGAGTGAAAATAGATGTCTATGATATACACAGTATAGTATACTATATTTTGTCATATAATAAATCGATTTTGATTTTTTTAAATCTTTTTTAAACATCAGTGCTGGAGAGGCTTTTTAATTATTTAACATTTAATTATTTTTTATCATTTAATATTTTAAAAATTATAACTGGTAGCTTGAAAATGCACAATGCAATTTCTGGATATGCTCGTTGCTTATTGGTTTTTCATATCCATGCATATCCTGCTGAAACGGTTATTTTGGGAGCTTTGATTGTTCGACCCTGAAAGAAACTGAAAGACTGGACCTCTTGAAACTTTAATTGAATATCTCTGAGCTGAAGGTTTAAATCAATTCATCTCCTCAAGGTTAATCTTACATTTTGAGATTAACCCTGCCATCCCTGTGGGCTTTTGAGTAGAGTGAATATTAAGGATTCACTAAAGGGCATTCCTTTAAGGAATAGATCACTCAAAAATGAAAATGTTGTCATCATTTATTCACCCTCAAGTTGTTCCAAACCTATATGAATTTCTTTCTTTTGTTGAACACAAAAGAAGATATTTTGAAGAATGTCAGTAATCAAACAGTTGATGGACCCCGGTTGCTCTGTGTTTATCTGTGTTCTTCAAGACATCTCAGGTATTCTCGTAAGAATGATGTGTATAACACAATGCTAATCGACATAGCCTGTATCAGAGTATAGAATTTTTTCACACTATGGATGTCAATGGGTTGTAATTGGTTATGCATATTCTTCAAAATATCTTCTGTGTTCAGCAGAAGAAAGAAATTCATACAGGTTTGGAACAACTTGAGGGTGAGAAATGATGACAGAATTTTCATTAACTATCCCTTTAACCCTTTCTCATCCTAATGAGATTTTTGGCATTCGAAAGAACTTAAAGTCAGTTTGAAACACATATAAATTCGTAGCTTGGATTCTCAAGCAATTACATGTGAATGTGTTGTAACTGCAGTGAAGTATAACAAATCGCATACAACACTTAGGCTACAACATTAGCATCTGAAAACCATGAGACATGAGTGTTTGTTTGTTTACGCCGTGCTGTGGTAAAACAGTCTGCTTTCAATTATTTCCTGCCTGCTCACAATGTTTGCCGTTCACTGAATCATCCGCTGTTGTTTATGCGTTAAAAAAGCAATTGAATGTAAGTCTATAAATATACCTCTTCAACATCTACCGATACGACAGTGTCGAAGCTCTTAATTCATGTTTTACTGCACGATTCCAATGACCTTGGTACTGTATGTGTGTATGTGCACGGTGTGATATACCGCGCCATCTCGTGTGGAAGGTCTGCCTCGCCCGGAGGTTTGAATTTTAATTATACTACCAGCCCATTAAATAGCAGTGACGTTTATTAGGCGAAGGAGAAAAATAAACAAGCCTTAATTGGCCGAGATCGGAGCAGGTTCCTTCCCCTCTCCCGTCATTTGAAGACAGACAGGGGAGTGCTAAACAAACACACTGAGGACGACAGATAGAGCTGACCTTTTACCCTCAAGCTGCCATTGTTATATGTGTTCAATTGTTACGGTGATTAACTCGAAAGGTCATCAAATAGTGTCAACTGCTTAAAGAAACATCGCACCAGATCCGAGCTGTCTAGAAACACAAAGCTTCTAAAGCGGTCGGGATCAGAGAGACGTTCCGAATGCTTTTCTCCGATGAGGCGAGGGCTTTTTCCACAAGGCTGTGGAAAAAAATCTGGATGAGAAAATAATCAACTGTAAAAACATTCCTTATTATCATCAATGATGAAAACAGTTGTGCTGCTTAATATTTTTGTAGAAACGTTTTTTTTTTTTTTTTTTCAAGATTCATTGATGAAAAATTAAAAGAACAGCATTTATTTGAAATAAAAATTAGCCAGTTATTTTGTAATAATTTTAAGCTAACTATTTTCACCGCCTTCTCCGTTGATTGTATTTCAAAACTTGGAGTTATATAAATTGATATAAATTTAAGATCATCTTCTAAAGCGCTCACACTGCACCTACAGCCACATCCAAAACACCCAAGCAACCACCTAGAACCAACCTTTTAAAATGTAATGTATGCAACCACCAGAAAACCATAGCAACTACCTAAAATTGACCTTGCAACCACCGATATCTGGCCTAGCAACCATCAGAACACCCTAGCAACCACCTAGAACTGATCTTGCAAACATCAGAACACACTAGCAACCACCTGGCCTTGCAACCATCAGAACACCTTAATAGCCTAAAGCAGGTCTAGAAACGGTCCCAAACACCCTAACAACCATCTGGAATTGACCTTGCAACCATCAGAACACCCTAGCAACTACCTAAAACTGGCATAGAAATTGTCCCAAACACAATCGCAACATAGACCTGACCTAGCAACCATCAGAACACACTAGTACCTAGAATTGATCTAGAAACTGTCTTGAACACCCTAACGACCACCAAGAACTGACCTGGCAACCATTAGATCACCCTAGCAATCGCTGAGAACTGACCTAGAAACCATCAGAACACACTAGCAACCACCTAAATCTGGCCTAGCAACCAACAGAACACACTAACAACCACCTAGAACTGGCCTAGAAACCATCAAAACACACTAGCAATCACCTAGATCTGTCCTAGCAACCAACATAACACACTAACAACCACCTAGAACTGGCTTAGAAACTATCAGAACGCACTAGCAACCACCTAGATCTGTCCTAGCAACCATCAGAACACCATATCAACTACCTATAACTGGCCTTTCAACTGTTCTGAACACCCAAGCAACCACATATCAATGTGCTAAACCCCTCAAAACACTTAAACACACAGAAACCATAAGCATCGTACTGGCAACCACCTATACGGCCCAAGAGCACTGTGACTGTCGCACGCATCAGAAAACATACTTGCATTCAATTATGGAATTTTGATGAATGGTGCGATTTTATCTGCTCACTGCTATCCAATCACAGTGAAGTACATCCAGAGAAGGTGTTCACAAGAAAAAGTGCATTAGGAAAAGAGGAATAAACTCAAATGAAGGTTTAATCCCAATGACGGCCCACAATGGAGACATGCTGCCCTATCTCTCCCCTGCAGCCGTCGGCCTCGCTGAACAGAGACGACTCAGCAGCACAGGAGAAATCTTATTAGTGTGCATGCGGTGATATTATTCACTATCTGCCATAGACAACACAGAGTAGACAATAATGCTACAAAATATGCTTGTTTGTTCCTGTGCCGCCTCCAGAGATACAACATAAACTTTTATTAAACAGACACAAATTTGCTCCAGGATTGTCTTGTGAGTATGCGAGGGTTGTTGCTATGGAAATTACCCTTGGTTTTTCTATCATGGTAGAGGGAATGGAGGAAGCCTCTTTTATTATTAATTTAAAGAAGAAAAAAAAACTGTTGTACTGCTTATTAAAAAATATTTTTTGTTACACCAAATCATAGTATTTTGTTGCAAAAAACAAACAAACAAAAAAACAGGGACATGCAGGGAAAAAAACCAGGAAATTACATCAAATATGAGATCATTTCAGGTTGAAATCCCGGATGTAAAATGCCATATGGTGCGGCGACTCAAACAATTATATCAATGAATTGGCAATCAAATGAAAAGGAATGTGTGTTATTTTTTAAATTGAAACTTTCCTGGAAAATTACATAGAAAATATTCAAAACCATATGAAACCAACAAATGTGTTTTACAGATTTGTGCTTGCCTTTATTCTGGACACTCTGATATATTATTTACCCTTTACAATACAAAAATCAATGTCATGAAATATGATTTGCTTTTCAACTACAGTTTTTCTCTCTCTCTCTCTCTCTCTCTCTCTCTCTCTCTCTCTCTCTCTCTCTCTCTCTCTCTCTCTCTCTCTCTCTCTCTCTCTCTCTCTCTCTCTACCTAATGGGGCATATTCTGATTTTGCTGCGCTCTGTGTTTATGTGCCGTTTTGATTTTTTCCTCTTCCCTAATGCACTGCTGCATTATCTATATTCCACAGCATAATAAGCCCCCCACCCCCCAGCACTGACACAAAGCCATATTTCACCCAGAGCCATTCCCCTTGGAGGGATAGGAGGGATAGATCATATAGCTGGTGCTGTAGATTTGTGGGAAATGGGAAGACATTGTGGATGCCACATCCTGATACCCCCTCCATGGCTCAGGCCGTTTGATGCATGGAGAGGGTCGACACGCCTGACATACTGTAAATCAAGCACTCTTGTGCACACTCTACTCCTTAGTCCGTTTTTTTTTAACCGGGTGAGGGAAAGCAGGTGTAGGTCCTCCTGCCATACTTGTTTGGACAGAGATGAAGAGTATATCCGAGGAGAGAGATTTTCCAGGTACCGTGTCACTAAATGCATAATAGCTGCCAAAAAGCCCTGTCGAGCAGATGTTATCACACCGCCAATCCCTCCACAACTCATTTTTTTTGGATCTGTCTGTTTCTATTTTTATGGATTTTGAGCTGCTTGACAAAGGTTTTGTTAGCGTCATCCCTTTCTTTCTTCTGTTCTTTTTTCTTTTTATTTTTTGCATTAATAACATGCACTTGTTCTGGACATCTTCTCTGTTCAAGCCTATCCCCTATATGTGAAAATGCATTCAAAACTGTTTTTAAAGGAGTATGTGTACTATAAAATCATATGTAATTTTGCTTCTCATGTGCATTAGTTTGTGGTCTGTAAACTTTTTTTTTTTTCTTTTTTTTTTACAAGAAATTAATACTTTTATTTAGAAAGGATGCATAAATCGATTTAAAGTGACTAACAATCAAGACATGTATAATATTTCTGTTTCAAATAAATGTTCTTTCTAGTCATCAAAGAATCCTGAAAAAAATGCATCTCAGTTTCCACAAAAATATGAAGCAGCACAACTGTTTTCAACATTGATAATAATAAGAAATGTTTCTTGAGAAGCAAATCAGCATATTAGAAGGATTGCTAAAGGATCATGTGATATTGACTGAAGACATGGAAATTCAGCTTTGACATCACAGGAATACATTACATTTTAAAATATATTCAAATAGAAAATAGATATTATAAACTGTTAATGGGCCCTATCTTGCACCCAGCGCAATTGACTTTGTACACCGACGCATGCAGAGCATGTGAGCGGAGTGGAGCGGGAGCGGGCGGATCTTGGACAGAGCGCAGAACGGCATTTTTAAAAGGACGGAGCGTCGCCTTATTTCCCGCTCCAATTTCGCTCAGCTCACACCACGAGTCTGAAGCATGCTCAGTCAAACCTAAACCAGGATCCATCTGTCTTGCATAGTCATCAACAGTAGATTATTTTCAGTCAAAACTCGGCTCAATAATGGAGTTCAAAAAGTAGGCTACTTCAAAAAGGAAAATGAGAAGTCACACAGGTGTAGGCTACTATTAATATAATAAAACTAACTAACAATGATAATGTGGTACAAGAAAACAAATGTGGAGACATCGTTTCAGTCAGCAAAGATTCATTTTGGAATCTCAAAAGACACATCTCTCGAAAACATGAACGTGAGCTACGCGAACACGCTGGGAAGAAAACAAAAGGTTAGCAAATTGAATACGGTAACTTGTAACAAAGTGTAAATTAAATATAGCGTAATATTCAAACAAATTCGTTTTTTCATTCAAGTAGACCTAATGGTTCGTTTTATTTAGCCGAATTTGTGTCGTCCGTAATAATATTTATATTATTAGGACCATTTATTCGTTTAATTTTACAGCAGTTTGTGTGTATGGAAGCCACCCACTAAACATTGGACGTTAGATAGACATGCAGATCATGTCTATATTGGGTCCGTCGGTCCATGACCAATTCTGGACATCTATTCGACGTCCAAACTAGGTCCACTATTTTGACGTCCAACCATGGCCCAACTTGGACGTCATATTGACGTTCAACATTGGACCTTTGAACTGGGTAATTTTTTTGGACGTCATTTGGACGTCTATGATGCAGGTGCAGGAAATTTACATGATTACTATGTAATAGTTTTATTTATTTACACATTTCAACATTGTTATTATCAACATGATTAATACATATGAATACAGATTATTTATAATTATTTAAGATCATTTTTATCGTCTCAGCATCAGGTGATAACTGGAGACGCATACAAAAGTGTGATGTTGTAGCTCAAACAGTAGAGCATAGGTGCTTATAACGCTAAGATCACGGGTTCGATACCCAGGGAAAGCAAGGTGTGTGTGTGTGTGTGTGTGTGTGTGTGTGTGTGTGTGTGTGTGTGTGTGTGTGTGTGTGTGTGTGTGTGTGTGTGTGTGTGTGTGTGTGTGTGTGTGTGTGAGTGAACTTAAAGTAGCCGCTGTTTTGTTTGAGCGCGATTATTGTTTGGAAAAGACTTATCTAATAAAACACACGATCCACAGCAAGCCGATCCCATCTCCTTCCTTCTTCCCACAAACTAACTTTTGTGGACGGACGTCCACATTAGACGTGCGGAAGACGTCGAAAAAAGACGTCGCCTGGCGTCACAAAACAACCCCTTCAGTGGACCGAATTTGGACGTCCAAAAATGACATGAAAATTACGTCACTCCGACGACACATTTAATTTAGTGGGTAATTTAAATTTTAATCGTGATCAAAAGTTAATCAAAAGTTCACTTATCAAAATTCTGGCCTTATAGTTAATTTACTTTTAAAAAATGTATGCATATTTTTGTTTATATAATTTTTATTTATATTATTAGGCCCATTTATTCGTTTAATTTTACAGGACTTTTTGTGTAGGCTATATTCCTTTTTACATAGGCCTGTAATTTGAAATAAAACATTTCAATTTGAAAAATGTTGTTACTCATTAGTTCTTTAGGAGGTAAGGCTGTGGTCTAAGCTAAAAGTGATATAGGCCTAGCCTACATGTAGATTTTTTTCCTTGTTTGGAGCGAGCGGGGGGCGATTTGAGTGGAGCGCGAATTGTAGCTTTGAGCGGGGGAGCGGAGGGGTGAACAGTTCCGTGAGCGATGAGTGGAGATTCTCACCGCTCCACTCCGCTCACATGCTCTGATCATTCCTATTTTGCATCCGCACACAGCAGACTTTTCCCTCCACAGACGCACGTTGGTAAACTAGGAAATGCATTTGCGTTCCCGGGGCGGTTCAGCGCAAACGTTCCCTGGTGCTATTTTGCAGGTTTAGAAAACAATTCCGCCACTGACCAGGAAAAACCTAGTCTAAAGTCAGTGGTGCATTGCGCATGTTATTCATATGCTATTTTAAGGGTGCATGCTTGGCCATAATCAATGTAGCGTGTGCACAACGCGCATACACTTTGCTTCTCTCATCTACACACAGACGCAGCAGTTCTCATTTTTAGAAAACCATACATTATTACAAGGAAAAATATTACCACACGAGGGAAATCATTGTTATGTCCATGAAGATGTGAAAAAATAGGCATATATCTAGCTTACACATTTACCCAAATTATTATACGCCTGTTTAACCGAAGCTAATTTGGGTGGGTTTCTCCCATCCCCAATGTAACTTCTCTGTCTTTTACGGCCATGATGAGAACGCCGGTCTCCTCTGCTGTGAACCGCTCCTGGCGTGCGCCCGGCAAATCCGCCGTTATAATAGCAATCCGCCATGGAACAAGCGTGCCTGGTCTTAAAGGGAATGTGAGATGATGCTCTGATTGGTTTATTTCACATTACACCCAAACCACACCTATGAATAATGAAGCTACTTCAGACCAACCCATTTTAGATTCATTTATCCCGCCGGTATAATAGCAACAGCGCCCAAGACCCGCCCACAAAGTTACTTGCGTTTCGCGCTTGATATGCGTTTCAGATCGTTAAAATAGGGCCCATAATATTTCACAATAAATACAGCTTTGGTGAACGAAGAGACTTTCAAAAACTTTTTTTAAAAAACGTACTAACCCCAAAATATTTTCTTGTTTTAAGGGTGTTTTTTGTGGACAGTCTTTTCTGTATATTTAAAATGGTTGACAAAAAAAAATATCATAAAAGTGGTTCATATATCTTGTGTGGCATATATGTGGCAAACAGACTGAAATTCAAGACATCATCTTGACATCCACCCTCTCTCCCCTTGTGTGTTCATGAGAGAAGTAAATGTACAATTTATGAATGAATCTAGTGATCCAGTTCACAAAACCACTCTGAATGATTAATTCAGATTGAATCAGACTGATCCGATTCTTCAGAATCAGACTGATTCATGGATTAATCTCTGATTCAATTAATTTCATCAAATAACAATGTGAACTTATTAAAAAGTTTTCTGAGAATATATCTTGAATTGTTAATAATTCTTACCCTATTTCTTGTTTTAAGCATAAATACATGTTTACCTTAATTCAAGATATATTTTCTTTAAAAAAAAAAGAGTCTATATTACTGAATTTTATGCACCAGCACTTTGACAACATGCCCGTTCTATTTGCAGAGGCATAATCATTACGGAACAAGCTGTACTGCTGTTCATGTACACATCTGACTTGCTATTATGCACTGAAAATCATGTTTGGCTTATGGCTGCTTCTGGATACCCTGAAGATGAATTAAGACTCGATGCCCAGAGTGTCAGCAGAAGTGTGGGAGAGGAGCGCGGTGATAGCAATATAATGCAGAAGCTGAGAAAAGAGAAGAATGCCATGAGAACAAGTATACTGGAGTCTCGGCAGAACAGTGGAGCATGACAGTTAAAGGGCGTCTCATTAATAATCCAAATGAAACCGAATCAAGAGATACTTAAGATGGCAGAGTAAGGGAAATGTACGACGATCCTGGGAAAGGCGGGTGGCAACTCCAGCAAATGATTAATCGTTATGCCACGCGCTAAATAAAACTGCTTGGCTGTGGTAGGCTGCGAGAAGCCCGTCCTCGGGAATCATCACCCTCATTTGCAGAGGTTGACTTTGGATAAGCCAGCAAGCGTTAGTGTTACATTTAAAAGCCCTGGCTTTAATTGACTGTCCTTCAGGTCAGAATCGCTTTCCTAGACTTGGTGGTGATTACAACATTGATGCTCACTGACAGGTCTTGGCACCTAATTTGAAACCTTTCTGTACGTTTCCACCCAAAAAATGGAGGCTTTGGGCTGGAAAAACTGACTAAAACCTGCTAGTCTCGAACCAGGAACCAATCGCTTCCATTTTAATCAAGAAATCTGTCTGCAGCATGCATTCAGTTAATGGACATTTCGGTTTTTGTTTTGTTGCAAAGCTACTCCAGGTGTTTTAATTAAAAAAATTTTTATTAATAAATTTTTTTTTGTGTGTGCGTTTGCGTGAGTGTGTGCGTGCGTGTGTGTGTGTAATGTATTTGTAAACATTTTAAGGAACATACTGAATACTAATGCAATTAATATCCAATAAAGGCTGGTAATATAAGCTTAATAAGCTTAATATTCCAATAAAAGCACCTGATTAATGACATTTTCCCATTTTCCAACAAACCATATAACACAATGGGGTCTTTGTTTACATGTCTTACACCTTATTTTGAGAGCTTATTTTAAACTAATTAGTTATGCTTTTTTTTGTTTAAAGTTTATAATGAAATAAATAAATTACATTTAGTTGGAAATTAAAATAAGTTCTGAAAACTAAGACATAAAAAGAAAGACACAAATGTGCTGTTTGTTTGTGGGCAAACAAATGTGTGACACGTCACATGACATGTGCGACAACCGGAAACGTTGTCCAGGGCCCTGTAATACGGAGACAGCACTAAGGTCCTCTCGTCTAGCCTACTCAATGAGCCTGTGGTTGTGGGGTCCCAAAACCGTTTTGTCCCAGCTGGTGAATTTTAGCAATGCTGACCTAAATCAATTAATCACAATGTTTTGAAATCAAAAGTAATTTAGAAAGTTCCTTCTAGGAACACAGTTAATTTGTATTTTGGCATTACAGCATCTCAATAAGCTTGACGAAGGCTTTCCAAATTTGTTTCTTTTTCTTATCTCACGGACACTGGTGATAACTGATAACAGCCTGCCGCTCTCTAATCGCCGTCTGTGTGTCCAGTGGTTTAGGGCGACGTCAGTAACGCTAATTGAACGGATTGAGAGAGCGAGAAAATATCCTTGGCCTTTCAGGCATATGGAGGAGCTTCCATCTCAAGTGTGCCATCGCCATGATTATCTTCACTTCCTTATTAACACTGCTAGAAGAGCTGTGATCAAATGACTAATGACTGCAGTGACGCTGCTGCATTTCGATTCTGGGTTTTGCAGAGACAGCTCGCCGGCGGCCTGGTCGCTAATGTGTCTGTGGGCGTAATGAAAAGTTTGTGCATCAACAATCAACCATTAAAAAAAAAAAAAAAAAAAAGATTCTCCAGCCATGAGGTTTGGAAATGGCTTTGGGGGAAGAGAGCTTCCCCTAGCACAGAATTAATCTGCCTAATGTATTTAGCTTGAACACAGATAACTGCTCCAGCAAATCAGTCCTCTTTCTCATGGCTTTAACCCAGTTCAGATGAGGACACTGCAAAAATGAGATGGGACAAAATGGAGTGCTAATATGAAAGTAGAGTGCTTCTATTTTCTAAACACCTCATTCATTAACAAGTGCCTCGCTTTTCTGGCTTACTGTGACATCTAAAGTAATTACAATAATGGAAGGGACTGTATTGAGTGTAGTGTATTATTTGATCAGGATTTATTTTTATTCAAATGATGTGGGTTTTATCTACAAGGCCAGCATTTATCAATTAAGCGGCTGAAGTGAAATACTCCTGTTCATTTTTCAGCTTTAAAATCAAGGCATCCAAAACTACATCAACATGAAACCTTGAATTTTCAATTCTGGGTCAGGCAGGATCAAACTTAAAAAATGATAAAATGCGAGAAAAATCCCTTTCACTTGCATTGAAGGACAAACACGAGTCATATATAGCCATATTTTTAAGGGTTAGAAAAAAATATATATATATATTTATCCTATATAATAATATAATAAAAAAAAATGTTGAATCTTGTAAATCACTTTATATCTTACAAATCCTGCACATTATTGATGAACATTTCTTGATTTCATATGGTTTGACACATTTTTCATGTCAACAACTCAAAGGACTAAAATTATATGTCATTTCAGTCAGAGTGAATTGGACTCAAAATAATGAAAGTGACATGATGAAATATTGACTAAAGGACATTTTTTGTCAAGAGAGAAATGTGACAACACAGGACATGATAAACAATGTTGATTTTTCAGCAGGAAACATACGAAAAAGAGATTTTCTAGATCTCATAGTGACTTCTAGTGGAAATAACTGTCCACTTGATCTAAATGCATCTTATATTTTCAAAGAGAGTTTATAAATGTCAGGATTTGTATATAGTATTGTGTATTTGCCAATGTAAATGCATGCGTAGAGCCTTTCTTCTTTCTTTTTTCTTGATTCAGGCAGGACAAATAGGCAGGCTGCAGGCTGTTAACAGTTAAAGTCTGTGATTGGACATTACTTAAACAAGCACATTATAGCCTACTGGTTGTGAAGGTGACTTCCATTTTTGAGAAAATGATTTTTGAATGTACTGTATTGTCACGGCACCTCACGTCTGAGAGCATGGTATAACACAAATATGTCAGATTTGTTTTGAAAGAGCGAGAATGAAATACTGACAATTCAATCTAACAAGCTTGGATATTTCCTAAAAATCTATTTTATATGTGTTTGTGTCCCTGCAGCGCTATCACAGAAGGACACCTGCTGCCCAGGGAAGAGTTCCTTCCTTTAAGACAGTGGTTCTCAACCTTTTTTTGGCCAGCGCCCACTATCTATTATCCTGTCCCTTCTGTTCAGCGCACCTAGCCTACATACATGAGAATGCAGATTATCACTATGTTTTATGGCTGCCAACTGATTAAAACAATGAATAATGATCTCTTTCTTAATGATCTTGAGCCTGCTAAAATGTTCCTAAAAATATATTTTCTTTCCAACTGTGCATTCTGAATAATAAATAGGCTAAATATATCTATCCACTAAGCTGCAGCAGTCTTATATGCTCGTCTTCTCATTAACATTATTATTTTTTCTCTTTCTGACATTTCATACCTGTTGGGTTTACATTTTTAAATGAAATTGACTATTAAAAGGATTGCTTGTGTGCGCTGGTGTTTATTCCAGTCTTTTAAAATAGTTGAATGATTGAATGCTTGTGTGGTGCCTGTAATGATGTTAAATAGGCTAGGCTATTTAATCAATAATGTAGGCTACACAGCGTAGAGGAGAATGACAGTCAACTGCTTTGAATATTATAGCATTTTAGGCATAAACATGTAAATGGTGAAAAGACTGACATTGGAAAATGACACAGAATGATTAAAATACTTAATCCAAATAAATAAATGTTCGTGGTTCGTACTGATGTTATTCATCTGTTCTCATACACTTCTGCGTCGCGGTCACTAGTTTAGATAAACACTGACACCCTGTGGTGAAATAATGGCGTATTTTTAACACCCGCTGCTTTCTCAGATCGGCTTGGATTAAAACTTAATGTTCCGATAAGTTTCTGCACACAGTAAACATCGGAATATACCTTCTCCTGTCAATAAAAATTCTATATCTTATTGCGGACACTCATTTTAGGTGGCGTTTGTTCAACTTATTGACCACAGTCAGAGAATGTCTAATAAGGCGAGAAGTTTCACTCTCAGTAAACTTCCGGCTTCTGAACTGGTTGCAGTTCCACTCTGATTCCATATGAGGGAGCTCACAGGACGAGTCCAGAATGAATGGAGGTCTATGGCGCTATACACCTCAAAATCCACTTTTCTCAGGATATCATCTTTTGTCTAGTAATTTGAATGTTGTATTCGAAAGAAGATGCAAAGAAATTACACATTGCTGGGTGTTAGATTTTTTAGAGTCACTTATTTGCTTTAAAAAGTCTTTTAAAGTGTCAATGACGTCATACACATCGTACGACCAGATATACTGCTTTACGGCAATCCTTCAGTCACTATGGTGCTTTCGCGCTCTGCACTTTCTTTTCTCTCGAGGCATCGACAACACAGCTGACACAGGTAAATACACGTGAAGAGTTTTTGTTTTGTTTGTTTCTGGTCCCGCTTCGGATGCCACAATGCCATCAAGCGGCATCTCTGGTCGTAATCAGTCCTTCACTGACCAATCAGCGTTCATTAGCAGAATGCTAGCATGTTATGGGCAACAACAACTCAACCTGTAAGAAATCGAAAGGACATAAGTACTCGTTCATTCAACTTTCGACCTATAACCCATGTTGAACTTGCAAAACCTACAATTAAATCTGAGATTTCTCAACGGCAATCGGATGAAAGGGACAAATTTAGCTGTCTAGCCCCATAGACTCCCATTCATTTTGCACTCAAGGGCGATCGCCCCCAGTGGAACTCTGGTGGAACTACAACCAAAATTCGGTACAATAGGACTTAATAGGGAGTGGGCAGGCTCTCCGTAGACAGGCTCTGCCACAGTACATTGAAAGTAAACATAGCCGGAAATAAGTGAGACGTACTATTTCCAAACGGAAGTGCGTCACGGAGTGCAAGGCTGCATTCCAGTGCTGCGTTCCAGTCCACTTTTAGACATGCACTTGCGAACTTCCCTAAGCACTTCCCCTCGGGGGAATCCCCGCCGCCATTTTGAAGTGCGTTCCACTTCGTGAAGTGGACAGGGAAGTTTATGTGGACAGACCCTCGTTCCCTCGATTTTAACCTGAGGGAGCGAGTCTACTTCATATGTACACTTCAGGCACCTAGATATCCCACAATGCAGTACGATTGTGACGTCACCACAAATCTCGTCTAATCACCACCACAACAAACAACTCTATATTAATTATATATTTTTTAATTTAAAACAACCCAAACACACCTATATACATTTGGATGCTGCATTAAACAAATTCTTAAAGGGAAAAAAATTGTAAATATTAAATCAACTCCATAGCTGATTCCAAGTGATCAAGGGCTTAGGACGCTCCAATTCAGCCCACCAAAGTTTCCGCCAGTAGTGGGCACTCATGTAACGTAAGCAATGACGTACATCCGAGTGAACGAGACGGAGGGAAGTTAGCGAGTGAAGGGCATGACAATTTTGGACTGGAACGCAGTCCAAAAGCTAAACGTTGTGAGCTAAACGTTGTTAAAACACAAATTATACTTATTTACAATCACAGTAACGTAGAGCTACAACCAAATTTCCCTCAAAACGAGCTTTACAAAATAGGCTAAATGGAGGGAAGGCAAAGTGAACTAAACTCGTGAACTACCCCCTTTAAAAAAAATCTTGCTTCCAACGCCCCCGTTGTTCTCTGAACGTCCCCTGGGGTGGCGGTACCGTCCCCGTTAACAGGCAGCAGGCATCTTGGAAAACAGTCTCGACTAATCGAGTCACGAACGCCGCGCTACGTTATATTTCACAAACGTAATTCCTATCGACCAGCTCACTTAGCACGGTGTTCGTGACTCGATTAGTCGAGACTGTTTTCCAAGATGACGCCTGTCTGTAAACGCGCAATGTACTGTCTTTATAAAGTATCTTCTTATTAAACTGTCTGTACACTTACAAAGTTCTCAATGCTTCGGTTTGCATGTAAGGACCCTCATTATGCTACTGTGTTAGTGTGAGGCTATTTTGAGCCTTGTTAGTGGCATTAACTAGGGATTTACTTTTACTTACTCTGTGCCCCATATACTAGCGTTATAAGATCATCTGTTTTTAGAGATAAAACTCTTTACATTCGATTTTCATGAAAACGCATCCCAGGGAACGATCGACTCGGTAGCATGTGTTAATTTTATTCATTTGTTTATTTGTTCATTTATAATTATATAATTATATGATGATAATACAATTATACATATTTTTAAGTATTTATAATAATAAATATTTGAAATGTATTATTATTATATAATTGCAATATTAACTAAGTTATTATTTTTAATTATTTATTTGTGTTATGAATTCTAATATTTAAAATTGTATTAATTTGTTTGTTTATTTATGTATTTATAATTAATAATATTTATTATTATGGTTAAACAGCTATTGGTCATTTTATAATAATTATTATTTGTTTATATTTATAATGTTTTTTTAATAATGTATTAATATTATTTAGATAAATTATATATTTATGTTATTTTATGTTATTTATATATGTTATTTAGATTTATATATATATATATATATATATATATATAAATGTTAATATTTAAATCTTAAACAGTGCACAATGATAAAATGTTATTTTAACTGTTAAACTGTTAAATTGTTATAAATGTCCTGTTGAATCATAACAATGTGACTTTTTTAACATATATATATATATATATATATATATATATATATATATATATATATATATATATATAAACATTTAATATAATGTATAGTGCACAATAAAATGATATTTAAAATAATATTTAAAAAAAATATTATTTTAAGTGTATATATTATTATTTTATATATAAATTATATTAAAATTATACATTACATATATGTAATGTAATTAAAAAGTACTGTTACAGATGAACAATTTCAAAAGCACATACCATGAATCAGTACATTACTTTGCTAATCTTTCAGTATCGTTTATGGCACAGTAGCAATTCTCAGGAAGTAATAAGTTAAAATCACTCATTCACTAGAGCATATTTTTGGCCGCTGGCCATAACTGTCCCATCCACAGCTGTTGCTTAAAAACGCTAATAAAAACTAGACAACTAACATAATTTTTACACATCAATATTTTCAGAACAAATATTGTATCGGTCAGAACTGATCGACCGTAACTTTGACCAAAGCTGATAAAACGTGAACATCTGTGTTCTCCTAACAATGCATGAAATGTGATTATATGGAGATAAGCTGAATAATGTGCGACTCAGGGGTCAAAACTAATCTAAATTGGAATCGCTTCATCCCTTGGGCTCTATGACAAAACAGCAAGGTGAGATGAGTTCGGGTGACTCACAATAGCCTTTGATTGGATTTTTTGAGTCCGGGTGGGGCAGAGGATAAATTAATACAAACCTATGGACTATCTGCAGACATGCTCATTTTAACAGTTTACAAACCTCGCCGATTTTCATAAGCGTTCCTCTCGTTTTTTCATCTCATGTCACATCACATCAAGGACAATTTCTGACAAATGCAGCGTCTTAAAGGGATAGTTCACCCAAAAATGAAAATTAGCCCATGATTTACTCACCCTCAAGTCATCCTAGGTGTATATGACATTCTTCTTTCAGACGAATACAATCGGAGTTATATTAAAAAATGTCCTGGCTCTTTTGACGTCCATCAAAGTGCATCCATCCATGATAAAAGTGCTCGAAATGACTCCGGGGGGTTAATAACGGTCTTCTGAAGTGAAGCGATGCGTTCGTGTAAGAAAAATATCCATATTTAAAACTTTATCGACTAAAATAACTAGCTTCCGGTCGATTTATGGTGGAAGACTAACCCTGGACCTTGACGCACAACGTAATGACAAAGGTGGAAGTGCAGAGGATAGAGCAAAACAAAACACCAGTCACGAATTAGAAGTCTAAAACGACAATTTTTAAAGAGAAATGTCGGAGTAGCTTGAGTTTGTTGCCTAGCCCTGTTTGTTTGAACCGCGAGAGGCGTCAAAGCTTACGCTACTCCTACATCATACATCGTCAAGTGTTACTCTTTGGCGTAGGTCGACTTGCGTAGGCTGTCTGCCGGAAGCTAGTTATTTTAGTCGATAAAGTTTTAAATATGTATATTTTTCTTATACTAACGCATCGCTTTACTTCAGAAGGCCTTTATTAACCCCCAGAGGTGTGGAGCACTTTATAATGGATGGATGCACTTTTATGGACTTCTAAATTGTATGGACCATTATAAAGCTTGGAAGAGCCAGGACATTTTTTAATATGACTCTGATTGTATTTGTCTGAAAGA
Source organism: Abramis brama (assembly GCF_963993115.1). Classification (NCBI taxonomy): domain Eukaryota; kingdom Metazoa; phylum Chordata; class Actinopteri; order Cypriniformes; family Leuciscidae; genus Abramis; species Abramis brama. Next base: position 9,282,354 of record NC_139987.1, read on the forward strand.
AGAATGTCATATACACCTAGGATGAGTTGAGGGTGAGTAAATCATGGGCTAATAACTATCCCTTTAAATAAAGAGAGATGCAACAAGAATGATTGCTTCCAAAAAACAAAACACCTCAGTTCATCCTGTAGGATATATACCCACCAGCATTGTTGTGTATTCTATAGGGAAACCTGAGGGTGCTTGTGATCTTTAAATCGGCCCACATGGCGTTTGCGCAGAGCCTGATAGGATGTCGAATTTTCTTTGAGGCTGCTCAACAGGTGAGCTTTCTGAAAAGGGCTTATATCTCAAGCTTCAATTATTGAATGAAACCCAACATACAATGACTAAATAGAGAAAAGTTTTACTACCACTATGGCTGAGGGCGAATGATTTCACCGCCAAAGGTCTGAAGTCTGGAGAAGTTCATGCAGCTTAAAGAGATTCATTCAGCAGAGAACCTTTCATGAAAAAAAGCCTTGTGTCTAAATGCTGCTTTATCAGAACAAACAGATGATGCCAACCACCGCCATGAGGATGATTTTACTCATCCGCATTGTGTTTATTTATTTGTTTATTGTTTTGTTTACTGCCTAAAGCAGTAGGTATTTGTCTTTGTACTTTCATGAATAATGCAGCTCCCCTTCTGGTATTGATGATCTTTAACTTCCTTGACTTTCATCCATATGCTTATATATTCATTTATCTATGCTACCATTCCATCACTAGGGGGGTGAGGTATCTGAGGATGCCGCCAATGTGTCAGCAGGGAAGTTTTGTGCCATTTTACCTGACAGTTGGATTTCTGTAACCCGCAGATGGTTTGAAATTTTAGATTTAAATTCAGCCATGCTCTGAAATCAGAATTATTCAGCTCTAGGTAAATACACTCGGTAAGGTCGGTGCAGCTATTATATAAATATAAACAAGGGACAACCTGAAATTGAAATCTTGAAGTTTTCTGAGAAAAGATGGGTACATAAAAACAAACAAATATAGGCCCAAAAAAACACCTCGACATATTATGAACACATCATCAAATAATTATTACTATATGTTTTAATTTATTTTTATTTTTGTCTTTAAAAAGAATTATAAAATAACACTAAAACAAAACTATACATATGTATAGTGTGAGTGAGTGTATATATATATATATATAAAAGTATATATAAGTATATATGTATAGTGTAAGTCATATTGTTTTGATTCATCAGGACATTTATAACAATTTAATAGTTTATAGTCAATTCACAATATATATAAAAAATACTTTCACAATATACTGATTAAATAATCATATATATATATAAATATTAGATAAAAAATGACACCGCAAAATACATGATTGAAGAGCATTATCGTATATACACAATGTAAAATAAATAAATGTAAAAGTTATCAAAGTTATATGCCATAGTCAATCATTTAAAAAAAAATTACTCTCAGGATATACTGATTAAATATTCATAAATATTGCTTGGGGGTAAAATAATTGTTTTTAAACACTAAAATAAATCATTTTTAAATATTTTATTATTAATAATAATTGTATGAAATTATTGTGTTAAATTAGTGTCTTAATTTGTTGGTGATATAGCTTCTTTGACATTTTGGCCAAAATGCCTTTTAAGGTCACATTTTTGGGGGGCAAATATCCCTTTTTTATGGCTTGAATGAGCAAAAAAAAAAAAAAAAAAAAAAAAACATTCTCTCACTTAAAACATAATAATCTGTCAAAGAAAAAAAGTGTTAATCATTGTTTAAGGGTATGATGAAATAGTCTCAGTGTGGCAATCTATCTTCTCCGTTTATATTTCATTGCCTTGACAAGTTGGCTCTGGGTCAGTACTGCATCACAGTCTCTGTATTGTATCAGTACAGCCTTTTGAAGTCTGAGTAGCTTATAAAAATAGCACAAGACCAAATACCCCCGACACAGTCGCCTAAACACAGAAACTGTTAAAATATTGTATGAGGTTATTCCCAAAGCCTAAATTTTTAAATATGTTTGGAAAAGTGCATTGCATTGGGGAGGTCTGTCTGCGGTGCAATTTCCCAGGGGTATTTGGTTTACGCCAAATTTAAGAACACTGTTAAGCTCTTGAATCGCGCAGCTGTTAGAAATGACTTATTAGCCAGTGAGAGTCCACTGAGCACTGTCTTTCACAGGCTATTGTATCCAAATGTGTATTTCATTCTAAATGACTTTTGCCATTGACCTTGCACCTACACATTGTAGGAGAAGATTAACTAATGGCTTCTTGTTAAACGCTCCCAGTTTTGCATCTGTAGGATAATTAATTAAGTAATTAAACAGCGCAGGGCGAAACTGCAGATTCATCAGAAAAACAACAACAACAAAAAAAAAAATAATCTTTTGTGTGTCCTCTCAAGCTTGTCCTCTGGTTGTTCATGCTGTTTTCACACAATTGTTTTCTTGCTGAATTCCATTAGGAGGACATTAAAGAGAGAGTTCAAGGAAAAATGTATTTCCTTTTATCCTTTACTCAACCGTGTATCGTTTCAAACCCGTATGACTTTCAACAGGAGATGTTTTTTTTTTTTTTTTTTTTTTTATGTTCAAATGGCTCTGTTCCATAAACAAAAGCATAAGGTCTTATTTGGTAATAATGCATTAGTTCACATGACAGCAATATATTTTTTTACAGCCTGTACTAACCTTCGTTAATATTAGTTAATAAAAATACAATTATTTGCACGTGTTAGTTCACAGTACATCAACTAATGTTAACAGATACAACTTTTGCTTTTTAAAATGTATTAGTAAATGTAGAAGTTTATCTAAACTGAGTTGAGATTGCTTGCTCAACATTTAAATCTGGTTCAGTGTTCGCAGTGGGCTAGTCCTGCAGCACGCTATCAGAGTTCGTCTGAAACCCTCCACCTCCCCAGCTCCACCTGCCTAGATCTGCTATGGGATTTGTGTATGCCTATTCATGCAGCAGCAGCATATCTTACATGCTCTCAGTAGGCTATCTGTGTATCTATTAGCAGTAACAAATCCATACTTGCTCTGCAGCTGTAGCATAACTGTCAGGATGTACACTCGGATAACAAGGTTTAGAAGGATTCAGAATAACTTTTTATTGAAGCTCTCGTGGGACATCAGGTAAATTTAGGTGCACAAACAGGTACGGTGAGAATAACATTGATGAATGATCGTCTTTTCTCTTGCAGATAGCGGCAGGCTGGAATGTGGCACGAAACACAATCCGAGGAACACAGAGCATGGACACCAAGGAGAACACGGGATCTCAGGATGAGGAAACAGGTAAGTATCACGAGGATGTACTGTGGAAACAGACTGAAACAGTTCAGGAACAATGGTCTGAAATACACAGAGAGCAAGTTAGTGGGTCTTTCCTAGTTCAAGGTTTGACAGGGACTGGATCCTTTGTAGTGCTCAGTGATTGCTGGGATTGATGACAGGTGCAGGTGATTAGTATTCGGGTGAGTGTGATCTTTGTGTTGTGGATGTGAATGAGCCTGATTGATTCCTGACAATAACAGATCTACTCTGTCAAGACCAAAAACATTATCATTGCCATATTTAATAACATGCTAAAACTACTAAGAGGGTTGTCAAGATTGGACAAATATATAGGCCTATTTCACATATTCAAACTTTGTGCACCACAGTCAGTTACAATGAGAAAATGTAAGTAAGGAATAATTGTAACTGACTGTGGTGCACAAAGTTTGAATTTTTTCCAATCATGACAACTCTCTGAATAGTTTTTGCATTAGTTACCGCTTATACTACAGTTACTTACTACACCTCAAGACATTGTTCAGATGTTGTATTTCAGGACATTTTTCAGGTTTTTGTCCTTAAACTCTCTTGTTTGTAGGATTAATTTCTTTTAGAGCTAGTAAGTTGTAAGTAAGTAAGTAAGCCATTAATTGCAGACTAATGTGGTTATCAGAAAGAGAAATAGAGAGAGATTTCGTGTGTGTGAATTACATGAGTCTGATTGTCTCTCAACAGTTTTGTCTCTACTAACAGCGGAACTGTAAGTTTATCTGCTTCAAGAACAGCGCTGTTATTACCTCGCTAGTGAGAAATGTCATATAGATTTTAAGTTGCTAAAGTATTTTACTGATAAATTCCTCAGAGCAGCGCTGACGACATGTGTCTGTGTGTCCGTACTGTATGTGTGTGTGTGTTTGAGTGGGAGAGCTAGAGGGGAGAAAGAGAGTATGTGCTTTCCATGCATAATAAAATGTAACTTTGTGGCAAAAAACATGGAAATAATAAGTCATTTTTATCCTATTGTTTACTATATTTATTTGCTCGGTCAGTGTTGTTGTGGTTTTTGGTTCTTTTGCTGTTGTAGGCTGTAAAGACCTTTGAAATAACTGAAATCATTTGGCGAAGTGATATGGAACTGTAATGCGGTCAAGACCTGCCTGGAACTACTTTAGCCGTGCGTTTCCCTGAAAATAATTGCACACCTAGAACATTCGTCAACCAATCAGATTCAAGCATTCAACAGCCCTGTAGTATAATTTTAACACTGTACACTGTAACAATGACACCTTAAAATAAAGTGTGCCAAAGTACATAATTTTTAGTGTGTATAAGAGTAGGCAAGTTTTGGGATGTTCTACCAGGTCATAATTGTGTTGGTTAGAGTGCCATTTGAGTGTGCATGGATCTGCACTTCGGAAAATCCATCGGAAAGAGTAAACCATTTTGGTATCTTTGGAATACTCATTTCAGCATTCTAAGATTTGGAGCATGCTAATTTTAATTTCAGATCCTTGGGTGGATAGTATGCAAATTGGGACACAGGATTAGACTTATCCATATGTACATTCTTAAAATATTTCCTTTTGTGTTCCACTGATGGAAAAGGATCAGCATGAGGGTGAGTAAATGGTGACATAATGTTCATTTTTAGGTGAACTTTTTCTTTAAAGCCTAGTTTGCAGTGTCCCAGCAATCGACAGGTTGTGAAAAGTTGTCCACCTGTTTCTCACAGTGTCCCCCTTCCACTGAAGGTTTCTAAGCGCACCACAGGAGAAGCTCAGAGTAACGCTACAGACGATTTGCTGACCTCATGTGTAAGTGCTGAAGAATAGGCCTGTGTTGAAGACCTTGCCCGTGGTGCTTTCCTGGATTTATGTTCAACTTGGTGGAATGACTCCGTCTCCCGGGTGCCAGCAGGGTTGAAATAGAGGCTGTGATGAAGTAGGGTAAAGGACAAACTCACTTGATTTTAATAAGGTGTTGTCAAAGCAAATAAGTTGGCCCTGTATCAGCCGGGCCCAGGGAGCTGGAGTCTTTCCAGCTACTTTAAATACAGCTGTTCTGCCAGAGCCAGATACACTCGCTGTATCAAGGTTACAAAAGTTCCCGGCATATCCATAATAGTGAGCGCAGTGTCTCTCTTACTTCATCCGAACTCTCTACTGCTCTCATCCGTACCCTTATAGCAGTGCTGCTGATAAAAAGCAATCAGAATGGTGTCTGAAAGAGACATGTTGCAAGGAAGATAAGGCAGTCACATTGGGTATGTTCCAGTCACCCTGTATTGCTCTGCAAAGTGGACTTCACAGGTGTTTGGCCATCATAATTCCTTATAATAGGGAGCATGAATGCTCAGTCCAAAGGATTGACATATATATATATATATATATCACTTCACAGGAAGTGGACAGAGAAATCTACCCATCAGTTGCAGCACCTCAATACTGTAGAAAGTTCAGCCAAATTAAATGTGTTAAGTTTTTTTATTTCTGTTTTATTATATTTTGTTTTGGTTCTGTTCTGTTTCTGTTCCATGCTTGTGTATGTTGACTGCGTCTCAATCAGCTCCCTAGCTCCTGAGCGCGTGAATCAGTATACCGTGTTCACGAATTCGAGCACTGGTAAAGACAGTAAAGGACGCTGGCTCACTACTCATTGGGACACTGATGACTTTATTTCTGGCGTCCTCATTGTACAACATCACTACTGGTATTTATGAACAACAGCAGAGCTGATATCTTTCTGACATTACTTGTAATGTTATTTAAAGTACATTATGATTAATACTTTGGTTCTTACGTACGACATTTCAGACATAAATAGATTATAAATGTTAACTAGATATTATGTTCATGGATGACCTACTACTTCCGGCGAGATCCTGAAGTGTGCATACGATGGACACTTTACTATCCCATGAGGCCACGGGAGAGAATTTGTCCGAGCCATCACCTGCTGTTAGCATTCCATTGACTCCCATTCATTTTGGTGTCACTTTGACAGCGAATAACTTTACATCTGAGGCGTTTAAAGACTCCATTTATCCATTGTTTATTTCTAAAGAAACACAACAATGTATAAAAGGCTCCATTACCTTGTATCTTACGTTATGGCCCCGTAGATGCAGTTTTTGTAAAAATAGGCTAACGATTGCGTCATAACAATACGACTCTCTGGAAATTACCGTATAGACAGTAGGAGAAGCTCGCAGTCAATCGGGGGGACGTGGAGGCATAAAGTCCGATAAAGTCAAGGGAGAAGCCCATAGAGAATCATAAAGTTTCTCCTGCTCCTAGCTCATGGACAGCTACTACTCACACTCTCCATCTCTGCAAGTTTCAGAAGGGAATGACTCAGATTTCTCTTGGCACAGCTACTAGAAGACTTACAACTGTCAGACAGGTTGCTCACGTCACATCTACGTCGTCAAGCTCAGTTTGAGTCTGCGCAGTACGCTCAGCCATCAGGAAGTGAGTGCTTCTAATTTGCTTCACTTTTCTCCGTTGAAACCTATGGGGTCGCTGTGTTCAGTTTATATACTGTCTATGACTGGGCTGCACAAGGGCTAATGACGACACAGCTGTTCCACGATTGGCCGGATTCACCGCATGACAACGATCATGTGTGTTTCATGTTTATTCGAACACCTTTAGTTCCTCTAAAGCTCACAAATCAGTTTTTTTTATAACAGTAAACACTCTTTTCATGTAGTTGCGATGTTATATTGTGTCATGTTTATCAAATTAAAACTGATTAAAAAACATAGACATTGATAGTAGCTTATGTTGAACTTTATTCTTGTTCAAACAGACGCTGTATGAAGCAGTACATAAAGAATTGAATGAAAATGTCTCTGAAACGTCTGTGTATTATTTGGCAAATATTGCATTTATTTCACTTAAGCTGTGGTAAAGTACGCAAACACCACGTGAGCGGTCACTATGGGAACCAGAAAGTGTCCGACTTCATGTCTCCTTTTGCAGCTCCTCCCCACTGATCAGTTACATCCAGCCACAGCCGATGTCAAACACACCTATAGACCTTACGCGCCAGAGAAACGAGGGCGCCGCCATCTTTAGAATATTGTCTTTGAACTTCCGTTTTTGCAGTCGCTCTGTATATTTCTATGGCATTGCTGTCCAGGAGTAATTCGCTTTTGAAGTGGATTTACTTTATGTAAAGTTAACGAAAGTTATCATAAGGATTTTAATGTTTAAAGAAGATGTCTTAACAAATGTCAGTAGACTGGGAAGATTTTAAAACATTCATTCATAAATACGTAAGATCGCTGTGAAAAGACAACGAGCGCAGCGCTGAAAAGGGGCGGGGCTACATAAGGTCTATGAAGACATGAAATGTGACCAAGACCAGACCAAATCGTAACACATATTGAAAATATAATCAATGACTGATTATAGTTTAACGGATATATTAATGGATATTATACCATTTAAAAAAATATATAAATAAAAATACTATATATATATATATATATATATATATATATATATATATATATATATATATATATATATATATAAACATATTTACAATTAACATATTTCATTCTGAGAATGAGAATACTAGTAGAATACTATAGTTTTCTCCTGATGTTATCAACCTCTTTGGTATTAGCCATCCATCTGCCAAAAAGATGTGAATCGAAATGACAAAAAGGTTCTGAAAGTTAAGCTGGTTGAATAAGATCTAATTATGGTTTCTCCTTTCCTAACAGTCGAAACAATAACAATAATATTGTTACTATGGTAACTTAATTGTTCAGCCTAGTGCTAAACAGCATAGGCTACTGCATAAGCATGACAACAGGAACAACATCCACTTAGTTTCCATACTTAATATTATGTATTAAATTTGATATTTTTTATAACATAACACAAGACAAAAATAAAGTTATAATAATAAAGGTTTATTTAGTTTTAAAGCATTGTAAGAGGTATCCAGCCCTCATCTCCACAACTAATTTGGTCTCTTAGCCTAGTGTGTTCTCACCCTCCCACTTAACAAGTGGCACCCTAACCAGCTACAGGAGTGGGCTAGCTTTAATTAAACAGTGTTAATTATGACAGAGAGGAGGGACACACTCATTATCCCGATAACAGCTGCTCGCACTAACACTAGCCAACCACCCCCTGAAAGCACATATAACATATCAGAAAAGTGTGTATTACACATAATCAGCTATTGCATATGCACACACACACACACACACACACACCCCTTCTCACTTGTACAGATAGACACTCCTATGCGTTCTGCAAATCATATGAACTTTACTTCACATTAGGACCCCAGGGGGTGTGATGTGTTTTTTCAGGCCCTTTCTGTGTGTGCTATAAATTCTTCCATTAAACCCACAGACATTTTCTCACTGTAGGGGGGCAGGCTTGTGATTTTCCTTTCCACGAATCGCATAACCTGCAGCCATTAACTTGTTGTTAGAATGTATATGTATTAGGGTTATTGAGAAGTGGTAAGTTGCAATGTTGCAATCGGTCAATTGCAATGTCAAATATTTTTGCATTTGTTGTTTTCCTACACAGCTTCAATCAATATTTCATATCTAAGTATTTATTTATTTTGGAAGTAGCTATTTAATTAGCAGGATTATTTAAAGTCAGACAGTCATTTTATAAGAAATAACTGATTATGATTAACATTAGCATTCATAATAATAATAATAACTAAACAATTTGTCATAATACAATTTATTATACTATTATTATTTAAAAATATGTTTATTATTATTATTATTATTATTATTATTATTAATAATAATAATAAATCATTGAAAAGTTGCCAATATTTCATGTCTTTGTATTTATTTAGTAAGTTGCTATTTAATTAGCAGGATAATGTAAAGTCAGGTGGTCATTTTATAAGAAATAACTGATTATGATTAATAATAATGAAAAGAATGAGGAGAAGAAGAATTCGAATAATTAGAATAATAAAACTAAAACATTTGTCAATACCATTTATTATACTATTATTATTTTAAAATACATTTATTATTCTTATTATACAGTAATTATAATAATAATTACTGATTATGATTAACATTATTATTAATAATAATAATAATTCAGCAGTTTGTAATACTACAATTTATTTTACTTTTTTTTAAATACATTTATTATGAAATTGTTCATTATGGAAAAAATATTATGAATAATAATAATAATAATAATAATAATAAGTTTAACATGTTGTCTTATTTATTATACTATTATTATTTAAACATAAATATTATAAATAATAATAGTAATAATTCAACAGTTTGTCATAATAATGTTTTTTAAATGAATTATTAGTATTTTAATGACTATAATTTATTATAATATTATAACTTAAAAATAAATTAAGAATATAATAGTATTTTAATTGATAAAATGATTTGTTTCAATTACATCACCATTACCAAATGTTCACGTTTATCCTAGGACATTTTTCAATATTTCGTCTCTAAAACTTTTTTTATACATTATTAGTATTATGAATAATGTTAAATATATAAGCTTAAAGAGAGAAGTTATCAATAATTCAATATACATGTTTGTGGACTGAACCTTTAAAAATAAATTACAAAGCAGTACAATTCTCTTTGACTGTCCTTGTCATGAATTTCTCACAGAATCAATGGCTGAGGATCCAAACGCAATATTTTATTAAGGGCTAATCCAAAGATATAACCGCCATAAAATGATTTTGTTCCTTCGGCTACAAGGCTGTTTAGAACACAACTCTGTGATTGTTATTGATGTGGGCATCTTGTTATGCAGCTTCACCTGTACTGCCCAAAACAAAATTCCTGAAAAGGACAAATAAAGTATTAAGTAAAGACGTAAACCAAAACAGACGTAAACCAAAACAGGCAAAAGGTCAAAACACAGGTAAACAATCCAAACATATGACAGGGCAGGAACTCGGCAAACAGAGCAAATACAGAAAACAGACAACATGGTCAAAACCATGGAACAGATAAACAAAGGAGCGCTCAGAAATGCAGTTGTGACACATACAAGACTTAGCAATGAATGATTGCCCAGACGGCAACATAGTGTTGGCCCAGATCCGGCCCACATCTGGGCCATGTGGAATCCACGTGTACCAGATGTGGGCTGGATCTGGGCCGACATTGTGTTGCTGTCTGGGTGAATAAACCGGGCTTAGGGTTTTTTTACACAACACTGTTTTCAATTAAAAATGAAAAACGTTTTATGTGTTTTGGCGGTTCGCTTACACTTTTTTGGTGCCTGAAAACGCCAAGTGTGGAAAACGAGTTTTAAAGTGCAAGTTTTTGAAAACGGTAAAACAAGTTGTTTCCGAGTAAACAACAAAAACGTGAATCTCTGAAGACGATGACGTCGTGCACGTGCGTATTACGTATTCAGTTCAGTCTGGCAACGTGTTTCATCGCCATCTAGTGGCCTGGCAGAATACAGGGTTTTTAGTCGTTTTTGCGGATCTGTGTGAATGCGGATCATTTTGACAATAGTGTCGTCTGTACACGGAAACCTCAAAGGAAAAACGTCTCCGTTTTAAGCATATCGTTGTTGTGTAAACATACCCTTATATAGGCAGAGTTAACCATGTAAATGATATACAGCTGAAGACAATCAGGGATGATGAGTCCGGGCAGTAAGTTCTGGGAAATGTAGTCCATGTTAATATGGCAATGAACAAAAGGGAGTGCCCTCTGGTGGATATCAAGGGCACTCCAGCTGGTGATCGTTACGTCCCCCAAAAAAATGCATGGTAAAAAAAAATTGTGGTCCCACTAGAACCGTCTTGCAGATCAAAATTTACAAACAACTGGGCTTGGGAGTACCAATGGAACCTTGGAACATTCTGTCCAAAAAATGTTTTCAAACACATTGTGGTAACACACAAAATAAACCCTATTGGGAATAAAATAAATACATATATATATTGTTGTTTTTTGGCGAGTGTGTGGGTATGTGAGCGAGTTTAGATTGATGTATGAAAGAAGATGTATGCCTGCTCTCCATGATTGGAGGTTTCATTTCAGTACGAAAACCCCTTTATGCGTCCGCCTTAAATTTGACAGGCCTTTTGTTTGCAAAACGATCATGACGCTGTATATATTTCAGCTCTGTGTTTCATTGAGGCCCGGTGCTGATAGCTGAGGTCTGAATCAAAACGGGACCACAAACATCGGCTGACTGAGGCTAATGATGCAGTCACTTCATAAGCCACCTGAATTCTCCACAGAGCACTTGTGAAAGAGACCAGTTAGCACTCTGGGAATTGTGTTTCAGTTTTTTCTCATCTGGCAAAAAGCCACATGATTCTCTCTATGCCAGGTGTTATTTATTTATCACACAAGCAAAAGTGACCTTTATATCTGCACATTAAATAGAGGAATCTACCTCCCAGAAATCTTCCTTCCCATTTAGCTTTCTTTGGGCTGAAAAAGACAAACGGCTGTCTGACATTTTTTTCCGGGGATTTCGACTTCTGCTGTCCATTTTATTTTGACAATTGTATGGATTTTACCCAAGATTATGATATATTTATTGGCCTCCAGAATAACAAAACTCTTTTTAAGAGAGTACTTGAGAGAGTGGAAAGGAAATAAAGTCTGGGATCATGCTGCTAAAAAGCAACTCAACGATGCTGGAGAACATAATGTTTAGGACGTTGTTAACTGTGTGGAAGTGTAAATTGAGGCAGCTGCTTTTGATCCCCGAGGTGATAAAGAGCTCAGATCTGTTCCTTCAAAAAGGGTTTAGAATGACATTACATTTGAGAAACTCCAGCAAAGTGACACCATTTACTATGCTGTAATATTGCTGCTGGAATTAAATTCCAATGGTAAGTGCTACGATAAAAGTAACAGACGTACAGTTCCTAAGAAGATAAATGTCCTTACTGAATATATTACACTGGATTCTGAGGTAAATGTGAGCAGTGCTTACCTGTGTAAAACTGCCATGATGCAAGGCTGTTCTGCTGGTTGTCAGGACGTTGATTGACATGTTGCTATGCTGTTGCTATGGTTGCAAGCACATTACTATATAGTTGTTTGTTGATGCTAGTGTGTTCAGAGTTGTTTCTAGGTGGTTGTTTTCTGCGTATAAAGTTAAAAGAGGCCACATCAAATTTTACTTATAAACCAAAATGTTATTTATAATAAATATTATGAATATTAAAACGAATGGATTATTATATGCTGTTCTGAATACAATAATAATAAATACATATTATTAAATAAATAAATATTTTCATAATATTATATTTTACAAACAGGCATACTAACGTTTTTTTTTTTAAGAAATATGATTAAACTAATAATATTAATTGTCCATAAATGTTAATAACAAACAAACATAATAAATAAATTATAGAATTAAATGATTAAATTAAATTCATTAATTAAAATTAAATGCAATTTAATGAACATGCATTAATATGAAATAAATAAATCCTCATGTTAATAATTATTAATAATTATTGTTATTAACATTAAAAAGAATAGTTCGTATTAATTCCTTTTTTAGATATTTTTTTATTTATTATGTTTGTGTTTTTTATTGACATTGTCTGTTTCAATTGCCAGGACTTGACAAACTCAGTCAATCAATCGGTCAATCAGTCATCGACCAATCCATCAATCCATTAATCAATCAATCAATCAATCAATCAATCAATCAATCAATCAATCAATCAATCAATCAATCAATCAATCAATCAAATCTAAACTAATATAATTAAATGCTAATGAAAGTGAATAAATTAAAATATGAAATAAAAAAAAATAAGGATAATCAATACATAATAAATAAATTAATGAATGAATCCTGGTAATACTGGTAATCAATACATAATAAATAAATTAATGAATTAATCCAAATATGAATAAATAATATTAAATTATTAATATTAAAAACAATAGTTTTAATTCATTAAAAAAATAGTTATTAATTCCTTTTTTCTAGATTTTTTCTAATTCCTAGATTTGTTGTTGTTTTTATTTTGTTTGTTTGTTTGTTTGTTTGTTTGTTTGTTTGTATTGACATTGTCTGTGTTTTAATTGCCAGGACTTGACAAGCTTGACATTATATAAAACATACAAAGGTCAGGCGAAATTGACTGTTGATTAACACTAATTAAAACCATAAAGCCATATGTTTAGTCTCGCAGATCAATAATGGAGATTTCACAGAATGCTGCAGCAAATGCACAATGGAGTCTAGTTGCCATGGTGAAATATGGTCATCATCACAATGAGAATATGATTTCAACATTCTAGGGAGTTACATTAGATTAGAGGCACTATGGAGAATTTTCTGTTGCTCTTGATGTACTGATTCACACTTCCATCCATCCATCCATCCATCTATCCATCACTTCCACCTCTCAGACACTGAGGGATTTGATGTGTTTCTGACTGATTGATCTGTTCTCATTTTGTTTTGTCACTTTGTAATATCTTTGTTTCAGAACAAGAATAAACATTTATGACATTTAATATGTTTGGTGCTGGAAAATATGTAAAGTAATATTAACAATTAAAGTTATATCTGACGCAACCCCAGACGAAATTTATTTTATTAACAGAGAGGAAAAACAGGCAAGTCTTTGAGAAACCCAAATTACGGCTGATAACTTTACGACCTAAACAATGAAAACTCAGAAGCGCAAAGTTCAGTGAGAAGTTCACATTATTTTTCAGTCTCAGACGTGAGATTTTGAGCTTAATGGATTTTATTCCATTCTTTTCCTGCACTTAGGCTGGTAATTAGAGCGGTATATGAGCCGTAAAGCCACAGCTTCTCCGAAGAATTCTTGAGAGCTCTGCACCATCTGCTCCTCCTGTCCATCTCTGCACAACAACACACATCACACCCACCCACAAACACACACACACACACACACACACACACACACTCACACCAGCCAACACATGAATGAGTGTCTGTGTTGAGATTTGAACCCCAGTCCCCTCATCTGAAATGAAGCAGAAAAGAAAAGTTAGGTGTGAACAGACAGGTTGCAGACTATAGGTAATCTGGAATGCTGGTTGATTAATAGCTGTGTCCAGGTTTGCAGAATTACAGTTTAGGGCAAAGAATTATATCTATAATGAATAAGTAAAGGTTCTCATCTCATGGAAATACTCAGGATAATTATAGTTTGTATGTATTATTAATCATTAAATTATGGTAATAATTATTAGATGCATTGGAATATTCAATAGTACAATTATTTTAAAATGCTAAATTATTAAGCTATAATTATTTATATTCTTAATATGTTTTAATAAAAAAAGGTATAAAAAAACATAATAATTAATTGTATTTTTGTTTTGTGGGTTACTTTTGTTATCGTCAAAAAAAAGAAAGAAAAAGTTTCCGTTAATTATAAACTGAAATCAAATAAAAGGTGCACTTTACATGAAAACCTTAAACTTGAAAAAAAAAAAAAAAAACTAGAAACTTAGAAATATATTAGAAATAAACTACCTGAAGTATAATCAGTTCAAGGTGAAATACTAAAGTTAGTCAAACTAACACTGAGATAAAAACAAATTAAAGCTAAATAGAAATATTTGAAAAGAATAATACAAAATATTAGGCTGTCAATGAGCATGTTTTTATGTATTATTTATAATAAAACATTTTTATATTTCTTTTCTCATTTTATTTGGCAGCCATGGTCACTGTGGATTTTTTAATAAATTTTTCTTTTTGTGTTCCATCGAAAAAATAACAGATTGCAGAATTGGAGTGAGATCAGGGTGAGCAAATGATGACAGAAGTTACATTTTTGGCTGAACATAAATTTAATTACTTTTGTGCACAATGACAGTTCATCAGGATTAGATCAATTTATCTGCTTTGTTAGTGTAGTGTGTGTTCCTCAGATCGTGCGGCAGATTCAAATTAGGTTATTTCCCTTCAAGCTGAATATTGACAGAGGAAATCAGCTTCACACAGTCAATTACGATTTCATGCATTAATAGCATCTTCAAGCTCTGTTTCTTCCACACTCCCTGTTTTGCCCAAAGTCTTGTCAGATGAAGCAGTAGCCATTTGAGTCCCAGGCCATGTTTTAACGCCTCACTTCGCTCGGCCTCTCAGCGAAACAGTTCACGTCTGTGGCACCCGAATGAAATATATCGATACCTGTGGGCTGACAGCCGTAAAGCCTGTTCGATTCCTCAGCAGCCCTCAACCAATTCCTCATGTTTAATCATTTCTCTGGCCTTCATCTGCCCCTGCAGGGTCGCCGTCATTAATTACCCTTCAGCTGAGCAGTAGCAAAAACACTTGGGATAACGGTGACAGTAATCGTATAAAGCGCTGGACCGAACAGCTGAATAGAGCTCCCAATGGCCCCGTATTGCCAGGGGTTGAGATATAGTCGAAAAGGGCATAGGGTTTTTTTTACCTTTTTTTTTTATGATGATGATGATATAAAGATTGATTCATCGTTTTAAATAACTTCATGAAGGAATCGACTTGTGCATGCATGATATTCCATTATTCTCAGTCTCGTCGCTCTGAAAATTGACAGGTAATAAGCTTCATACAGTCAATTACAATACCATGCATTATTTGCGTTTAAAGCTCTGTCGGCTGTGTAATACTACATACATACATGCATGCATTAAAAACTAATAATGTGAAAGAATACCCTTTAAAATAGCAGTTTTCTATTTAATTATATATAAAAATGTCATTTTGTCACGTTGTTTTGGGTTTTGTTTTATGTTTATATTTTCATGTCTTTTATTTTGTAATTTTGCCTTACGTCATGTTTCCTGTTTTCCATGGGCTTCCCTTGTCTTAGGCTGAATCCGAAATCGCCCCAGAGCCATAGAGAGAAAGAGTTGCGACACTCCCATAGACCTCCGTTTTAAAAAATGGCGGCGCTTTTAACCGCCTACTTCCGGGATTTGAAGATCGGATTAGTTCCAAACACTGTCATTTGGGCGTTGGACACCATTCACTTACATTGCTGCGCGTTGAGTTGTTCCAGAGTTAAGTTGCTGAAATATCGACCTCTTTGAATTGTCAACTGTCTATATTGTATCAGAGGCCCTTTGCGATGCTTATACTGGTCTTCATTTGTACATGCACAGCGTAATTATTTATATTTTATGTTGGTTGTTTCAACCAATTTTCAAGCACTGCCTGCTAGTTAGTTAGCTAGCGCGGCATCGTCAGCTGTGACAGTAAGAGTTCGGTAATGAATCGCTGCCACCTTTATAGCAACTTTTATTTAATTTAATTTTTTGGGATATACTAAAGGCTGATTTATACTTCTGCGTCGGACCTACGCCGGAGCCTCTACGCTGTAGGCAACGCGTTGGTTTTCATTTATACTTCTGCGTCGTTGTCCGCGTTCACGCGCGCAGAGGGAGCATGTGAAACCCGAGGGAGCGGTCCTAGCAGACCAATCACAGCGCTTGCGTCCGCGTAGAGTTGACGCGTTGTTACATTTTTGGAGAGGTGCACGTCAGGGTACGCCGAAGGGTACGCGCGCTACACACAGCCTACGATGTAGCTACGGCGTAAGTTCGACGCAGAAGTATAAATTGGGCTTAACTTCTCATTATGTTTTATTGTCTTGAGTGAAGCGGCTTGTGAGAACAATGCTGGACCTCTAGGATTGTTATGGCCATCACCAGTCCTGTCTGTTTCATGGATCACCTGCCCCTGGTTTTTGTTTTTCTTGTTCACACACACTCACACAAGCACACATTTTTGTTGTCTGTCATTGTTTAATAAAAAAAATTTTATTTGAAAACCTTCATTTGTATCAGCGATGCTTAAATTTGTTTTTAATCTGTTATAGTTTTGATAATGTGTATGGCTTAATCTTAAAATAATATTCTTAGTCTTAACATGATCATGTTTCACGTTGTGGTCCTGGGGGTGGCCACTTTCATCAGAAGAAGTGAGCTAGCTTCTTCAATCAATAGCCTAATACAGCCCAGTTGTGCTAAAATAAATATCATGAGACGTCCATCATCAGATGAATGATATGGAAAAGTTAAGTTAGAGCCACTAAAGCCAGTGCTACCCATGCGAACATGAACACTAAGCTTTTCCCTCCAAAATTATAGCCTAAAACTTATCTCCAAATGCAAAACTGTCATTAACAAAATGCAATAATGCAATAACAGCTGAAAAAGTACTTGGGTGTGTGTTTTATTTTATATTTACCGTTCAATAATGCAATCGGTGCTGTCTGTCCCATAGAAGAACATGACAGCCAGCGTATGTTTTGGAACTATTGGGGCTTACATGAACCACGTGACAGCCATAGCGGCGACATCAATGAGTGTTGCAACTCTTTCTCTCTATGGCTCTGCCTATACCCTCAGATAGGGCGTTATTTGAGGGGACAGCCATTTATAGTGGTGTCCGAAACCACAGTGGACATTATAGTGGACATAAGTGAACAGTATTATTGCACTAACATAGGGAATTAGTGAATGAGGGTTTAGTGGGCGATTTTGGATTTAGATTCGGATTCATAGAGGTCGCCCTTGAATTCCCTCCCTGTTTTGACAAGGCCCCTGAGGCCAACCCTAACCTCTCTGTGCTTTGTGTTACAGTTTAATCTGCTGTATATATGACAAAGTGTTTATTTGTGACATTAGCATTTGAGGTTAAAAAAACTTAACTCAACAATAATAGCTGCACGATTCATAATTGCACATGATTCATAATTGCACATTCCTAGAACAAACGTTTTTGTCTTTGTAATTGTTCATCAAAATATAATCACCTGCTTAAATTACAAAGCCCTCCTATAAACCCCTTTCTGGCAACATGCACTCCAATATCCTGTTTCACTTAAATGTCACATTATGAGTAAAATGGGATGAAAATGCAATTTCATGTTGACTTTAAATCCTATTTTAGTTTTCAGTTTATACCTGCTTTTGTCATTTTGGGCTGCAACATAGGCTTGAGACAGTTTCGTTGTAACCTTCAACTTGTACCATTGAAATTTGCAAGCGAAAAAAGAGATAAATGAGTTGCATAACACCAGTTTTGGCATTCTGAAGTGTCTGCTGTTAGTCTGTTAAGCAGAGAGTGGCACAGAATGCTAGTGAAATGCATTTAAAATTCAGACAAAAACTGAAGCTGAGACACTCTATTTAAAATAGAGACACAAATATTTAAATGATCTGTTTTTTCACCAACTTGCAACCCGGGGTGTCGAAATAAATGTTACTTTTGGGTAAATTGGCAGTGGGCAGAATCACACAGACCAAAATAAAACATGGAACACCCATTATAAAAGAATAATAATTGGTTGTAGCATTGTTTGTTGAAGAAACAAGTATTTGAACTTAGTATGTCTCCTAAATCTCTGCATGCATATTATGGTATTTTTGGTACAGTAAAAAAAAAATCATATAGCACCTTTAAGAAGACAAGTAGTCAAGAAGTCAAGCAGCAGCTGGTATTTTAAGCACGATGTGAGAAAATCACATGAAACTGTATTTTTACTTCAGCAGTTTCATTATTCTATATATATTTCTTCAACTTTTGCTTCACAGGAATTTTCACTGGGCAAATTCATGGCACCCGCCCGCTCAAGAGTATATCCAGCCGATTACACACCCTAAGCAGCCGATGAATATTTCACACCAGCTACAGGCCGAGGAGGAATTTGAATACAGATGTCACTCAGTTGTCAAGATGTCTCCAACGCTTCTGCTGTACTGCCACAAAGACATACGTTCTCAATGGATCCCGCCTGAGGCGATGTGCCGTCTGCTATCTATCTATAGCTCTGAAAAATATTTTAAGATTTTATGCTTCTGCACCCCATTAACAATTGCCTCCGTGACAAGGTACAGCTTCACCTGAACTGCTGAGACTGCAGAACCTACAGCTCCACGTAAATATTCACAGAATATTGGCTTTCGTTTTATATTAGGTGCAACTTATAGCTGTGTTTTTACATAATAGCTTCCAAGGCACAAAATGATGAATGTATTATGATATTAGGGCTGTAAATGAAACGCTAACAAGCTGTTTGAACTTCTTATAGGGACTGTTTACCTTTAGTGCATCTTGATTGTGTGATCTGATTATGTACATTTTACATACACTTGGAATGTGTCTCTGCAAAAGAGATATAAATCCGTTCAACATTTCCCACATTATATGTTGTTCAAGTTTCTGATAACGCTAATTACAGGCTTCTTTGTGGCTTCCAAACTTCTGTATGTTGATGTAGGCACATTTTGAAGAAATGAAATGTTTGTGGCCTGAACCAACAAGCCTTGTATATCTCTAATCACTTCCTCTTCTTAATATCATCAATTCATCCTTGTCATTAGGATACGTACCAAAAACTTTTAAGCTGGCTACTTTTAACCGCTTGTTAAAAAAACGCAACTTGATCCTACACAATTGGTCAATTACAGGCCGATCTCAAATCTACCTTTTCTGTCAAAGATACTAGAAAAGACAGTATCCTCAACCCTATATTCCTTTTTAGAAAGAAATGATATCTGCGAGGACTTTCAGTCAGGATTTAGACTGTACCATACTGAGACAGCTCTCATAAGAGTCACAAACGATTTGCTCTTATCAGATCATGGTTGAATCTCTCTATTAGTGTTACTCAATCTTAGTGCTGCATTGGATACTATCGACCAGAAACCCTGGCTTAAATACATAAGGAAACAGATCAGGAAAACAAGACACAGCTGACAAGACTAATGAGGAAACAGGTGTGACTGATGAACTAATGAAGGTTACCGTGGAAACCAAGGAGTGGCGGGAAAACAGGGCTGCGTTCAGCCCCGACAAAACGTTGCACAACGTTTTTTAAACAGAAACGGTGATGCGTTGAACACACTGTTCTGATGACGCAAGAGTTGCAACTATGGCAGCTGTGAAGGCCATTCTTTGTGTTCTTTGTGAAGAATTTTCGGAGCCTGATGAAGTCGGTATAAATATGTGTTTAATACTACAAAATATGCCCGATGTTACAGTTACTGCCCTTGCCGCCCAGAACAAAAGAGAACATCCCAATCGAGTGAAGGGATTGCTGAAACTGAAATGGAAGCACACATCTTACCTAATTCAGACTAAAACACATCTATTTAGCCTCACATACTGACTTTATTTGTAGTTCATACTGTTTTAATACCCTGTATTTTCTTTCTCATTTTTAGGAAAAGCACTTAATTACCATTGTTTATTTCTATACCAAATGTCATACACTTGCAATGAAGCTAAAAATATAAACAACTACATCATTATGTTGATATCCTATATTTTTACAATAAAACTTACACAAACATGTCTTCTAATATCCTCAGTTGTTGCATATACCGAGCTGCATCGAACCCATTGTGCGAGTTCACTTTAATACCGCGTGCTTTATATACATGTTGCTGTTGATTGGACTGCAGTTCTGACACACCCACCAAACAAGAGAAAACGTATCTCAAACCCCGTTGCACACCGGTGCACGCCGTTTCCAGGAAACATGACGTTCAACCCGGAAACCGTAGCAAAACGTTGCGCACCGTTTTGAACTTGAACGTGCCCCAGAACAAAGGAAGACGTGACCACTGAAAACAAGACTCAGACAGAACACAACTGTGACACACTGTTAAGCTGATGATACTCAGCTCTATATTTCTTCACGCCCTGACGAAACTTAACAATTCACAAAATTAACGGAATGCATAGCTGATATAAAAAACTGGATGACTAGTAATTTCCTTTAAGATTCTAATTGTTGGACAAAAAACATCCTCACGTAATAACCTAGAATACTGTCTAACACTTGATGGCTGCTCTGTTAAGTCTTCGTCGGTTAGGAACCTGGGTGTGCTCTTTGATACCAATCTTTCGTTTGAAAGTCACGTGTCTAGTATCTGTAAAACCGCATTTTTCCATCTTAAAAATATATCTAAATCACGTCATATGCTCTCAATGACAAATGCGGAACAATTAGTTAATGCGTTCATGACATCAAGGCTAGATTATTGTAATGCTATTATGGGTGGTTGCCCTGCATGCTTAATAAATAAACTACAGCTGGTCCAAAACGAAGCAGCTAGAGTTCTTACCAGAACCAGGAAGTATGACCATATCAGCCCGGTTCTGTCAAAACTGCATTGGCTCCCTATTAAATGTTGTATACATTTTAAAATATTGCTGATTACTTACAAAGCACTAAATGGTTTAGCTCCGCAGTACTTGAGCACGCTCTTAACGCATTATAGTTCTTCACGTCTATTGCGATCTCAAAATTCCGTCCGGTTGATATTACCTAAAATATCAAAATCGACTGCTGGCTGTAGATCCTTTTCCTATTTAGCACCATAACTTTGGAACAGTCTTCCTAACATTGTCCGGGAAGCAGACACACTCTGTCAGTTTAAATCTAGACTAAAAACATGTATCTTTGACCTAGCATTCACATAATACATTATAGACTTCTATAATTCAATGTTAGGCTGCATAGATTAGGTCAGCTGGAACACTTCCCATAAATCCTGATGTACTTGTTACATCATAAGAAGGATGGCATCTACGCTAATATTACTCTCTCTGTTTATCCCGAGGTTTACCTCAGTCTGCCGGATCCAGCCTATATCCAGATCTGATGAAGGACCTGCACCTGGACACGACGACAATGCAGTCCTGAAGTGTCAACTAGTCTCTCCTGTGAAGGCCTCCTTCCCTTCCCTTTACCTCTGTACAGATAAAACGTTGTCGTTTTATCTGTACAGAGTCACCACGTGATATAAATGAAGGTGACTTGACTTATTATATATATATTTGTGTTTTATTAGGACTCTCCACAGACATAACGATTTGATACTGTACAAACTTGCATTCATTTCCCTAAACATAACCCACCCATAAATCATTATGTTTTTACATTTTCCACAAAAAGCATTATTTAGTGTGTGTGAGAGAGAGAGAGAGAGAGAGAGAGAGAGAGAGTCAGTGAGAGAGTTTAATTAAATTTTTATTCAAATTAAAATTTTGTTTTAAATTCAAATTTGTCTACAAAACTAATTTCAAGCATTTAAGTATAAGCATTTAAATTATATATGTAAGACTTATATATTATACATAACACCTTATATATCTTGCTGTTTGAATGTGGCCTTCTTGGCTTCTGGAACAGAGTAGCTCTGCCTCAGAGTGTAAGGTGTTCTCAGAGCTGCAACAATGTTATCATTCAGTCATGCACAGCTCCTTGGCCGTTCAGAAATCTGTAATATACATTTTTAATGAGAAGTTCTTAAAATAGCAGCTAAACACAAACTGCACACCCAAATAGTTTAAGTGATACTTTTTCTTTCCTCCACAAAGCTTTGACATAATGATGTGAATGTTATGCCCATGAGGAGGTGGTTCACGATGATGATGATGATAATGATGATGTGGAAACTTACAAAGAGGGCAAAGGAGATGAGAAAAAAAGGAAAGAATATGATGGTGATGGTGATGATGACAGCAGTGATTATGACAGTGGAATATGTCTCGCGCTGAGAACGAAAAAAACATTTGCCTCCAAGCAATGCAAATCTCAAAGAGCATTTCCCACTGTAACCTCGATTTCTCATTGATCAAGCATTCAGCTCTTTTCCATGTGCAGTCATTAGGAACAGACAGAGATTGTAACATACAAAGAGCGATGCTGGGACTGAAGACGGAGTGGGTGTCAGGCTGATGAAGATCAGGTCATTTCCCACCCGTGCAGGAGACCTCCTGCATACAAGCTAGTTTTCTCTCTTTAAGCGGCTGGTGTTGCGGTTATAGATGCTGATGTGCAGAGTTCGGGAAGTTAATCTGAAAAGTCATTTTATTTTAGCAAGCTACAAAATACTCATAATCTAAACTACTTTAGTCAAGATATCCTTTTACAAAAGCAGCTACACTACAAGGCAAGCTACTAACAAAAAGTAGCAGACTACATTGGATATGATCTAAATGGTTCAACAGTTTGTTGTGGTGCTTTGATTTATCTTACTAAGATCTAATATTTAGCATTTATTATAACAATGGGACGTTTCACTATTTGTATCACTCCACTTGACTGTGTTTGCATTTTGTGAGCGGTGCTGATAGAACGTGGAGCGATGAGCTGTAACCTACGGAAAAACTCTTGCCTGTGCAATATTGCGTGGCATATGTTTTGTTCAAAAACATTAAGTTTTTGAAATTCAATGTGGATGGCAGGATAAAAAAAAAATAAAAAAAAATAGAATATAACTGTTAAAAAGAAGCGTTTATGGGGATGTTTACACTACACCGGTTTCAACTAAAAACAGGGCCGTGCACAGACATTTTAAGGGGCAGTGGCCTTAACCAAAAAAGGGGCACTATTTTGTTTTTTTTGGGGGGGGGGGGGGGGGGGGGTTGGCACACAACAGAAAATGTAGTTATTTGTATTAGATCTGATCGAGAGCACAATCATTTGATTAGACAAGCAGCTAATTCTAAGAACGTGATATGTACACAGGGCTGGACTGGAAAAAAAAAAAAAATCGGCCCTGGCATTTTGGCCCAGACTGGCCCACTATATGAACATAAACACCACCCATCTTTGCACGCCCTTAAATATATGCATACCAACTCCAATTCCTTAAAACCACTAATTCCATGCAATGAATGAGTATATGAACGAGTGAGAGTTAACAGATGAAATAAGTAAAAATTTGACATTTATTAATACAGTGATGAAGCCTAAAACAAGCTATAATCTGCATTGGCATAGCAACACCAGTGTTTCTCACAGGATTTTTGGTAAAACTGTGGTGGGTGGACCTCGGTCCTTAGGGGGGTTTGGGGGCATGCTCCCCCGTAAGAAAATTTTGTGCATTTTAATGTTAAATTCATCAATCTGGTGCACTTTGAGAGTTCAAAGTTAAAAGCTCAAACCCATATTCAGTGTGCAAATTAAACAAAGAAATATTCAAACCTCTTTTAGTTACAGTGTCTATTTACATTACAATACATACTACATAATAATATTAATCCTATGACAGTAATAGCCATATTTTGTAAAACAAATGCACTAAAACAATAAAGGAAACTTTCATAATTAGTTTTGTACCAATTTCTATACTTGAAAGAGATAAGCACATGATCTTTTATTTTGACGGAAACTGCATCAAGCTTTTATTTTGGCGGAAAACATGGTTTACAAACGCCTCTCATTAAATTTCTAGTGAATTGCGGTAATCGTCAACTATGCAGATGTGGAAATGACCTGTAACTGGGTTATGGGTTCCTACACTCATGACATAGCCTAAGTGTTTTGAAAGTAGTTCTGCTTACCGCAGGCTCTACACTTTCTCATCTCTCTCCTGATCCTCCTCACTATCATCATCTGCCACAGGAGCTGATGAAGGGCAGAAAACATACACTACCGTTTAAAAGTTTGGGGTCAGTAAGATTTTTAATGTTTTTAAAAGAAGTATCTTCTGCTCACCAAAGGCTGCATTTATTTGATTAAAAATGCAAACAAAACAGTAATATTCTGAAATATTATTCCAATTTAAAACAGCTGTTTTCTATGTGAATATATAGTTAAGTGTAATGTAATCCTGTGATCAAAGCTGAATGTTCAGCATCATTACTCCAGTCTTCAGTGTCACATGATCCTTCAGAAATCATTCTAATATGATGATTTGATGCTCAAGAAACATTTATGATTATAATCAATGTTGAAAAACTGTTGATTTTTTATTTCAGGATTCTTTGATGAATAGAAAGTTCAAAAGAACAGCATTTATCTGAAATCTAAAGCTTTCGTAACATTAAACACTACCCTTCAAAAGTTTGGGGTCAGTAAGAATTTTAATTTTATTTTTGGGGGAAAGACATAAAATAAATCAATACTTTTATTCATCAAGGATGAGTTAAACTGATCAAAAGTTACAGTAAAGACATTTATAATGTTAGAAAATATTCTATTTTAAATAAATGCTGTTCTTTTGAACTTTCTATTCATCAAAGAATTTTGAAAAAAAAAAATGTAAATAACTGTTTTCAACATTGATAATAATAATGAATGTTTCTTGAGCATCAAATCATCATATTAGAATGATTTCTGAAGCATCATGTGACACTAAAGACTGGAGTAATGATGCTGAACATTCAGCTTTGATCACAGGAATAAATTACAATTTAAAATATATTAAAATAGAAAACAGTCATTTTAAATTGTCATAATATTTCACAATATTACTGTTTGTTTTTTTATCAAATAAATGCAGCCTTGGTGAGCAGAAGATACTTCTTTTAAAAACATTAAAAAATCTTACTGACCCCAAACTTTTGAACGGTAGCCTAGTGTATATTTTGACACATTTTACAGTGTCTGCTTTAAGGGCCTGTTTCTATTTTTTCATACTTTTTTTCTGCACATTCCTTGCGTTTCTTGCGCTTGCTTCTCCATCTTGCTGACTATTTTGACACACTGACACTGCTGCACGCTCGCTCACTCGTTTAAAGTTGTGATTGGCCCAGCCCAGTGTCAATCAAGAAAAGAACCAATGGGCCGCTGATATACGTGTTTCATGGACTGGTCTGTCAGAAGAAAAAAAAAACAACCTAATGCTGACTTTTTCTGACCAATGCATTACACCGGCACAAACCCAGCACCGCCAATTAAGCAAAACAAAACAAAACGAATGGGCCGCCGATGTACACATTTTATGGGCCGTTAAAAAGAAAAAGAAAAAATAATATTAATAAAAATAATGTACGACTATGAGATGTATCGGCTTAAAAAGCATGTCGGCCCACCGGGAAAGTGCGCGGTATGCCCGATAGCCAGTCCAGCCCTGGTTGTAGCCTACAAGTTGTTAGCACTAGTAGAAAGAGCCAGAAGCCAGAAGACCAAGAGCAAAACATTACTGACATACATACAAAAAACAACAAAAACAAATGACTAATTTCGCAGATTCAACCACTGTCTTGCATAGCCTACCTGTTAATGCGACAGCTTTCGTGAACTGTCAGTGTGAGTGAGTGATGCTGCGAAGCGAGCGGGAAAACCTGGAGCGGATTAGCGGAATCAGCGGAATGCTTTGAGCGGAGCGGTGGGGGTGGGGAAGAGGGGCACCTCAGTCGATGAGGGCAGAGGGGCAGTGGCTCTAGCCACCGGGCCACCCCCCTGTGCACGGCCCTGACTAAAAATGTATAACTTTTAATGTGTTTTGGCTGTTCATGTACACGACAATGGCATTTTGGGGGCCTAAAAATACAAACTTTTGAAAACAGGTTTCAAAGTGCAAGTTTTTGAGAATGATACTGCTATGGTCTCTGTGTAAACAGCAAAAATGCAGATTTGTGAAAACGGTGACATCATGTGCATGTGGTTTTACATGTTCAGTCTATAGGTGTGTACTATTTCTTTACAAAGTGACTTCAACTACTGGCCTGGCATGAATAATATACAGTGTTTTTAATCGTTTTCGTGGATGCGTATGATTGGGGATCCTTTTGACAATAGTGTCGTCTGTATGTGAAAAATGCAAAGGAAAACCTTTTCCATTTTTAGTATATTGTTGTCATGTAAATGTACCCTAAATTTCATTAAACAATACCATAGATTGATCCTATTCAAATTGATTCTTTTCCATTCCATTCAGACGATTCATTTAAAGCTAATCTTTTTACTTTTTATGAGAAACTTAAGAGGCTTCAACAGTCTCTAAAGCAGATGGCAGTCCTTTCAATGGAATAAGGCGACAGGCTTTAGTAAAACGGCCTACGACCACAAGGATACAGGTGAAAGAGTCAGACGTGGGTAAGTCTTTGATGAAGTCCACTCCTAGGTGTGACCAGGGTCAGCGAGGAATGGGCAGCGGATGCAGTTTACCTTAGGGAAGATGGCGTGGTACCTTGGAGATGGCGCAGGTGGAACATCCTTGAACGAAGCGGTTTACTTCCTGAGACATGCCAGGCCACCAATAACGGTTGCAGATGAGCGAGATGGTTTGTTGGCTGCCTGGATGTCCAGATCTTATGGATCTGGATGTCCGCTGCGATAGCACCACTCCCACACCCGTTGTGGAAGCATCAACTTCTACGATGAAGGATAAGTCAGGGTTAGGATGAATCAATGTGGGAGCGGTGGTGAATGCCTGCATGACCTGGTGGAATGCTTCTGTGGCCTCTGGTGACCAGGACAGAGACTTGGTGAAAATGGAAGCACCTCTCAGCATCTTGAGCCAGAAACAGAGGAAGGTGATATTTGTACAATTCTCAGTCTGCTTGTTGAAAGATCGATAATCGATGCTAGCCGCAAGCCTCCGTCCTTCTTGGCCACAAAGAAAAAGCTGGAAGCGGCAGGGGATGTAGAAGGTTGACTGTAACCCTGACGAAGAGCCTCTTCTACATACGCCTCCATGGCCTTTTGTTCTGGGATGGATAGTGGGAAAAGTGTCCCTTAGGCAATAGTACAGTCCCATGGCCTATGATGTGGTAAACGGGTAGCCAGTTGCTTACTAAAAACATCCTGGAACACCCCATACGCATTTTTGTTTTTTACACAGACCTTTTCAAAAACTTGCACTTTTTAAAAAGTTTTCGTTTTCAGGCACCCAAAACGCTGTTGTGGTGTCGTGTAAACAGTCCTTCAGTCGGCAAACAGATTTGTTTGTGAGAGTCCCGGGATCCATATTACTGTAGTGTAGACTCTCACTCCAGACAGAGCCAAAACTCTGTTCTCCTCACGCAGGTAACTTAAACTCAAAATAAATAAATTTAATAAATAATAAACCCAAACTAGTCAAATGTGGTATGAAATTAATAAAATTGGAAATAAAACAATGAAAAACTAACCAAATCTGTGTCTGTCATTATTAAGGAATATATATTATTATCTGCAACTAATTTTTAATCAATATAATAGTAACAATCACAACACAGTGTAAACAAACAAGAGAGGAGGATGTGTGCACTGTTTCGTTTACCGTAATAATGTGTGGTCGCATCATGGGCCATCACATGATGCACTTTATTTCTTGAAAAAATCTCAGGAACCCCATACAGTGCCAGAGGTGGGTAGAGTATCCAAAAACTGTACTCAAGTAAAAGTATAAGTACTTATAGAAATATTTACTCAAAGTAAAACTAAAAGTAATAATCTTAATGGTTACTTGAGTAAGAGTAAAAAGTATCCAATGAAAAAACTACTCAAATAGCTACTAGTTACTTCGGATCATAGGCCTATATATGTATGTATGTATGTATGTATGTATGTGTATATATATACAGTGAGGAAAATAAGTATTTGAACACCCTGCTATTTTGCAAGTTCTCCCACTTGGAAATCATGGAGGGGTCTGAAATTGTCATCGTAGGTGCATGTCCACTGTGAGAGACATAATCTAAAAAAAAAAATCCAGAAATCACAATATATGATTTTTTAACTATTTATTTGTATGATACAGCTGCAAATAAGTATTTGAACACCTGTCTATCAGCTAGAATTCTGACCCTCAAAGACCTGTTAGTCTGCCTTTAAAATGTCCACCTCCACTCCATTTATTATCCTAAATTAGATGCACCTGTTTGAGGTCGTTAGCTGCATAAAGACACCTGTCCACCCCATACAATCAGTAAGAATCCAACTACTAACATGGCCAAGACCAAAGAGCTGTCCAAAGACACTAGAGACAAAATTGTACACCTCCACAAGGCTGGAAAGGGCTACGGGGAAATTGCCAAGCAGCTTAGTGAAAAAAGGTCCACTGTTGGAGCAATCATTAGAAAATGGAAGAAGCTAAACATGACTGTCAATCTCCCTCGGCCTGGGGCTCCATGCAAGATCTCACCTCGTGGGGTCTCAATGATCCTAAGAAAGGTGAGAAATCAGCCCAGAACTACACGGGAGGAGCTGGTCAATGACCTGAAAAGAGCTGGGACCACCGTTTCAAAGGTTACTGTTGGTAATACACTAAGACGTCATGGTTTGAAATCATGCATGGCACGGAAGGTTCCCCTGCTTAAACCAGCACATGTCAAGGCCCGTCTTAAGTTTGCCAATGGCCATTTGGATGATCCAGAGGAGTCATGGGAGAAAGTCATGTGGTCAGATGAGACCAAAATAGAACTTTTTGGTCATAATTCCACTAAACGTGTTGAGAATGCATTAAAGAATGATGAGTACCATCCCAAGAACACCATCCCTACTGTGAAGCATGGGGGTGGTAGCATCATGCTTTGGGGGTGTTTTTCTGCACATGGGACAGGGCGACTGCACTGTATTAAGGAGAGGATGACCGGGGCCATGTATTGTGAGATTTTGGGGAACAACCTCCTTCCCTCAGTTAGAGCATTGAAGATGGGTCGAGGCTGGGTCTTCCAACATGACAATGACCCGAAGCACACAGCCAGGATAACCAAGGAATGGCTCTGTACGAAGCATATCAAGGTTCTGGCGTGGCCTAGCCAGTCTGCAGACCTAAACCCAATAGAGAATCTTTGGAGGGAGCTCAAACTCCGTGTTTCTCAGCGACAGCCCAGAAACCTGACTGATCTAGAGAAGATCTGTGTGGAGGAGTGGGCCAAAATCCCTCCTGCAGTGTGTGCAAACCTGGTGAAAAACTACAGGAAACGTTTGACCTCTGTAATTGCAAACAAAGGCTACTGTACCAAATATTAACATTGATTTTCTCAGGTGTTCAAATACTTATTTGCAGCTGTATCATACAAATAAATAGTTAAAAAATCATACATTGTGATTTCTGGATTTTTTTTTTTAGATTATGTCTCTCACAGTGGACATGCACCTACGATGACCATTTCAGACCCCTCCATGATTTCTAAGTGGGAGAACTTGCAAAATAGCAGGGTGTTCAAATACTTATTTTCCTCACTGTATATAATGACTATATGTGCATATGGCATATGCATACTGTAATGGTAAATATACCATTACAGTATGCACACCAAAAAAGCAAACAAATCAGATAGCAAGTCAAATAGTTTATTCATTTCATAATGATATAAACAGTTATAACATATATATAACAGAAATGCAGACAAAACACATCATTAAAAAAAAAACAAAAAAAACCCTGATCTACTCAAACATCTTCTTTTGGACTCTGTCTGACAGCCTTTGTCCATCCAGATTCAGTTTTTGAAAGACCTCGAAAGTATACTGCAGGCTGGATGGGTACCTCAGATAAATTATGCCCATAAGCAAAGTGATGGCACACAGCACAGTCTGAATTTCCTCGAGTACCTCTACTCCCTGAATAACAATTGACACTTCTTTTGGTGATGGTTGTGCACCCTCTGCATGAACCACACAGATCCCTAGGACCATCTCCTCTTTTGCTTTCTCAGCTCACAGTCCTTGAAATTGGAGAGCACAAGAAACACAAACATAGTGTGTGTGTAATGGTCAAAACAACAAAACATCCCATTAAACTTGCATTACAAACAGAAATATGAAACATATATATATATATATATTCGATACAGCAAAAAGAAAGAAATGATAAAGTATGATAATTTTTTACTTTGAGCAATGATGGAGCTATACTTGACTCTTCTTAGGAGCATATAAAACAAAAACAGCTCCTTGCTCCAACAATTAAAAGTAATAGCCTATTGTAGTAGTTATAAACAAAGGTTTATTTTATTTCAGATTTACATTTGAGGGCAGTAGTTTTATTCATAATGTCGAAATAAAACCAACGTAATGTTAATTGAAAGCATTGTAGCTTACTATTCCTGCCAAACTTCCATGGTTACTACAGTTAGTGTTAGCCTACTAATGTTACAGTAAATCCATGGTGAATGTTGCTGATCTGTGGACACTGCTGGATAGTTCATTCATGGCACAATGTTTCTCCTGGTTTCCACGTCAGCACAGTTTGATCCGTTAATAACGGAGAAATGTGAATGCTTCTCACTAGATCTCGCAGCGATGTTACCGTATTACTTAAGTGGCGAATTCAAATGCTTTCTTTACTGGATCTTTTAGCGCTGTGCAATGTCGCTTGATCAAGATCGGCTCGTGCTGCATTGGTCCAAACTAATAAACTGTCCGTGAAGCACAAAATAACGAGTAGCGCAGTTTCGTTCCGCTTTCATTACGTTTGCCATTTGATGTTGGGCAATGTTGTGGTCGCGCCAGCGTCTCTTACATTATGAGCACGCTTGCCACGCGCCTACATTTGAAATAACGAAATTTTGGTCGGCAGGAAAAATGGTCCAACGAACGAACCGTTCGGTTTGTAATGCATAGGGGAGAGCGGGGCACAACGTAACGCGGGGCTAGTTGTAACACACTTGTTTTAAATACTTCCACACATGCTAGCATGACGAAACTTGGTGTATTTACTAGTTGCCATATCAACACTATATAGAGAAAAAATTGCGCCCAAATTATTATTATTTTTTTTTTTGTAAGATATCCATAGACATTTATTGAACCATAGCAAAAGCAAATTTCTTACTTAAAGCCACACCGCGGAACTTTTGCGGCCGCTAGGGGCACTAGACCTGTAACTTTCACGTCTAGCGCCCCTAGAGGCCACAAGCGCCGCAGCACTGTCGCAAAAGTCTAGAAGACATCCACTTAATAAATTAATTGCACACAAAGTGAACAGAAAATAATGTCTGATCAGGTGAGTCGCATAGACCAGGGGTGCACAACCCTGCTCCTGCCGATCGTCTGTCCTCTTTTTTTACAGTCTATGGTCCTGCACAGTTCATCTCCAAACACACGTCTTTAATTTTCAAGCGATCCTGAAGACGTTAATTGGTTGCTTCAGGTGTGTTTGATTAGGGTTGGAGATAAACTGTGCAGGACAGTCGATCGGCGGGAGCAGGTTATAGACGTTTTGTACCTAAAACTAAGTTGTTATTGTGCTTGTTTTGGAGTCATTTTATCTTTTGATCGGACTTACATCGTTTTATTTGTGTTTTTCCTGTAGTAACCTATGAATTTGAATCTAAAATCATATAAGCCTCTAATAATACATACACATTTGTATCTAAAATCATATAAGCCACTAATAATAATGCACACATATATTAATGTGTAAAAGGACAAAGAAACTGAAGCCTACAAATAACGGCAGTAGGCTATGTTGTGACTTATATCAGTTTTGTCACACGATTTCCCGACTTCGCAGTAAATATTACATTATATATCCACTTTTATGCCGATGTTCGTTTTATTTTCAGTCATTTTCTTCACCGCGTGAAGATTCTTCAGAGTCCTCTCCCGAAACAGGGAGAGGACGAGGAGGACGCGGAGTCTTAGCTCCATGAGTATATCAGAGCCTATGGTCACGTGATACGTTCTCCAGGTCACATGACCTGGCCAACGACGGTCCGTCTTCTCCAAACTTACATAGGCGGTATTTCAAGAGGGCAGCCCCGCTCGGAGCATTAATAGTGTCAAACGCTGTATATTGGCCTGAGGAATCATTTAAAATAACTCATATGCGTCAACTCTTTAGGTCACAAAGTCCGCGGTGTGGCTTTAAGTACATTTTTCATCTCTATTTTTTGTTTATTTAAAAATAGACAAATCTGATATTATTTTTATCTCCAATATGTTAGTTAACAGTTGAGATAGTTCTATGCTTCGCTAACTAGCAGAAGACACTAGCCGGGTTTAAATCCCAGGTGTACAGGTGGGGCATGTTGTCACACTGCGTTACAATGTGCCCCTATTAGAAATATGCTATTCTATTCTATACTTTTATTAATTCTATTGAGAAAACATGAGAAAAAGGTGAATAAAGACTGAGAGTAAATGTTCAGAAATTACTAATTATTTATTTGTTTTGAACTATGTTGTATAGCTATGTTTTCCTGTGTTCGTAGTCAAAACTCAAAAATGAGTTTATATATAATATAGGCCTATATATAAATCGTATTTAGTGGTTGTGTATATGGGTCACGTCAATATTTTATTTTTATTTTTTTTAATTGATGGTCGCTTTAAAAAAAGTTTGAAAACCACTGATATAGCCTACATCCTACCACTCACTGTCCAAGCAGAAACAAAATATTCATATATCTTACCAAGCACTCCTTGATAAAGGCCCTATAGTCCTCCTTTAGGTATTCACACAGGCCTTTAATCACCACTTCTCTCTTCAGGTCAATGCTGTTGCACTAAAAAAGAAAAAACATTTTGCTTTCTGCTCTAGAGTATTTACTTGGAAAGAAAGTCACTGACAGAAGGAAAGGGAGGAGAGCAGAGAATGAAAAAAGTAATTCAGGGATGAAAAGAGGGGGGGGAAAGGGACAAGACCAGAAGATGTAGGGCCCTATTGATTTCCATGATGTGGAAAATGTGGACGGAATTGTGGAATCCAGGTATAAAAATGGAATTTAGGAATGAAAGGAGTTTGAAAGGTATGAAAAGTATGATACAGTTAAATCTAATATTTTATCAAATATTTAAAGGGTTAGTTCACCCAAAAATGAAAATTCTGTCAGTAATTACTCACCCTCATGTTGTTCCAACCCTGTAAGACTTTTGTTCATCTTCGGAACACAAATTAAGATATTTTTGATGGAATCTGAGAACTGGCTCAAAACACAGTCCACAGCTCTCAGTGACATGCGCAGTAGGCAAGGTCAGGCCACAAACTTATAAATTTCAGTCATTAATCCAAGTAAATTCACTCTCATTATATGTACAACCTTGGTAATTTACATTTCTTCAAAAAAAAAAAAAAATACATCTGTTAATAAATGTATAATACAGTATTTGAATTTATCTAAAATGAGTGATTTATGGTCATCCAGTGAATGCCCATGAGCACTTTTTTGAGTGTAGTAGTGCTATCGTGGCGTAATAATCTTTTTGGTTGTAAAATGTATTACCTGCATGAAATTAAAACGAATGTATCGTCCTGTGGAATCATACATTCACAGAGAGCATACTGTAACGGTCACCAGCTGGAGTGCCCTTGAGAGCCACCAGAGGGCACTCCACATAAGACTATCATATTCACTCACAGACTACATTTCCCATCCTGCATCTACCTGGACTGATTACTTCATACACCTGCACTGCATTATTCACCTGCACTGTTCCTGATTACAGTCACACCTGATCCTCATTCTATGGACTATTTATGTCTCACACATTCTCACCCTCACTGCGAAGTCTTGTTTTACTGCTGTGAACTCTACTGAGCATTTATTCCTGTGACTGCCTGTTTGTATTTTTGACCTTGCCCATTTCTGGATTTCTCCCTGTCTGCTGCCTGCCTACGTTACCTCTGCTTTGATCTCTGACTTTGATTGTTTGCTGCCTGCCCTGATCTTCTGCCTGGATTTGTACTACGATTAAGCCTTGTCTTCACTGCTGTATCTGCTGGTTCTGACCTTTGCCTGTTTGACTACTCTTATTAATAAATCACGCTGCGAATGGATCCCCCAGACTCTGATGCTTCATAACACATACGAAGATGTTCAACTAAGATCTTCATCGCTGGCAAATTATGCATTTGCAGATTTGCTTTCACTTAACTGTAGCTTGATCTGATAAGTTTTTTTTTATGGCGATGTTTATATTAAACCGGGTTATAATCTATATGTTTAAGAACTATAATTTTCTGGCTGCATGATTACTATATTATTACTGTCGTTTTCTAATAAATTATGTTATGCCTGTAATTCTAGCAATGTCTCAGAGTGGCGTGCCTCCTCCTGAATCATGTGAAACTGATGCTTCAGTTTTCTGCGTTATAATGTTAAAACGTGCTGCTTCTTTTTGCTCCATTGTAATACTACGCAATACTCGTTCCCTAACTCTCAGGGAACCGAGGTTATGATAGTAACCGAGTACATTTTCAGTTGTGCAATACTCGTACATATATGAATACATGATTTGCACTGCTTCTGAGGTTCTTATTTCTAATGTTTGTGTGCCCTTCCCTGTTCAGGTGGTCCTGCCCGTGGCAGTGCCTGGAGCCCTTGACCTTTGCCTGATGTCTGGGTGTGGGTGTGGGTGTGGTGTCTCTGAGAAAGACAGTGGAACCTTATTTTTCATGGTGTCAGGTATGCTTTAAAACTGACATTGTTTAGCCATTGTTTAAAACTGACATTGTTTAGTGATTCAGAAAAGAAAAGCTTGACTTCTAGGGAAACAAAATGTAGTTAATAGAGTGTAAATCAATAAGATTCAGATAAATAAGATAAAGATGATATCATACATGCATATCTTCTCCATATTTCATGTATTAATTTATTATTTAAATTTCATAATGTTTGGTTTATAGTTCTCATGATTTCTTTATGACTCTTGTCCACCTCCAGGAAAAGACACACGCAGTTTACCGTGGAGAAAGTACATGCGAGTTATGTTGGCTTGTTTAGCAACAATTATTATGCTCATAATTTATGATTGTGATAATTCCAAAATGAACCTGTAATATATCTGTTACCTAAAATGTTCTCTCTTTTAATCATAGTTTTACTACAAGACTGTTGAGCCCGGTGTGAGTAACACTCAAAATATTGTAAAGGGTACGGACAAAAACACACTTATCATGAGTTTTCAATCTTTTAGATGCCATAAACCTCAAATTTAAAAGGCAGATATACATTTTTATGTGTAAAGACCCAATTTTATACTGTGAAAAATAAATATTATAAATATATAAAAAGATATAATATCTATAAAATATTATATATTAAAGGAACACTATGTAGCTTTTCAACCTTCATAATATATTTCCAAGACCCTTGTGATGGTACATCGACTTACAATAGGTTGAATGACACGTCTGCCATAGCCTGACGGGGTCTGTATCGCTTTTACTGACACTACGTAACTTCGGGGTTCGGGTAGTAACCCGAGCACAAAAAGAGCTACAAAATTCGACTGCTTTTACGGCATATGTCACTTCCCCCACCACTTCGTCATATTTGGACGTGAGCGTTCATATACTGTCTATGGACGTGAGAGGCCAACCAGTGTTTGTTTTCGGCTTTCGTGCGTATGTTTTTGTCATGGGGGCTGTTTACACCTGGCCACTTCATGCGTTTTCTCAGATAGGATAGCTATCCGATCGTGAAAAGACCAGGTGTAAATGCCCTCCGAAACGCATTCAAGACGGATTTGAATCTGATCGCTCAAACCACTTCAGGAGGAGGTCTGAGACGCATTCCAGACGAAACTGGACAAGTGTAAATGCATCTGGTTGTTGAAACCACATATGTAAATTGTACTCCTCCCAAAAATGCTAAAAAAAAATAAATAAAAAAACGTGTGAGAGCATGTTATAGGCTATATGTTATACGCTACTGGACGCTACTGGAACACGCATCACCGCAGATGAGAAGCTGAGCATATTCATCAAGACAACGTGCAAACTATATCGCAAATCAAAGTGAAAGTAAGTCGCAGACGCTTAACACACAATCATCATCATTAAAAGGAAAGAAATGAAATGATCTTACCAGGGCTGTTACTGCTCTCTCTTATTGCGGTCTTTGATTTTGAAATTTTAGCTGATGATCAATAAAATGCTGTTCATATCTGTTGCTTTCAGTGACGTGCACTCCATTAAATCTGCATATAGCGCGGGAATTGAAGATCGGATTTAAATCCGTTTCGCAAAAACACATTTATGTGACCAGGTGTAAATGGAATCGTTTTGATAAATCAGATAGCTATCCGATCTGAGAAAACGCATGAAGTGGCCAGTAAATAAATCTCTTATTTGTAAACTTGTTTGCATTCTATGTTGTATGTTGTTGCGCTTGCTTGTAGTATGTCATTTTTTTACATGCTGTTCATTCATCCATTGCTGATAATTAGACCAGTCCAATAATTTCCACATATGTCTAGCTAGCTTTCGATCATCAGAGCTGTTAACAGACTTGCTAACAAACACTTGTTTCTCTTACGTGTTTTTTGCGTTGTTTTATTGCCTAGCTTGCCTCACAAACTAGTTTGCCAGCTGAACTCAGGTGAATTTCTTTCTTCTTCTGAACACAAAAGAAGATATTTTGAAGAATGTTGGAAATCAAACATTGACTTCTATAGTTACTATGGAAGTCAATGAGGTCCATCAACTGTTTGGTTACCAACATTCTTCAAAACAAATTATTTTGTGTTTAACAGAAGAAAGAAACTCATACAGGTTTGGAACCACTTGAGGGTGAGTTAAATATTAGAATTGTATAGTCTACTGATGATATGACCTGATTGTGTTTTCTCAGTGAAAGTGTTTCTGTTTGTTTTCAATAGGCCACAAAAGACTACATATTTTCCCGGGGTTCAGAAGGGCGAGTTGTTTTGGAGGAGCTGCTGAGAGGGAAGTCACCATCCAAGGACAAAGTGAGGAGAAATCTGATTCTTGGCACAGTGTTGTCCTAGTTTTTTTCCCTCTCCCAAGACAGAGTGCATACAGTGCTGATGTCTTGAGCAGGTTCGGACCAATTGTCTTTAAGGTTTAATTGCCTTTGACTAAATTGTTATGCCGCATTCTTGAAGAAACTTTCACAGACATGCACTTCCATTCAAAAGATATGGTTCATGCTGCATTCACGCAATGCTGTAATTATGAGATAACAGCACGTGAATTTCTACTTCACCGTTCTACGTCCTCAGACTTGGAATTAAGCTCTTCTATGACAACACTATCATTGTCACGTGATACAAATGGGAGCTCTCAGAAAATTCCCAGTTAACAATGTGTAATTATGAGTTTTACTAGGATGTGAATGTTTTTTACAAGTCTTAATCTTGTAATTACGGTAATTACAACATGGCGTGAAGGCACGCTTTTCAAATGTTTTTGAAAAGTCCCTTATGCTTACCAAGTCTGCATTTGTTTGATTAAAAATACAGTAAAATATTTGTATACCGTATTTTCAATAGAAAATGAAGTTTTATATTTTAAAGGGTTAGTTCACCCAAAATTGAAATGTTACTAACCCTTTAATATATCAAATTTAATATATTTAATCCCTGTGATGAAAAAGCTGAATTTTCCAAGCTGGATAATATGCTGATTTGGTGCTCATGACAGTTGTGGTTAATATTTTTGTCAAAAATGTGACTGTTTTCAGGATTCTTTGATTAACAGAAATTTCAAAAGAATAGCATTTATTTGAAATAGAAATAATTTGTTATAAATGGTTTTACGGTCACTTTTGATCAATTTAATGCATCTTTGATGAATAAATGTATCAGTTTCTTTACAAAAAATGTATCCCATAATTTAGCAAGGTAAGTCCAAAATCAATAGTGGGAGACTGTTTTGATGGCACCTATATTTAACATCAAGGTCTTACTGATGGGTCCAATTGTATTTCCAGTGCATTCTACACCAGTGTTGGCATTGCATTCTCTAGCTTTCCAGTATCGTTAAACTAAGATTTCAAACGTACACGTTTACATCACATTACCATTCACAAACCACGTTGATAAGAATCTGTCCCATGACACATGAAGTTATGACTTCCACATTTGTTGTGGGAGGAATGCCTGAAGGTGTTATCTTATGCATATATAATTAAATACAAATACGTTTTAGATTTTTTATTTTCAATGCATTCAATTCAAGTTAATTTGACATGCAAACTATAGAATATGACTACAACAAGTACTGCTATAACTCCATCTCAAGACTAAATTGTTATGTTAACATGATTAATACCCACAGTGTCTAAAATATTTAAAGTCATTAAAGGTTTTTTTTAAACTGAGAAATGGCTGTGAGATATCTCTACTCCCTCATTGAACACTGGAACTTTGGGCCAGACATTTTCAGGAGATTCTCCTTATCAATCCTGAAAAGTCGCCATCCCTCCTGCAGCGAGAGGTCGAAAGCCCCACGTCGCTTGTAAAAGTCGATGGATGCCTTGTTGGACTCAGCCACGATAAAATGCATGCGGCTGCAACGATTCTTCACCGCTGTCTGTAGGAGGAAACAACTCTTTATGGTAGCATCTAGACGTGTAATGCATGAAAACAACCACCATAAAGACAACAAAATTCTTACATAATCTGTGGTCTATTTTAAGTTTGAAACTACTTGCTTATACTATTTTGTTTCAGCAATTACAGAGTTTTGTATCAAAAAATGTTTTGTATGGATTAGTGTCTTTAATGATACAAACCATGTGCGCAACAGATGAAAACGGGTAACTTACATCACTGAGGGTTTTCAGGATTTCAGACCCAATTCCAAAACCTGTGAAGTATGAAATTAGTCATGGGGATTGAGAAAAGGCCTGCAGTTTCATAAGATACACCCTTAATAACACACCCTTACCTCTGTACTCTCTCATTACATAAACATTTTCAAGGTACAGCAGTTTGCCAATCCAAGGATCATAGGTGAAGTAGTACATGGCATATCCAATCACAGAATAACCTATAAGTGTGAACACTTATTGCATTACTTGTGCATGAATGTGCTTTGTGTATGAATGTTAAATGTAAGAACGCCTTTTTTAGGACGTAACTTCTGATAAAACTTTTCACATTCAACTGTAGAACAGACAACTCAGCTATTCAACAGTTCATTAAAGATCATCTTGGTGTTTTACCCTCGACTTTCTGGTGCTCGGCTGCCACGTCTGCGACCATGCAGTGGTAAAACGGGTGATCTCCGAATCCATCCTTGAGCAGATCTAAAAAACAAAACTTGTCACTGCGGGCAAACTATTGATGAGATTTCACATTTGACATATAGAGTCGTCTCACCTTTCTCAGATAATATAACTTGGTCTTCCATTCCTTCATACTTGGCGAGTTCCTACAGAAGGTAAGAAAAAATGCTTCCTGAACTATGTTGTACATCAACTTCTGTAGGTGATTGGCCCCAGGCCTAGGTAGGGTGGCCATTTCCATAACACCAAAAAAGGAGAAACCTTTGTGGCGTTTAGTGAGGCAAGAATAATTGCATAGGACTCTGGTGTACTCGCAACTACAATACAATTTTGTCCATCATATCGATGGTATCATGATACAGTGATTCTGAAATAGCCTATTCATTGCCAGACAATTTGATCTACGATATATCTAGACCTATGTGTAACAGAAGAGGCAAAAAAAAGTGTTTGTTCACAATATTTGTATTTATTCAAGACATTTTGATGTCTGTTTCAAAAACTGACCACTGAGATGAACCTGTCTTGCAAAGTGTACAGTGCCAGAAAACATAACATTTCTGGGCTGAGTTTCCCGATAACATTGTCTCTTAGTGCGCTACGAAGACTCTTAAGGTATAACTTAACTGAAGGTATACCATTTCTAGGTATGTTCCCCGAACTATACCTTAGGAAGCTGCTTAAAATATACCTTCTTACGTGCGACGTTACCTGGTGCTGTCCGTGGCGATGGTGCTGAATTGGTTGATATCGATGGCTCGAGAATCAATTATTCTCTCGTGCAGGGGCTGTTTATGTGAGAAAGCGGTGTTCTTTATAAAATAAGCACTTCAGAAATAGTTTAAATTGCATTTATTAGGACTCATGGGATATTTTAAAAAATAATCCAAACTATAATAGCCTATAATAGCCTTACCTACATATTTTAAAATTGTAGGCTATCATATATTGCTGCCATAATAACCATTTTAATTTTTTATGTGCTTTCTTCTCTTTCCCATTTTTGTTCGCTGAGGTGGAGCTGCGATGAAATATTGTTCTTGTAAATACTTTCCAGCATTTCAGTAAATAAAAGTGTACGTCACGTACTGTGCTCGGCAGTGATCAAAAAGGATTTAAACAGTGGATTTTGAATCTCTTCTTGTAAACTCGGAGATGTGGATTCAGACGGCAATTAAATTACCACACGACCTGTTTGTCAAAAAACAGTAGGTACTAATTTGGCCAGGGATTTTTACGCGGGTTGGGTGAGAAAAAACACTGATATGGATTCGGACGGCACTAAAATCACCAACTTACCCCTGTAAATGTTTAAAATACCGGACGAGCCCATGAGAAACAATATTAGTGTCCGAATAGGACTTAACTGACAGTAGCCTATGCTTTCTCTGGCCTTTAAAAGCGCTCTTTAATTAAAATAAATTTATAAAATTGTATTATAATAATATAATTAAAATTCTAACAACAATCAGTGTAATGACAATTTTATTCTTTGCATGAAAACACTTGAATTAGCCTAACTGAACACTGTCTGGGTGTATTAAAACTTCTGAATTATATTCATATAGACCTGCAACAGTGATAAGGTAAAGCTAAGAGTGGTCCAGACCAACCTTCCGAAAGTATGACTTACAGAAGGTATACTTAACTAAGAACGTTTCGGGAAACACGTATTAACGATAAGGTACAGCTTAAGGTGTAATTTAAGAACGACGTAGCGTTAAGAAGGCTTCGGGAAACCCAGCCCTGGACTTCTGGAAATAAAAGAAATGCATAAATAAACAAATAATCTGGCACAGTGCCAGAAAACATAACATTTCATCTCTAGGGTCATCATGGCCAAATTCGTGCTCTTATTTCCATTCCGGATTAAATGAGGTCTCATCTGACGTTTCGGCATGTTAACGTTATGATATGACGTAGCCAGCACATGGACTCCACGTGGAGGCTTGTTTACGTTTTTAATCAATGATATAGCCTATCAGATATTTATTTGACACGGCTTTCAGCCAATCATTTGTTTGACCACAGATCTTAGGCATTACCCAGCAAACACATTTACGTCTGTGGCACTTTGCATTTCTTCTGTGGCAACGTCGCTGTCTACGTGCTCGCAACCAGGGCCGGATTAAGAATTTCGTGTGCCCTGGGCAACAAGACTCAAGGCCCCCCTGTAGTTAGGGGGGTTCGGGGACATGTTCCCTCGAGAAAATTTGGATTTCTCTGACCTACATATGTGC
This sequence comes from Abramis brama, assembly GCF_963993115.1. Taxonomy (NCBI): domain Eukaryota; kingdom Metazoa; phylum Chordata; class Actinopteri; order Cypriniformes; family Leuciscidae; genus Abramis; species Abramis brama. The sequence goes on from NC_139987.1 coordinate 9,324,476, forward strand.
AATTTTGGACTTTTGAAGGCCAAAAAATTTTAAGAAATAGCTTTAAAACCTTGTCATTAGATTATTTGTCAATACCTGCTCTCTCCTTATCTTCATATTTCTTATTCTCTCAGTCTTCTTATCCTGGCCTATTTCTTCCCCTCCTAAAGCTGAACTTTGACTTATAGTCTTTTAATTTTCGTCTGTGTCAGTGAAGAAAGTAAACATAGGCTCAACTGATATTTATATGTTTTATGCATCATTTTCTGAGACAAGTTAATTTACTCAAGGCTACCAGGAAAGCTGTAGCCTAAGTCTGTATTGCCATTAAGAACCTTCTGCAAGCTTTGAAATTTTAAAACGTCTGTTTTTAAATGTTAAAAGTAATATTAAATAATACAAATTATAGGCTACGTTTACCACAGTTGGTGGAATTGGCAGACGTTCCCTTAAGCATTGTGCGCTGTGGAAACGCGTCAAAGCATTCTCAGGTATAATTATGCAGCATTAATGCACAAATGATTTTGAATGAATATTTCATCATGTCGATATAATGGTCACATAATGTTAAAACTAATCTTGCTATTGATATCTTTGTTAGACTACCGACCCTATAGAACAAATGTCCGGCTAATATCGAACCTAAAACGAACTTTACTGCGCTCAACCAGCGGGAGTGCATTTCACGAATTAGTAATCGCTGGCGTTCAGCGGGGAGGGAGGAAACTAAAGACTTTGTCTGCGTGAATAACCCGCGTAGATGCACTTATGCAGCGAAGACTGTAAAGTGTTTGATAACTTTATTCAATTTCTGTGTATTTCCTATAGACAGTTGGGCACAGCACAGGTCAATATGACATGTATTATGGGCTTATGTGAAGAAAATTGATAGCTTTCAATTATACTGCAAAAAATATTGCATGACCATGCCACGGCGGGCCAGACTAAAAACCCATAGCTTACCTTGTAGCCTATGGCTGATGTTCGTTCTAAACAAGTCAGTCGTCTGGGTTTTGAATTGAATATGTTCGTCATAACTTAGCCTATCTGTTAGTTTTCTTTTCAAACAACAAAAGTGTCAAGTTGTTACGGCGTCCAGTCATCTTTGTCAAGACGTTTTTCTTTATTAAATGCATCATAGATAGCGGTTAAGTATGGAAGCCCGTTTCCGCCACGTTGAGGAAAAAAAAAAAGATTCTTTAAGTCATAATAATGAGAAACTTTCTCATAATAATGACTTAACATCTCGTAATAATGAGAAACTTTCTCATAATAATGACTTAACATCTCGTAATAATGAGAAACTTTCTCGTAATAATGACTTAACATCTCGTAATAATGAGAAACTTTCTCGTAATAATGACTTAACATCTCGTAATAATGAGAAACTTTCTCATAATAATGACTTAACATCTCAAAATAATGAGAAACTTTCTCGTAATTATGACTTAAACATCTCGTAATAATGAGAAACTTTCTCGAAATAATGACTTAACATCTCGTAATAATGAGAAACTTTCTCGTAATAATGACTTAACATCTCGTAATAATGAGAAACTTTCTCGTAATAATGACTTAACATCTCGTAATAATGAGAAACTTTCTCGTAATAATGACTTAACATCTCGTAATAATGAGAAACTTTCTCGAAATAATGACTTAACATCTCGTAATAATGAGAAACTTTCTCGTAATAATGACTTAACATCTCAAAATAATGAGAAACTTTCTCGAAATAATGACTTAACATCTCGTAATAATGAGAAACTTTCTCGAAATAATGACTTAACATCTCGTAATAATGAGAAACTTTCTCGAAATAATGACTTAACATCTCGTAATAATGAGAAACTTTCTCGAAATAATGACTTAACATCTCGTAATAATGAGAAACTTTCTCGTAATAATGACTTAACATCTCAAAATAATGAGAAACTTTCTCGAAATAATGACTTAACATCTCGTAATAATGAGAAACTTTCTCGAAATAATGACTTAACATCTCGTAATAATGAGAAACTTTCTCGAAATAATGACTTAACATCTCGTAATAATGAGAAACTTGACTTAACATCTCGTAATAATGAGAAACTTTCTCGAAATAATGACTTAACATCTCATAATAATGAGAAAGTTTCTCATTATTTTGAGATGTTAAGTCATTATTACGAGAAAGTTTCTCATTATTATGAGAAAGTTTCTTATTATTATGAGATGTTAAGTCATTATTATGAGAAAGTTTCTCATTATTATGAGAAAGTTTCTCATTATTATGAGATGGTAATTATTATGAGAAAGTTTCTCATTATTATGACTTAAATAATTATTTTTTATTTTTTTTACTCAACGTGGCAGAAACGGGCTTCCATAGAGGTAAAGCCATTTTTGTAATAACATAAAAAGGGCACTGCTAGTTAAAATCCGAATATTTGCGCAAAGAAGAAAATTACTAGCCTACTGGGCGCTGGCGTGACTTAACTGAAGAGACGAATTAGCATGTTCTTATTAATATTATTGGGATAGAGTTTTAATGCATGAAAAAAAAAATCACATTTACAATAGGTTAATTATTGAAGAATTGTTTAACGTTGGAAAATTGTATTATCAAAAACATTTTTATTTACTTGGATCTGACTGAGCTTCGCCCCTGTCAGGGCCCCTTATGCCTCGTTTCCACTGAGCAGTACGGTACGGTACGGTACGCATTTATTTGCGTTTCCACTATAAAAAGTTGTGAATGGTACCAAAATGCCGAACCGTACCGTACCACTTTTTAGGTACCCTTCCATTGGGGTACCTAGCACAGTGGTATGGTACTAAAAGGTGGAGCTAGACTCACTGCAGGACGTTGATTGGTTGACAGAGAATCGTCACTTGCGCGTGCTACAAGGGGAATGACAAAATAAGAAGCGCCATTTTTTAATATACAGTTTAATATAATACTACTGTTACTGTATCACGAAATGTAATTTTAAGAGTTTTTCAGGCGTGAATGTAGTTGTTTAAAGCTCAAATCTGTGGTTTATTTATAAAGATGATTTTTTTTTTTCCCGGTTGTGAGATCCATGCGGTCAGCGGGCGCTCGGCGCTCATGTTTCCCGGCTGGATGAGCCTTTCCTCGGCTAGTCTTCTGACATTCGTCGCTGAGACGCTGACTCCGACGGTAGTGGTTAAACATGAGATATTTCGTCTTGTGTAGACCTAACGGGCGATCTTTGCTCTCGTGAATATATAATGAGTTCCCTGTCAATCGTTTTGGCTGAGGGCTAAGTTTAGTTTCATATTAACGTTATAATGTTAGGCTATTTGTATTTAACTTGTAATGTTAGACTAGAGCGCTGCATTTGAATATTTGACTGAATTGTTTGCTTTATTTCTTTTTGTATAGCTTATTGTACCTTTTACTTAAACTTTTATATAGGCTATTATTGATAAAACTGAAATTTTACAAAAAGAAATATGGTTTCTTGTCATTTTTTTATTACAAGATTATCACTGATGTTTATTGCAACATTTGTACAAACGCATATATTGCCTGGAATATGTTTAATTTTTTTTTATTTAAACGAAAAGAGGTAACGTTAGGGTTGTGTTTTAAATTTCGTTTTGTTATAAATAGAATAACGTATAACGTGCAGTGAATAATCAATATGCGTTGCGCATGAACCACATTTGTGTCCCTATAATGTTTAATTTATTTAAATGAAAACGAAAAGAGGCAGAGTGGTGTTTTATAACATATTTCGTTTTATTGTTGCTTAAAATGTACATGTAACAGAGATAACCGGAGTAGCAGAGCGAGCTGAGTGACGCTTTTAAGAACGCGCTGTACCATTTGCATGTAGGAGTCGCACATGGCAAGTACAAACTTTGCGTACTTGATATTGAGAAAAGCCTAATGTCGGCGCTTGTCTTCTTGTGACAAACATGTCGAGGAGCAAGAACAAGATCTGCTGCATGTCATCCATTGTAGTTTACTATGTTCTTCTTCGCGCGAAAATGACGTCGATCGAAACACCACGCCTATCAAGTAAGGGTATTGTTGGCAGTGGAAACGCTAGCCAGATCATGGTTAACAGACCCGAACCGTACCGTACTGTCCCGTACCGTACCGTACTGCTCAGTGGAAACGAGGCATTAGATGTCATGTGCCCCTGGGCAAGTGACCAGTTGCCCTAATGGTTAATCCGACCCTGCTTGCAACATTGTAACAACATAGAATTGTAAGACGTGACAGGGCTGTATAGCAACGTTGTTGCGCGACATTCAGTAGGCCTAACTGAGAGACGACATTCTGACAATTTTTTTGTTTTTATGCTAGATAGGCCTATAGATATCCCCCATTTAGCATTTTATGTTTTGAGGTTAATTTTTAATTAGTCAGATGTTAGATAATTATATCGTTTTTTTTTTAAATATTGTTTATCCTTATTATTATTTATGGGGCTATCAGTAAATTAGCCTAATTATAATCAACACCTGCAAGTGTACACTTCGAAGAGTAAAAATTACAGAAGGTTACGTTAATTCAACTTTATTAAAACTAACTGCATATATGGTAATCAAATTGCACTTCCAAAAGTCATACATTTGTGAAAAAAGAAAAAAACTAAATAAATGAATATACACATTTATTTTAAGTATAATAAATAAAACATAAAAAGCAAAGATCAGAACATTTAATGAACAAAACCGGTTCTGTACATGACAGACAGTATAGTCGAAAGCCGGACGATAATGTTCGGTAACGTTAAACGGAATCAGTCCAGGAAACATCCACAAATCTAGAGGAGCAAAGAAAGGAATGAGACTAAATAGCAGACAAATGAAATGAAAAACTAAACAGTGCAAGCGAGGCTACATTAGTCACATTAGAAAATGAAGTTGTAGGTTGTGTTTGAATAATTACGTATCTTATTTAGCTGAGGTAAATAAAATGCAATACTCACGTATCCTTGTTCGATGAAGAACGAGACAACACAATGAGCGCAACGGGCGGTTGAAATTTAAAAGTCTGATTTTCTCGCTTCAGGGCAGTGACGAGTACATATGTAGTCCAGTGGCTGTCAAGACACCGTTGGCACAACCTTAAGCAATGGCCCTGAACGGTGGTTTAATGTCAACATTGTGACAACGCTGTAACAACCTTCACCACGTATTTATAGCAACCATTTTGCCATGTTGATAAAACGTTGTTAGAAGGTTGGGTACGTTGTGCCAACGTTCTGTGTTTGCTGGGATGCTGCTGTGTCCGAATAAAGATTTTAGAGCGGGTTTTTTTAGGCCGATTCAGCGCAACTGCAAAAAGGAGGACAAATGAGTGTCCGGCTTGAGGCTGCGCCGGACGCCAGACAGGGGGCTTAAAATCCGGACTGTCCGGCCAAAATCCGGACGTATGGCCACCCTAGACCTAGGGCTTGTTTTAAAGCAGGGTCATATTTGGATAATTCACCAATGTCATTAAACTGATTTGAAACTATTTCACATTAATATAAAAATCAGATAGATGTGATGGTAACTTGTAATATGATTTTGTGCAACAGAACACCAAATAAACGTAGTATTCTAAAGCATATGTATGCACTTTTAAAAAGTTTTCGACAGCATAATTCTTACATATCTTACTTTAAAATATCCATAAACCAGTGTGAAGTCTACCTTTATCAGTCGCAATATGTCAGGCACGTCTTTGGGCTCCGCTTTACGCAAATTAAAATTGGCCATTTTCTTCTTTTGCTCTTTTTCTCTTTTCTCACTAGTCCTCTATATGTGAAGTGAAGCAAAAGGTGTTTCTTCATTCGCTTCCCAGAATATTACCCTCCGCTAAGTTCGAGCTTCTTGTGTAAGGGACTCGCATGCAGCAGCTGAACCGTCTGTTTTAGGTCCACGCCCACTTCATCCAACGATCTTGATGTTCTTAAACCTTCCTGTTACGACTCCGAGTGTGAAACAGCTTCAGACAATTCAGTGCGTGGAGTGAAACTGAACAAATCATTCAAACTGATTTGCGAACCAATTTAGACAGATCTGCCAACTTGTTTGAAGTCTTTGAACAGAATCAACTCAAAATAGTGATTTATTTGTGAATGCCCCAGAAAAAGATTCAGCGCGCTTGGAATAAACTACGCATTTAACACGTAGTTGTTGTTTTTTTAAAATAAACTTGTCTTTATTAAAATAAAGTAACGAGAGGAACGTCGCCCAACGTAACGAAGTAAAAGTACAGTTTTTTCATTAGAAATGTACTCGAGTTAAAGTACCCACATTTAAATCTAGAAAATACTCAAACGAAGTAAATGTAGGCCTATTTCGTTACTACACACCTCTGCATCATGAGCCCCCCATTGGGAAACCCTGCTTTAATAAACTAATAATTGTCACACGCCACTTTATCATTTGAAAATGAGCTTATTGCTCAAAAATGTCAAGGCTTTTAAGAAAATGTTGATGGGGCAAAGGCTTTAAGTTAAGTAATCTGTCAGCAATTTTCTTAGTGGTTTTGTTGATAATGATGGTGTCATGTCTCCATGTGCCAAGAAATCCACTTCACCTTTTAAATATAAAGCATGACTGCCCCTCTTTAATATTTCTGCCATTTGACGATCCTCTATGTAAATGTATTTAGTTCATGTGATTAGTCCAGTGGGACTATCTGTTTGTCTGACTAAAGGAAAATGGGGATTGTTCAAGAAACCAGTGATTTTTGCAATTCAGTGACACTATGGCACATAAATTATACACTTCATATTTAAGACACTTTAACAAAATGATAGAGATTACTTTGTTGGTGCACTTGTGAAAAAGACATGAAATAGAACAGGAAATACACAAAGGTGTCGCCTCTCTTGAAAAATATATTTAAGTAGAAGCCATATATCAGAGAGTCTCTAAAGTGGCCAGGAACATTAATCAGACACCAAAAATAGAGAAGCATACAATAGTGTGTATGGCTTCTTTACACCCAACGGAGTGAGAAAGAGCTCTCTCCCAAACACTGGATCTGTTCCAAAACTAGTAGGCTACACTGGCTCGCTGTCTACTGCCTACATAGCAGACTAACTTTGAAAAAACAATTTAAGTGACCAATTAGAACACACTACATTGGCAGAAACCTCTTGTGTCATACAAATACCATTACTCACGTTCAATAGAGTTTGCCATTAGCTCGTTGCTAAGCCAAAAACAATACTTTAAACTTGCATTAACATATCTCAATCACACATATACTCAGTGTTGGTGAAGCTACATGCTAATAACGCTATCTCACAACCAATTCGTACGAATTTGTACAATTTGTCTAAACCCCAGTGATGGGTAGGTTTAGGGGCGGGGTCAGGGGTAGGTCATTCGTATGAATTCATATGAATTGGGCAACTCGTAAAATATGTACGATTTAGCGAATTCGAATTCTTACGAATCTTACGAATTCTTACGAGTGAGGTCATATAAATTTGTACAAATTAGCCACCTCGTAAAATACGTACGAATTGGCCTGAGATTGTGTTGGCTAATCATAATTTGAAGTAATTGAACAAGCTACTGCTTTGTAGTATTTAGCTATAATACAAGCTACAAACAAAAAGTAACTATATTGAAAATACTTGAGGGGTCTGTACATTTTGATCATTCAAAAATATAAATATCTAAGTATAAAATGTATCATTTAATCAGAGCTTTATTTTTGCTCATTCAAAAACAATGAGGGGTTTTGAAGGAATGTTCATGTTGGCCTATCTCAGGTGATAGTATTAAACTTTAACTTGTACATTTATACTTAGCCTATAGTACAGGGAAATGCTGCATCTTTTTGTTAATATGTGTATTTGAATGAATCATCTGAAAAAAAAAATGATTCACTATAATGAATCAAACTCACTACTTGATAAAGTATCTTGTTACTGGGAAAGTGTGCGTTAAGGGCACTGATCTTTGCCATTTTTCTTACTTCCTGTCACTTGCACACACTCTTAAATGGCCCTTAAAGTCAGCATGAAACGGAAGTTCCAATAGTCTTTGCTTCCCTATTATGACGTATATTCGATTGAGGCGGCTTCTGGAACAAGAAAAAAATGTAGGGCAGGACTTGATTTTGTCCATTGGGAATTGATTGGATGGTTGGATGGCTGTGGTTTGCTTTTGGTTGATCATGTGAGTGAAAGGTTTTTTTGCCCTTGCACCAGGAAAAACATCATCGGATAAGAGATGTTGCTGCAAGAGGGAGAGGAAGTTATTTGATTAAAGATTATTTGGGAACATGAATAGGCCAACATGAATAGAGAATTTGGTCAACATTAGGTATCTTTATGAGCGTAATTATTCTGCCTACCTTTTGGAACAACCTTCGCATCAGGAGAGCGGCTATGATGCCTTAAAATTCTGCCTACATAGGGAGCTGTCAGACAAAACTGTTTAGAGACTCTTTGGGGAGTGAATACTTTGAGAAAAGCTGCTTTAGACTAAATATGCAGCAGCACTGTTGTCGTTAGAAAATTGTTTTTATTTGTAGTGACACCTTAATGTTTGACTGTTCAAGAAAAAATCTGGAGGCAAGATTTGCCTCAGTTGGGACTGTTTGAGGTATTGGAGGAGAAGTGAGTTTAAAAACCGACATGGCAAGCTTGAGTGGCCTTAACACAAGGCAAATCAATTCCTCAATAGGCCATTAGAGGATGATAAGCCCTGTCTCAATTGTGTAATTTAAGTGAATACAAACTTGTTTAGCTGTCACCTGTCAGGCCAGCTGTGCCTGATTCCTAAACCTGATTAACGGCGGGAAATTAGCTAATCAAGGTGTCAGTGTTGCCTTATCTCTCCAACTGTCTTCACTTCAGCAGATAGTCAAGAATTAGCTCTTGAGCTCAAACTGGGTTTGATCTCCTCTCATTACTTGCGTCTCCAGAGAGAGATGTCGTGCGGCTAGTGATTTTATGCCATCTTATTAGCTTGTTGTGCACTCAGACCATATATATCAAAGACACGTTACGCCCCATGAGCGTTTCCCTTTTTTCCCCTGCAGTTGATCTCAGAGTTCAATAACATCCTAGAGATTATCTGTTTCATATTGATAGGGTCATAAGGTTTGAAAGGGACTTCAGAGGTCCCAAAGTCAACAGAACAGTCCTTATAAGATTTTAATAGCTATTATTTGCTATGCTAATGTAATTTCTGTCTGCTAAGCTGTCTAGTTAGCATGATCCTGAGCCTCCTGCTGGTAGATGGTGTAACTACATCATCTGAAACCCCCAAAAATCTTTCTCTATTCTCTATTTGCTAGTGAAGGCTTTGGGAGATGAATAGAAATGCTAGCTTTCTCTTTCCTCATGGGGACACACGTTAAAGGAACTGGGGCGCTCTAATTTAGATAGCAATGTTGGGGAATGACTGAAATTTCGACATCACCTTTAACAGATAAAGAATGATTATGTAAATGATCTGCTTTTAGGATTAAAGGTTACAGCTCCTATTTGTTCCCACGTTAACAGTCACTGAGCACAGAAACGAAACACAGAGTCCATTCAAACGCCATTAGTCATGTTGTGCAAAAGAACGTGTAGATCAAAACCCTCTGTGTTTTAAAATGACTCCATCTTCCAGTTGCTTTCTTGTTGTGAGGAAAATGAGCTTGCTAAAATTTTGATTTGCAAAGATAAGACAGGAAAAAAAATGTGTAGAGATGAAAGTGAACATATGCTCTCGGTCCACGGTAGAGCTAGAAGATGGACACTCACAACATCCGCAAAAAGACAGCTTGTTGTTTTATGCTGGATTTATTCATTTGATCCCTAATTCGTTTCTGTGCAGTTCACAGTGAAAGCTACTATATACTCTCAAGCTCAGTTTTCTAATATTTGTGCTGGAGAAGTACAGCACATCATCTGATTGTTGTATTATGCATCAGTACGCATTATTTCCAGGGGCACGGTGCTCATTAAAATCACTTTTTATTGCTTTTACAATAAGCTTTGTTGAGCTGGAGCTTTTATGGTTGAATCTTCCTTTTTTAGCCAGCCTCATTTTCTTATGATTATCTTGTATCTCGAGAGAACCGAAATTACGTAAATGTTTCAAAAAGCTGTAAGATTTCTTCTTAAAGGGGTGGTTCAGGATTTTCGACGTCGGACCTCATTTTCAAGTGAGCCTGGTTGTTATTCATCAGTGGAGACAGTTTTCAAAAAAATTCATCCAGTCCTTACTTTTGGATAGTTTGCCGGTGCTAGGCTAGCGCTAGTCAACGGTGCACGTTAGCCTGCCATTAAAAACAGTTTTACCCACTCCACAGTACACCAAAAGCAAATAAATTATAACGCCAGACTATCGATGTAAATGTCTGTTGAGAGAATAATGTTAGAAATAAAACTACCGATTCATCACATTGCATTAGTTATAATGTGTTCCCTGTATTTATAAGCAGTGTACAGCAGCGGCGGAGTTATATTTGGTTACCTAGGAAACCGAGAGAGACGGTCCACATAACAATCACGCAAGTGTATTTACCTGCCGCTGACAAGAGTACTTTGATTTCTAACATTATTCTCTCAATAGACATTTACATCGATAGTCTGGCGTTATAATTTATTTGCTTTTGGTGTACTGTGGAGTGGGTAAAACTGTTTTTAATGGCAGGCTAACGTGCACCGTTGACTCGCGCTAGCCTAGCACCGGCGAACTATCCAAAAGTAAGGACTGGATGAATTTTTTTGAAAACTGTCTCCACTGATGAATAACAACCAGGCTCACTTGAAAATGAGGTCCGATGTCGAAAATCCTGAACCACCCCTTTAAAGTTTATAATGATTCTTGGGTTTAGGCCTACCCAGTGTAAAGGTCTTATTTGAAGCTGTACCTCACCTACAATCACAGAGACAACTACTGTAAATTTGTTATTGGCGGTTGCCAAGGTGTTGCTATGCAGTTGTGTAATTTTTCAATGTAAAACTAATTATCCAGTTGCAGACAGGAGTGTTTAGTTAGGAGGCATCAGGCCTAAAAGGTAATTTATACTTTGCAGTTGTGATTTTGTTTTCTGCAAGTGTTTTCTTCTTTATTCTAAACTATTTGAAAAGGTACTTATTTTTGCAATCCTATTTGATGACAGAAATTACACACTTCACCTTTAAAAACGGGTCAAAATTGACCGATTTACTTTCCATAAGGTTTTCTAAATGCACCTTTTCAAATTAAGAGTCCCACACACTCTTATGGCAATTCATAACTATTTTGACAAATTTGTGGCGATTGTGAATTTGTATGCATTTGTATGAAACAATTCTTATGAATTTTTCCAATCTCATTAGTATGTTTTTGTACGATCTGAATGAATATGCTAATTAGCCCCACCTCCACTCACGCCAACTCAGAGATGCACTCGGCCAACTTACTGAGGTAAACGCTGCACAATGGTATCGCTCTTTACAATGTTGGACACGTAACGGTAATTAATGTGATTATAGCCATTTGCTTGACTAGGTAATCAAACAGCTAATAATGTGTTGCTAATGTTACACAAAAAATGTTCCCATTCACCATCTCGCTTTGAAGATCTCAGAACGTCAATGGAGATGGAGAAGGCATATAGTTCATCATAACATCGTAATATCATACACCCGCTCAGGGGCGTCATGCAAGCCAAAATTCTGGGGGGGGCACAATCTGAGACGTTGCAATTGTTTTCTGACGGGTGATATAGATCATGATAGGAGGGGTCAGGGGGTTTCTCCCCCTGAAAATTTTTAAATTCTGGCTGCTAAACATACCATTTCAATGCAGTTTGGGAGGGACAGAAATACCTTGAGCTAGCAGCAACCCTCCTCTATCTGAGGACTAAGTTAAAGTATCTATTTTGTAAGTTTATGTAAAAGACAGGTTGATGAAAGAACTGTAAGCTCAAATTCAAAAGCTTTTGAAGTCTACTTCATTAAAGCATGTTTACACACACACTTACTGTACACTTAGGCCTACTACACGTGATTTTAAAAACAGTACCATTGCAGTTTTTATGTTATGATTTTAAATTGGTATGCGACCTAAGAACGATCTTACATTAAAGGTACATAAAGGTGCTGAGGTCTGACTTTGTGGTGCTCTGAAATTAAGTTATTTTAATATTAATATGTGATGAAGGACTTTGAAAGAAGTTTGACAGATTTCAGTGCTGAATAAGGTTAACACTACCCCTTTTATTTGAAAATGGTTAATATTTGACAGAAATTTAAAAAAGTAATCAAATCAAATGTAATATGTAACATTACTTTAGTAAAATCATTGAAATACTGTAGTTACACTGCTCATTATGTTTCAAAACCGATCAGATAACGTTACTATGGCTTTGTATGGCAGTAACGTTAGCCAGCTAGTTTACGGTTAGACTAGGCTAGCTATCGATAATGTTACACTGACACAAATTAAGTTAATGCTCTGAATTCGCATATCAAATCCATAACTTTTTGATCAAGTTAAAATTTCCAGGTCAACCACAAATAATCCCACTACCTTTTAATATCATCCGATAACTAATTCAATGCCGATTTGTTGCTTTGCCCACTTACCACTTCAAGACCATCTGTAAAACATTGCCAGCTCAACGTGCGTTCCTATCGAAAGACGCGCGTAGCGCTCTAGATATACACAGACACCATATTAGGAAAAAGGGGCGGGCTGATGCTGACGGATTTATTACACATCCAGAAGAATACATTTGAGTCGTCATAGGCTCTGGTATATTATGGAGCATAATAGGAATAAAGTTGTGACAAAAAAATTATCAGGGAGGAAAAATCTGAGGGGGCACGTGCCCCCTCACTTTGAATGGGCATGACGCCACTGCACCCGCTATATTGCTAAATCTAATCGATTTTTCAACAAAAATCAACAAAAAATATACCAGGATAACCTGGCATGATTGGTTACAATGTATTGTTACAAAGCGATTTTGCGTTTTTGAGACTGTCTTTTGGTTTACTGCAGTTTTAAACAGAAAATATTTAGCAATGGTGTTGACTTATGCATTTGCATATGGTTTGTCTTAAAGCATATTAAAAACACCACATAGACACAACACCACAGGGGGTCTTTAATATAACTCTGATTGTTTTCAGCTGAAATAAGAAAGTCATATACACCTATTATGCTTTGAGGGTGAGTAAATAATGGGAGTAAACTTGAGCAAATTTTTGGGTGAACTATTCCTTTAAAAACATAATGATGTGTAGGATAAATCATTTGTGACCCGTGCGGCAAAATGAGTCAGAATGCGCACAAGCTAATTACGAGCTACAGGAAAAATGTAAATTTTGGTAGAATATGAGTTTTTTACAAAAATGAGTTCATTAAGCCCTTGTCTAGCGATCCCAATGCTCCAAATAGCAATTAAACATCTAAAAGTTTATTTGTACGTTTTCTAAGAGGATTACCTTTCCTTTGCCCATGAAAAATGCAGTTTTTCTCTGCTTCTTCTTGACGACTGGTGACTCAGCACAAGTTTGGTATTGTTTTTAGAGAGCAGCATTCCAACATTTTGAATATTCATAGCGAATTCTTGATGGCATGAGTCTGAACAAATGAAATGTGATTTTCAAACTCATGCTAAATATCTGTCTTGGCGAGTATTTACACAAACATTATCTGTTATGTCTTAAGTGAACATTTGGTTAGCTGTTGAGGAAAAACATCTGATGTGATAATTATATTAGATCTGTGCGGTACAGTTGGTCTTTATATAGGCTGTCAGTTTCATTAATGTTAATCAAACAATTGTGGTATCATGGGAAAAAAAGTTGAATATATATATTTCCCTATAGATATTTGGTTTTGACTCGGTGTTTGCCAAATTTGGTGTTATTACCAGGGATTTTAAGGTATGGTTGCTAGGCGATTTTGTTTTGTAACCTTCAGAAAACTTTAAATGGGTCATAAACTGGCTTTTTTAATTTTTTATATTGATGTCTGAGGTCAACTTATGACGTTCGCTTGGTTTTTACATTCAAAAACATCAAAATGAAAAATTAATAGGCTATTTTCTACCCTGGTTTTGAGCCTAGCTCCTGAAACGCGGTTTTTATGGGCGTGACGCATTGAAGACTTGGAAGTAAACACCCACTGCTATGATTGAATAACAGTTTTGCATATTATAATGAGTTTCATGTAATGCGCGAATCGGTGGGCGGGGCTAAACAGGCAGTGTTGAAGTAGGCGTTGATAATAGGCTTGTTTGAGATGAGCAAAATCTGCGCAGAACCGATCACCGGTGATCAGCGCGAGATGCATGCCGGTTAGAAATGTGTCCGACTGCGGTCCGCCTTGCTCTGATGTCATGCTGACGTATGTCAAAAATCTCTCGCGATCGCAAGGCAGACGTGTCGGATTCTGCAGTCGAGCGCAGTTGCTCTCCACCGACTGCGCTGATCAAAAGCATGATGGGAAACGACTTGCTGACGACACAGCTTAATGTTCATTGGTTTAAAGAACTGTGATGTAGGCTATTGTTCTCTTTTAAAATGTTTGATTTTAAAACTCTAATATCATGTTTTATGTGTATATGTTATGTGTGAATATTCCCAAACTATCTGACAGTGCGATCTCTTTGGGTTATGCAATTTAATTTTTATTAAAAAAAAATAAAAAAAATAAAAAACACATATGTCTGTATTAAATAAAAAAATATTGATAAACATGTATTTGGAATGGAATTAAATAACAAGTACTTTGGGTGTCTTGTTCATTTTATTTATTTTCATATAAAAGCAACAGAACTTGAATTACATCCAGTTTATTAGCAACACTGTGCACGAGCGTGAATCCCGCGATATCCATTTGATCTCGCAGGTGTCAGATCCACTACGAGAAGAGAGAACTGTCCGGCTTGCCTGCGCTTTTTTCACTCCTCCTCTCACTGCAGCCGCCTACTCTCGCATACATTTCAGGCGAGGCAAGGCGCATCTCAAACAAGCCTCTTCTTCTGCGAGGCGGTGTTTGATACCCTTTGACGTCATAGATCCCCACTTTGAAAAACCTGTCGTTCGCTGTCACTGTGCCTGGTGTCAATAGGCTTGTTTGAGATGAGCAAAATCTGCGCAGAACCGATCAGCGGTGATCAGCGCGAGATGCATGCCGGTTAGAAATGTGTCCGAGTGCGGTCCGCCTTGCTCTGATGTCATGCTGACATATGTCAAAAAACTCTCGCGACTGCAAGGCGGAGGTGTCGGATTCTGCAGTCGAGCGCAGTTGCTCTCCACTGACTGCGCTGATCAAAAGCATGATGGGAAACGACTTGCTGACGACACAGCTTAATGCTCATTGGTTTAAACAACTGTGATGTATTGTTCTCTTTTAAAATGTTTGATTTTAAAACTCTAATGTTTTATGTGTATATGTGTGAATATTCCCAAACTATCTGACAGTGCGATCTCTTTGGGTTATGCAATTTATTTTTTTATAAAAAAAAGAATAATAATAAAAACACATATGTCTGTATTAAAGAAAAAATTATTGATAAACATGTATTTGGAATGGGATTAAATAACAAGTACTTTGGGTGTCTTGTTCATTTTATTTATTTTCATATAGAAGCAACATAACTTAAATTCCATCCAGTTTATACACTGTGCACGAGTGTGAATCCCGTGAATCCCGCGATATCCATCTTTGATCTCGCAGGTGTCAGATCCACTACGAGAATAGAGAACTGTCCGGCTTGCCTGCGCTTTTTTCACTCCTCCTCTCACTGCAGCCGCCTACTCTCGCATACATTTCAGGCGAGGCCAGGCGCATCTCAAACAAGCCTAATAACAGCTTTTATTGGACTAACAATGACGTTTTTAGTTCTGAAACTTACAGGATATTCTTATAGTATGATGACCTCTTATATGTCAAAAGCTCAAGGAAAATTTGATTTCTCAGTTCATCACCCCTTTAACTCGATTTTTCTCAACATTTACTTTGCTGACTGTATTGACTTCAAACAGGTGTAGCTCAGTCATTTTTTGTCTGATTCCAACAAATCATATATCATTTTGAAAATAACAATAACTGATTTTTGAAAATTTGCTCATTGCGACTCATTTTGCCAGCATGGGTCGCATTTATAATAAAATACTTGCACACAAAAAAAAGAAAGAATAGTCAATTTCGATTTCATGGCAACTTTACCAAGCCACTTGATTTGAGGTAGGCCTATCATCAAAACATTTAGTGCACATTTAATGTTCTTAAGCACCACTAATACAATATAAATTAACATAGGCCTACTGATTTTGAAGTTGTTCCTTTTTTGACCTACAATTAAAAGCAAATCTAGCTGTCAGTGATTCTTTCACCCAGCAACTGTGTGCTAGCCATTTGCGGAAACACATGATAAACACAACCTCTCATCCCCATCAGTTAAATACTGCTCTTGACCAGATGTTCACTGCAGATGTTTTGCATTCGGTCCTGCGGCGAGACTCAAACTGACAACTTGGATTAGTGATGGACACACGAGCGAGGGGTTTCCCTGTCATTTGTGATGCAGATAGAGGGCTAGCAACCGCGTCTCACATCCCTCACCCCTCGCTTCCACCCTCTCAGACACACAGCAGCAGGCGGATTCCATTAAATAAGTCCGACTTCATAAAGCTGACAGACTTGCTCTGCAAAACGTTTCGACAGCACAAGCACATTAGGGGAGTTCCAGGTTGTGCCGATGGGACGCAGGATTAATCACAGGCAGCGCCGTGAGCAAGCGCATGAGTATTCTTTAATACATCAGATGCTTCCCACTAAAAGTGTCGGTTTGATTTAGAGATAGTAAATATGATTTGTTCAGATGTGTTGGCGGAAAGCGGGGAGTCGCACATTTCGTTTGAGAAGACGCCGGATATTATGATAAATGATTCAGAGACAGTACAAGCATGGAGACTGGAGTGGTGTACTTGCAGTGTTCCAGAAAAACAGTAAAAAAATAACTGTACCACTGCTTTTATTTCGGTGTATAGTAACAGAAGTATTTGTCTTTAGCTCCATCCAGACTAGTTTTCCCTGAGGAGGTTAGTTAAAGTCGTAGGCTACTTTGTTTTCTACTACATTGCTAAAAAAAACTATGGAGCAAATGCTCTCTCTCTCTCTCTCTCTCTCTCTCTCTCTCTCTCTCTCTCTCTCTCTCTCATTGTTATTTTTTTAAATATAATATAATATAATATAATATAATATAATATAATATAATATAATATAACAATTACTTTTTGGTCGCACTTTACATGTATCCCTCCTCAATAGCAGCAGTGTAAGTGTTTTTTTTACATTTTGTGTACACATTGTGACCTTTTTTCCAATTTGATTACTAATAAATATTATTTGTTATTATCTGGAAAACTTTTGATTCTGATTCTCTCATTATCTACAAGCAAACTATAGAAATAATTTCAACTCAAACAATTAATGAATATTTTCATTAATGAAAATATGAAGGGGGGGGGTGTAAAAAAATTATTGGGGGGGGGGGGGGTGAGTGAGATTTATGGGGGGGGGGTGTAAAAAAATGATTGCATCACAATAAGTGTATTGTGATTGTCAAAACATTTTAGTAACTAAACTGAATTTTATTAGGTTTAGTGACAACATGTTACAATGTTTACATGGTTCAATTTCTGGTAAGCTACACTTTTTTATTATTTCAATTCAATTAAATTATTGTGATTTGAGTTAATATTGAGTCATTTGAATAAATATTAGGTAGGCTACACAAGATTTGTTCTCAAGAAAAAAACAACTCACCTAATGCTGTAAATATACAGAGAGCCCTATCAGCTGGCAGTATTATTTAAGGTTAAAAATAACACAAATTAAATATAATGCAATATAGTAAACATATTTAGCAAAATTCTCTAAAGCTCTTTTTTTCTAGCCAACTAACGTGCTATAGCCTATATTATGGTCATTAAATGGCTTTGTAAATGTTATGTGACATATTGTTCTCCAGCTGTTTTATTGACCCCTTTGGTCGATATTATGTATGAGGAATATACATTTCGGTAAGTTGTTGTAGGCTACTGTATCTTTCAACAGTGTTCATTCGTGTTTAACGTTATTTAGGCCTACTATCAGCTAGAGATGATCGGTTCACGTGCTGCTAGTGATCTGTCGCGTCACATTTACAAGCGCCAAAACGGCATTTATTGTCTGAATTTCGTAATAAAAGTGACAGAATCTGAGAGCTGAGATTTTTTTTATATCATAAGTAACCTGCTCTGTCTAGTCTGTCGGTCTCCGTGTCCTCTTTGCTTCGTGATTTTTCTGTGAGTGAGAAAATGGATGTGTGGCGTGAGAGCGTGTGAAAAGTGTCAATTGCGTGTGTCTCACGGTGAATGCGTGAGAGTTGGCAGCTATGTATGTAGGTCTTGTTGATTTCAGGTTTTATTATAACTCTTGTAATTCAGCATGACCTTCCCTGACCTCCAGACAACAGACACTCCCACTTTCGTTGCCTAATAATTACAGAGATCCCAACGTTATGCCAATCATAAACCACTGAACTGGTAAATCGAAGGTTGCTGGTTCGATCCCAGCAGCCACCACCAGTGTGTCCTTGAGCAAGACACTTTACTCCACGTTGCTCCAGGGGGATTGTCCCTGTAATAAGTGCACTGTAAGTCGCTTTGGATAAAAGCGTCTGCCAAATGCATAAATGTAAATGCAATCAGAACAAAGACTTGCGTTAATGAATGTAACTCAGATATTGTTTAGAAAACTTGATATCTTGATCTGTGATTAAAATCCAGTGACACATTCAAGTTGTCTTTCCTTTTTTTCGTTTTTGGTTCCATATTCGCAGATAACACACTTCAGCCGTCTCTCTCCGGAGGTGAAATGATGTTGCTGTGGCACTTTAATTAAGACATGGAGACATCCCTTGGAGACATGTGATTAAGTGACAAACTATAATCACTTCCTGATTACCCTCATCTTTCCTCCTCTTGTGTTCTTTTTTTGTGTTATTTTGCAGTTTTTGTCACAGCTCATTAGAAACGCCACAAAATTAGCATGCTGCCACACAATGGCCACCATTGTAAATAATCACAAATTAATGTGCTGTCGCGTGTAAGTCACTGTCATTTGTTTCCACCCTCCTGGTAATGAGTATGCATTTTCACATTCAGTTTACTGGTGACTTTCCCTGCAGGGATGTTCAGCTGTATCGTCAGGGGGTAAAATACATAACTTAGGCTTATCTGTTCCAGTCATAACAGGGCATGTGCTTGTGTCAACCCGAAATGGGAAGTCAGATTCGATAATGGTTCGCTGACATGTAAAACTGAGTTCCTGGCAGGATTTTCCAGGGATTCATCTGTTTCGGACAATCTTTCCAACATGGGCAACATCCCTCTTACTGTTTTTAGTCTTCCATTGCCAATGCTAACTTTAGCTGTTAGCATGAAGTCTTGGGCAACGTAGCAGCTTCTCTGGCCAAGAACTAACTGAAAAAGCGGTGGTCTGGAATCAATAATACTGTGCTAATAGACCAGCATGTAAAAACATGCAGTTTCTGCAAGAGTTTGTACAGGCCAAAGAGTTAAGTATTAGCTAGTTAGCATCTGCTGGTATGTCGTAACTGTAGCAATAAGCATCTTTCTCCATTGGCAGCCATTACATTTTTTATATTTTGACTAAATTCATTTTGACAACCGCTAACGCTAACTATTTGCTATTTTAGGCACTAAACTCAACCCCACTGCAAATAGTGATAGATGCTATTTACGCTAAGTGAAAATAGCAGTATTTTCTTTGCACTAAGTATAAATAGCCTAGTAGTTAAATGCTATTTAAGTGGTGCACCTAAAATTGCACCTATGAGTATTGTAGTATTATAAACCAGTGTGCAATAATAACAACATAAAATGGATGCTGCCTTATTGGGACATTACTTGTCCCTAAAGCCCCATACACCTAACCCTACCCATTAAAACACTTTATTCTCACTATTAAATGCCCGTTTGGCACTTTATTCGAACTATATACTTGTCGAATATTTTCTTAATTTTATATAAGATAAATGCTACTCCGAGCTGATATGCTACGGTAAAAGGGAAAAATTAGTTCAGAAAAAGACAGAGACCTGTCCTACCCTCAATGCCACTGATCCTGTTATCAGCAGAATATCTTGTGTAATTTTGTCTGGCTCAATCAGACAATGGGCAGAGTTAGTATAAATAGCATGTGCCAACAAGGTGGGCTATTTTCACTTAATGTAAATGATAAATACACTCCGATGATTTTTTTTCTTTTTAGTGCTGTTTGTTGCCACTTGATGTAGGTCCTGAAGCAAAACCAAATGAGAACCACTTGTGTTAACAGGTCAGAATTATGGTCAGAATTTAATAAGTTGAGAAGTCTTTTGTAAAGTTTAATAATTATTTCCTGTTTAACATATATGCGTAACTCTGCGAACAAACTGATTTATCTAAAGAATCTCTTGCTTGCAAAAAACAATCTCAAAGTCAAACTATTGAATATCTTTTAAAAGATTCAATCACATTCATTCCTTTGGCAGTTTGAACCTTTCAGCTTTCAGTGAATTCAAAGTATGCATTTTATCCTTCTGTTTTATTCCTGGAAATTAGTTCAGCTATGAAACATTCAACAAAAAACACACAAACACTGCAAATCTACTGATGAGTTCTTCCTCAAAAGTCTTATTACAGGTTGGTAAATAAAACTTTGTTTTCTGAAGAACTGATAAACTGATTAAAGTTGTGTGACAATCAGATTGGAGCTTGCAATGTGGCCGTTTTGAGTGCAATATGTAGCAGAAGATTAATAAACAGCCCATGGGCATTCTGTATATATAAAAAAAAGTTTTATATATATATATATATATATATATATATATATATATATATATATATATATATATATATATATATATATATAACTTTATATAGCCCTAAAAGTAAAATTAAACAATTTGGAGAAGTTACACCATTGTTCTGCTATATAAAGAACTGTTGTGCTCATGAGGACTGAGGCTCGAGTCTGACCTGGGTTGTCGGTCATAAGAAAACGAGTCATCATTTCCAGTTTGACCTATGCACTCAATTTGTGAACATGACAGTTAGGAATTATTGCTCTGACAGGGTAATGAGCCAATCATAGCATAATGGAAAAAAACATTTGCATAATCATTTTAGTGAATATTGCACTAAAACATGCAAATAAACCGGCCATGCAGTACTTTTATTCTTATTCCAAATAATTTACCCAGTGTAGCTATTATTATGATGTCACTTGGACGACTGAAATCAGATCACCTCTTACCTGAGAAATTCGTAATATCTCAGAAGGATAATACAGTATTTATCTTCATAAATGCACAACAGTAGCAGCTAGTCACATTCACTGCTGAACCTTTCTCTCGGCTAAAAGATTTAATGACAAAAGCATTAGCACAGCTGAAATTTTCCCAGCAATTGTATTTTCCAAACCTTTTTCAATAACCCCATTCTGCAGGAAGGTGAAGCCCGAGCTTGTCTGTCTTCATTGATCTGGCAGTGGACTGCACAATAGGTGCATTGAGTGCGATGCTTGAGTACAACAGCCACTAATACTGCATACAAACATCAACACTCCAACCCACTCGGGCTCTCCACATGGCACCTTCATCCTCTCCAGCCCTCAGGGCAAAATCAATGGTTTTAGTTGGCTGTGCTGACGGAGGAAAGAGAGATAAACACTGGAGTTAAACTGCTGTTCGACAACACCACGCCACTGGGTTCTTTTCTTTTGTGGAGATGTGTGTACTTAAGATTATGATAGGAATATAGTGGGATTGGAGAGCTTGAGTGTGTGTGGATAGCTACAGAATTTGCAGGTTACATCAATATGTCATAGATGGCGAGCAGTTACTGAGTTTCTGAGTCGTTCATTCAAACGAATCGTTCAAAAAAACACAGATTCATTCAGGAACAAAACAAAGGACTGTCTTTATAAGTGATCATTGACCTTCGCTGCGTCCGATTATGTCTACTTCTCATATATTGTACTATAAAACAGTATGTAAGCCGAGTAGTGTGTCCGATTTCATAGTATTCATAAAACATAAGGCAAAAAGTACCCGGATGACCTCCTACTTCTGGCAAGATTTTAAAGTGCACATTCGATGAACACTTTACTATCCTGTGAGGCCACCAGAGAGGATTTGTGATTGGAGGTGAAGCGACAACTGACGCCGTAGGTCACATGCCATTGAAAACATGGCGGATGTAGCTAGTACGTCTAAATTTCATTCATGCTACACACATTCATTCTATATAGAACACTTTTTTTTTTTTAACTCTTTCCCCGCCATTGATAGAATTTTCTGTCATTCATGAGATAACTCTTCCCCACAACTGACGGAATTTTCCGGCAATCCAAGTTTCCACTGTTATATAGTAGGGAGCGCTATTACAAATCTTCTGAAAGAGTACAGAACCTCCAGATCAAAACATGGACATAAAAGAAGCAGAAAAAAGCAATAAAAGCATTGCTTATGCATGTTGTAGTCTTTTTCTCAGCCTTTCTCATCTTTCACGTGATTTTCTCAGCTTTTTGTTCAAAATACTGTTTTTTTTATTTATTATTAAACTTACCCACAATCAAGTGTTGATAAGAAAAGAGAATAAGAACCAGAATAAAACAAGTAAACCAACCCAACACTGGTTATCATATATTTTTTCATGTACTAATATTTCATCTGACTCGTGGAAGTCCAGAACATGACAAGAAGCATGAAGAGACTATAGCCTATAATAGTAATTCCACACAGAACAAACTCAGGTAAAGGCAGGTATAGGCAAAGTAATACATTCACATAACACTGACGATACCAGACAAATGAGGAATCAAACACAGGAACTTAAATACACAGATTAACAAGGTGAAAGCAACTGAACAGGATAATCAGAAACCATAGCAACACATCAGACATGCACATTGTGACAATTTAGTTGTTTCTGCTTATAGATGATTTATTTTTATTTACCTTTGTTTTACATCAAAATAAATTCATCCAATCAATTCCCAAAGTACTAAATTAAGTTCTGGCATACATTTTTTCACACTGAAATACATTACATTACAAAAATAAACAGGATTGCGAACATTTCATGTTGACTTTAATAATCTTCTTTATATTCTAAACAGGATTTTGATTTAAAGTCTTGCCACATTTACTGAGTATATCCTCTCTACAAAGTGCTCCCATATTCAAAACATTCACTGGTCAATTTCAGTGTCTCTTTTGATCTGCATTGCATTCCTATACCCAAAGCTTTCATGTGAGCCGCCAAAGCAAACACGAAGTGAGCAATTGATGAGTGATGTTTTATTGAGAGTGTTTGGCTCTGTGATATCCTGGCCTCTGTTCCATTTCCTGTTAAGTTTCTTTTTGACCTCGTTTTCTCTCCCTCTGATACCTCACATCCATCTGTCTGTTTCTGTCAGAATCTTCTCAACATGAAACAAGCGGAGCTGGCACGAAAACGCAGCGCTGCTGAGAATCTCCCTCCATTCCATCTCTTAGCCTCCCTCTTTCCCTGGCTTGTTTGACGTGTGAGAAAATGAGTTGAAGTGGCATTTTCGGTGTAAACAGCGGAGGTTTAATTTGGTCATTCTTCTGAAAGCACATTGATTGATTAAAACTGTCACTATAATTATGCAGGAAAAGTAGAAAATGACACCAAAGTGTGGTCTTTTGAAGTGGTTTCCCATTGTTTGAAGAGAGTCAACAGCTCTGTTCCAAAACCCAGTGAGCTGCCAGCAGCATTTAAGTCATGTTCCCTGAATCCCAGCACAAAACCTTTTCAGTAAGGTAGGCAGCATCATTATGCTGCCTTTTAAGATACCATGTTGTGGTTGGACTCAAACACATAAACACATTCAGGTATCAATGAATGAACCCTGGATGAATGAATGAATGAATAAATTAACCCTGCATGAATGAATGAATGAACCCTGGATGCATGAATGTACGAAGGAATGATGGAATCAACTCAGCAGGCATGAAATAATGAATGAATGAACTCTGCATGCATGCATGGATGTGTGTATGTATGAATTAACCCTGGATACATGAATGTATGAATGTATGAATGAATGAATGAATGAATGAATGAATGAATGAATGAACCCTGCATGCATGCACAAATGTGTGAATGAATGAACCCAGCATCAATGAATCCTGAATGAATGAATGAATGAATATGCCTAATCTGGCTTGCTGGTCTTAGCTGGTTTAGGATGGTCTAGCAGCTAAAAAAGTGTCTAAAAAACTTCAGGGGTTCAGGGTTATTATCATTGACAACTTATTCTAACCCTAACCCTACCAGTCTACTAATACTCTAACACTTGAATAAGAGTTAGTATGTAGGTGCAACGTTACTAAAGGTGTACTCACACTAGCGCCCAGGCATGGTTTGCTCAACCGTCCCTGCCCCGCTTGGAAGAGGTGGGCCAGAGCACAGTTCAGTTGGACTTGATGAATAGGAATTGTAGTTTGCGAGTAATGGGCACGCCAGGGCATGGTACAAGACAACCATGCCTAGTGTGAGGACACCCTTATAGTCAACAGAATGGTTTAAAGGGACCGTCAAAATGAAGCGAAACCGACATATTTAAAAAAAAAAAAAAGAAAAAAAAAGAAAAAAGAAAAGCTGTAACACTTTATTTTACAGTGTCCTTGTTGTAATCACAAAAATATTACAACTTAATATTCAAATAAAAATGACAATAGCATATTAATGATACTAGAATAATACTGGGCTGGTTTAATATGATCATTTTCAGCAGGGACATCTTATTGTTTTATCTCTATTTGTGATCAGATTGTCAAAAGGTATGGCCAGTTAGTTACGCAGCCCACCAATAACATGAGGGCATTCAGCAATACTTTGATTAACAATACATTCTCCAGCAATAAACACAATTTATGTGTTTGAGTCCAACCACAACATGGTATCTTAAAAGGCAGCATAATGATGCTGCCTACCTTACTGAAAAGGTTTTGTGCTGGGATTCAGGGAACATGACTTAAATGCTGCTGGCAGCTCACTAGGTTTTGGAACAGAGCTGTTGACTCTCTTCAAACGATGGGAAACCACTTCAAAAGACCACACTTTGGTGTCATTTTCTACACATTCATGCATGCATGCAGTGTTCATTCATTCATTATTTCATGCCTGCTGAGTTGATTTCATCATTCCTTCATACATTCATGCATCCAGGGTTCATTCATTCATTCATGCAGGGTTAATTTATTCATTCATTCATCCAGGGTTCATTCATTCATACATTTATGCATGCATGCAGGCTTCATTCATTTATTCATTCATGCTCGCAGGGGTTATTTATTCATTCGAAAATTAATTCAGTCATTATTCATTAATGCAGGGTTCATTCTAATTTGACAAGGAACTTTTGCCACTAGAAATAATGTTTCTATGCTTATTAGTTCCATGCTGTTTGTATAGCAACATCAACCTCTGTTGGAATCAAAGTCTCCTGTGTGCTCTGTGTGAGGAGCTCTATTTGTGTAGCTCACTGACTTGCTCCATGTGTAGACAGTTCCAAATCAGTCACTTATGAGGTTCCTTGACACATAAAGCTCACTCAGAAGGCTGCCGAAAGAAGGCAGTATACAGCAAGGCATCTGATTGGGTTTTGAATCAGAGCTACTGCCTCTATAGCTGTCAGACATAAAACATGACAAAAGAACACAGGCAACCACTTGTTTTTAATTATCACTTACCTTTCTTATTGTTGATACAATGTTGATAGGATCAAAATAAAAGTAATGAAAACATGTGTTTATTAAAAGTGAGAAATGTCTGGCAAGTTTTGAATTTGGCAAGTTTTGCCAAACACCTTGTAAGCTACATACCTACAATCTGTCACCCAATGCTTCTGATGTGAAGTGGTGTGTTACATTATTTAATAGCTACCTTACATCGCACGCATTAAAAAACTCCTGCTGGGGAAATCAGTCAGAGCATTTTGAAATAACAGAAAAAGCTTAAACCTGACAAAAAGTATCATTTCAAACATTAATATTCTACAGTTAGGTGAAACTGAGCGCATTGAATTGTGAAATATTATATTCCACCTAGTATTCTCTTGTATACTGCACACACTAGAGCAAACAATTACTTTAAAAATCACCTTTTAGAAATGAAATCTTACATTTCCAAAAAAAAAAAGAAAAAAAGTCCTTTAACTCTTTAACATTCTTGTACTCGGAAAAATAAATTCATGCAAATTCCCAGATAAATAACTGAATTTCATTCAAAATTCCTGTTACGTATGACCAGGAGGATATCTAATTAAACCAGGGACATTTCAGTGTTATCCAGATGTTTCGGTGTGGCGGACCAAATCCTTGCACATCGCCCAGAGGGAACGAAAAAGACATCAAACACCGCGTAACCGCTCTGTCTCAGTTCTTCTAATGCAGTGATGTCCTAATCCACCACTATGGCCACCTCCGTCAGAAAATACTATGAGTTCATCTGCAGACAGCAGATAAAGAGAAACAGTCCACTTGTGACATCAAATCCAAACCAATTTTTCCCGGGAACTTTGATCTATTAAACCCACATACAAAAAAAATTAAAAACACTTTTGGAGGAGATGAAGGTGGGGCAGATCCATCAAGAGCTCCACAATCAGCCAGAGCAAGAGTTAGAGGGCCTGGAGAGTCCATTAGTTTTTCTTATAAACCGTGCAGCAGCCTAAGATAGCGGCTGATTTAAAATCGTAATACATAATGTAATAAGGACATTTCAGTGGTTTGTTATGAGGTGCAGAAATCTTGTGGCGGTAGGATTCCAGCAATATTCTAGCTCTCTATAAAGTCTTGAAGTCTCCATCTCTGGGGTGCCACTTGTAATGTTTGATGAATGGCTCTCTTCACAAGGGTAAAATTCCGTTTGCTGCCTCAAATGCTTTTCTCCCACTTTTCGTCAAAACCCCTGAGTGGAGTCCACATGATGGATGCCTTTGTCTTGTCAATGGTCATTTGCAAAAGCACTGTGCTCAAAGTCTGCTGTGCCAAAGCATATTTTTGTCAGCGATGCCTCACACACTGCAGTGTAAAAAGTGAATATGCTGTTAAGAAACCTTTTCTGCCTCGAAACCTTTTAATGCTTTAATGTAGCACATTGCCAGTCAAAAGTTTGGAATCATTATCACTAACATTTTTTTTCTGTTAGATAAGGACTTTAAATCATGTAACTCTCAACACATTCATAATGGTTCTCAAAATTGTTCATCTTGACTGGCATGGGCCCCTTTTCACGTGCCACCAACAAAACCCCTGTTCAGGATGATCAGTGTTCCCTGAGGAGGCCAGAAACATTTGTGTTTCATAGACATTTTATGATTTCAATTCCATCCGAATGGATGACATCTGTGTTTTTCTAGTAAAAGTTACAGACCATATTAACTACTGTTTTTTGGCTAACTCAGGTGTCCTCTGAGAAATTTAATCTCGTCCAGATAGGAAAATACTTTTTTCTTTTTTTTTTCTTAAAAAAAAATTCCGTTGTGCTGCCTGGCACGCATTTGTTATCGATTCAGGCTTCTTTTTTTTTGCCAACTTTCTGTGTAAAATAACAGCTGGTGGTATAAGTTGTGCCAAAATCCCTGACATAAAAAAAAAATTAAATCAATAAAGAGAATCTGATCCCGGAAACTGCTATTAATTCCTTACTTATACGCAATGCTATAATCACATAATTAATCACATACTGTATATGCAGCACGACCTTCTATAAAACCCACATTCAGAAAATAGCACTCCCACCTTAATAATTACAGATTCCATTCCCATTCCATTTAGTTCAGGAAATGTCAGACGTCTTTGTAACTCAAACCCCATTTATAAAACTAATCCCGTTTACTAAAAATGCTGAACTTCTACTCGTCGTACAGGTGGATTCGGCAGTGCGAAATAAAACCGACAGCTCTTTTTATCCTGATGAATCCACTTGAAATTGCTCTGAAAACTGACATAACGAGTTTCTGTCAGCGGAATTCTTCTCCGGCTCCCTCTCGCTGTCTCGTTACCTTGTGTGAACCCTTAGTTCTCCTTTGGTTTTATTTAATGTGTTTTCTTCCCTTTTAACTCGATTAAAAGCCTTGGCATTCATTTCACGCCGTACAAACACTGTTTACCCTCATAGGAGTGGAACATCTGCTCGACTCTCCACATATAGCTTGTGGTGAAACCATCAAAAACCTCCTTAGGATAATATAGACTTTATGAGCTTGCTCTTCACAAACCAATTGAGAGTCTTAATACATATGGGCTCAGTGACAATTGCACACTGGTGGGATGGTGTGGACTGAGATGGGGAGTTTTGGATGGGGGAAGTTCAATTGAAAGGTTTGTGGCATGAGAATAATAATTATTTTCTTTGAAAAAGACCATTGATTATCGCCAGAAGACCCGTTGAAGCATTCTGAGAGAGTTCGATAAGCTGTCATGGAATAATTAAGTCAAATTAGCCTTGAATCACTGGCTGTGTCCGTTGAGGACTTTAATTTGAGAGTATTTCACGCTCTAAACACATAAACTGAAAATACAAAACCAGAAACATTTTTAGGTTATTAATGTACATTCAGCAGCAGGGTGCTTTAGTAAAATATTTAATTTTACAGCCTCATTAAGCACATTACTGCAATACCATACCTCAAGTGAGAAAAGTTTCTGTGCATTTACTAAATGGCCCTCGGTGACAGAAGGAAATGAGGTATGTGAACAGTGGCGTGAAAAGGTCACTCTATTAAGGAGCTTTCGGAGGACATCTTTGCGGCCTCTTCCAGTCAATACAGATCCCATGAAACCTATTCCGGGTGCATGCAAACACTGTGCATCAACAAGAACGTTGTTCAAATGATGTTGTCACAGTTACAGAATGTCACAGAAGACACACATTTCCCTGCCGTTATTTATAATTCAGAGCTTTTCGGTTGGGCAAAGGATCTCTTTATGCAAGTCAGAATAACAAACAGTCAATTTTTAGGATTCTGTTTTTATGAAGACAGAAACTGGTGAGTAAAACACATCTGTGTGATACCATAAAACCGTGTTTTGGGGCCCTACTAAAAGAGTTGCAATAAAGATGGAAGTAAAGATGAAAGTAAGAAAAGATGCCAGAAAAAAAGGACAAAAATATTTAAGAGTTTGTGTACGAAAACTTATTTGCATACTGTTCAGTATTGTCTACGCAAATAACAAAGAAAAACATCAGTAAATCAAGAAATATTAAATAATATTTTTATTTCAAAATTTTATTTACCTTGTTATTGCCTGCTCCCCAGACAGTGGCTAGAAATTGTGATAGGTGCAAGCCCTGTGTCTCCTGCTTCGCCTTTGAGAACATGAAATTTTATGCATCAGTAAATCAAGCCAGTGACTAAAATATCAATTTTCACATCGTTTCTCTTAGTAGGATGAAAATAATCTTATTTAAACTGTGATTAAAATATATACAGAAAGCGATCAAAGAACAATCCCTTTCCAATCGCCCAAGCTGTCAATCACACAGCGCGAGTTTATCTGGACACTTGCCAAAACTCGTTATGAAATCAATGACGCTGTTACTGTACTTACCACATGTTTGCATTGGTGAAAGCATTAGTGAGAGTGCAGAAACTGCGTTGCAATGATTCATTCAAGTGATCAACAGGCTGTCATCTGCTCAATGCTCATCACTGCAACCTTTTATGTGATGGGAATAGATCTAAATACTTTAAAAACTTCTCATGATTTGTTAATCTCTATAGCTGTAATAGTAAAAATGTATAATAGCTGTAATAGTAAACGTTTTCGAGAGAGTTCCACATGTAATACTAGTTATTTCATATGCAAGCATGTCAGCCAATCACAGCAGTGGGCGTTTACACTGAAGTCTCACAGCAGACACGCCCCGCCATCAAACAGAGCATTCAAATCAGAGGCTAAAATCAGGCTAGGAAAAATGCCTTTTATTTCTAAATTATTACCATTTTTGATATAAAAAACATACTAACATTATAAGGGCACCCCAGGAAACATTATAAAATAATAAAATAATCCATGCCATGGGACCTTTAAAACTTAATTTTTACTGTGCTTCAGTTATTTAGCTAATTTTTAGCTGCCTTTTATTTTAATCCTTTATTATGATAAGTAAAGAAAGATTGAAATCATGACAAACAAGTTCAACATTTATTGTACATTTTTATACTTAGTGTATAAAGTTTTAGTCTTAGTGTAGGAAAATCAAGGTAAACATTGTAACCAAATATTTTTCTGCCATTTCCATTCAAACTAATTTTGTCAACTTTTGCCAAAAAGAAAGGAAAATCTTATTTAATTGTGTGTAAAATTGTAGTGTAAAATGTACATGCATAAAATGCTAACTGTGAAATGAGCCTGAGCAAGACATATAGCAAAGTTATTCCAAAAATGCATACAACACAATTTCCATAATACATGCTTTGGCTTTTGTTGACTCAGAAAAAAATATGGTTCAAGATAGATTCAGGAATGATTTCATTTATTCCAATTCTTCTTTTTACTGTATACAGATAAAACGTACATTTGTGAAATTGTATACGGCTGTGTTCTTCCCTCATTTCTCATATTTGTAAGACAGCCAGCCATGTGAAACATATGTGTGTGTTTCTCCTCTAACTGTGCCTATACACACACTGTTGACAAAAACTGTTTATGGCAGTCTGGATCATAGTGAAAAGATTGCCCTGCCAGAGTTATTTGTGGTCTGGACAGCGAGTGATGTCCCTGATGCTTCTGTTGATTTTAATGAGATGATGATCCACTGCCTGCCAAATCACTGCTTCACTGCATCTGTGGTTCAAACAACACTAAGGTGTGAGTTTCTTATGGACACTTATTCCCATTCTCAAATAAATATGTACATTTCAACAGAGATTTGTTAAAACTTGCTTGTTTTGGATGATCCTGCAATATTTTGTTCTCCTTTTTCAGGATACTGAATTTTAAATATAATATTGTAAATTCCAAAAAAGTTTTACAGATCTTTATTGTAAAGGGTTTAAACAATGTTTTTCATGCTTTTTCAATGAACCAGAACAATTATTGCACAATCGCCTGTGGAGCACCTGCAGTGGTGGAAAGTAACTAATTACAAATACTTTCCTTACAGTACTTGAGTAGATTTTTAGATTTTTTCTACTTTCTTGAGTATAATGAAATTGTGGTACTTTTACTTTTACTTGAGTAGAATTCAAATAAAGTATTCAACTTCGCTACATTTATTATTCACCAAAAGTACAGAGTACTTTCGCAAATGTGCCGACGGAGCAACAGAGCGAGCTTACATTTCACAAACACTTTTCAAACGACTGCGTGCGGTGGAGGCTGAGCCCTCAGCCCTGCGCTTCAGCCAATAACAGACAGTTCTGAAGCGCTTCAGCCAATAACAGACAGGTCTGACTCGGGTGCAAAACCAATCAAAACTTCCAGTTCAGCTGGGGGACGGGGCGTTCAAACCGCGCTTTGACATTCAATCACTGGCGCTCGTGTTTAGAATCCGTATTGCTAACGTTTCAATATTTTATTGAATATAAGTGAGCTATGCTCATATTCTGATTTTAAAATGTAATTATGGCAACTCCTGAAATGGGTCATCCCATTGATATTACCAGAGCATTGAGCAGTTTAAGTAAATAAAAAACTCGGCTCATAACATAGACACCGTTATTGCTTGGACGGAGCAAGAACAATGCATTGGCCTTTGGAATTAAAATAGCCCCACATCATCACATAGCCTTCACCATACCTAGAGATTGGCATGGGGTACTTTCCATAAGATCATCTCTCAATGCAAATCAAACTAGCTTTTAGGCTAACTGAAATAAAATCATGCCAATCTCTAGGTATGGTGAAGGCTATGTGATGATGTGGGGCTATTTTAATTCCAAAGGCCAAGGGAACTTTATCAGGATGCATAGTATCCTAAAATGTTTTTTAAAAAAATACTTAAAAATAAAAATCTGCCTGCCTCTATGGGAATTTAACATAGGGGTGTACTCACTTATGCACCATGTATTTTAAAGAAGAACATTTATTTATTTACGATACATTATTCATTCACAAAGAAAATTGGTGTCCTTAAAGGTTGGATTTTTCCTAATTTTTTAAATTAAGGCATTAAGTTCAATTTCCAAAATATGATTTTTTATTCCTCTTTTTAGTCAACTTTAGCATGGGTGTATTCACTTATGCATTGCACTGTATATACGTTGTGCGTCGAGTCAGGTTAGTCGAGTCGAGTCGACTTAGTCTTCCACCGTAAATCGATGCGTATGGTCGGTCGTCTGGCTGAAGCTAGTTATTTTAGATTATAAAGTTATAAATATGGGTATTTTCCTTACACAAACACATGGCTTCACTTCAGAAAGGCCTTTATTAACCCCCTGGAGTAAAAGTGGAGCACTTTTATCATGGATGGGTGCACTTTTTTGGGCTTCAAATTTTCTCTAGCCATTCACTGCCATTATAAAGCTTGGAAGAGCCAGGACATTTTTTTAATATAACTCTGATTGTATTCATCTGAAAGAAGAATGTCATATACACATAGGATGGCTTGAGGGTGAATAAATCAGGGGCTAATTTTCCTTTTTTGGTGAACTATCCCTTTAAAGATATACATCATTCTTATGAAAATACCTAAGATATCGCTATCACGTGTTTGTCTCATGTTTCTTCAGTCAAATGTCTCTATTTGCATGTTATTATATCCATATTGACATTTCCTGAAACGTCATAAGTGAATCACTTCTATGAATTTCACTTGTGGACTTTCTGTGCGAGGTATGAATCAGTGTGTACTGGGCTTGAATGAAACAGAATTGACATGAGAGTGTTTAGCGCTCCATATCGCTATCATCTCCCCATTTTGGGTAAAAATAGAAAAATAATACTAAAGTACTTTGTAACGTAATTACTTGAGTAGTTTTTAAGCAAACTACTTATTTACTCTTACTTGAGTCATATTATTTTTCAGTACTTCTACTTGTACTCAAGTAAATTATTACTTAAGTGGCAATACTTTTACTTAAGTACAATTATTTAGTACTCTTTCCACCA
Source organism: Abramis brama (assembly GCF_963993115.1). Classification (NCBI taxonomy): domain Eukaryota; kingdom Metazoa; phylum Chordata; class Actinopteri; order Cypriniformes; family Leuciscidae; genus Abramis; species Abramis brama. The sequence continues at coordinate 9,357,573 of NC_139987.1, forward strand.
CTGAGCACCTGTCCTTAAATGGATAGTTCACCCAAAAATTAAAATTCTGTCATCCTTTACTCACCCTCAAGTTGTTCCAAACCTGTTTGAGTTTCTTTCTTCTGTTGAACACAAAAGAAGATATTTTAGAACTATGGAGGTCAATGGCTACTGTCAACTGTTTAATTACCAACATTCTTTAAAATATCTTCTTTTGTGTTCAACAGAAGAAAGAAACTCAAACAGGTTTGGAACAACTTGAGAGTGAGTAAAGAATGACCGAATTTTCATTTTTGGGGTAAACTATCCCTTTAAGACACTAACAGTTTACAGGCGGTAGATAATTAAGGTCACAGTTACAATAACTTAGGATGCTAAAGAGAGCTTTCTACTGACTCAGAAAAACACCAGAAGAAAGAACACCAGTGGTCACTGATCACCTGCATGAACATGCCATAGATCTGTTGCAGGAGGCATGAGGACTGCAGATGTGGGCAGAGATGTGATGCATGAGAACAAACCTCATTGGTTCTTGCTGAAGCTCAAACGTTGATGCGTAACACGAGAATGAACCTCACTGGTTCTCGCATTTATATGTGAATAAAAGCCTAAATTCAATCTAATCAGTGTGTGTGGGCACACGTGTGCGTGTGTTCTTGTATATATGGTTTATGAAGATAATATAATGACATGAGTATTACAACGTAAACATGGTTTATAAGAACACTTCCCATGTCCTTGTAAAATAAATGGCTTAAAAACATACTAAATGGTGTTTTTTAAAATTCAAAAAATGTAAAAAGTGTTCTGTGATGGTAGGTTTAGAGGTAAGTGTAGGGGGATAGAATATACAGTTTGTAGAGTATAAAAACCATTACACCTATGGAGAGTTCCTGTAAACAACATTTCCAAGTATTTGTATCTGAATCTGGAATCATACAGAGTACATTTATTATATTTTTATGGCGTTTTCATCCTTTTTGGAGCATGACAGGTCTATGGAAAAGAGCAGCATGAACATAATGAAGACAGCATTGTTTTGGTGAAATATCCCTTTAAAGGTGCATTGCGCAAGTCTCTGAGTTTTTGCAGAACTATGCCCCCTCTGGCGACAAGCGAAACTGCAACCAGAGGTGTGCACGCTCATGGACCACACGCACGCTTGCACGAGCTGTTCATAACCAAAGGAGCATCAGCCGCACAAATCTTTTGTTTACAGTCATAATGTCTTCAGAGGTAATAAAGTTATAAATCTGCAAGTCATTTTAAATATGTGAAAGGAAAGGCATTTGAGTAAATGACACACTTATGTGTGAGGGGAAAACGGGGGTAGTAGAAAACTTCGGTTTTTGTTTCCATCTATCTCCATGTTGAACTGTTTTATGTGTTTACTGTATCCACTTATGATTGTATTATTATGGAAACACGTTCATGAACAATATAAGTTATTACTTTGTTATTACTTTGTAAAAGCTCAAAATAATAATCATACCATACACAGTTGGTCAACAAAGTACACTCAAATGTCTCAAGGTAATATTCATAGATTATTACATCATTTGTTGTCATAGATTTGCCGTATCAGACATTAGAGACTGGGCTATATCTTACCGTTTTATCAAGAAAAAAGCCAACTGAGGATCCCGTTTGAGCCCTAGAGCAGACCGGAGATTCCAACGAACAGTATTTATATCGTTTTTACCTTTTGTACACAGCCACGTCCAAGTGATCTGAGGGCGCGGGCGCTTCCTAGTGTGTGCAGACCGGAGATCTCTCCATTTGTTGAAAGCCTTCCCGATGTTGACTCTCGTCTTATTCCGACGCCTGTGGCACTAGACAAAAGTTTTCTTTTCTTTGTCTTACGTGGAGTTTGGAATGAACTACAAGCCGGTCTCTTTGAATCCATCTTCTACTTCTGTCGAAAGTTGACTAAAGTTTTGTCGCTCGAGTTGTCTTCGCTGATACGGAGAATGGTGGCGTCGCGGCGAATACACAAACCTGCCAGACATTACCAGGTGAGCATGAATGCGCATGACGTCACGCCCAGTCTCAAATTCCGTCCCGAATCCCTCTTATTTATTTTACTGTACAGGATTATAGAGGCAATCGCAGTGATCAGAGAAGGGCTGATTCAGCCCATCAGGCAATTGTTTAAGCATGTATGGGTTAGAAAAACGGGTATTTTTAACATGAAATGTTGCGCAGTGCACCTTTAAATCAACTAAAGACATATAATTGATGATAATTATCCTTGATACTGATAATTAAAAAAACAAAACAGAAACAACAGATGCACCTGCAATGACACTACAGAAACGTGTAGTCAGCGAAAGATCTCGTTTCAGAGCATAGGTTCAAAGGCATGCGAACGTCACCTCTCCTCTGATGATATTCATGATTTCCAGAGCCAGTGAACAGGCCTGTGCTATACCCAAGACCCTCAGAAACAAAGGCAATCCAAAGCCCTCACTGTGATAAGTCTGCTATCACTCTCCACACTTCAATGGGCTCTGGAAATACATTCTCTCTGTCCCACAGGACCTGACCTTTTCATATCTGAGCCTTTGAGTTTTTCTATTAGCTCTGAGGAGATTATAACAGACTCGGGTCTTTCACTTCGGACTGCCATTCATATCAATTTCTTTGGATGTGACCGGATCTGATCGCTGGATCTGTATAAATATTAAACAGGATCATATGTATTTGTGAAACCAATTTCTGGGTGATCTATGCAAATGTTCACCTGCTTCTTTTGGCTTTTTCATAGAAGTTAACGAAACTCTGGAAAAGGTACATTTCTGCACACCTACTGTGGTGGAGTGTGAAGTGCAGGAAGGCGAACAGGAGAGCAATGGCAGCCGCAGCAATTGTGTGTAAAAACTTCAGAAATATAAACACTTACAGACCTTTAAAGGCTTTTTGTGCCTCCAAATTCTGTGTGAAGTTGCAATGTCGCATAAAAGCCATACTGAAATATGCTGACTATATTTCCTTCTTTTGCTCAGATGCTAGCATTCCTGTAGCTCAAACAGCCTGCGGCTAACAGCTCCAAAAACATGGGTTTGAAGCCTCTGAGGGAATATATGAATGGATTAAATCTATACCTTTATCCTTTGGATAAAAACGTCTGCCAAAGGCATTAAAGTAAGTGCATCCAAGTTGACTTTGTCAGTTAGTGTGTGCAAGATAATCATCAATCAACTTTCAGGCATGTGATGATACAATGTTTCTCACAATCCGTTTATTCCATCTGTCTGTCTGTCTATCTGTCTATCTATTAATCCATCTGTCCGTCTGTCTGTCTATCTTTCTATATATATATATCTGTCTGTCTATCTATCTATCTATCTATCTATCTATCTAATGTCGGTTTGTCTGTCTGTCTATCTTTTTTTCCTATATTTTCACATTCAAATATGAATTTCAGTTCAGGAACTGAACCAGAATTTTAAAGGCATTCTCAGTTAAATTATGACTGGTGCACAAGCCTGGCACAAAAATGCACCTTTTTTAGCTACATATGCCTCTTCAGATCACCTCTGAGCTGTTCAAATCCTTTTAGTGCCAAAGTATTTGGGAGAAGAAAAAAAAAAAGTTTTTCCCAGAACTATCCCACCTAAATATCCTTTTACAAAGCAAGAGCTTTGAAAACGTCATATAGTCAGCATATTTTTCAGTATGGCTTTTATGCGACATTGCAACTTCACACAGAATTTGGAAGCACAAAAAGCCTTTAAAGGTATGAAGCCATTGCTACAGGAGTCGAGTGGGCCAAGTGCTCCCGCCCCTCCAAACAAGCCATCGCCTTCGTCAGAGCTGGAGAGCAGCCAAGACCAGCTGCAAAAACATCTGCAGGCATCCTGGCCTCTGCGTGGGACTGGCAGCTGTTGGTGGACTTGTAGCGGCAACTCAAGTTCCCCAACCACGTTGTGACCACCACTTTAAGACCAGATGTCGTTCTCTTGTATGAATCCACCAAACAAGTGGTTCTGTTGGAGCTTACAGTCCCTTGGGAAGACCGCCTGGAAGAGGCCTTTGAGTGGAAGCTCGCCAAGTACGAGGGACTGGTCAGCGAGTGTCGACAAGCCGGATGGAGAGCAAGGTGTCTCCCAATAGAGGTAGGATGCAGGGGCTTTGTAGCCCGATCCCTGTCCAGAGCCTTCAGTCTGTTAGGCATTGATGGAGCGAGGAGGAGAAGAGCCATCCGCAATACCACTGAAGTGGCAGAGAAAGCCTCAAGATGGCTATGGCTCAAGAGAGGAGATCCATGGGAGCAGGTGGCTAGATTTGCCAACTGGACACAAGCTGGGGTCTGATCAGCCACAGCTGGGTCGCCTGGATGAGGGTGTATGATGTTGAAAGACCTGAAACACCCAATGATTCCAGGAACATCACTGAAGATGTGTCCAGTAGCATTGGTAGATGTATTTGCACAGTAAGTGTTTCTTTTTCCTTTCTTTTTTATGGAGAAGCATGCAGAAAATGTCCCTGCCTGACACATATCAGACCTGTCTCTCTGACATGCAGCCATATGTTTTTTGTTTGTATCCTTTCTAACTATCCTTTTTCAAAAGTGTGTTAAACTGCTTAGAAGCAGATCTCCTAGAAGTGGTAAATTCAAGCCCCTCCTGAAAAAGAGCAATCTGGATAGCAACATATTGAGCAATTACAGACCAATCTCAAATCTTAATTTCATAGGCAAGATCATTGAAAAAGTTGTCTTCAATCAGCTGAACAAATTCTTAATCTCAAATGGATACTTTGATAATTTTCAATCTGGTTTCCGACCACAGCACAGAGACAGTGCTCATAAAGATAATAAAACGATATTCGTTTAAATGCTGATACAGGCAAAACATCAATTCTGGTACTACTCGACCTCAGTGCTGCGTTTGACACTGTCGATCACAACATACCTGTACTTCTTGACAGGCTGGAAAACTGGATCAGTCCTAAAATGGTTCAGGTCATACTTAGAAGGGAGAGGTTATTATGTGAGTATAGAGACCAAAAGTCTAAATGGACATCCATGACATGCGGAGTCCCTCAAGGCTCAATTCTTGCCCAACTCCTGTTCAACCTGTATATGCTCCCACTGAGCCAAATAATGAAAAAGCACCAAATTGCTTACCACAGCTATGCAGACGACACACAGCTCTACTTAGCCCTATCGCCTAACGATTACAGCCCCATTGACTCCCTGTGCCAATGCATTGATTCCCTGTGCCAATGCATTGATGAAGTCAACAGTTGGATGTGCCAAAACTTTCTTCAGTTAAACAAAGACAAAACTGAATTCATTGCTTTTGGAAACAAATATGAAGTTCTCAAGGTGAACGCATACCTTCACTCTAGGGGTCAAACAACTAAAAATCAAGTCAGGAATCTTGGTGTGATTCTGGAGTCAGACCTTAGTTTCAATAGTCATGTCAAAGCAATAACTAAATCAGCATACTATCATTTCAAAAATATTGCAAGAATTAGATGCTTTGTTTCCAGACAAGACGTCACCAGCAGGGTGGATTATTGTAATGGACTCCTCACTGGCCTTCCCAAAAAGACCATAAGACAGTTGCAGCTCATACAGAACGCTGTTGCCAGGATTCTGAGCAGAACCAGAAAATATGAACATATCACACCAGTCCTCAGGTCTTTACACTGGCACCCAGTTACATTTAGGATTGATTTTAAAGTATTATTACTGGTATAAATCACTCAGTGGCCTAGGACCTCAATAAATTGCAGATATGCTCAATGACTATAAACCTAACAGATCACTCAGACCATTAGGATCACATCAACTAGAAATACCAAGGGTTCACTCTAGGCATGGCAAGTCCGCTTTTAGCTGTTATGCCAGCCGCAGCTCCTACAGTAGTCACATTTAAATCCAGACTCAAAACACATCTGTTTAGCTATGCATTTACTGAATGAGTACTGTGCCACTGTGCGTCCGACTGATTACACTGTATTTTATGTCTGCATCCTCCTTTTGATTCTAAACTCAAAATGGCACTGAAAATTGGATAAGAGACAAACATAAATTACTTAATTGGAGAAATTGAGAGATGAAACCATGCTGATGGTTGGATGCTGATGCTGATGGCTCCAACTGTGGTGGAATAGTGAGTTTGATGTGTCAATTAAACTCGAGGTTCTGTGGGGTGCGGACTGGATCGACTCCATTCCTAGAGCTTCTGAACAAATGGGTTTTTGGGGTGCGGACTGATGAGGCAGTGAACCCAAGGTTACCCCGTGAGTCAGTCCTAGAGCTTGGGTCCATCGGAGATGTCCAACGGAATTCTTTGGCGCGCCGAATAAACACCACAGACACAGTGTAAGAGTAAAACTATATGCAAAATAAGATACACCAGTGTTTTGCCAGATGAGAAGTTTATTCTAGGTATCATCTTTTTACTACTTTAATTTTAATCTAATTCATTTTATAACTTTATAATTTATCTCTTTTAATTCCTTTTATGACTGTTTTAATTTCCCTTGCTTTTATTTTGTGCTTATTTTCTATGCAAAGCACTTTGAATTACCATAGTGTGATATTTGAATTCCTTTCTATGTAAAGCATTTTGAATAACTGTTTTTATTTTCCTTGCTTTTATTTTGTGATTATTTTTATTCCTTTCTATGTAAAGCACTTTGAATTGCCATAGTGTATGAAATGTGCTATATAAATAAACTTGCCTTGCCTAAATAACACTTAATCCTATTATGTATGACTGCAAATAACAGCTATGCATCATTGCCATGTGATTATTATTCAAGTATCTGTGCAGGTTGATATGAGTTTTTTTTTTGTGTGTCAAATCCAAGGTAATCCAAGGTAGCTATGAATAGAGTGTGGTTTTCCAACAGTGAGATTATTATCCACGCCACGCCATAATACAGAACATCACATTTAAGGAAGACTATTCCATCCGATTACAGATCTCCAGAGTGCTGCTGTCCCACCAAAAAAAATCTCAGCATCAGGATGCGTTGCACTCCAGAGTACGGAAATGAGCGGTGCTTTGTAATGAAGTAGTTCAGCCGAAACACTTGCTCACTAGCGGGTGAAATATAACAGTGAATGAGCTTAAAAACTGAGGAGGAAGGCTTGCGCTAATAGGCCTTCTGGAAGCTCCACTCAGCCCCTCGAGAGGGCAAAATACAGTCCTTGTAATGAGCAGCAGAAATCTGATGTTAAAGAAGGAAAATCCTGTGAAGGTAAAACGATCAAGGGCTGCTCTCCCACCGAGCCCTGAGGCCAAACCGACACAGAGGAGCCGAAATGAAAAGGGAGGAGATGAGGTGAGGAGGTGGAGGCGATGAATCACATCTTAAAATATGAAGTGACGCACATCAGAGTAGTACATACCTGACATCTATTTTTTCAGTGTTCTAACATGAATACTTAGGGTTATTTGGATAGGATACTTCAAAAAGTGTGCATCTGTTTCCCCAAAAACATCCTTATAAATCTACAACAAATTATGAGGAAACACTTCCATATGTCATGAAATGAATCGTACTGAATAAAATATGCAGTATTCGCAGGTGCTCGCTAATTAGAATGACAAAAATACACATGGTGGCGCTTGTTATGTACCAATATAGCGCCATTATAATGAATATATGTTAACATGTCGCAAAAGCATACCAGATGCCAAGTTGTAGCACTCTAATTAAACATCTGCTGGAAACAAACCATATATAATACTTCCAGATCAGTCCTGATCGTTTAATTGGGAAACTCACCTTTGTGATCTTCATTGTTTCATGTAAAGGCCAATTTATCTGTTTTCACACAGGCTCAGAGTAGATTTTTGCAGTTGCAGTTTTTCTCATAAACAAAATTAATGATGTGTCAAGAGTCCAGACTTACAATAGTAGATGGTTTTTTTGGAAGTGGACCACACTACAACCGAGGTGTGCTGTTCTGTTTAACCCTAAACAGAAGCATAAAGAGGTCAGTCCTCCAGGGAGGTGATTATCTTTCTGTCTGCTTAATGGTCCTCATAGACAGGCCTTAATGAGAAATAACGAAGGGCCATAAGACCACACATCTCCAAATCCTCACAGGAATCTCATAAGGATAGCCTATCGGATACATGTTTCACATGGCTGTCGTCTTTGTCACATTTTTCACTGTTTATTAATCATAATTTTCAATCTGCACTGTCCCGAAAATTTGAAATCTGAAATTTAAAGGGACAGTTCACCTAAAAATGAAATGAACACAGGTTTGGAACGACATGAGGGCAAGTAAATAGCTGCATTTCCACTGTCGGGCCAGTGAACGGGCGTGCCAGGCTAAAAGCCTTGGGCATGTAGCACCGGGCCCAAAATCTTGCGTTTCCACTGTCAGGTCAGAAGCTACATCGCTTCACTAAAAGACACCCGTAACATGCCTCTCTGGAACAACATCACACTAACCCATCTTTTCACCAACAAATGGAAGTTTTATTAGAAAACTAATCAGAAAGAAATCACTGGAAACATGATAAAAGTGACCATTTGCTGGCATTTTCGTTATTCAGAGAAACAGAGGAACCTCCCTAAAAGAAAGTTGCTTTATTTTATGATAGTCCGGTATAAAGAGACGAGATGTAGGCTACTGACAGATAAAATAAAAAGAGGATTGTGATAGCCTTTATGATTTGTCTGATTTCTTCAAGCGTTCATATTAACCATGTTTACTATGGTAATGGCTAGCGTGCAGAGTCTTTTTCATCGCATATAAATATTTATACCTTATACGGTGATCAGAATCCACATCGGATCACAAACAGAATGCATTCAAACATGAAAGTGAGTTTTGAGGTAAATGATTTTAAAAGTCTTTTATGCTGACAGAATCATCCGGCGAATCATATGAATCACCAAGGACCAAGGTATTTGACGGGCCAGAAAATCCTGGCCATTGGCCCCAAGTAAGCCCCGATCAAGCCCCGGAAGTGACTAGCCCCACACTAGCACGCCCGGCTCTGGCCCGACAGTGGAAACACGGCTAATGATGATAGAATGTTAATTTTTTGGATGAGCTGTCCCTTTAAGTGATCTTTATGCTCATATATCACAAACTGACATCCTGATAGTTTATTTTTATACTTGACCTGTCCGATGTCATAAGAAAGTCATGTTCAACTTTTCTTTGAGAGATAGACCAGTTAAACCATTACTCAATTATAGGATCGTTTTTAGGTAATTAGGAGGACCAATGTTAACTGTAATTGTGATCTAAATAGCATCTGATGTTCTTATCAGTAAATGAGTTCCACAAATACACAGCCGACAACAACACATTCTGATGTGGAACATCTTTCTGTGCTCTATATGCATGATACTTGTAAATGCTGAGCATCTCTCATTGGCACCAGGGTTATTATTGAAATTAAACTAAAAGCAATGCAGTTTTCAGTTACAGATTCCTTTGTAAAAATACCTTTTGTTCTAACATGATTAATATATTTTATTAATTTATCAATGTATTAGATAAAGCCAGCTTGTCAGGTGATCTCATCTCAACATGTCTGCCCCCATAAGAGGACCCACTCTATACATTAGGACCCACTCTGCTTTCATTAGTCTTCATCTCATGTAAGTGTAAATGATTTTTGTAGAAGAGGAGGTCAGCAGCGCCATCTGCTGGACAACATTATTATCCATCCAAAAACTATACCAACAAGCCACAGGCCATGGCCACAGCCTGCCAAACCCCAACCCCCTTTCTTTGAGGAGCTTTCACAAGTATTGAGGAAAACCCAAATCAGAGACACTAATTTCCAGTCACCACCTCTGTGAGCAGAGTACCAGTACGCCTCACCATGCGGCAGTTCTCTGTCAGACCCAACCAGAACCCAAGTGCACAACAGAGAAGAGCCCTAGATGAAACCATTGCCTCCTCACCCTGAACAGAGACCGAGCCAGACAACCCAGCTTTCTTTCTATCAAGAATCAGCCCCAGAGGCCTTTCCAGTACACAGTCAGTTTGCTTCAGAGTCTGAGCCAATGCCAAGACACTGTCGATCATAACATACTTCTTGACAGGCTGGAAAACTGGGTGGGGCTTTCTGGGATAGTCCTAAAATGGTTCAGGTCATACTTAGATGGCAGAGGTTATTATGTGAGTATAGGAGACCATAAGTCTGAGTGGACATCCATGACATGCGGAGTCCCTCAAGGCTCAATTCTTGCGCCACTCCTGTTCAACCTGTATATGCTCCCAATGAGCCAAATAATGAGAAAGAACCAAATTGCTTACCACAGCTATGCAGACGACACACAGCTCTACTTAGCCCTATCGCCTAACGATTACAGCCCCATTGACTCCCTGTGCCAATGCATTGATGAAGTCAAAAGTTGGATGTGTCAAAACTTTCTTCAGTTAAACATAGACAAAACTGAAGTCATTGCATTTGGAAACAAAGATGAAGTTCTCAAGGTGAATGCATACCTTCACTCTAGGGGTCAAACAACTAAAAATCAAGTCAGGAATCTTGGTGTGACACTAGAGTCAGACCTTAGTTTCAGTAGTCATGTCAAAGCAATAACTAAATCAGCATACTATCATCTGAAAAATATTGCAAGAATTAGATGCTTTGTTTCCAGACAAGACTTAGAGAAACTTGTGCATGCTTTCATCACCAGCAGGGTGGATTATTGTAATGGACTCCTCACTGGCCTTCCCAAAAAGACCATAAGACAGTTGCAGCTCATACAGAACGCTGCCGCCAGGATTCTGAGCAGAGCCAGAAAATATGAACATATCACACCAGTCCTCAGGTCTTTACACTGGCTCCCAGTTAAATTTAGGATTGATTTTAAAGTATTATTACTGGTATATAAATCATTCAATGGCCTAGGACCTCAATACATTGCAGATATGCTCACTGAATATAAACCCAACAGATCACTCAGATCACTAGGATCATATCAGCTAGAAATACCAAGGGTTCACTCAAAGCATGGCGAGTCTGCTTTTAGCTATTATGCCAGCCGCAGCTGGAACCAGCTTCCAGAGGAGATCAGATGTGCTCCTACTGTAGTCACATTCAAATCTAGACTCAAAACACATCTTTTTAGCTATGCATTTACTGAATGAGCACTGTGCCAATGTTCGTCCGACTGTTTGTACTGTACTGTATTTTATTTTTTTTATTTTTCTTAACTGTTTTAATTATTCTTATTTCTTTTTATTATTTTAATTTCTTTTATGTAAAGCACTTTGAATTGCCATTGTGTATGAAATGTGCTATATAAATAAACTTGCCTTGCCTTGCCTTGCCTTACAACATCTCAGCTTAGGGCTGAGGCTGTACCCTACACTCCCCATCCCTCATCATACTAGGTTCCAACAGTAGAAGGCCCAACCTTCCCAGATTTTATTAAAGAAGACAGAGCCCAGTATGTGGAACTTAGGATCGCTCTGGACAACCTGCTTCACCCACAATTACCAGAGCATTATAAGTACTCCATCCTTCTTAAGCATGTGAAGGTGCCTAATGGTCACAGACTGGTGTTAGCACATGCAGAGTCAGTCATGCCTTACACTAACGCCCTGCAAGCCCTTGACAGAAGATATGGTCATTCCTTCCAGTTCGTACTGAAGGAGGCTGAGACTTTGGAGAGCCTTCCGCCTATCCGTGCTGGTGACGAGCGGGCATTCGACGACTTTTTTCTCAGAGTCCAAGCAATAGTCGGCATGCTCAAAGCCCTAAAGGGGGATGGGATTGAAGAAATGTCAAATGTGAAACGTCTTCTGAATCTTCTTCCTCATTCACAACAAAATCAATTCAGGAGGCATCACCTCAAGAGAAACCCAGATAAGACTAAGTTCTCCCTCCTCGAGTTTGCAGATTGGCTGCAGCTAGAAGCTAACTGTATGGAATTTGACCCAACTGACAAGACAAGAGCCATAAAACGAGATCAAAGGGTAGAAATTCGGGACAAAGCAAACACACCACCATACTGCATGGCGTGGAACAAAGACAAGTCATAGAACCAATAACCAAGCCCAAGGCAGTTCATCCCAAAGTACCCACCAAGCCCAAAGCCATCTGTCCATACAGCAGTGCAGAACATTACCTTAGCCAGTGCACCACTTACATAGCATTAACCAAAGAGCAAATGGTTGGCTGGATCAAAGACAATAAATGGTGCTGGAAATGCGCACGCTCTCACATGGCCAAAGACTGTGACCTAAAAAGGCCTTGCCACCTTTGCCAAGCCAAACACCTATCCATACTCCACGACATCAACCAAAGAAAGGATTTGGTTACCAGTGAGAGCAATAGCCTATACAACTCCACAACAGAAACTCTATACTTGGACCAACCTCGATGTGGCGGGAAAGTGTTTCTGAAAGTCGTTAAGGTTACCATCCATCACTAGCACAAAGCTTTAGACACATTTGCTGCACTTGATGATGTCTCAGAGCGCACCATTTTGCTCGCCACAGCTGCACAACACCTTGGTTTAAAGGGCAGACCCTTTAAACAGTTCTCTACCTTTGAGGAACTCCTGGAAGCTACCTCCAGATCCATGCATGGGGCAGCAGGAAAAACAGGTGACCCAGGATCACCGGAGTACCAGCAGGCTGAAACAAACCTACTAAGGAAAGCCCAATTAGACAGTTTTCCAACAGAATATCAGGCTCTTACAACTGGTAAGCCAATCTCTTCATCCAGTCGTTTGCTCACATTGTCACCAGAGTTAGACAAAACGACTGCACTCATCCGTGTAAGAGGACGACTACGTCAAGCTACCCACTTAAGTTACAGTACTGTACATCCCATAGTCTTGGACCCAAAACACCCTATAACTCGCCTCCTCATTAAGCAATACGATACCAAACTCTGTCATCCTGGTCCAGAAAGGGTATTCACAGAAATGCAAAGATATTACTGGATCCTCAGAGGGAGAGAAGCAATAAGGCGCCATCAACATTCCTGTGTCGAATGCCAAAGGTGGAGAGCCAAATCTAACATACCAAAGATGGCAGAACTTCCTCCCGCCAGGAAGCTACCTCCAGATCCATGCATGGGGCAGCAGGAAAATTCATTGTCTGCCTACTGAAACCAGCCTTCTTTTCCACAGGGGTAGATTGCTTTGGCCCATTCCAGGTAAAACGAGGGAGGAGCAATGAAATGAGGTGGGGAATAATTTTTAAATGCATGACTACCCGCTGTATCCACTTAGATCTACTGAGTAACATGGAGACAGACTCCTTTCTGATGGCTCTTAGGCATATGGTTGCTCGACGTGGAACTCCTTCTGAAATCCTGGCGGATCAAGGCACCAATTTTCAAGGAGGTGATAAAGAGCTACAGACAGCTTTCACTTCCACGAGTCCACATCTCCAAACCAAATTAGCAAAACAGAAGATATAGTTCCGGTACAACCCACCAAACACCCCACATTTCGGAGGTACGTGGAAGCACGAAATCCGCTCAGTTAAAACTGCCCTACGTACCATAGTAGGGTCTCAGATCCTTACAAAGGAAGTCCTCCGAACATACCTTATAGAGGTTGAGGCTATTCTCAATGCAAAATGTCTCTTCCGATGTAGCGGATCCAGATCCAGTGACCACGAACTACTATGCATCACTACCACAAGTGATTTACCCAGAATCCGAAATTCTTAGTCGGAAAATATGGCGGCACTCACAAGTATTGGCAGATCAGTTTTGGACAAGTTTTATTAAGAATTTCTTGCCCACTCTGCAACCATGGATGAGTGACTGCAGCAACCTCACACCCGGGACTGTTGTTATGGTAATAGACCACCAACTTCCCCATGCTCTGTGGCCTGTCGGCAAGGTAATAACTACATACCCTGGATCGGATGGCCGGGTCCGCTCCGCAAAGATCGAGGTAAAAAACAAGCTCTACCATCGACCATTGTCTCGTCTCATCACACTGCCTGCCATCCCAGATAATGACCCTACAACAGACTAACAAAGAAGATGGAAAGTACATTTGCAAAGCAAATGTAGGGGTGGCTGTAGAAGAGAAGGTCAGCAGCGCCATCTGCTGGACAACATTATTATCCATCCAACAAATATATCAACAAGCGACATAGTGATCATGCCCCGATCACGCTGACGGACAGCCAATCAAACCACAGCATTGGTGGGTGACCGTGTGCAGAACTTTTTAGTTTCGTTTCGCTTTATCATTGAGACATGGTACGTCTGTTGTTTTTCTTCCTAATTTCTGCCAGAGTTGTGTGCGTCAATGACTAAAAACCACACATATACACACGCACATAAGATACCATCCATTCCAATGTATGACTTGATGGACATTAAAGTCATTTAAATGGGTTTCCTGTCTCCGTGTCCTTACCGACACACCATGGCGATGACCAAGTCTACCTAAGAACCAGTCCACCTTCACTACAATTTTATTTGAACATGTTTTTCAAAACTGCTGCTACTAATTTCTTTAGGGGAAAATATTTTAATGAGGAATTAATTATTGAGTGGACCTTTAAACAGCTTCTTCCTGCTTTGTGTATTTAATAAGTCAGACTCTGATGCCTCTTTTTGGTTCTTTAAATGAAATGCCTCCTAAGTGCCACACAGGTTTTTTGCTAATTAAAAAGGTTTTCAAGAAAGAAAATGTAAAGTCTCTTATGCACACCTGCACGTGTTTAAAAACACAGTAAAAAAGGGAATAAAAAAAAAAAAAAAGTTTTACAAATTAAAATAACTTTCTATTTGAATATATTTTAAATTGTAATTTTTTCCTGTGATGGCAAAGCTAATTTTTCAGTATATTTACTCCAGTCTTCAGTGTCACATGATCCTTCAGAAATCACCCTAATATGCTGATTTGCTGCTCAAGAAACGTTCTTATTATTATCAATGTTGAAAGCAGTATGCTGCTTATTATTTTTAGGAAACCATGACACTTTTTTTTGTTAGTTAGTATTGTTAGTTAGTAAAGTAATCCGTTACATTACACATTTAAGGTAATATGATCTGATTACTTTTTGATTAGTTTTAGATTACTTTTGACCTATCTCGTCTATGACATTGAATTAAATAGGATAATATTGTGCCATATTGATATAAAAATACAAAGAGCTTTGTTATCACCATCAACAAGTGCATTAAATATTACATTACGTCAGGGTTTCTCAGACTGGGGTTCGTGAAGGAACTGCAGGGGGTTTGTGAGTTTAATGAAAAGCAAATAATTAAATAAATCATAAAATATTTAAATGAAAATAAATAATTTTAAAATAATAAAAATGTGTTTTGAAAGACGAAAGCCTTCCAAAGACAGCAATAAATGACTTGTTGAGTGATAATTCAAATAATAATCAAATGTTTGTCAGGAGTTGAATCGATGTGCAATGTTGAGGAGAGACACTTCTTAAAAATAAAATGATTTCTGTAAATCCAGTTGTCAAATGCTTTAATGCTTTGTTTCCAAACATTTTTCCATGTTATAGTCTCTCTGTAAAAAAAAAAAAAAAAAAGTTGCCGCCTTAAATTTTAAGTACAACCAACCTAGATGTTTAAGTAATTTTAACTTAAATTACATTCAACTGACTTACAAAAATGAATTGAATCTTGTAAAACTTAAAAATGTCTTAACTTATTTTGATGAGTTAAAGCAATGTAAAAACATGTTGTCATAACGTATTAATCATATGTTTACAGTGTGTGTGCAATTTTACAAAACTAGAAGACTTTCTGAATGTAAATAAGCAATATGTTTTTTTTTTGTTTGTTTTTTTTTTTAGAAAAGAACATTTAAAACATGAAAAAAAAAAAGAAATTGGGAGAATCAATAAATTATGAATGATTTACTGCCATTGTGTAAAAAAAGATGTAATCAAGTCATCAATAAAAAAGTAACTGTAGTCTAAGTATTTTAAAAAGTAATTTAATCTAATTACAAGTACTTAATTTTTGGAATCTAATTACGTAATCCAGATTACATGCAGTGTGTCATGTAACACAACCAGCCATTCAACTGAGTTACAGTCATGAGTTATGCTGTCATGACAATCAGCTGTCAATCAAGACAATCTTGTTTTGGGTTTCTGTTAAACATGCAAAAACATGATTGGCACTGTACTGCGAGTTTAAAGGCTACGAGTAAAAAAAAGGTGCTCATATAAAAAGCTCACGGGTGCTCATCTCTATTCTCTCAAAACCGCCACATGAAATGTTTCAGGGCTATTTACAAAAAGTCTGGCTTTGGCACACTGCAGCAAGGGCAATCAGAGCAGACGTTCCTCTGTGGAGCGAGGTTCTCTCTGGAACGAATGACTGCAGTGGTCAAGTTTGGAGCCCTGGCAGCCCGAGTGTCCTGGAGGTCTGGCACTCGTGTGTGATCGGGCCTCTTCACACTGTAATTAAACTGCCGTCCCTCAAAAGTCTGTCAACACAAGAGACCGTTCCAAGAGAGAACTGAATGCCAAATGCACTGTCCTCTATATAGTCTGATTATAGTGCCCAAGCTATTTCTCTTCTTATATCTTTAAACTTCAGTGCTAATCCTATTGCAAATATCAATAGTGAAGTGTATTAGATTTTAGCTGCCATCACATGAAAGGCAAAATGATGATGCCCTTCATCCTGGTTGCATCTAATGCATTTCTGTTTTTATAAGGCCAGTATTGGCAGCGGTTATCTGTTTAGACTGATCCGAAATCAGTTTTGAAGAAATAATGCAATAGTTTATGGCCTGACAAAGAAATCTGCTCACTGTTTAGCAAGTATGGATCGATACTGAAATATTTCAATGGTGCAAGACTGCCACCTGCTGGTAATTTCGTCATTACATCCGTGCTGTTCACATTTGTTCAGAGTTTTTGAGCAACACTGCCAATAAGTCTGTTGGATGGGCAAAGCAACCATCTGTTACCATATTCCTTGTTATGTTTAACAGAGCATACTTCAGAATGTGCCTTCCCCTAATCACTGTTTTGGCACACTGTGAGACTTTGTAATCTTTTATTATTTTAATCGTGCGTCCATATGTTATTTGACATGTGATTTAAAGGGGTCCTATTATGCTTTTCCACTTTTTCAACTTCAGTTAGTGTGTAATGTTGCTGTTTGAGCATAAAAAATATCTGCAAGGTTACAAAGCTCAAGTCCACTCCAAAGGGAGATCTTTTATTGAACAGAATACCCTTTTCAAGAACTACAACAAACGGCTCGTTTGGACTACAATGCGATTTTTCCGGATCTTATGAAGTCACAATGTTTCTCATTTAAATAATCCCTGCCCATGGAATAAGCACAAAAAAGGATGCGAGGCCTTAGAGGCAGAGAAGACAAGTGCTGTCGCTGTCAAAGAGACGCTGTTTTTTCCCACAACGCTTCTAAAACTCATTTGTTTGACCTTCCTAAGGCTGATGAACTTTAGAGTGGTTATTTTATTTATCTGTTCCTGAACATTATTACCCCAACGTTTATCTGTGCGCTGCACATTTTATGGAGAACAGCTTGTTTTCTGTAGCTTTTGTAAGTTCTCACTTTTGTGACACAGTTCACGGTTCCTTAGGAAAATTAACCATGGATTTGTGATCGATTACAGTTTATTACCTTAGTTTTCTAACAAAAATCACAATTAAATGGTGCATAACATCACATCTATAATGTATAAGAAAATGACAAAAAACACACCACTCTGAAACATCCTGTGAAATCCGTTCTGCGTGATCCTCTTATTCGTTAACATTGTCAGGGTCTGAAATTGAAATTGACGACACCCTTAATATTTACACTAGAGAAGAAAACCAGTCATAAGTCGCACGGGTATATTTGTGGCAATAACCAATAATACATTGTATGGGTCAAAATTATCGATTTTTCTTTTATGGCAAAAATCATTAGGATATTAAGTAAAGATCATGTTCCATGCAGATATTTTGTAAATTTCCTACTGTAAATATATAAAACATTTATTTTTGTGAGTGAATGCATCACAATCGCGAACATAAATGAAAAGGTGATTTTCTCAATGTTTCGATTTTTTTACACCCTCAGATTCCAGATTTACAATAGTTGTATCTCGGCCAAATATTGTCCTATCCTAACAAACCATACATCAATTGAAAGCTTATGTATTCAGCTTCCAGATGATGTATAAATCTCAATTTCATAAAATGGACCCATGTGACTGATTTCGTGGTCCAAGGTCACATATACTCTCATATATATACTTGCTTTTCGCACCATTTGTCACTTGTTTTAGAGAACTGCAGCCCAACCCTCTTAAAACTGTGGTAAAGCTCTCATGCATAGCTATATGCAAAGGTCAAAGGTTTTTTTAAATATTTTATTTGAAAATATCGAAATTTGATCTGAAACCAAAATGTATGAAAATCAGAAAGAATGAAAAAAAGACAGGTCTGTCTTGAAAGGTTTATACATTATCCCCTGATTTCACAGACTAGGCTTAAAGGGATAGTTCATAATGAAAATTTTGTCATTAACTTACCCTCAAGTTGTTCCAAGCCTGTATAGATTTCTTTTTACTGTTGGACACAAAATAAGATATTTTGAAGAATGTTGGTAATGTAACCAGACAGTTGACGGCATCCACTGGCTAGCCTCGACTGGTTACCCACATTCTTTAAAATTAAAAGAAAGAAACTCATACAGGTTTGGAACAACTTGAGGGTGGTTCAGTGATGACACAATTTTCTAGCCTAGTCCCAGATTAAAATGCTTGTTTGAGCTGTTTTAACTTAAAGCAACTTGCACTTATATATATATTAAAATATGCCACTGCCATTGTCTCAAGATGCACACAGTAAAAAAAAATAATTATAATTTTTTTAAGACACATTTATAAAAGCTACTAAAACTTAAGCTACTTGAACTAATCCAAGTCCTGTCTCTGAAATCAGGCCTTTAGGTTTTTGATCTTTTGGGCCTTGACTATCCTTCTCAGAACCACAGGAGAGAAAAGCTTTATTATTGTGCTCTACACTCCTCAGTGATACACTTTAGCCTACAGTGTCATTCATACTAAAATATAACTGTTGTTTTTGTATAGCTGAGTCTGCTGTCAGTTGCCTGTACATGTTCTGGGTGTGTAATACATATTTTGTTAGGTGTAATTGTGCTTGCTTGCTTGCTTAAAGCCTAAATACTGTATATAATGACCATAGACAAACAAATGAATCGGGTAAATAATAGTTTATAATAAAATCCTATCCTAAGTATTGTACAAAACAGATGAAGATCAGAGAACAAGGACAAAAGTAGTAAGATATCTGCATAATGAAAGAAGAAGAGGTGGAAGAGATGAAGCATAAGAAAAGCATAAGTGAAGAGCAAAATAAGAGCAACGAATAGCCTATATGCAGGAAACCTACAGCCTCTTAAACTTATGTTTTGGGCTAATAATAAAAGGTCAAACAGACTTATCCATTGTGTCATTGGTTTACCCTGCTGAGGTGAGATGGACATTTAATGATACACGTACTGCATTGTTTTGTTTCAAAAAGTTAAGAAATTGCAGCTGTAATAGGCCACAACTCTATACGCATTCAGCGTGAGATTCACGCAATTGACACTTTTCACACGCTCTCACACCACACATCCATTTTCTCACGCAGAGAAAAATCGTGGAGCAAAGAGGACACTGACACCGACAGACTAGACAGAGCAGGTTACTTTTGATATGAAAAAAATTCTCAGCTCTCAGGTTCTGTCCATTTTATTACGACATTCAGACAAAAAATACCATTTTGGCGCTTGTAAATGTGACGTGACAGACCGCTGTAGCGCCTCAGTTAAGGTAAACCGATCATCTTTTACTTTTTATTTTAAAGATACAGTACAACTTACCGAAAGGTATATGCCTCATACATAGGGTGACCAGACGTCCTGAAAAATTCGGGACAGTCCCGAAATCTAAACTGTTGTCCCGAATCCCGAATCCGGTCCTAATTGTCCCGAAAATTATACTAAAGCAAAATCTTGAGTAGTTATTGTCTGATAAAACATGAAAAACTTGAGTCGTCCTGCAGCCAGCCCCCGCTGCTCATTGGCTGCAGAATCTTTTTTTTTAAGCTCTACAAAGATACATTAGGTGCGAATTTAGATATGCACTGATAAGCTAATTTTCATTCATTCGTTTCGTTGACATGGCTGGTGTACCGGAACCCCAATAAAAAAAAGCTAAAAAGCAAAAACGTCTCTGCAGGTACCGGGAGGAGTGGGTGGGGAAGTATTCATGGATTGCCACAGCCTTAAGCGATGAAAGTAAAGCGTTCTGCAAAGTGTGTAGGAAAGAGTTTGGTGTTTCTCGCGGAGGGGAGGCAAATGTTAGGCTGCATGCTAGCAGCAAACTACACTGTACCAACACCGCGACAGAACAGACCAACACTTTGGTCTCGTCCTTTTTTAAGAAGCAGGATGATTATAAAATAGCTGCTGCTGAGCTGACCTCCGTGTTCCACTGTGTGACCCACCAACAATCATCGCTTGACTGAGCGATGAAGTCAACACCAAAACTGTACTCTGATTATTTCGGCTATAGCTAAAGTCGTCAGCTGCGGCCACACAAAAGCTGAATCACTGGCCAAAACACTCCATTTACCATAATCTAAAAAAAAACAACAGCAACATCCTGCCCGCAAACTGCCCAGCTCACATTACACACAATGCAGTAAAACGTGCCAGCAATGCACTGCAAACAGATGTGGAGACTGTGGAATCATTCAACCATTTCAGCTGTCCTGCCAAGAGAGCTTCCACCCTCAAAGAAATGTTTGAATTTGCTGACATGGAGTACCATACACTGTTGCGCCACGTCCAGACATGCTGGTTGAGCCTGCTCCCTGCAATTGACAGGCTTGTCAACACCTGGCCAGCTGTGCGGAGCTACTTCTTCAGATGGAGGGCGAGCTTGACTTGGATGAGCTCTACCATGAGAGCGGTGTTCTGAAAGAGATATTGCCTCATCTGGAGATACACAGTCACCCTGTAGGTGAGCTTTGGGCACAAGCACCCAGGAGCAGGTATGCCAAGTATGCCACAGTATGCCAAGCTACTGTCTTTCATTTTGAGTATCTCCGTGAGCAATACATACTCAGAATGGGTATTTTCAATTATGAAGAAAAATAAGAGCAACGAATAGCCTATATATGTTTTGGGCTAATAATAAAAGGTAAAACAGACTTATCCATTGTGTCATAGTTGGTGCACCCTGCTGAGGTGAGACGGACATACACGTACTGCATTGTTTTGTTTCAAAAAGTTAAGAAATTACAGCTGTAATAGGCCACCACTCTATATAAATGACATTTATATAGATCAGATTGCAGTGTTGGCAATATTTTAGGTGCCTGGACCGATGTGAGAAACAGGTGCTCATTTAACCTGGTCCGCAGCGAAATCAAAGTAAAAATTAATTTGGTGATGAATTGTGCAGTTCCATAAATACATCCTGGGAAAGACGGGAGTGCTGGCAGCAGTGAAAACCTCTGCGAAATATGCTGGAGTATATCTATGGAAGTAAAATAATGCCAAATGTTTTTGAAACAAAAAAGCCTGCTGAATTGCACTACTTGAAAAAAATAGGCATTGCATTAACCATGCTTGCATTTTAATGCATTGTATTTTTAGGGCTTGCATTTTTATGGGCTGAAATTCAACATGGTTGAATATTTAAGCTGTGAATATTTCAATTAAAAACATTTCAAACACATTTTCATTATTAAAAATTCAATAATCCATATTCACCTTTCATATTTCACTTCCAAAATATTCAAACTGTTTAAAAATACAACCTATAATATTCAACGGGCATTTTTTGGTCCATTTTATTTCGCTTTGCAAATTCGCTTCCACAAATTCAGTGGTTCAAATTCGACAGTACATTCAACATTGACATCCAGGACATGCAAGCGCGTGTTGTTGACGAAGACCAGAGCAACAGTTAGAGCAAGCCATTCATTCATAAAATAAAAATGATTATCTGTGTCAGTATATATGCGGAAAAGATGATAAAGACACAAAAGCTGTGTTTATGTTTCATTCAATAATTTCATTGTTACTTTCCCTGTGTAGCCTACATGTCATCAGCTTTCTCTACCATGAACAGGATTATAATCGGTTTCCCTCAATACCTCATACTCAAGGATTCCCCTTCCGTCGAGACAAAACGCTTTATACAGTAGCTTTATGGACTAATACAGTGATATAAAAGACCAAACTCGCACCTTATTGGGAATGTAGGCTGTAGGCTACTATATCAGGCAAGCAGATGGACTCAAAATATGAACTTAACGTGCAAAGTTTCATGCTGAGCGTTTCGTGATATACTGGCATAAAATCAACACTTGATCAATTAATACTAACACTTTCTTTTCTCTTCTCTTCTCTTCCTCTCTCTCTCTCTCTCTCTCTCTCTATATATATATATATATATATATATATATATATATATATATATATATATATAATATAGTATGCCTGGCTACGTGTATTGCATTATCTTAAACTGGGAAGAATCATAGCACTTGCATATTGTTGTCCTCCTATTGTTAGTTTAACTGTATCACTTTGGATAAAAGCGTCTGCTAAATGACTAAATGTAGCCTAATAAATATAAAATTTGCTTGACATTGGACATTTGCACATTTATGGACCGTCTCCAAAGTTGCATACAACATTGGCATACACGTTTCTAACTTCAATAGCAAACTTTAATTTATTTGAATAAATATCCAAAGGGTGCGCAGTAGGCCTATGCCTGACACTAAATTAACACTTTACAGTTGGTTTTATGACTGCAAGTCGTTCTATTCAAATGCTATTGAAGTTAGAAACGTGTATACCAATGTCGTATACACTTTATTATTTTCCCTAAATGTGCGAATGTCCAACGTCAAGCCAACTTTATGCCAGTCTATCACTGGGAAACGCTCAGCATAGCCTGCATGCAGCACATCGCCACAATATAAAGTTAAGGCAACTAAACAACCAAGATAAATATATGTCAACCTCAAAAATGTAACATTGGATCTGTATATCCGCATCGGGGAATAACATTATAATCTCGTTCACGGTAGAGAAAGATGCATGTAGGCTACAAAAGTAACCGTGAAGACACTGAATTTAACATAAAACCGCCGTCATAATAATCACAAATACACTTAGATTGCTGTAAATGAGTTTTATGAATGACTGGCTTGCTCTAACGGTTGCTGCTCTTCGTCAACAACACGCGCTTTTGCACCTCCTGCTGGTGAGGTCGACTAACAGCAGATGGAGAGTATGCTCGGCAATCTACTGCTTTTCCTGCAGTTCTTGGATGTCAACGTAGAACAGAAATTGCCTGTTGAATATTTTAGGTTGTATTTTTTAAACAGTTTGAATATTTTGGAAGTGAAATATGAAAGGTGAATATGGTGGATTATTGAATTTTTAATAATGAAAATGTGTTTGAAATGTTTTTAATTGAAATATGCGCAGCTTAAATATTCAACCATGCTGAATTTCAGCCCATAAAAATGCAAGCCCTAAAAATACAATGCATTAAAATGCAAGCATGGTTTACAAGTAGTGCAATTCAACAGGCTTTTTTGTTTCAAGAACATTTGGCATTATTTTACTTCCATATATATCTATGTATATGTACTTATATGAATAAAATATGTTTAGTTCAGGTTTGAAATTCATTATCTTTTATTATTAAATAAAACAAATACAATTATTAGGCTATGTAGTCTAATAATACTAAAGTAATAATACCAGCTGATAGGGCTCTCTGTATGTTTACAGCATTATGTGAGATATATTTTTTCTTGAGAAAAATTAACATGTAGGCTATCTACTGTAGCCTAATATTTATCCGAATGAGTCAATATTGAATCAAGATTAAAATCAAATCCCAAGAACTGAACTGAAATCATAAAAATTGTGTTAAGCAATAATACAAACAGTAGCCTACCAGTCATTGTACCATGTACACATTGTACTTAAGAAAATTCTGTTTAGTTACCAAATGTTTTGACAATCACAATTACACCTATTGTGATGCAAATTGTTGTTGTTTTTCAGTTCCTAAAATGTTATATTTGTGATTATTCTGAGAAGTGGTGCATGGGTCTTTTTTCTTTACTGCATACTCTTCTAATTTAACGAAACAATACAATACTTAAATTATTTGTCATTATAAACTTTTTGGTACAGTGTTTAGAACATATTGTGTCTATATGTTTATTCTCAAGCTGGGCCAGTGGGTCCACATTAGAGGAGAGTGGAGAGGAGAGAGGACATGAGGCAGGAGAGGAATGTGA
The DNA here is from genome assembly GCF_963993115.1 of Abramis brama. NCBI lineage: Eukaryota > Metazoa > Chordata > Actinopteri > Cypriniformes > Leuciscidae > Abramis > Abramis brama. Next base: position 9,381,835 of record NC_139987.1, read on the forward strand.
AGAAGAGAGAGGAGATGAGAGTAGACAGGCGAGAGAAGAGAGGAAAAAAGACAGAGGAAAAGAAAGAACACATGGAGAGGATAGAGTACATGGAAGAATAGGAGAGAGTGGAGAAGTAAGAATATACACAGTAGAGGAAAGTGAAAACACTAATCAACAAATTGATTACTACATTCGTCCCCACCATGAAAGCTTAAAGACCTTTTTTCAGTATCATCCTCAACAAACATCAAGTAATCCAGTAGTGCAAAAAATGTTCTGGTGCAAGGATGGCACTAATAGAAGGTGGCTTACTTACCGCCAAGAACGTCATGCATCATGGCAAAATGCTATGCAGACAGAGCAAAGTCAACTGACAAATCTCCCTTCATAAGTGGTATGACTGGAAACATGTGCATCAGCGCATGAACATGAAAGAGGAACCTCTTAGAGGAACATGAAAAGAGTATGGCTCACAAAACTTGTGCAGAAACATACTTTTTATATACCTCTAAATCTGATGTGAAAGACTTACTTAGTGGAAGTCAGTTGTCCTCACACAGGAAACAAATCTGAAAGAAACGACAAGTACTGGAGCATGTAGTTGATGTTGTAAAGATGATTGGCAAAAGAGGCCTTAGCTATAGGTCAGAGAATGAGGCTGCATACATGCTTGATGACTTCAATATTGACCATGGTAACTTCTTGGAGGTTATAGTCCTGTTAAGCAAGTATGACATCTGTCTAAAAGAGCATTTAAAGGAATGCATTAAACAATCCAAGAAGATTCATCAAACTGGGGCAAAAGGCAAAGGTTCCCTGGTTTCGTTACTGTCAGCAAGAACTGTTAATTCTGTCATTAACACCATTCTGCAGCTTATCCAGGAGACCACTGTGAGAGACATAAAGAATGCTGAAATGTTCTCACTTCAGATTGACACCACGCAATACATCACCTCACAAGACCAGTGTTCTGTTGTTGTACGATATGTTACAGACAACATTTACGAAAGGCTTATCAGCATTGTCAAGTGTAAGGAATCTACTGGACAATATTTTGTCAGTCTTGTTTAAGAGCTTGCTGAGAAGCTCAATTTAGACCTGAGCAAGTGCATCGGACATGCTACAGATGGTGCTTCTAATATGCAAGGCCAATACAAAGGCTTTTCTACTCAGATGTCCAAAGTGGCACCAAATCAAGTGCATGTTTGGTGTTATGTGCATGTAATCAACCTAGTTCTGGCTGACACAACCCAAACAGTAATAGAAAGTGGTTCACTGTTTGCAGTTCTCAATGATATTGCTCTGTTCTTTCGCGAGTCATACAAAAGGATGAATGTGTGGGAAAGTGAGAGCCAGGGCTTGCACCAGAGGTGACGCTCACCAATTGGCGAGTGGGTGGGTGGTGGGTCAAAGATAATGCTCTCAGGAAAGTGTTTGGATCATTTGCAAATCCAGATAATTGTCTCTATAATAATAATTAATAATTCATTACATTTATATAGCGCTTTTCTCGGCACTCAAAGCGCTTTACATAGAAGGGGGGATCTCCTCAACCACCACCAATGTGCAGCATCCACCTGGATGATGCGACGGCAGCCATATTGCGCCAGAACGCCCACCACACACCAGCTTACTGGTGGAGAGGAGACAGTGATGAAGCCAATCAGTATATATGGGGATGATTAGGAGGCCATGATGGACAGAGGCCAAGGGGCAAATTTGGCCAGGATGCCGGGGTTACACCCCTACTCTTTCGAAAGACATCCTGGGATTTTTAATGACCACAGAGAGTCAGGACCTCGGTTTAACGTCTCATCCGAAGGACGGATGTCCTATGTGGATGTCATCCTTGCATTGACAGCAATACAAGAGGACATGACCATGAAAACAACTGCTCGCGTTCAACCACAAGGATTTGTTGAGGCTCTGCTTAAGTATGAGATGATACTGACAGCAAAAACCTTCCTCAGGATATTTGAGCAGACATCACCAATGTCCAAATACCTCCAAACACAAGGGATGGATATTTTGTCTGCCCACAGGATGGTTATGGCAACACATGAAAGCCTGAAAAGCATGTCAAGAGACTTTGCCTCAGTCAATGCAGCTGCAGGGAAATTTGTTCTGTGGGCAAGATTCCTCATGCTGAAACTGTCACAAGTCCAGAAAAGGTTTATGAAGTCACAGTCCATAATCAGATCATGGACACAACTACTGAGACGTTGCACAGGAGGTTTCTGGGTCACGGAACACTCTATGCTGACCTTGAATTTCTAGACCCCAGGAAGTTCACTCAGTTAAAGACGTCCTCTCTTCCACCATTGATGTTCCAAGAGCTCAGAAAATGTCTGTTGAGGTTTGACAGTGAAGCAACTGCAGGGAATTTACAATGTGAATTTAGAAATGTTGCTCTACAGTGGGAAAAATTTAAAATGTACAAGGTCAAAACATTGGAAGACAAGACCGAAGATGAGGGGGTTGAAATCCGATGCAAGGAGTGTTCCTCGTGTAAAGAATGCCCACTGTGTTGCTACCAGATTCTCGGGAGGTTCAATCTGATGTCAAATGCCTACCACCTCCAAGGTCTGGCATACAAGTTCCTGCTCACCCTGTCCATCACTCAGGTTGCCTGTGAACGTACGTTTTCAAAGCTTAAGTTCATTTTTTTTTTCAACGCTTAAGTTCATTAAAACCAGACTGAGAAGCAAGCTCTCACAGGAGCACTTGGAAGATTTTATGTTGATGGCAACGGAGAGGGACATCCTTTTCTCTCTTGACTCTGATGTGATCATTGACAAAGTTGCAGAGAAAAGTGAACTGTTTACTAAGCTTCTTTTACAGCAGAAATTGTGTACCCTAAGCATTTTTTTTTTTTTTATTAGAATAATAAGCAGCACATAAATTAAGACCTTTAGTTATTTACAATAAAGCCTGATAAAATCATTTGCATTTCTTGTTTATTATTTTAATCGTTTTTCTTGGTTTTGATAGTAAATAATTCTAATCAGTCATTTTACATGCAGATTAATGCACGTATAGACATGCAGTGTGTGTGTGTGTGTGTGTTTACATGCGTAGTGGGCTGGTCTGGATGAAGTCCAGGGCTGAATTTTTGTCTCAGTCCAGCCCTGGTGCACCAGCTAGTGACTGGTCAATGTCAGATAAATGAAAATAGATACGGGGTGTTGTTTTGACACCTTTAAGACCTTAAAAAAAGATCTTGCATTATTTCATGTCTGCAGAGATGGAAACAGACATATTTTGATACAAAGGCACATCATCACATAATCAATTCTTATGGAAAATGCACCCACTTGATCTTACAGCACAGAAGAGACACCAAAGACCTTACATTTAGAAATAATCAAACATATCAGAGCAGCATACAGTAGAAAATATATAAATAAATGTTTAAAGAAATATGAAAAAAGAAATAAGATGTTTTAAAACCATTTTAAGACCATTTATGCGTCTATGATTTCCATACTGGTTGTGGTTGAATGTTTGTGTTCGCTTACTTCCCTATTAATTTGGAGTATAATTTCACATCCACAGCTGCCCACACAGCCAGTGAGCCAGGCAAGATGATCACCGTAGTTTAGTTACATCATCATCCCACAGCATCCAGCAATGAATGGCCAGTGCTGATGACGTCACCACAGGGCGGGGTTGCGCCATTTTGAATGTTGAGAGAAGTGCAGGAGCAGGAGGAGGATAGAGCTGAGGAGGAGGGTGGGTTGCAGGAAGAAAGCCAGAGAAAGCTTAAGATTTAAGAGTGAACTAAAGGACTACCGAGAAGAGCTTCTTTCCGAGGTTCGTCTTCATCCATTCCCAGACGAACTGCTTGCAATAAAATAAACCCGGCAAAGTTATCTGGATAGTTCTGAGACCAAAAATTAGCAGCAGCAAGCGAAGGTAAGAGCCGGAAGTGACGAAATAGCGGGCCCTGAAGCGTGATTTTCCTTCAAAATACAACTAGAATAATCTGAACTTTTATTAAAGTTTAATATAAATATTATGTAATAAAATGGAATAATGTGAAATAAAGCTTTTTGTTATATATATAATTACATTGTAAATATTTTATTTTCAAAATGGTGTAATGATATTTATTTTATATGGCACATCAAATAATCACTAATAATCTAAATAAACGGCACTCTGAAATGAAGTTATTTGGTATATTTTACATTCACTTCAGCATCATGATCTCGGTATGATGTATTAATAGATTTGTAAATAATGTATCAATTTAAGGCAGATTAATATATGAATTTAATTAAGTTTTTATTTTCAAAAATGTTAATGCAATTTTATACTGTGAATCAAATTATGGGAGTTCTTGTATCTTTAATGTGTGTGTGTGTGTGTTTTTCTTTTCTTTTTTAATGAAAATCAAAAAGAACATTCAATGTTGGCACATCATGATGTACATCAAGCATCTTTAGACAGAATAAAATGGGCATTGCTCCACTGCACGGTGGCAAAACACCAGAGATGCCTGCTATATAAAGTTCTTTGGCATCATTTACCTTCCCTTCAGTATTAAATATTTCAGTATAATTTACTGTTAAATGAGTTGATTGAAAAATAATGTACAGATTGATAGATAGGTTCAAGGAAGAATCTATCAGCCCCAATGGATGAAGAAAATAATAAAATAAATAATACGCATGAATACATTGTTACAGTAGACAATACAGATTTCCAGAAACATTGCATTGTGCAAATATGTATATATGAATCCATGTAGGCAGACAAGACCCAGAAGTGCCTCTTGAAAAACTGTAATGGAAAAACAGGTGACTCTTGGTATTCCAAGATTTGCAGAATAACTCATGGAATAGGTTCCTTGCATACAGTACAGGAGGACTTTGCTGTCAGTTTGTTTTCCTTGCAAAAAGGAAAACTGTAACACAGCAAATAATTCTGTGTTACTTGAATCAGGGTTTTTCGATCTTTCAGATGCCACGGACCACAGAATATGATCATGCTCATGTGAGGGACCACATCCTTAAATTTAAAAGACAGCTATATATTTACACATATAAATTCCCATTTATACTGTGATTTTTATATATATATGGGGGGGGGGGATTACTGAGAATGCAGTAAATCTCGTTACCAATCAGATGTTCATTCACTTTTATCACTAAATCTAGTAATTCGATTTGCTTTTTGTTCCCTTTTTATTTAGATTGCTACATTTTTCAGAAGTCCAAGCACTCTTATTTTGAAAAACTGCATTTCCGGCGGCTCTCTTGGAAATCTTGCCCTGGTCGCTGCCTTCACACTGCTTATCAAGACTAGGGTCCGACATCGCCACTCTCGCCATGGCAGGTAACTTGACACGTTTATGAGCTGCTCAAGCAGAGATTGCATGAAACCAATGTGATTATAGCCATTTCTTCTATCTGTTAGAGTGAGCGCAGCGGTTGTACGGAATCCATCATCGGAATCTCTGATTCACTGACAGTAGCCTTAGCCATGTAGCTGCCTCGTTTCCCTCCAGTTAGCCAGCAAATCATATTTCAGTCGGTTTTACTCATAATGTAACCAGCGTTTGGGCTTGTGTTCAGCGGTACTGAGGCTTCTCTGTGATCGTGCTTGGTGTTTTACTGATGAGCTGCATTTGCGTGGGAATCTGTCTGGCTAACCCACTCATCAATTGTTAGCGGGGATGCGCGGTCAGGCTACGTGATTTTTAATATGTCGGTTATACAAATGAATCGGCGTTGGGTAACATGTCCTGCTTCTTCTTCTGTATATATGTACGTATCACCTGGCCTGATGTATAAATCTACTCGACATCTCGGCCTCTTTAAATCGTCACCTCCATTAAACTAGCGAAGTTTAACCGGCATCTGCAGAGTCATGTGGAGTCAATCCTCCGCGCGCTTCCCTCTGTGTCTTTAAACCGTTAAAATCACCGAGATCCGCATGAATGACAAACCTAAATGTTTTCCTCTGTCTAGCATTTTAGTGCATTAGTCTTATATTCAAAAGATATAAATCTTAAAGATTAGTCGTGACGCTAAAGGGGTGGGTGGATTCAGGTTTTATGGTTTAAGAATTGTAATAGATTTTTTATAATTGAATTTATGTTTTCATATTTTAAGAATTTATACACACACATACATGCATACATACACACACACACACACACACACACACACACATATATATATATATATATATATATATATATATATATATATATATATATATATACACCCACACACACGTGCATACAAGTATTCGGTTTTAACAGAATTTACCAAAAAATACTGAGTTATGGTAGTGAAGTACTATTACTCAAATACTTAGGGCGTTTGTTGATTCTGTCATTCGGTCTCCTGTAGCCACTTGCCCCGTGAACAAACCCAACCAGTTTCGCTCTGCCTCAAACAGCCACTCGGGATTTGCCTCAGCCCAATTCTCCACCTCATTAAAAAATGATGCAAGAGCTATCTTTAAAAATTGATATGAATTATTGCGAGTGTAGACCCTATTATAGTATTGTTTCCTAACATTTTTGGGTGAAGGAAGGGTAAATTTGGTTATTCAGACAAGAGCTCTCTGCCTCATTTTCACGCTGACTACTGTGCATCAGTAGTGCCATCGTCAGTGTAGGATTACTGTTATTTTTCTTATTTTGTGCTATGGGAGGTTTTTTTTTTTTAATATTAAATCCAATATAAATGTTCCTTATAGGTTTCTCATATTGTTTTAACCTGCTTTTCTGATTTCAGGAGCCGGAGGCGGGGGAAACGATGTGCAGTGGTGCTTTTCACAAGTGAAAGGGGCGATCGATGATGACGTAGCCGAAGGCGAGTACCTGTCTGAATAGTATCTTCCTGTCTAAGCGGGGGATTCATGGACAAGACTTTATGCCGATAATCAAAGTACAATCAGAAAGACGATAGTTGTGTCCCAAATACTGTGTTCTACACTAGTGGTTCTCAACTGGTTTGTCCATGGGACCCATTTTCCCATGGTCATTAGGCCATGACCCAATTTTTTTCGAAATCTGACATAATTCCTAAATGTATGTATCGGGCCTAATACTAACTTTTTTTTCCACACCTGCCAATGAAAATGTACTGGCCATAAATATTTTTCACCGGCCATGAAACGGCAGTAAAAGCAGTAATGACACCAAAATTTTAGATACCAGTGAAAATCACAATCCTCTATTCCAGTTTTGATACCACAGCTAAAACAATGGAATTGTTTGGAATTTGGAAACCTTACCATTCTGCTATGCAAGGAAAACTGCTGCTTTGAGTACATTAAGTGTCCAACTTTTTTCGCTTAGTGCATCATCCAGGTATTTAATGTGCACTACTTCTAATAGGAATTGTCAGTGTGAACACTACAAAATGAGCAGTGCACATATACACAAATTGAGACAGTTGTTATGCTTATTAACAGTGCTAGACAATGGTGAAGGGAACAGCTTGCATATCGGACTAGCTTCCTCTTAACAGCAGGATGTCAAGTGGTAGATTGTTTGACCTGTAATTCTTCAGACCTCACTCTCCAAGAGTCCTGCCGCCCATTGTGTCTCTAGCAGCCAGTCGGCTAATTTCAGACATTAAGCTTGGATGCATGTTAAGTTCTCCGCAGTGCAGTGCATTTTTGTGTAAGCTGCTTAAGAAGCTACAGTTTGCACTTTCCAGTGCCTATATTAGCAGCTTCACTGTGAAAGGTTCTTATGTCTCAATTACATAGGTCTGGATCTTGTTTACTAAGTTACAACGGTCCATGTTTATGCTAAAGCTGATTGTGAATCTTGAATTCTGTGAAGGGTGATGGTTTTACAGTGATTTTGTAGATTTGTTTTGTCTAGCATTGCATTATTTGAAAGGTTTTTTTTTTGCCGCTCAATCAAAACCACAGTCAAACAAATTTGTAAACTTAAAAATAGAATGTAATTATGCATAAAGATGCACAAAATCCACTGCGAAAAGAACCACTGCTCTAAAGTGTCAATAGTGTTGTGCAACAAATATATATTATAAATATAAATATATAGCAAAATCTCTAAAATTGTATATGGTCACCACAATATATATCGTCATACCGCCCAGCCCCACTTATGATACTCATAAGCAGCCTCATAACTATTTTGTATAATTTGATCATGCTTTGCACTGACAGTAATAATGTCGTACTTTCAGCTCCACTTAACATTTTTTCCATGTTTAAATACATTGAAAATATCTTTCCTCAAATTCATTGCAGAAAAAGTCTGCAGATTCCGTCTAGAAGAGAAACTAGTCTACTGACACTAGTCTATTTTCAGTAAACCCAACAACATCATATTATTCATGATGTTGGTTAATTATCTCACAAAGTATAGGATATATCATAGATATTCAATATATCACCGAGCCTTACTGCCTCTCATCCATAGCTGTAAACTTGTAATGTCATGATGCCATATGGATAATCAGAAGGTTCTTGATCTTTGCAGATCTTTGCCTGAAGTCTGCACACGTTGTTAAGGCTCTTGTGCTAGTTTCCAATGGGATGTCATCTTATCAAAATGTCTTCCGGCCTGATTCAGTGACTTTCTTTTGAGTTTTGCACGCACTAAAGGGGGAGGGGGGTCAGACTTACACAAAGGACCCTTACTTTATTCTTTTCTCCTGCGTTCTTCTGCTCTAATGGTTTAAAAAGGGTTAAATTGGTATGAGTCAGTCTACAGCCCATCCATGACTGATGCAGCGGTCTCAAAAGTGTGTGGCAGGAATCTAGGTTACAGATTTGCGTGTCACTGTGCCGTTGTATCATCAGAATCATTTCATTGAGTCAGTCAGTGACTCTCTTACCTCTGATGCTAATTATGTTTGAAGCAAACCGCACATTAAGTTATTATGACTCCTGTAGGTTTTTGTTTGGCAGAAGCCCAGTGGCTGTGAAGTAGGGCTTTGTTGAAAATACCGATTTCTGAACTGATTCAAATGTCTACTTTTAAATGAACCAATTTAAATGGAAAACAAATATTCTCAGATTGTTATCCACATAAAACGTGCAATTTAGGTGCGTCATCTACTGCGGAGATGAGTCAGCATCATTGACTTAATCTCTGCAGCCGAAAACATTAACAATAAATTATTAAAATGTTTAAACGTCTTCTGTTTTTTCACGACACGCTTATGATTACTTTTGCAGCTGCGCTGTGGCAAGCTATATTAGTGCTGGGCGGTATGACCAAAAATGTATCACAGTATTTTTCAATATTATACAGGTTTCACGGTATATGATGTTATTTTATTTTTGATGGTGTTAACCACATTTTCTACTGATTGAGAGAGGAAATACTGCAGTAGATTGACTTAGAATGCCATATTTTACTGCCATGAGTGAATATTGTAGAACAATTCCACACTAGCATTAAAGGGCACCTATTATGCACCTTTTCACAAGATAAGTAAAATAAGTCTCTGATGTACCCAGAGTGTATTTGTGAAGTTTTAGCTCAAAATACAGTTTTTTTACAGCATGTTTAAATTGTCACTTTTTAGGGCTGAGAAAAACGCACCGTTTTAATGTGCATCCCTTTAAACGTAGCCTCACAAGCTCGTTCTTCAGAGCCAGGACAATCTCATCTTAAAATATCAAAACACAAACTCTCAGTAGTGGTGTTCATTTCGACCCGGAGTCGGACAATAATGCCTGCAGAGTCAGAGGATGTATGCTGTATGGAAATAGAACAGGTATAGTTTAGTTTAATTACGGTTATAACTTATTTGTCATCTGCTTTTATACACTATTAATACAAGCCTGCTGTAGCGGACCCTGTCCGAATGATGGCCAAAAATATACTGATGAGTTCAGTGAAGTTTATTGTACATCACACAAAAGATGAAGCGTCAGTTTTACTCCAGAAAATCACCGTAAGAGCTGAATAAACACAGTATAAGAAGTGCACATTAAAGTCTTATCCATAAACTCTCTCTCTCTCCCTTTCATTATCATCAACATTCACAGCGAATTACACAAAACACTCGTTACAACTAACAGTTAACAAATATATACACACCTTTTCAGTGGGTGCTTAATAAACTGGTAAACTTTATATCCATAAAGCGACTCAGATGAACTGTAATAAAGTGCGCGCTCTCACTTTCATTTCTGCCGTGATCATTAACGTTAGGCCTATCGCTCCGGAGACTGTAAGCTGGATCACGAACAGTTGTACTGATCCATCCTCGAGTAACAATGAGAGTAAATGAAGATAGTTATGTTCATTCTTACATCCAACAACAAAACACTTCTACAAACACTACATTCTTGTCTACAGCTGCTGTAGCGTCGAAGCAATGTTGGACTGTGTTTAGCTCACTCAGGGCGGGTCTACGCTAAAACTGCAGTGTCAGTCAACAGTCGTGGGAGGGGCTTGTGCAAAAGTACGTCACATTGCCCTGAATCTGAGAACGGCTTGTTCTGGCACTGGGTGGATTTTTATCATTATAGGGTGGTTGTGTACACACACTGCCAACACACATTTATGTTCAACTTCAAACACCATGTAAAAGTGAATTTTGCATAATAGGTGCCCTTTAATACAGGTTTGCAAGGCCCCACAAAATGATGCTGTTTATAAAGAGGTGTCAGCAGGAGGTGGTTTCCCGGGTTACGGCTGTACACAAAGCAGCAGCTTAATCAGGGAAGATAAAGAAAGATTAAATGAAAATAACACCGAAACTTGTCTAAAGACAGTCCATTCCCTTTCAAAGACACACTCATATAAAAACACCCGCGCCTCGTTTTGAATTTGAAACGTGAAGTGCTGATGTCAACAATGTCAAAGCCTTTTGGAAAATCTATTTGTGGCGGGCAGTGTTGATATTGTGAACCAATGTATGGGAAACACTAATATAATTTGACAGTCATCAGTTAAAGTTTAACCTATCCATCTTCACCATCACGCTTAGTAACACACACAGATGTGCCTCACCACAGTTCAACAGCCTCTCAAACAGTGTCGCGCCACGTTCCAAACGTTGTTTAAGTGACATAAACCGGTATTGCAATAGATTAAAAATTCATATCATAACAAAAATAAACACCGGTATTCATTATGAACTGATATACCGCCCAGCACTAATGTATATTTACATAATGTTGTTGAAGAGCTAATCATGGTAGCCAATCAGACATATTTGAGGTGTATCAGATATCTCTGAGGTGTCGGAGGTGTTCACCATTCTGCTCAAAGCGTCACTTTTTTTAAATTTCAGTACCGAAGTCGGTACTTTTTGACAACACTAATAGAAAGCTTTTGAATTGAAATCGAATCGTGAAATTTGTACCCTACTGTTAAGATGGATCAAATGTCTGTATCTTTTGGGTGGGCGAGGGTGGAGGAAATCTAACAAATGTCGTATGCACATCCCCTTATATAGCCGACATCATCTCTACTGTGGAGTTCAACCACTCAGGGGAGCTGCTAGCCACAGGGGACAAAGGCGGTCGAGTTGTCATCTTCCAGCAAGAGACCGAGGTAAAGGATCAACTGATCCCACATTAAATCTGCTTTCATTCCCACATGTCTTTCTCACAAAAATGTATATTTCTTTTTCCAGAACAAGAGTCAGCCACAGTGCCGTAGTGAATACAATGTTTACAGCACATTTCAGAGCCACGAGCCTGAATTTGACTACCTGAAGAGCTTGGAAATCGAGGAAAAGATTAACAAGATCCGCTGGCTACCACAAAAGAACGCTGCACAGTTTTTGTTGTCCACAAATGGTTAGTAGAGCATTGGGGCATTTTGTAGGTTTGTTGTTAACGTTAACCCTGAGCCCTAGGAGTTCCAAGATTCGAGAAATGCTAGGGATTTATGTGATTTAAAAATGCCTGATTATGTAATTTATAATACCAGTAATAAAATGAAAACCATAAAAAAAAAAAACATTTTCTTAAAAAAAACAAAAAAACATTTATTTTTCATTATTAGGGTTGTCAGTGCATGTTAAATTATTTAAAATTATTCAAAATTAATTGCATTTCAGTATTTGCTGAAAATAGCTGCAAATTCTTATATATGGTTTTACATGACCCTTAATATCAAGTAACTAACTAACACATAATTTATTCATACGGCAGTTCATTCTGTTTTTTCTATTTTTTTTTATTTATTAATCACAGTTAAATTAAGATGCTAAACGATCACTTAATCTCTGGGTGTACTTGAATTCACATGGGTTTAAAAGTTCAGCACTTTATACAGACTGATTTATGATTATTTAATGATACTTATAATACAGCCAATACAGAATCCTCTATATATTCAACTGGAGATGCATTGGATCACTTCTGTGAGTTGATTTAAGCTCTGCAAATTCTCCAGTTTTTTCTCTGACTCACTGAAGCGTCTCCATGTTGTCTAAAAATATGAACTCTCTGCTGTGTTATGCAACCAGTGTGTATTTAAAACTCTCTTGAATGGATCGAACGCCGATCTTCTGTTCGCCCACATACGGGAGAAAGATATTTATGGGATAGAGTTCATATAAGACATGGGAAAAATAACCAGATGTTTTAAAAATTTGGTGAACTGTCAACTTGATTTGTTATGCCAGTCAAACTACCTCTTTTTATACATGAAAATTGGCTTGTTTTTTTCCCCAGTTCACATAATTAGTTTAGCATGAGTTGTAAGAGTCATCTGGAGCATCAGGAGATGACGTTGTTCTGTACCTTTGACTGCAGATAAAACTATAAAGTTGTGGAAGATCAGTGAACGTGACAAGAGACCGGAGGGATACAATCTTAAAGAGGAGGATGGGCGCTACAGAGATGCTGCTACCATCACAGCTCTACGGGTGAGTCATGCATGCTTGTCTACACTCAAGAACACTATATCAACAAAAAATTGCCCAAATCTGATCATTTCCATTATTCTTAGGTTTGCAGATTTTATGTATTTACATTACCATTCAGAAGTTATGAGTCTTATGCTGCATTTATTTGATCAACACTGCAGTAAATGGGGCTTATGAAATCCGTTTCCATTTTAATTTTTTGTAACAATAGGGCACCATGAATTTGATTTATTTATCTTTTTAAGGATTCATGACTTAATAGAAATGTATTATCAAAAAAGTAGGGGTGGGAATCTTTTACCATCTCACGATTCGATTCCGATTCTTGAGGCCACGATTCGATTCAAAATCGATTTTCGATTCAAAACAATTCGATTTTATTCATAATGATTTCTAATCAGGTTTCTGATCATGATCTACTCTCATCTGCTTTGCAATACAGAATGACAAACGGAGACATTAAAGTGTCTTTTTCACATTTATTAAGTTCAATTCTCAGGGAAGTGCCTTTTATCAAAAACATTGAAAAAATATTTTTACTTGGTACTTTTAAAGCAAAGTATTTATGATGACCCATAACGAACTTACTTCCAATACTTCCTATATTAATTGTATTAATAAAACAAATGGAAGTGATTTGGCAAGTCAACTGTAAGGTTACATTTGCCAGCATATGTCCCAACATTGCTGAGAACCAACAGGAAAATAAATGTGTGCCTGTACTAGCAGCATACTTGTAGTAAATTAATACAAACTTCAGCATATTCTGAATCTCTAGCATTTAATAATAGACTTCTAACCAACATCCTCTGGTTATTTCCAATGAGCAATATAATCCTTCAGACAAAAAAAAAACATTTTGCTGTAGCAAATTCACAAACAGTTTTCGTTCAAAAATATAGAATTATGTACCAGAAGCTATCATAACGTATAATGCTTGTGGACTTATGCATATTCTGAATAATTAGTAACATACAAAGTCTCTCTTGACTTATACACAACTAAATAATAAAGAGTTATGACTTGAAATGTTTGCTGTATACCACAATCAAAAATAGCAAAGAAAGTGAATGAACATTCTGCAGAGAGTAACTTACAGTCAAAATGTAACTTTTTGTGACTGGCATTGCACATATTGCATACAGATCAGATCGGTTTACACAGCATATTGATGTGAAAACTAAACAATACAGAAATTAGCTCTCATACAAAAAAATACTAAATAGATCACAATGAAATTGCCAATGTTCCATATGTTAGCTTTTAACGAAGACATTCTCTGGTGCCGTTCGGATTTGGCGCTCAGCCATCATGCGTCTGTTATGTGCGCGTCTCTGTTATGTGCACGCCACAGACTGTCCGCGCACTGCACGTCCGCTTCAGAGTTCCGCCTTTTGCGTTCCTTCAATGTTACGTTATTAGTTTTTTTTTTGTTTTTGTTTTTTTTTAGAAAATCGATTTTTGACATTTGTGAATCGATTCAGAATCGTCCACGTCCCGAATCGCGATTCATCTAAGAATCGATTTTTTTCCCCACCGCTACAAAAAAGGTGGTAATCAAATTAAGACAATAATGCATTCATGTATTTTATCTTTTAAAATGTAATCAAATGAAAAGTAAACAATTCCTTTTATTTTTTGGCAAACAAAATGCTGCACAACAGATAGAAGAATAGAATAGAATAGAATCGGGCATTTATATAGCGCTTTCATGTACTACTGTACACCCAAAGCGCTTTACAATCATGTCAGGGGATCTCTCCTCAACCACCACCAGTGTGCAGCATCCACTTGGATGATGCGACGGCAGCCACAGTACAACGGCGCCAGTGCGCTCACCACACACCGGATATAGGTGGAGAGAGAGTGATAGAGCCAATTCAATGTAAGGGGATTATTAGGAGGCCATGATTGGTAAGGGCCAATGGTGTGTGGCCATGACACCGGGGTTACACCCCTACTCTTTACGAGAAATGCCATGGGATTTTTAATGACCACAGAGAGTCAGGACCTCGGTTTAACGTCTCATCCGAAGGACGGTGCTCTTTGACAGTATAGTGTCCCCGTCACTACACTGGGGCGTTAGGACCCACACAGACCACAGGGTGAGCACCCCCTGCTGGCCTCACTAACACCTCTTCCAGCAGCAACCTGGTTTTCTCAGGAGGTCTCCCATCCAGGTACTAACCAGGCTCAGCCCTGCTTAGCTTCAGTGGGCAACCAGTCTTGGGCTACAGGGAGATATGGCTGCTGGCTAATAAAAATAAAAAAATTAAAAAAAAATTACATCACATGATCTTTCAGAAATCCTTCTAATATGGTGATTTGCTGCTCAAGAAACATTTCTTATCAATGTTGAAACCAGTTGTGCTGCTCAGTGTTTTTGTGGAAACTGATCGTTCTTTTCAAGACTTTTGTTCTTTGAAATAGAAATATTTTGTAACATTATAAATAGGGTTGTGCCGATAGACGATAGTATCGTGTATCGACGATAGACAGAGATATCGCCGATGGCAGATGCCTTTGACGATATCAATACGATAATTGGCTCGTTTTTCCATTAATGTATTAAATCATTATTATTATTATGAAGCTAGTATAGTTATTAAATTAATTAGGAACTACAATTATATTTGCCTTGCCTAAATTCATAACGACATCACCACATAACCACACTTGCGCCATATCACGCGCGTATGAGGACTCCTCAAAGAAAATGTTTTTAAAACAGACAAAACAAAAACTACATCCCACAACGAAATTTCATTGCAAGGTGATCCATTCACAAATTGTCAAGAGTGCTTTAACAGACGCATAATTTTTATACAGAGCCTAGATGAAGACGCGGCATCGTTGTTCGTCAGTATTTTGTTTCCATAGCACATTAACAAAATATTTAATGACACGAATAACACTAAAAACAATACAATTACAAAATATTAATTATAATAATAATATCAATAAAATGATATAGGCCGCCTAGGCCTAATACAAGTCTTTAGTTCACGAAGCATCTGTGAAACTCTGCCATCTGTGAAAATCACAAGCAACTTCAAACTTGTTTAACAAGAAATATTCTTCTAATTTTTTCGCTGTCAATAATGTAAGTCCACAAGAGAAATATTCAGCCAGTAAATTAAGATAGTTGCTGTAGCCTACCGTTATCCACCGTCGACTCTGAGAGAACGTGCTGTTAATGCAGCGAAAGCTCAGTCCGTTTCTGCTTTCGTTTTCAGGGATTGAGCGCGTTTACATGCACGTTATTAACTCGATTATGCTGAATAAACTGACAATGCATGTGGTCATGTAAACGGATTAACCCGTTTTCCTTGATCAGAGTCAAGTCATAAGTTTAAGTCGGCGTATAACCGATCGACTTTTAGATTTGTGCCTCTGATTTCTCCTGGCATTTAAAACACCTGCGTTATTGAAGTGCGGTGCGCATGTGAAGTGCATCCAGACAGAGAGAGCACTGGAAGGAGGACATATATCGCAGACTCCGACTCTTTCTTGAATCAAGAAATTAAAACGTGTTCACATCTCGTCAAACAGTCAAAATGCTGCAGATCTGTAACGGCATGAGAGGATAATGTGTGTCTGTAAATTTCCCGCTGACATGTTGAAATACTCCGAGTCAGATACAAGAATGATTAGGATCTTTTTTTTACCTCACTATACCAGGAAATAACCTGATTTAGCCTATTAATAAACACTCCACCTTTGCTAGCAAAATAGAAAAAAGATTATCATTTAAAACGAAGTAATAAAACAAGCAAATTGATGAGTAAATAAGCAAGTTAATAATCAAATAAGTAAGCCCCGCCCCCTCACGATAATATCGTGTATCGCCGATCTCACAGGCTGACGATAGGACAATATGAAAATGGAGCATATCGCGCAACCCTAATTATAAATGTCTTAACTGTCACTTTTGATCAATTTAATGCATCCTTACTGAATAAAAGTTTTACTTTTTGTTTGTTTTACAAACATACTTTTGAATGGTACTGTAAATTTGTATTTTTTATATATATATATATATACAGTATCTCACGAAAGTGAGTGCACCCCTCACATTTTAATATTTCTCAAGGGACAATACTATAGATATGAAACTTGGATAGATTTTAGAGCATACCCCCCCCCCCCCCACACAGTTTTGTGAATGTTTTGAATGAAAGATCAAAAGGATAAACAATGCAGATTTATTTTTACGGCCATCTTTGATCATATTTACCAGGGGTGCCAATAATTCTGACCACAACTGTATATATCTTATGTCACTCCATGACAGTTATAAATTCATAAAACACTTGTAGTTTAAAACTTTACTGAAATGGCAAATAAACATTTAAGCTCTTTGTGCAGGTTCCAGTATTCAGGCCTATGGATCTCATGGTGGAAGCCAGCCCGCGGAGGGTCTTTGCCAACGCCCACACCTACCACATCAACTCCATCTCGGTCAACAGCGACAATGAGACCTATCTGTCAGCAGACGACCTGCGCATCAACCTGTGGCACTTAGAGATCACAGACCGCAGCTTTAGTATCCTAGAAAGTGATTTCTTTGGTTAAAAGCATTGATTTGGGTTGTGAATGTCACGTTGAAATGTCTGAAAATGAAATTTGTGTCGGTTGAGCTGTTATGTGGCTTTAACTCTGCGTCAGACATTGTGGACATAAAACCAGCCAATATGGAGGAGCTGACAGAGGTGATCACAGCCGCAGAGTTCCACCCTCTCCAATGTAACACGTTTGTCTACAGCAGCAGCAAAGGCACCATCCGCCTCTGTGACATGCGTGCATCAGCACTTTGTGACAAGCACTCTAAATGTGAGTTAGAAGAGCCGACTACGTCATATGACAATCCAATGAAACGCTATAGTGTTTTCTAAATGGTATATGCTGTGATGTCATGGGTTAGTAGTATAAAGGTGATTGTGCTACAATCGTTTTCTCCTCTTCTTTGTCTAGTGTTTGAGGAGCCTGAAGACCCCAGCAACCGCTCTTTCTTCTCTGAAATCATCTCCTCCATCTCAGACGTGAAGTTCAGTCACAACGGCCGCTACATGATGACCCGAGACTACCTGTCTGTCAAAATCTGGGACCTAAACATGGAGAGTCGACCCGTTGAGACATACCAGGTGAGAGTTCATAAATAGTGCTTTAATCATGGAAAAAAAAGCTTGTCAACATAAATTTTTCGTCATAGATTTAGTTTACGAAATTAACACTGCTCCGTTGTCTTGCGGACTTGACCACTGTACAAAAAGTTGCCAATATTTTGCTAGTCCTGGATTATGGATTATTAAAAACGTATGGATTATCGTATGTTTACTTCAAATATCTTTAGAGAGCAGTAATTATTTATTTTCTATTTTAACCTAAAATATTATGCTATTATGCTAAGTTCACATGTAATTTGTTTCATTCACACTCTTTGCCAGAGGGCGCCCTCATGCAGAAAGTCCACAAGTGAGACTCATGAATTAGTTCCAGGAAATCCATAATATGGACAGACTTCCAGAGATCTGAATAAAGTGCAGATAGTTTTGACTGATTAAACATGTAGAGGATTAACACACCATTGCAACTAGGGATGGCCCGATACCGATACTGGCATCGGGGATCGGGCCGATACTGTCCTCATATACTCGTACTCGTACTCATAAAAATTTGCCGATACCACGCACCGATACCGCGTACATTTTCCGAAACGAAACTGGCCGCCGCGAGTGCTTTGTCGAGGTGAACTGTGGCATAGACGCGCGAGCTGGTCGAGCACATCCCTTTAAACAGACAACAGTGGAAAGTTTGTTCAGTCGGATGTCAATGGTAAAGAAAATAAAACGAGGCATGTAGCTTATTATTAACGTTAACTGACGAGAGGGAGAGAGAGCGTGAGCGAGCGCACTTCTGTTGAATGCTCTTGATTGCTGATCGTTCACTCAGCACATGTTATTTGGATGAAAACGAAATTGTATATGTAAGTAAAGTAAAACATGAACTGTTACCTGATTTAAGTATAACCAGTGGTTCCCTACATTATTACAGGACGTGTGGACGAATACACACAAAATTATGTAAAAACGCCCGTCTTGGCGAGTATCCTATAGTAAACAAAGTCGGTTATATCTCAAATGAACGTAGCATGTTCAAATGCGGTCCGTGCGTTCGGTCTTAAAGGGGCAGCAGTTTAATAATCCTGCTTCTGTGTTTTAATGTTAATCACACAAAGGACAAAGAAATACTCACTGCTCTTGACTAAATATACTACCCTTTTCAACTTTACAAAAATATCCATCTATATATAATTTATACAGTAATGAATATGCTTTTTTCACATTTGATTACTTTATTCAAATGTCTGTACCTGTTAGATCTACCTGAAAAACTCTAAAAACACTGTTTATTTCATTTGTAGCCTTTCTTTGTTCTATTGTATTTATTTGTCCTATTTGTAATTCGATTGTTTGTTCTTATTTTGTTACTGACTGCTTACTTGTTTTAAATTCACATTAAGCTGGTAGTTTTTGTTGTAGTATCAAAATTGGATTAAATAATTGATATTTCACTGGTTTTGACAAACATCTGAACCACTGACCCGATCCTCAGCACTGAGCCCTGCTGAAGCAGCTCTAAATATGTGCTGTGCTATTAAATGAAATATAGAGCAATAGAATGAACAGTGACAGTAACAGAAGCTCATACAATGCATTTTAGCAGGCTTAATTAAGCATGAAAATAACTGAACGAAATATATATTTGATGAACAAATTAAGCCAACTAATATGATGTATATTCTTTTGGTTTATCTACTAATACATTTAAAAATTACAAATGCAGTGAAAATTCAGGTATTGGTTATGGTATCGGCGAGTACCAAAAATCAAAGTATCGGTATCGGACTCGTTCTGCAAAAAGTGGTATCGGGACATCCCTAATTGCAACAGCATATGGTTTATCTGTGCCTTTATACCTGTATATAATACTATAAAATATATTTTCTTTGTCATTTCTATTTGACTGATAGCATTATTTATTTACTGTTATATATTTAATGTTATCGTGAATTCCTTTGCGTGAATTCCACAAAGTTAAAAATCTGATATGGTGACAGCCCTATTCACGTGAAATACATGCGGATCCATCGACAGAAACATACATTAGTGGAACTCTCTCATCTGTTTTATTCACTGTTGTTTTCACCAAACCATATAATAGATGTCGTCAGATTAACTGCGGTGCAAATGACACATTACAGAACCAAGAAACCTGAAAAAATGTGTTTACTCAAAAATATAAAGCAATACTACTTTTTTTATATATATATATATATATATAGATAGATGATATTGAAAACAGTTGTGCTGCTTAATATTTTGTAGAAAACTGTTTTTTCAGTTTTTTTTAAAATAATTTTAATATCTATTCATCAAAGAAACCTGAAAAAATGATGCGTTTTGTCAATAATATTAGTATTGTATATTAATAGGCTATACAATAAATGTTAAAAAATAATATTAAATATTTTCAAATTTGACAGTAAGAGATTTCTTGGACGCCAAATCAGCTTATTAGAATGTCGTGTATATATTTAAATCTTAAATCTTACTTGGTTCAATTTTAAAATAATTTGTCAGCTATGTTGAGCATATTGTAATGGCAAGAAAAAATATTTGTTGCCAATTGCACTGTAATGTCACAAAAGACTTGCAAATACTTTTTTTGTCAACATTAGGGGGCGCTTTCTTCACTATTTAAAATTGTAGGATTAAAGGAAAAGTTCACTTAAAAATGAAAATTGTCATAATTTACTCACCCTCAAGTTGTTTCAACCCTGTATGAATTTCTTTCTTCTGCTAAACACAAGGGAAGATATTTTGAAGAATGTCAGTAACCAAACAGTTAATATACCCCTTTGACTTCTATAGTATTTTTTTTCCTACTATGGAAGTCAATGGGGTCCATTAACTGTTTGGTTACCAAAATATCTTCCTTTGTGTTCAGCAGAAGAAAGAAATTCATACAGGGTTTGAAACAACTTGAGGGTGAGTAAATGATGACAATAAAAAAAATTCAGTGAACTATTCCTTTAAGGTTGACTAAAAGTCAGCAGTTTTGCCCCAGTCATTTGGGAGTGTCTTAACGCACCCAGATATTTGATTAACATTCATGGCTTAGATGAGGTCATTGTATATGAGTAATTTTAATGTACTTGAGCGTCAGGTTGATTTATTACCTCTGATCTCCAGTAATAACTTTCACTGCTATGTCAGAGTTCATGACCTGCTTTTCACTCTTCTTTTTTTTCTTTTTTTTTTTTTTGCCATAGGTTCACGAGTACCTCAGGAGTAAGTTGTGCTCTCTCTATGAGAACGACTGCATCTTTGACAAATTCGAATGCTGCTGGAACGGAAATGACAGGTTAGACCCTTCACAAGCCTGCATTATATCATTTTCATAAGTATCCTGAAATGTAAACACCAGTCACTACCCAACAAATAAACAAATAACGGGGCGCTTGTTCACTTGCATTGAAGCAATAGCGTAGATTAAAAAGCATTTGGTTAACCGAAAAGACATTGCTATTTTCCAACATCCTACATGTTCTTTTTACTGTATTGATCTGTCCACCTAAAACACATTTTTGTAAAAAAAAGTGTTTTTATATATATAGATATAGATATATAGATATAGATATATATATTTTTTTTTTTGCTAGTCGAAGTTCTGAATGGCCGGTAACTTAAAAATTTAGTAGCCAAATTGGCTGGTGGTTGAAAAAGTTATTTTCAAACCCTGGTCACATTGAATTCCAGTGGGATGAAGTTATAATTAAACTGTCTTCTTTCAGATTCAAGTATTGCTCCCTTGAATTGCTTGCTCAAAATTTAATTTAATACTTTTATTCAGCAAGGATGCTTTAAAATGATCAAAAGTATAAATGTCTTTACTGTCAATGTTACCAAGTATTTCAGTTTAAAAAAATACTGCTCTTTTGAACTTCCTATTCATCAAAGAATGCTGGATTAAATCGTATCACGGTTTCCTTAAAAATATTAACTCTTTCAGTGTTTCCCCTAGGTTTACAGGTTTGGGGGGGGGGGGGGGGGGGGGTAGTTGGGGAAAATTGACACAGACACTATCTATCTATCTATCTATCTATCTATCTATCTGTCACATTAATTGGTTGTCTGGGAGGGTAATGCTTTGTAAAAGTTAACATAAAACACAAGTGTTTAAAAATTCTAACAAATATATTGCTCATTCATTGTTCATTAATGTTAGTTAATACATTTATATGACAAACAAATTTTAAATTGGCTTTTTTTGAGAAGTTTTTATTTCTATGATGCATTTATTGGAGAGAATAATCCTGTCAGACGCAGCACTGCTGTGAACGCGCGTTCACGTTTAAACACAATTTAAACAATGTATTATTCAATGCATTACTTCTATATAATTATATATTAAGTTACTCAAGCAAGTGGTAAAATATTTAACCATGTATTTATATTAAAATCTTTTGCATTTCAATTTTAATACAATAAATCTTGCATGTCACAAAGAACTTGTTTTTCCACCTCCACGAATGTCATTATGTCGCCTTGTTGAGGTAAATTGTAGTTTTCCTTGCTTTGTCTTAGAATGAAAAAAGTAGTATTTAATTAAATAAATTTATGGTATAAATACATACATTTT
This sequence comes from Abramis brama, assembly GCF_963993115.1. Lineage (NCBI taxonomy): Eukaryota > Metazoa > Chordata > Actinopteri > Cypriniformes > Leuciscidae > Abramis > Abramis brama. The sequence goes on from NC_139987.1 coordinate 9,404,361, forward strand.
ATTTAATTAATCGCACTTATGGTGAAATAACTACATTTTCAGGTCAATCTGTGTTCATTTTGACCACGAAACATGCGCTGTCACTTTAATTCAGTGTTTGCAGCACAGCAAAAATCATAAACGGCAAAAATAGACTCGGTGCGGAAACGATCGCTGCACTGCTGTATACGCACCGCAACTGGAACGGATCGATCATCGACGGACTGCATCCGCGTGCAGTGTGAAAGCTCTGTAAACATGGGTACGGAAAACAATACTCACCGCATACACACTGCAAACGAAATATGTGTGAAACGGGCATTAGACTTGGAGCAGGAGAGCTACTCCGGCTGCTACTCGCAGTAGAGTGAGTGTTGCCATCTTCAGTTCAGCGACATATTTCCCGCCGCGCGCTCTCTGTCCGCTAGTGCTCATCTGTATTTGATGCAAGTGTTTGTTTGTGTGTGAGTGTGCGCGCTTGCGCACTCATTGGGATAATTGTAAACGCGCAAACACAGACAGAAAAGACATGCCATCGTGGAAATAAGATAAATAACATATTACTTAAGGGCTATTTAGTTTTTGTAATAAAATAAAAACATTTAATCTGGCGCTATAAAGAAAATCAAATCAAATTTACTTGACCTTCAAGGGGGGCGGGGGGGGGCCGTTAGGAGGGCGGGGCGCCCCCCTTATATAATGGTAGGGGAAACACTGTCTTTCCCCGCCAACTCGATTAATCACACTTTTTTAATGATTAATCGCACTTAAAAACGTACGTTTTTATAGGTTTATATTAGTATATGTTTTATTTTTAACAATTATACTTGTATAAATAAACAGATGCTGCTTTAATTGTGTTAAACGTTGACAGCCCTAATAAATATATACTGAACAAAATTATAAACGCAACACTTTTGTTTTTGCCCCCATTTTTCATGAGCTGAACTCAAAGATCGAAGACTTTTCCTATGTACACACAAGGCCTATTTCTCTCAAATATTGTTCACAAATCTGTCTAAATCTGTGTTAGTGAGCACTTCTCCTTTGCCGAGATAATCCATCCACCTCACAGGTGTGGCATATCAAGATGCTGATTAGACAGCATGATTATTGCACAGGTGTGCCTTAGGCTTGCCACAATAAAAGCCCACTCTAAAATGTGCAGTTTTACTGTATTGGGGGGGGGGTCCGAAAACCAGTCCGTATCTGGTGTGACCACCATTTGCCTTATGCAGTGCAACACATCTCCTTCGCATAGAGTTGATCAGGTTGTTGATTGTGGCCTATGGAATGTTGGTCCACTCCTCTTCAATGGCTGTGCGAAGTTGCTGGATATTGGCAGGACCTGGAACACGCTGTCGTATACGCCGATCCAGAGCATCCCAAACATGCTCAATGGGTGACATGTCCGATGAGTATGTTGGCCATGCAAGAACTGGGATGTTTTCAGCTTCCAGGAATTGTGTACAGATCCTTGCAACATGGGGCCGTGCATTATCATGCTGCAACATGAGGTGATGGTTGTGGATGAATGGCACAACAATGCGTCTCAGGATCTCGTCACGGTATCTCTGTGCATTCAAAATGCCATCAATAAAATGCACCTGTATTCGTTGTCCATAACATACGCCTGCCCATACCATAACCCCACCGCCACCATGGGCCACTCGATCCACAACGTTGGCATCAGCAAACCGTTCACCCACACAACGCCATACACACTGTCTGTCATCTGCCCTGTACAGTCAAACCCGGGATTCATCCGTGAAGAGAACACCTCTCCAAAGTGCCAGACGCCATCGAATGTGAGCATTTGCCCACTCAAGTCGGTTACGACAATGAACTGCAGTCAGGTCGAGACCCCAATGAGAACGACGAGCATGCAGATGAGCTTCCCTGAGACGGTTTCTGACCGATTGTGCAGAAATGTTTTGGTTATGCAAACCGATTGTTGCAGCAGCTGTCCGGGTGGCCTCAGATGATCGTGGAGGTCCTGGGCTGATGTGGTTACACGTGGCCTGCGGTTGTGAGGCCGGTTGAATGTACTGCCAAATTCTCTGAAACGCCTTTGGAGACTGCTTATGGTAGAGAAATTAACATCTAATTCATGGGCAACAGCTCTGGTGGACATTCCTGCAGTCAGCATACCAGTTGCACACTCCCCCAAAACTTGTGACATCTGTGGCATTGTGCGAGTTGCCTTTTATTGTGGTCAGCCTAGTAATGCTGTCTAATCAGCATCTTGATATGCCACACCTGTGAGGTGGATGGATTATCTCGGCAAAGGAGAAGTGCTCACTAACACAGATTGAGACAGATTTGTGAACAATATTTGAGAGAAATAGGCCTTTTGTGTACATAGAAAACGTCTTAGATCTTTGAGTTCAGCTCAAGAAAAATGGGGGCAAAAACAAGAGAGTTGCGTTTATAATTTTGTTCTGTATGTATTTGCATGTTCAGATATTCTGGGGGCCATATTTTTTTTGACTGGTAAAAAATGCTGGTGGTGGCAACTACAATGCTATTAAACAGCATATTAGAATGATTTCTGAAGAATCATGTGACTGAAGACTGGAGTAATGCTGCTGAAAATACAGCTTTGACATCACAGCAATAAATTACATTTAAAATTTGATTCACATAGGAACCAGTTATTTTAATTTGTAATATTTATCTTACTGTTTTTACTGTATCAAATAAATGCAGCCTTTCTGAGCATGAGACTTCTCTCAAAAACATGAATTTTTTTTTTGAATGATAGTGTAAATAGCTATTATTTTCTAAGAAATGTATTGTGTAGTTAACTAAAAAGTGTTAGTACTTGATTAAACTAACTACATTACAATATAGAAATGTATTTTTAGCTAGTAAACTATGCATTACATGGAGAGTAGGAAAGTGCTATAAGCATGTTCAAAAATTTAGAAACGAGCATTAAACAGCAGTATGTAGTTACAAGATGAATTGTGACTTATTTTATGTACTACAGTAATAAGTCTAATTTCCTATTTAAAACTCTTTTTTGAGATTTAAAACATGGACCCAAGAAGGTCAGTAAGGTAGCAGTCGACATATAGTCCAACCACTGATCTTGCATGACTCTCCGTTGGGGCCCAGACTGGCTCTTATCTCAGGGGAACTTCTAATCACTCTTAGACAGACCGAACAACAGTGGTCACGGTCAGTGGAAGATTGGGTTAGCATGTCATGAAGACACGTCAGTGTTATTAGGGTCACAGAATTCGGCACTACACTGGGTTTCGGACAGGAATGCAAATTGCGTCATTGGAAAAGGGTTCCCGTCTAGCATCAAGCATCCCGTCCCATCCCTAAAACCTACAGTCTTGAAATTAATTCCAACCTAGACCTTTAAAGAGAGAGTTCATGAAAAAATGGGTCATTTACTCGCCCTCATGTTGTTCCAAACCTTTATGACTTTGGTTCATCTTCGAAACACAAATTAAGATATTTTTAATGAAACCTGAGAAGTTTCTGTCCCTCCATTTGAAAGTTCAGGTGACCAAACTCAAAATGTAAAAAAAAGGTCATAAATGCATCGAAAAACAAATCCATATGAATCAAGTGGTTTAATCAATGTCTTTTAAAGTGATTTGACTGCTTTGTGATTTTAGTTTATATTTATTCAGATGTAAACATAAATAAGTAAACTGAATCACACAGAAGCGAAAACAAACCTCACTAGTTCTTGTGTGCATGTTTATTGTTTATATAAACATGTGCATGTTTATATTGTTGGTGTCGACCATTGTTTATTTGAAAATAAATGCCTAAATCAAATCTGATATATATATATAGAGAGAGAGAGAGAGAGATGAGCGATCTATTCATCAAGCCAACGCGCAAACTGCCGCAAATGAAAGTGAAAGTAAGTCGTAGACGCTCAAAACACAATCATATTCATTAATAGTAAAGAAACAAAATGATATTAGGCTACCAGTGCTGCTGTCGCTCTCTCGTATCGCTGATTTTGAAATGAGCTTATGATCAATAAAATGCAGCTCATATCTGTTGCTTTTGGTGATGTAAACTATGCATAGGCCTACATTAAATCTGCATATAGCACGGGAATAGAAGATCCGATTTATATCAGTTTTGTGAAAACACACTTATGTGACGAACATTAGGTGTAAATGGAATCGTTTTGATCAGTAAAAACGCATGAAGTGACCAGGTGTAAACAGGCCCCTACACCATAAAAAAAGTCAAGTAAACACTTAGGGCCCTATTTTAACGATCTGAAACGCAAGTAACTTTGTGGGCGGGATTTGGGCGCTGTTGCTATTATACCGGCGGGATAAATGACTCTTGCGCCCGACGCAAATCTAAAATGGGTTGGTCTGGAATACCTTCATTATTCATAGGTGTGGTTTGGGCGTAACGTGAAATAAACCAATCAGAGCGACATCTCACATTCCCTTTAAGAGCAGGCGCGCTTGTTCCATGGAGGATTGGTATTATAATGGTTTTGCCAGACGCACGCCAGGAGCGGTTCACAGCCGAGGAGACCGACGCTCTCGTCAGGGCCGTAAAACACAGATAAGTGACATTGTATGGGGATGGGAGAAACCCACCCAAATTAGCTTCGGTTAAACAGGCATATAATAATTTGGGTAAATTTGTAAGCTAGATTTATGCCTATTTTTTCACATCTTCATAGACACAACAATTAGCTACGTTTACATGGACACAATCGGAATGAAATCAATCCGATTGATGAATCCGAACAAGGTGTTTACATGAATGATAAATAAAGTAATCGGGTTGATGTGCGCGTTTATATGTCACAAGTTTCAAATCGGATCTGATGTTTTGACATGCGCACACTGCACGAATATACAGAGTTTCCCGCTTTTTGCGCATAAATATTCTCTTCTATTGGTTCTTTATTTGTTTTAAACAGCAGACGTAATATTAATTCGTCTCTGGTCATAATTTAGAGCATATTAACCGTTTTGCCGTGCTGCTTATTGATCACGCAGTAAAAATGCCCCTCCCCGCGGCCAAAACCAGACGTCTGTGGATGAGAATCCAAAACAAGCACTGGTGGGACGTTGTCCTGCTTCACGTCACAGACGCGCGAGTGAAATGAGGATTTTAGAATGACAGGGAACTTATTAATAATGACACTTTATTCAACAGGAAGGAACAGCTCGTTCTGCACATCATACGTCATTACGCTAGTTAACGTCATCGCACATGCGCAGTCCTTTCAGTTTTGGTTTTCAATCCGATCAAGTGTTTACATGTTCTCTCGAACGGATTACAAAAGGGATAAACCACCCCTTTCAATCTGATCGAAATTTTATTCGGATCGAGCTCAATCGGATCGATTAAGGTGTTTACATGAAGGTTTTTTAATCCGATTGAGCCGTCAATCCGATTATAAGTGTCCATGTAAACGCAGCTAATGATTTCCCTCGTGTGTTAATATTTTTCCTTAATAATAATGTATGGTTTTCTAAAAATGAGAACTGCTGCGTCTGTGTGTAGATGAGAAGCAAAGTGTATGCGTGTTGTGCACACGCTGCATTGATTATGGCCAAGCATGCACCCTTAAAATAGCATATGAATAACATTTTCAATATAGGAATGATACATGCGTCAGTGTACAAAGTCAATTGCGCTGGGTGCAAGATAGGGCCCATGGTGAGCTACGCAACACAGTATGAAGCCTATAGTCATTATCTCAAAAAAACAAAACAAGGAACTCCCGCACACTATCAATACTTGCAAATGAGTATCAAAATTTTCGTTTAGGTCTCACCAAAAGGCAAGGCAAGTTTATTTATATAGCACATTTCATACACAATGGCAATTCAAAGTGCTTTACATAGAAGAAATTAAAATAATAAAAAGAAATAAGAATAATTAAAACAGTTTAGAAAAATAAAATACAGTACAAACAGTCAGACGAACAGCGGCACAGTGATCATTCATTAAATGCACAGCTAAACAGAAGTGTTTTGAGTCTGGATTTGAAAGTGACTACTGTAGGAGCACATCTGATCTCCTCTGGAAGCTGGTTCCAGCTGCGGCTGGCATAACAGCTGAAAGTGGACTCACCATGCTTAGAGTGAACCCTTGGTATTTCTAGCTGATATGATCCTAATGATCTGAGTGATCTGTTGGGTTTATATTCAGTGAGCATATCTGCAATGTATTTAGGTCCTAGGCCATTGAATGATTTACAGTGAGGAAAATAAGTATTTGAACACCCTGCTATTTTGCAAGTTCTCCCACTTAGAAATCATGGAGGGGTCTGAAATTGTCATCGTAGGTGCATGTCCACTGTGACAGACAAAAAAAAAAAAATCCAGAAATCACAATGTATGATTTTTTTTAACTATTTATTTGTATGATACAGCTGCAAATAAGTATTTGAACACTTGAGAAAATCAATGTTAATATTTGGTACAGTAGCCTTTGTTTGCAATTACAGAGGTCAAACGTTTCCTGTAGTTTTTCACCAGGTTTGCACACACTGCAGGAGGGATTTTGGCCCACTCCTCCACACAGATCTTCTCTAGATCAGTCAGGTTTCTGGGCTGTCGCTGAGAAACACGGAGTTTGAGCTCCCTCCAAAGATTCTCTATTGGGTTTAGGTCTGGAGACTGGCTAGGCCACGCCAGAACCTTGATATGCTTCTTACAGAGCCACTCCTTGGTTATCCTGGCTGTGTGCTTCGGGTCATTGTCATGTTGGAAGACCCAGCCTCGACCTATCTTCAATGCTCTAACTGAGGGAAGGAGGTTGTTCCCCAAAATCTCGCAATACATGGCCCCGGTCATCCTCTCCTTAATACAGTGCAGTCGCCCCCAAAGCATGATGCTACCACCCCCATGCTTCACAGTAGGGATGGTGTTCTTGGGATGGTACTCCTCATTCTTCTTCCTCCAAACACGTTTAGTGGAATTATGACCAAAAAGTTCTATTTTGGTCTCATCTGACCACATGACTTTCTCCCATGACTCCTCTGGATCATCCAAATGGTCATTGGCAAACTTAAGACGGGCCTTGACATGTGCTGGTTTAAGCAGGGGAACCTTCCGTGCCATGCATGATTTCAAACCATGACGTCTTAGTGTATTACCAACAGTAACCTTGGAAACGGTGGTCCCAGCTCTTTTCAGGTCATTGACCAGCTCCTCCCGTGTAGTTCTGGGCTGATTTCTCACCTTTCTTAGGATCATTGAGACCCCACGAGGTGAGATCTTGCATGGAGCCCCAGTCCGAGGGAGATTGACAGTCATGTTTAGCTTCTTCCATTTTCTAATGATTGCTCCAACAGTGGACCTTTTTTCACCAAGCTGCTTGGCAATTTCCCCGTAGACCTTTCCAGCCTTGTGGAGGTGTACAATTTTGTCTCTAGTGTCTTTGGACAGCTCTTTGGTCTTGGCCATGTTAGTAGTTGGATTCTTACTGATTGTATGGGGTGGACAGGTGTCTTTATGCAGCTACTGACCTCAAACAGGTGCATCTAGTTTAGGATAATAAATGGAGTGGAGGTGGACATTTTAAAGGCAGACTAACAGGTCTTTGAGGGTCAGAATTCTAGCTGATAGACAGGTGTTCAAATACTTATTTGCAGCTGTATCATACAAATAAATAGTTAAAAAATCATATATTGTGATTTCTGGAATATTTTTTTTTTAGATTGTCTCTCACAGTGGACATGCACCTACGATGACAATTTCAGACCCCTCCATGATTTCTAAGTGGGAGAACTTGCAAAATAGCAGGGTGTTCAAATACTTATTTTCCTCACTATATATACCAGTAATAATACTTTAAAATTAATCCTAAATCTAACTGGGAGCCAGTGTAAAGACCTGAGGACTGGTGTGATATGTTCATATTTTCTGGTTCTGCTCAGAATCCTGGCAGCAGCGTTCTGTATGAGCTGCAACTGTCTTATGGTCTTTTTGGGAAGGCCAGAGAGGAGTCCATTACAATAATCCACCCTACTGGTGATGAAAGCATGAACAAGTTTCTCTAAGTCTTGTCTGGAAACAAAGCATCTAATTCTTGCAATATTTTTGAAATGATAGTATGCTGATTTAGTTATTGCTTTGACATGACTACTGAAACTAAGGTCTGACTCCAGAATCATACCAAGATTCCTGACTTGATTTTTAGTTGTGTTTGGCGTCAAGGTATGCATTCACCTTGAGAACTTCATCTTTGTTTCCAAACGCAATGACTTCAGTTTTGTCTTTGTTTAACTGAAGAAAGTTTTGGCACATCCAACTGTTGACTTCATCAATGCATTGGCACAGGGAGTCATTGGGGCTGTAATCGTTAGGCGATAGGGCTAAGTAGAGCTGTGTGTTGTCTGCATAGCTGTGGTAAGCAATTTGGTTCTTTCTCATTATTTGGCTCATTGGGAGCATATACAGGTTGAACAGGAGTGGCGCAAGAATTGAGCCTTGAGGGACTCCGCATGTCATGGATGTCCACTCAGACTTATGGTCTCCTATACTCACATAATAAGGCCAAAAAAAAAAAAAGTTTGGTTCCGGTTGGATGTTAGTTGAGGTCATGGGTCGGTAGGGAATTATTTTTTTATTATTTTTTTTCCAGTGGCAGCAAGAGATGGGTAGGAAATTTTTATAATATTTTTAATTTTACTTTACAGTAGCGATGGATACTCTATTTTTTTATAACATAGCCTACCTATACTACATGTACATACCTATACCACCGTGTGTGTCCCAGCATGTTACACACACACGCTGATTTTAAATGCGTGTACTTTTTTCTACTCCAAAAAACCAGACATCTCAAGCAATGTTTCATCTAATACCTTTAATAGTATTAACCTCAATACAAACGGGGGAAACACGGGTCTAAACACGGGTTTAAAACAATCACATGCAAACGTAAAAATATATGCATATTTTTAGGAACACATCTACAAAAATATGCCTGTATTTCAAGTTGATAAAATAATTTAAAATCCACATCAATTTATTCGCCACGCCCTCCCATGATCTATAACGTTACCTAGGCTACTTTCGCTTTTAAAAATTCATCATAACCGCGCGCGATCTGCTTGCAGTCGTCGAGATGGATGCTGAGGAGTTGAAGAAAAGAATAGCTAACTTAGTGGAGATTGTAAAGTTGTCGACAATACGGAGTTATCTTAAGAAAATATTGTGAAAGGCTTTGCTGCATGCATTTTCGTGTTGGATTGCCGTAAATGTGGAACTTCATCGCTGAGGAAGCACGCAGATAACTGTGGTAACCAAGCAGTTCTATCGAACAGTATTTTTCATATTTAACAATGTTAAGTATGTGTGGTGTGCAGGGCGTGTTTGAACCCAAAATTGTCAAATGTAGCTAGACGAAATTGCGTGGCAGATATAGTGTTGTAGCCGCGTCTGTTCGATTGGTAAAATGTTAGGCTACTCAGTTTTGTGGTAACGTTAGCCATGTTGTTCATGTACCGGCCTTTTGACAGCTTCGGCTGAAGTTGTCCTTGTGTTAATTGTCGTGTAATAATCTCGGTATGACCTGGCAATAAACATTTTTGTAAGTGTGTCTATAATGTGATTGGCTAAACTGATTTAATGTCGGGTGTCGGTTCTATTTTAAGCGGGTCGGGTGCGGATTTTAATTAGTGCTGCTGTCGGATAACGGGTCGGATGCGGTTTTAAGCACTGCGGGTACGGGCGGGTGCGGATTTACAAAATCGGACCCGTGCAGGACTATGTCTTGCATCGCAAGAGTGCTATACAAAAACGGTGCTGTACAAAAACGTAAATTATAGTTCGCCTCAAAGTTTTTTATTTGTGTATTTATTTCATTTGTATTATTTCTTCCCCAAGCTCATAAAATAAATTTGGGTCGCACATAAATTGACGGTCGGTCGGAAACCGGAACCAAACACAAAATTTTTTTAGGCCTAACCTCTCCCATCTAAGTATGACCTGAACCATTTTAGGACTATCCCAGAAAGCCCCACCCAGCCTGTCAAGAAGTATGTTGTGATCGACAGTGTCAAATGCAGCCCTGAGGTCGAGTAGTACCAGCACTGATAATTTGCCTGTATCAGTATTTAAGTGAATATCGTTTATTATCTTTATGAGCGCTGTCTCTGTGCTGTGGTGCGGTCGGAAACCAGATTGAAAATTTTCAAAGTATCCATTCGAGCTTAAGAATTTGTTCAGCTGATTGAAGACAACTTTTTCAATGATCTTGCTTATGAAAGGAAGATTTGAGATCGGTCTATAGTTGCTTAATATGGTCTTATCCAGATTGCTCTTTTTCAGGAGGGGCTTGACAACTGCAGTTTTCAGGGAGTTTGGAAAACTCCCAGAGAGAAGTGAGGCATTTACCACTTCTTGGAGATCTGCTTCTAAACTGTTTAACACACTTTTGAAAAAAAGATGTGGGAAGTGTGTCAAGAGCGCAGGTTGATGTTTTAAGGTGCTGTACGGTTTCTTCCAAAATTTTGCCATCAATTTCTTTGAAATCAGACAAAGTTACTACTTTCTCAGGTGGTCTGATCTGTCTGACCCCAGTGCAACTCAAGGATGTGCTGATCACCTTTCTGATATTATTGATTTTCTCAGAGAAGAAAGAAGCAAACTCACTGCACTTGCTGTCTGAGAGCATTTCATTGGGAATCTGGCTTGGTGGGTTTGTCAGTCTCTCTACAGTAGCAAAAAGAGTGTGTGTGTTTTTTAAATTGCTGTTTATAATATTTGAGAAGAAAGTCTGTCTAGCTTTGCCTAGTTCCATATTGAAAGCATGGATGCTGTCTTTGTAGATGTTATAATGGACTACAAGTTTTGTCTTCCGCCACATGCGCTCTGCTTTTCTGCATTGTCTTTTCATATTTTGCACTGCTGTTGAAGACCAAGTGACCAAGTGCAGAAAATGAAGTTACGACCAAAACAGTCGACACTTAGGACAGGAAGAGGACAAAAACTAATTTTCTGCAATTCTAACTTAATGTAGCCTACTGCAAGTACTGCAAAGGAAAAAAACAAGCGGGCATTTGTTTTGTTTTTAACACTTTATACTTTATTGAGGTGTTCGTTCTTTTTATATATTTTGAAGTAGGCTAAAAATTATAATTGCATAATTATTAAACAGGTAGTTCACCCAAAATAGAAAATTCTGTCATTTATTACTCTCCATCATGTCATTACAAACCCGTAAGACTTTCACTCATCTTCGGAACACAAATGAAGAACTTTGATGTAACAGAGATTTCTTTCTCTCCATTGACAGCCTACACAACTACCACTTTGATGCTTTGAAAAAAGTTCATAAAAAGATCATAAAACTAATCCATATGAATTGAGCAGTTTAATCAACTTTTTTCACTGTGGTCCTATATTTCTTTGTGTGCTCCCAAATTTTTTCATTTAGGAGCACATGTACTCCTTGGGAAAAAAAGTTGGCGTAGAACCCTGAATCTCGCAATTCTGAAAAAAAAAAAAAAAAAAAGTCAATGATGGAAACAAGCTTACATAATTTTACTACGCCTTACTTTTAATTTTTGGTTATCTGGACTTTTCAGAATTAACAATTCTTATGGGTTTGGAACGACACAAATTCTGTCATCATTTACTCACCCTCAGGTTTGGGTGAACTATCCCTGTAACTAGCCGAATCAGGTTTATTAACAGCATTGTCTTTCTGGTTGTCGTCTTTTGTCTTAGTGTGGTGATGACTGGATCCTACAACAATTTCTTCCGAATGTTGGATCGCTCCCAACGGCGGGACGTCACCCTGGAGGCTTCGCGCGAGAGCTGCAAGCCCCGGCAGGTCCTGAAGCCGCGCAGGGTTTGCGCCGGCGGCAAGCGGAAGAAGGACGAGATCAGCGTGGACAGCCTGGACTTCAACAAGAAGATCCTACACACCGCCTGGCACCCGCAGGAAAATATCATTGCCGTGGCAACCACCAACAACCTCTACATCTTCCAGGAAAAAGTGAACTAATACTGTCCTGTCGTCATGGGGAAAGAAAACCTCCGAACCTCTCTCTATGTGGAAACAAAAAAGATGAACTAGCAAAAATCATTTCTGTGACAACCACCATCATCACATTACCAACCTTGGCCTACTCCAGGACAGGATGAACTAGTCGAGCCAACTTGCGGCTACCAATACTTTAACTGGTTCAGACTGGTCTGGAGAAGAGCGCAACCTGGCTTTGGCCTCTGTGGCACCATGACACGCGCCTTGCTCTGGTGATGTGCCAACCTGTGTCTGTACCCTCCATCCCTTTTCCCCTTACCCACAAGCCTGAGCCCAGGGACAAAATGGGCGGCAATCTATCAGATTTCAACCATAGTTTTTTTTCTTGTTTTTGTTTTTTTTGTTTTGGTTTATTCAAGGTGTCTGTATAAAAACTCATTTGAACTCATGTGGATGTGTCCCTGTGTCCTTTAATCCTCCATATGTTGTTTGTGCCATTGTAACCGTTTTTTAATCTTCTCAGAGAAACTGCCAAGTTGTTTAGTTTGTTTTAATTCTGTTTCAAGAATGTTTTTCTGATTTTTTTCTTTTAGGTTTTTTTTTTGTTGTAGTTTACTACTTTTTACATTTCATAATGTCCCATTACACTCCATACAGCTACGAATGGTTTTGGCCCCGTTTCTTTTCAGAAATCCACGCACTCATACCCACCTCATCACATTGGCCCAAAGAGCTTTTCCTGTTCTTTTCTGTGGCACAGACGGCATTGCCGTGTTTGCTGTAGTAGTCTTACATCTACACTTGTTCAAGCACATACACTCCAGTTTGACTGCTCACTCATTCAGCCTTACAGGGTTTATTTTCCTTTGTGACTCATGCTCGGTTTCTGTCTACACTCTCTCTATCTCGAGTTACACGTTGAGAAAGATTATAGAGATTATGATAATGAAATGGTATTTATAAACGGAACAAACAATTAAACTAGAGTCGTGTCCTTCTTTGAAACATGCAAAGCTTGTTTAGTGCAAAACTGAGAAGTATTTGAGTGTCATCAAACCAATAGAATATTAAATGCTATTGAGAACAATAAGGGAGTTCTACATTTGAAAATGTGCATGTATGATGATTGCTCTAAGCACTTCGGAGGCAAATATCCTCTCAGAGGGTGTATTCACACCTGCCTCGTTTGGTTCGATTGAATCGAACTCTAGTTCGTTTCCCCCCTTGGTGCGGACCTTTTGGGCAGGTGTGAATACAGCAATCGAACTCTGGTGCGGACCAAACAATCGAACCGAGACCCAGCTGAAGAGGTGGTCTCGGTACGGTTCCAAACGAACTCTGGTAGGGGAGAACGGGGTAATGTGAGACATCGGGTAATGTGAGACACCCCCTATATCTAGGCAACGGAACACAATTGTGGTCATATGACCATTATGTTTTCAAGCCCCTTCCATTTCCCCTTGGCCATGAAGGAGAGGACCTCATGGTGTTGTAGTAAGCATGTTTTTTTCACAAAAATATTTTTTTTGCACGTAAAAGTAAATTTTGTTGCTGTCAACTTAATCAACTGTTGTGCCAAAGCAAATTGATTCAAGCAGAAAAACTTATATCATACATGTTGATGAACTACCAACATATAAAACCATGTGATGATGCTAGCTGAAGATAAGCTTAAATTGCTAAGAGAGATCGTTTTTTTCTAAAATGTGGCGGTGGGGTAAAGTGAGACAAATGCTGTGGGGTAAAGTGAGACATGAGGCACAAGTTAAGTTTAGTCTTAAACATATTTTAATGTAATATTACATGACATATGTTTTATTTTTAATGTCATAAACATAGTAGAAAAGCCATCATGCCAAGGCAATACACCAGGAAGAAAATCTGGGGCAAAACACCCCTTGAGGAGATGGAGAGGTGCAGCCGCTGAGGTCAAGGAAGGAAAGAAGTCTATAAGAGCAGCTGCAAGGGAGAGAAATATTGACAAGTCAAGCCTCCTAAGATTCATAAAGAAAAAAAAAGAAGGGGGAAGTAAAATCAGTAGCCCGGGGTGCAGTAGCGGAGGCAAAGAGGTGGAGCACCTTCTCCCTCTCACCTTGTCCGAATGGAGCGTTTGTCCCCTCCTCGACAAAACCCCCAAGGTCCGTTTTAGGACCGAGGTCGCTCCGACAGGAGCTCCGCACTCTCCCTGGGAGCCTGCTAGGGAGTGAAGTCAGCATGGGAATCTCGTCCATCTGCAACCTCACGGACACTGTCCATTTTGTTTTTGGAGGAGGACCTTCCTCCACCGCTTTTTCTCCAGGGGTGTCTCAAGCCCCTGGAGTCGCTTCACCGTCTACCCAGACCGACTGTTCGACAAGCATACGTTTTACCTTTGGGATCAACCGAGAAGCCCCGGACAGTGAACCGCGATGCGCAGGCTCCCTACACACGGGTCTTGCTCCACTCGGGCCTAGGCTCGAGACGACACGGCCACTCATAGGCTGCGTGAGGAACCATCCGCCGGGGGCAGGGGCGGGAGGCATCTGGATCGAGGCCGTAACCGGGAAGGGTGCTTTCAAAGCGGGGGGAGGCGCAGGGCAAAGTTCGGCTCTTAAGATGTGCCAGGGGGGCCCCAACTAATCCAAGCCTACCGACGCGCCCGCGGCCACCTTTGCGGACATCCGTTTCAGACGGGCCATCTGAGTCTCCCGAGAGGTCCGGGAGGTCTGCGAGCATGGAGCTCTTCTTCAAATACAAGATATTTTTGGACATTTTTACAAGGAGGAATATCCTCCAGTGTGTCTTTCACCCCTAGCTCACCCAGGACGGTGCACGTTCACCGGTGTGCACGCCCTGGCACCGAGGGACTGGGTGTCCAAACCAGACCCTATTTACTGGAAGTCTCGCCCGCACAAAGTGCACTTTCTCTGGGCTGGGTCAGGCTGTTTCCCCACCCGGTCTGACCACCACGGTTCTCTGGTCCATGTTCCTTGGCTGAGCGGAGCATTGTCCCTCCTCCACAAAGACCCAAAGGTCCGTTTTAGGACCGACTTTGCTCCAGACGGAGCTCCAGCGGTGGCGGACAAATCCGAATCTGGCTCAGGACGGGCCACCCTCCCTGGGCTGGCCAGGGGAGGTCTGACTGCATTGAGTTATCCAAATGTATCACAATAATTTGGACATAGTTCATTTTTTTTTTAGGAGGAATTTCCTCCAGTGTGCCATTCACCCTTAGCATGCCAAGGGCGTTGCACCTTCACTTGGATGCGCACCGGTGGGTCATCAAAAAAATGTGCTTAATTGACCAATCCCCATGATTCTGTTACTAGTCCGACATTAGTTCTGGAATGTGTGGTTGTCAAGCTAGCTGTCAAGATTCAACATGTGTTGTTATGGAAGTTTCAGAGTGGAAAAAGTAAGTGGATCAGTTTACCCCCAGCTGGTTCACTTTACCCCCTTGATTTCTCTGGTCTGTCTCAGTTTACCCCTAAGCTGGGGTAAAGTGAGACACAAGACCACTTTTTTAAAAACAATCATATTTTCACTGCCCTTCGTCCTGAATACATTCTAATAATTTCCATTGCTAGGAACCATCCTGAATTAATGGGAAATGTGTAAATTTGACTGATATATCATTTTAGCTCGCTTAGAGGGGAACAAATGTAAAAAAATGTCTCACTTTACCCCACTCTCCCCTACGGTTCGTTTACGGTGTGAACATGAACCGACCCAATTGCAGAAAACTGCGCCTTTTTATTTGACTGCTCTTATGAGGATACTTAACAAAACGGACATTTTGGCATAATGGTGTCTAAAGCGAGCGAGCAAGAGCGCGCGCACGGCAGAGAGAGGGAGCGAGAGACCTTGCGTGTGTGTGTGCGCTAGTGTGCCTCACGAAGCGCATGTAACGACCCAAGCAATCAATTGTCAGTGCGGCCGGGCTTTTATCTATACCATATAGTTTCTTAATATTGCGTTTGTAGAGAATAACACCAAATCAGTAAAATAACAAATATTACATTACGAAATATCTCCATGCTGAGCCTGTTTGTGCACTTCCTGCTTTTCCCTGCTTGAGAATTCCTGTCCAATGAATGGACGACCTTAGCACACGTGTGGTTTTGTTTACACATTTTGGTTCACTTGCAAAAAGAGCAGTGTGAAAGCGAACCGTACCAAACAAAAAAAATCAACATTCTATTTGGTCCGGACCAAAGCAAGTGAACTATCGGACTTTCCTGGTGTGAATACGGATCAACAACATTGATCGGATCTTTTTAAATATGTGATAAAAAAGAAAGAAAAAGGAAACGGCATAGTGAAGGCAGAAATATGCCCCCAAAATGGGACCTTTCATCCACATGTCAGACTTATGGCAAACTATATCATTTATTCCTTGTGACTAGTTCCAATTGTACTGTTACCAATTTCAGTTTTACTAATTTAGTAGCTTGTATTTTACTTATTACTATTTACATTTTATTTAATACAAGTATATGTAACAGCCTGCCAGTAAGAGCTGTGTGTAAACCTCACTCACCTGGTCTCAAGAGATGTGCTAGCGACTGCAGCCTTTAGCATTCTTGTTAGTGCCCGCCTCCCACGCCAGAGACCCTGGTTTGAATTCTGCTCGAAGTGGGTTGAGTAGAACCACCGTGACCCAGATGGGAATTAGGTTTAGGGGGGTGAGTGTAACGGACGTAGGCCAGTAAGAGCTGTGCGTGTAAACCACCTGATATGCGCTAACGACTGCGGCCTTTAGAGTCCTTGTTAGCATGCCAGAGACCCTGGTTTGAATCCCGTTTGAAGCGGGTCAAGTAAGACTCTTTACATTTGGTGCCATGAACCGGATGGGAGTGAGGTTTAGGGGGTGAGTGTAACGGACGTAAGCTAGTAAAACCTGTGCGTGTAAACCTCACTCCCCTGACTTCAAGGCTGACTAGCGGCTGCGGTCTTTAGGGTCCTTGTTAGTGTGCCCACCTCCTACGCCGGAGATCCCGGGTTTGAATCCTGCTCGGAGCGGGTCGAGTAGAACTGACTACATAGGCTATAGTACAAGTATTAGTATCTCTACATAAATATTATCTCTAGTGTTTCTCTAAAATCTCTAGATAAACTAAAACTGTTGGCAATTGTCATAAGTAATGAATGGTCAGAACGGCAACTTTAAAGTTCAATTAAAAATTTACAAAAATTGTAATGGTAAGAAATAAGATGAAAAAATCCCCCCGGTTTCTTGATCTAGGTAGGTTTTTATAGGTATAATTTTATCTTCAAAATGTTATCTCAAACTTCTGGTGAAACGACAGACTTCTCTCTGGTGACGAATTTAGTCCACTTAATGATATAAATGGGTACTAGTGTGAATCTGGAATAGATAGCAATTTGAAGAGTTGAATAGTTATTAACTTGGTAGCTAAATATTTATTAGCAACAATTGGAATACACAGGCCTATTGATACTTTGCAGTCACGTGATATCTGGCGGCCAACAAACGCGGTTAGTGCATCCAATCGCACAACAACTATCTGGCATGTCGTGTACACCTCAAAACACCAACTTTTGTATATTAAAACTGGCAACGTCCTGGCAAGATCCTTGATTAGTTTACTGCTTTTCGTTGCTAGAGAATGACGTTCTTGCCCGCCAGCCAGTACAACTGACGTCACGTGCAAAGTATCAATAGACCTTATGCGTAGGATATGTATATAGTTCATTCCTGCTTCTTTTTTTACTTTTTGAATTATATATAAAAAATATTTTATTTATAAATGAATTTCACTGTATATAGTCTAAAGTATAAAAGAAATGTATGTACAGTTTTAGAACTGACACAACATCATTAAACACAACAATACGCCATCGCATTCACGACTCTCCTGTGATTAAAGGCGACACTTCCGGTTTTCTTCCCACCGGAGCCTCGCTTTCGATTTCAAACGGCTGCGTGAAATCAGCGTATGGCATTTCTGTCCAGGAGTAATTAGCTTTTGAAGTGTATTTACTTAATATAAAGTTAACGAAAGTTATCATGAGGATTGTAATGTTTAAACCAGATGTCTTAACAAATGTCAGTCGACCGGGAAGATTTTAAAAAGAGCCGTTCATTCATAAATACGCAAGATCGCTGTGAAAATAAAACCGGAAGTCAAAAGACAACAAGCGCAGCGCTGAAAAGGGGTGGGGCTACATAAGGTCTATAGCAATTAAATAATAAAAAGTTAGTAGCCTAGTGATATTGAATAAGATAGTTGCAATTATTGGGTGACTTGCTAATTAAAAACTACCAGTAACAACAATAGATAGGCCTACTGGTTTTAAGAAAATGTTAAATGGGCTTGCCATGTGGCATTTCAGTTTATTGACAAGCTGTGTCCATAATTCACCCGCGTTTTATAAATAAGCAGTCCCCTGACTCCATTACGTAATGCTAGTGTCTTTGTTATTAGATATGCACCCGTTTGCGTCACTTTAGCGCTGCAGGAAATCTGCACTCCCAGCACTGTTCTGGGATCAGCCACATAAAACTGTTATTACCGAATCTAAAAGGGTCCGCTCCGCAGATCTTCCGATCTGCTGTCGGGCTCCGTCACGCGTGTGCGCGCAGAGTGTGTTCGTGCTGTGCTGCTGTCAGTCTTATGCAAGCCGCCCTACACACACACAGCACGATGATGTCCGACGCTGCTGCTCCAGCAGACAACAACGGGGAGCCTGGATTAAACGGTATGTACTGCCGGAGCACCTCGCTGTATTGTTCTGACATCTATAAACTTTGTTAAAGAAGCCTTTGGCGTGTCTGTATTGGTTTCTTTTTATACTTTTACTTATTTTGCTTAATGTAAAACCTGCTTTTTTTTAGTTCCAGTCAACATTTTTGTGCCATTATAGACAGTTGGAGGGCGGGGTTTGCTGGAAAACAAGTGCGTCACGTTAATTGACAAGCATTCTTTCCAATGGCCGTTGAGTTTGTGTGTTGAGGCGGGCCTTAATACGTGATTGACTTTAGTCTAAACCAGTAGTTTGACTATACGTTTTCAGTAGGCTGGCCAAAGCCGATGTCAACAAGGCGAACTAGATCAACTCAAAAATGGAGATTGTGGATGCTTGAAACCTCATTTTATTCGTTTAGTTCAATATGTAACATATGTGTTTCTCTGGCGTGATAATGAGACAGTGCTCTAGTATTTTATTCATATTTGTTTGACAACTAACGCTTGACGTGGCAGCGAATAAGGTCTTTGTTTGAAATATGTGAGGTTGCAAACAAACTGGTCTAGTAATTGGCCTCTGACCACTTTTATTTAACTTAACTAGTATTGGATTCACTTAGTAGACGAGCTTAGAAAAGAACTTTTTTGAAGCCGATAAAATACCCATTAACGTCTAGATCCAGACAAACAACGAGTTCATTATCATACACTCTGTATGGATTTGCCCCAAAAACATTTGTCATGCTACTATTTAAAGACCCTATCAGTTCATTCGTATGGAGAGACAAAATATATATTAAAAAAAATTGGTCGCAACATTAGTGGAAATTCCTAAAAGATTAGAGAGACTCCTAAGAGACTAATAAATCTTGTTGAAATTCCTGGTATGCTTTCTGAAATGCAAAGAGCAGACTGCTAAATCTCGCTGTCTAAATATTCAGACCACGGATATTGGGAAGTATACTTCAACTGCCAAATAATGTAGGCAACTGATACTAAATGTAATGTTGAGTGGGCTACGTGCGCGCTGTCATGACCAAATCACTAGCTGTCCTCCTCACAGCTGTGTGTGACCCTAGTTCAGGACGACAATTAATACACTCTACTATGGAGAAGGCTTGCGTCATGAATAGTAATCACGCACCGATCCACTAAGCCTTACTGATTGGCTGAGAGTCAGACGTTAGAATGCGAACGTTAGTAAACCGGCCAATAAACTACTGGAAATGAATATTGATTAAGCTACGTGACCGAACTGTGTAGGGAAGCTGCAAAGCAGTGTGAGCAGGACCTAATTAATATTCATGAGCTAAGCTTTCACCATAGTAGTATTCGTAATTCAATTCCTAGCAGCAGCCAATGTCTTCCAGACTGTGTCAGTGTGTGGAAAGTGGCAGAAAGAAAGTCAAGAAATAGAATTGGGAGGGTTAGTTTAGGAGAATGAGTCATGATATTTTGAGATCGTGAACGTGAAGTAGTGCATGTAAAGTAGGCTAGGCAATCGTGTCATTAGCAAGGGTTGTGGACTTGTGGTGGAAACTGCATGGAGATCTGTTTGCTACAAATAAATAATAGGCTACAAATAATCATCATTTAACATTTTAGTTATTTCTTAATGTAAAAGATGATGTGGAAAATAGTGGAAATGAAATGAAAATAACATTGTGGCTGTTTTAGCCTAAAAAAACATCCACTAGCATCACAGATTGAATTTTAAAAATATTCATATTCATTGAGGCACAAATGAGGCAGACTTACTTCTGTGTGATGACCGCAGCTTTCAAATGCACTAGTGCTGAAAACTAGTGAATCGGGCGGATTCTTCTGGGAAAGTGAAGTGACATCTTAGTGTTGGCCAGATTCTTTTGGTGTACGTAACAGATGGCTCAGCGTTTTGCAAACAGTGTTGGTTTGATAATTTGGATCAGTCTGGCTGTGTACTAGCCTTGATGACTGCTAGCTGGAGGAGGTGTAAAGAGTAATAAATTAATCTCTTAAACCCTGTCAAGAACATGTATGGGTCATATTTCTTCCATAAAGTCAAAAGAACGGAGACTATAATAATATTACATCTATTTTTTTTATGTATAAATTGTGTTTTAACCTTGTTTAAATTATAAGTTGTTGATAATGTTCTGTGTTTGTTCTGAATAAACAAAAGTAGTCTGGTAATTTGCAGTTTAGTCAAATATTAAAATGGCTACTTCTCTCATAAGTTGAAAAAAAATCTATTTAATAGAAGTATTGATATTATTGGGGACAATCAGTGTTGGGGTAATGCAGAAGTAACACAAGTTATGTAATCAGATTACTTTTTCAAGTAATGACTAAAGTAATGCATTACTTTTAAATTTACAACAAAAAATGTGTTACTTTTTCAAATAAGTAATGCAAGTTACTTTGTTTTCCCATTTATTGACTGACAGCTCTCCTGTCTGCATGTTGAGAGAAATTGGAAGTGCAGAGGCGCTGTGTGTAAACATGATGGAGACTGTAGTTCTGTAGCATGATGGGGACTTGAACTTGAACTCTTGAACTTGAATTTCTCCTGCGTCATTTGCATTTCCTTGCATTTCAATTTTGGTGAGAGGGCCTTTACATTTGCCAAAAATATAACTATTTTGTTATTAAAAAACAAACAAGCAGGTCCTGCCCAGGTGAGAAAAAGTAATGCAAAAGTAACGCATTACTTTCCATAAAAAGTAAGGAAGTAACACAATTAGTTACTTTTTTAGGGAGTAATGCAATATTGTAACGCATTACTTTTAAAAGTAAATTTCCCCAGCACTGGTGACAATGTAACTGTGATTAATGATTAATGTGAATAATGAACGAGTCAGTAAGATTTTTAAAAGAAATTAATACTTTTATTCAGCAAGGATGCTTTGGATTGATCATAAGTGACAGTAAAGACATTTATAATATCAAAAGATTTCTATTTCAAATGAATGCTGTTCTTTCAAACTTTTTATTCAGAAAATAATTCTGAAAAACATGTATCATGGTTTGCCCAAAAAATATTAAGCAGCACAACTGTTTTCAACATTGATAATAAGAAGAAATATTACTGCAGCAAATCAGCATATTAGAATAATTTCTGAAGGATCATGTGACACTGATTTTTGATTAAATAAATGCAGCTTTGGTAAGCATAAAATGCTTGTGTATATATATATTTACCCAGTATACAATAATAATGTAATATTTTAATGAAAATCTAATATGAATCATCATTAAGAATAACAAAAATTAACAACAACAACATTATTACAATAATGCAAAAATTTTAACAATAATGAGTATTTGGGGTAAAATGTGCTTAATTCTAATCACATAGTACAAAAATTACTTTACTTTTTGCAAAATAGCTATAATTTATTTTGTATTTTGTATTTTTTGTAAGATTTAACCATCTTACCACAGATTTTTGTGTAACATGGCCACACATCTATCACTTTGCAGCCCTGATGCTTTAGCATTTCATAAATGAGCGAGCATAAGCCTCTGTAATACTGCCATAGATCTGATCTTTTGATCTATGTCTGTTTCCTGATGACAGCCAAAGCAACATGTTCCACCACTGGCCAGAATGTTCAGCTCGCCTGCTGCCATAGCAACACTGTTTGTGTCAGTGGATTGAGACAAAGGTCGGTCGAGTTTCACCATCGATGGGAAGATGGAGTTGAGTTAAGTCAATGCAGGAACCATGTCACATGATCCATGTTTGCTCAACCCAGGGAAATCATGTGGACCTTCTTTGTCTTCCTCTTTTTGTTTCCCTGGAAGTGGGGCTTTGGCTTGCTAGGCATTCAGTTTATACTTAGCTCACCCTGGTTGGTCAGCAGTGAACAGGAGTGGCGTGTTAAGCCAGTGGTAAACAGAGGATTCACTGTGCGATAACACAGAGGTTTCTGATGAGACAGCACAGCAGATGTGGGGGAAAGGGGAACACGGAAAACTTCCCGTCCTCATCCCTGTCTCATGCATGAAAGGAGTCTGTGTGTTTGTGTTTATCAGGTCTTCTGAGAAGTGAGTTCCTGCTCAGACTCATGTGAGGTCAGGTGTGAAATATATATCAGTGGGCTCGTAATGAGCCGGAAAGGGAGGCATTTACTGCCCTTTCACCACACAGTAAATAGAAGTTAAGTCATACCACCATCGACTTACAGGGAGATCCCACTGTCTCAGTGCATCATTGAATGGTGGATACAATGGATACAGTGTAATTTCTAGGTCACTTCTTCCCAAAATTATTTTTTTTAAATCTATTTATTTGTTTTTGCATTGCGACGTTATTTTATTTAACCAAGTATATTTGCCTATCAAATTGTCTTTACCAGATGTTTTGCTTTTGTAGTTGATGTCAGTGTTGATTCTCATTATTATAATACAGCATTTTTGTACTGTATTACATTTTTAAAAATCAATGTATGTCAATAATTTTCAGTTTTTATCTGGTAGTCCAAGCTTTGAGGACATCTACATACTAACAAAATTAATTTTAAAGGCACAATATGTAAGATTTTTGGATTCAAATATCCAAAAATCACTAGAACAATATATTTTTTATATATATTGTAATATATTTTATATATTTTGTCCTAAATGTTTCCAACAATGTTTAAATCCAGAGAAATCAGCTATTTTAACCAGTGTAACACCCCGTGTCATTGCTTCAATGATGTCATATCCACGTTACCCTCGATTTCCAAAGACTCTTGAATACATTACCGGTATGTTTTATTAGACAGGTGAGCAACTGTCATTGTTATATAGCTCAACACGGTTAGTCTTATTGTTTGAATCCTTTGTTTTCTTGATTTACCGCGAGTAACATGTTTGTACACAAAAAGTAAATCGGACAACACTATTTTGTCAAGTGGCTGACAGCATAATCAGAAAGAGCTTTATTTGTTGTAACAGTAAAACAGCATTTTCTCCACCATGCAATGTTTTAAAATAAATTGCATGCCATTTTGCAACACAAGTCATCCAGCTGTTATTAATATGATATTCTAATATTGATCTAGCTAAGCGCCTCATAATAGCCACTGAGCTAACGCATAAGCGGCAGTGGCCGACTGCGGCATATAAGCATAATAAAAACCGCAACATAAAATCTCCCAAGCTGTCGTCTCCGCCCTGCTTCATACCACAGTATAACGTTAATACAATTTTAATACAGTAGCTCATCCATGAAAATGATTAGTGCCTGAGTCCCGTTGGATTGATTTCCACCAGCTGTGAAGGTGAAGACAACAACTCCCATGATTCCACGCTCATTGATGGCATAATCAAGCTACGCCTTTGTTATTGTTTTGAATAAGCGACCTCTAGCGGTGAAACTTACATACTGTGCCTTTAAGCAGATGTACTATTGTTTGGGGTTGGTAAGATTTTTTCATGTTTTTGAAGTCTCTAATGCTCAACAATTCTGCATTTATTTGACTAAAAATACAATATAATGTTTTTAAATGTAAAAAAAAAATAAATAAAAAATAAAACTGTGATTACTTCCAAAGCTGAATTTTCAGCATCATTACTCCAGTCTTCAGTGTCACATGATCCTTTAGAAATCTAATATCTAATATGCTGATTTGATGCTCAAGAAAACTTAAAATTTTAATATTTTCTAACATTATATATGTTGATCAGTCTCTTTTGATCAGTTTAATGGGTCCTTGCTGAATGAAAGTCTTACTATGTTTATGTCTTTAAAATTTACATCTAAGGAAAATTACTAGAAGTAATAAAACATTTTTCATGGGATCAACTACATAATTTTACAGAGTTTGATTATAATTTTAGTAGCAAATATTCAAATAAACAGTGCTATAAACACAGTGACATCTTTCCTATTGCAAAAATAACTTTTACTGATTAAAAAAAATAAAGCCCTATCCCTCAGGACATTTCTTTGTATTTCTACAGCACTATTTTTTAAAATAGTTTGTCTATACATATTTCGTCATTTGGTTGTTACATCACGACTTCATTCTGTTTATTCTGTATCTTTTGCCTTGAGCGCCACATTTTTAAGATCATGTTAAAGACATTTCAACTTTGAAAAACTACTAATGTACTACTAATGCATGAATACTATACATGATACCAATGAAACATTTCCACAATATTACAATGAAACAAACAAAAAAAACATTCCTAAAACAGGTTTCATTTTCTTTGAGCAAAGAATGATTTTGGGGAATTAATTATGAACCAAAATATGAAGCTTTGTGATATTTTGTGCATACATATATTCTCATAGCTGAAAACATTTTATTAAAAATATTTATTGTTGTGATATTTTTGTGTTGTCTTTTTTTAGGGTCATGGGTAGAGCTGGAGATGAACAGAAACGCTGCATCTCTCTCTTCCTCCAGCGCCTCAGCACCGCCCCCTCTAGACCAGGTAGTAGAGGAGGATGATGGGATGGTCGGGGGGCTGGAACACGTTCCCTCATCGTCTTCCATCCACAATGGAGACATGGAAAAAATCCTGCTGGATGCCCAGCACGAATCCAGCCGCAGTAACTCCTCATGCGGCAGGTAGACAACATATTGATGTCATTTATAGCAAAAAGTTTAATTAAAATGTCAATTTTTGGGTGAACTATCCCTTTAAGATGTTGTTTACACAGTCCACGTGCACATATACAGTGAGGAAAATAAGTATTTGAACACCCTGCTATTTTGCAAGTTCTCCCACTTAGAAATCATGGAGGGGTCTGAAATTGTCATCGTAGGTGCATGTCCACTGTGAGAGACATAATCAAAAAAAAAAAAAATCCTGAAATCACAATGTATGATTTTTTAACTATTTATTTGTATGATACAGCTGCAAATAAGTATTTGAACACCTGAGAAAATCAATGTTAATATTTGGTACAGTAGCCTTTGTTTGCAATTACAGAGGTCAAACGTTTCCTGTAGTTTTTCACCAGGTTTGCACACACTGCAGGAGGGATTCTGGCCCACTCCTCCACACAGATCTTCTCTAGATCAGTCAGGTTTCTGGGCTGTCGCTGAGAAACACGGAGTTTGAGCTCCCTCCAAAGATTCTCTATTGGGTTTAGGTCTGGAGACTGGCTAGGCCACGCCAGAACCTTGATATGCTTCTTACAGAGCCACTCATTGGTTATCCTGTGCTTCGGGTCATTGTCATGTTGGAAGACCCAGCCTCGACCCATCTTCAATGCTCTAACTGAGGGAAGGAGGTTGTTCCCCAAAATCTCGCAATACATGGCCCCGGTCATCCTCTCCTTAATACAGTGCAGTCGCCCTGTCCCATGTGCAGAAAAACACCCCCAAAGCATGATGCTACCACCCCCATGCTTCACATTAGGGATGGTGTTCTTGGGATGGTACTCATCATTCTTCTTCCTCCAAACACGTTTAGTGGAATTATGACCAAAAAGTTCTATTTTGGTCTCATCTGACCACATGACTTTCTCCCATGACTCCTCTGGATCATCCAAATGGTCATTGGCAAACTTAAGACGGGCCTTGACATGTGCTGGTTTAAGCAGGGGAACCTTCCGTGCCATGTATGATTTCAAACCATGACGTCTTAGTGTATTACCAACAGTAACCTTGGAAACGGTGGTCCCAGCTCTTTTCAGGTCATTGACCAGCTCCTCCCGTGTAGTTCTGGGCTGATTTCTCACCTTTCTTAGGATCATTGAGACCCCACGAGGTGAGATCTTGCATGGAGCCCCAGTCCGAGGGAGATTGACAGTCATGTTTAGCTTCTTCCATTTTCTAATGATTGCTCCAACAGTGGACCTTTTTTCACCAAGCTGCTTAGCAATTTCCCCGTAGCCCTTTCCAGCCTTGTGGAGGTGTACAATTTTGTCTCTAGTGTCTTTGGACAGCTCTTTGGTCTTGGCCATGTTAGTAGTTGGATTCTTACTGATTGTATGGGGTGGACAGGTGTCTTTATGCAGCTAACGACCTCAAACAGGTGCATCTAATTTAGGATAATAAATGGAGTGGAGGTGGACATTTTAAAGGCAGACTAACAGGTCTTTGAGGGTCAGAATTCTAGCTGATAGACAGGTGTTCAAATACTTATTTGCAGCTGTATCATACAAATAAATAGTTAAAAAATCATATATTGTGATTTCTGGATTTTTTTTTTTTGATTATGTCTCTCACAGTGGACATGCACCTACGATGACAATTTCAGACCCCTCCATGATTTCCAAGTGGGAGAACTTGCAAAATAGCAGGGTGTTCAAATACTTATTTTCCTCACTGTATCATCTGCAAATGTCAAAAGTTCACAGCTTGAGTTTAATGACCTCATAGATAGAAAGTAGTGCTATAAACATACATACGAAATTACACTTGGCCACACTGACCTCATACTGATAGGATACGGTCATAATAACCCTTATCTCATTCAAACTCTGTGAATAATATTATTCAGGATGTTTACTCTAGGACTACAGTGTTTCTTTCTCATATGTACACAGGCTTAACTCCTCTTACACACTACAGTAATGGTTCACACACACACACACACACACACACACACACACACACACACACACAAAACAACAACATTAATTGTCATTCCCAAACCTGTATGACCATCTTTGTTCTGTGAAACACAAAAGATGTTTAGCAAAATGTCCAAGCTGCTCTTTTCCGTACTATGAAACCGATTCATATTGCTATAAAAGGACAGAAATTGCAACAAATTATCATAAAAGTCATGTTCTGAAGTCATACTAAAACTTTGTGTAAGGAACAGAATGAAATGTAAGCCATGTCTTAACAAACTCCGAACTGCTCGCTCCCACAGCCCTCCTCGACCCCCCAGTCCTCAGGATGAAGGGCAGATCATTTTCGACGTGGACATGAGGAGAGACAGTCAGGTACTTCCTCTCGAGAACATTGTGGATCATCTAATTTATGGAACGTATTCTGGCTTATGTTCATTACCTGTCCGTCTTTGTATTTGTATGTGTGTGTGTGTGTCCCTCAGGAGTTCGTCATGGAGAAGATCAGAGATGATGACATCTTAATGAAGGATTCAGATCGGGTGGCAGACTGGTCAAGTAGACCAGAGAATGTTCCGCCCAAGTAAGACTAGTATTATTTTAGTGTCATTGATATACTAGTTTTTATTAATATTTAATAGTATAGTTTAATTAATTTTTATCTCAGTTTTAGTTTCATATCAAGTTTTAGTTGTGCAGCAAAATTAAATTGAGAAATGTTGTCTTGGCAATTTGCTTGGCAAGTTTTTCTATCCTTTATTTTATTTCAGTTAATGATTATTTTAATTCAAGTAATGAAAATAAACTTTTTTTAAAAATGGTTTTAGCTTTAGTTTTAGTTCACTATAATAATCCTGCTGGCATACAGATATTTCCACAGGTCACAATCAAAGGTTTCAGTCAAAACCTAGTGAGCTAGTCACATTTTTATGCCTAAATAGACAGCATTCTGGTCCAAACAAAACTTCTTAACCCTCGAAGACCCAAATATAGTCATTTCAGTTATGGCCATTGCCAATTACGTCGTTTCGGAGCCTGAGTTTGCGCTGTAGTAATCCTGAGGTGAAGCAGTGTGATGCTGTTTTGTTCATGATGTGTTGGGTTTATCTTTCTGACAGGGAGTTTCATTTCCGGCACCCGCGGCGTTCAGTGACTCTCAGCATGAGGAAGACAGGAGCCATGAAGAAAGGAGGCATCTTCTCTGCTGAGTTCCTCAAAGTGTTTATCCCCTCGCTGCTTCTGTCCCACATCCTGGTCCTGGGTCTCGGGTAGATAAACCTTAAAACACAATCACACTTCACGCCAAGTATAAGCTGCCTTCAAGTGCACCTAGGAAACATGTACGGCATTTGTTATTACAACATGTAACGCATTCATAATATGGAAGTTTATAACAATTATTCCAACAAACCCAAATAACTACATTTAAAAAAAAAAAAATTAAAAAGATTACCGGTACACATCTTACCAAAACATAAAGCAAACTGTATAAGTAATTAAGCTGTTCTTAATTAGATTACTGTTAAGTAATCTAGCTGTTCCCTACATCACATATTTAAAATGATTGAAATATGGCT
The DNA here is from genome assembly GCF_963993115.1 of Abramis brama. Classification (NCBI taxonomy): domain Eukaryota; kingdom Metazoa; phylum Chordata; class Actinopteri; order Cypriniformes; family Leuciscidae; genus Abramis; species Abramis brama. The sequence continues at coordinate 9,433,067 of NC_139987.1, forward strand.
TGTAAAATTAAAATAACTTGCAAAATCCTTCATTCACTACTTACTTTTCGCTCACTCATCTCTATAGATTACAGATATATTATATGATATAGATCAGTGTTTTTCCACAGTGTTTCAAATCAACACACCCCTTCCAATTTATCACCTTGAATTTCAACTTCGTAAATGCAACTTGGCTCAGTCATTTATGTTCTCGGAACTCAGAAATGCATTATACCATGAAATTTTGTGATCTCATCTCGCAACTTTTTTTTTTTTTTCTCCAAATAGCCCAGTAGCTTGAAAATACAACTCTATTTCCCAGTGGACCAATAATAAACCTAAGCACCCTGACTTCTGGAAGTTGCACATAACCAGCCTATCAGATTGAAGCTTGCCGATTTTGGAAAACGTTCGCAGTTTCGTTTGCGATAAGCATCAGACGGTCCTTGAGCGGTTTGGCAACCACCTGTTTGAAGACTGTTGCTTGAAGTCACTTTCAAACCAAGCAGCTTTCTGTAGGTCAACGTGACAATTTTATGTGACTAACGCGGATTCCTATTGAAATTGCTCAATTCTGACCTTGCAGAAAAATGTGTAAATGAAACCACACCTAGTGTTTAATTCACACACCCCTGATGAGTATGTAGCTTGACAACAGTGTAAGATTCTACATGTAAAGTGTCTGACTTTTTCAATTTCTCTTTCTTTTGTCTTGTGTCTCACACTCTATCTCTAATACAGGGTCTATATCGGGAAAAGACTGACAACTCCCACTGCAAGCTCCATTTGAACACAAATCTGATCAAGTGCCTCAGGCATGGCCCAGGTGGATTAGGGAGAAGGTAGCAGTTTGTACGAAGAAGCCCCCTGCTGCCCCTTTCTTCCACTTTTACTCCCTCAGCCACCTTTCTTTCCCTTTTTTCAGTATTTCCTTTAATTCCGCCTTGCCATGCCTAGAAGTATTAGTGATAAACCTCTCTTCATTTCAGGCCCTTTCTTGTTTATCACTTTCTGTATCCCTTTTTAACACCCCCTTAGTAAAAGCATCTTAGTTCATTTTGGAAGTATTTGGGGCATCGCGTGAACCCAAACGCGCACACGCTAGCTCTGCTCTAGCTCGGCTAGGAGGCAGCGATGTGTCTGTTTAGCACCCCTTTCTGTTCTGATCACATGACCCAAGAGTGAGCCACTCACGAGTCATAAAGGATCCTCAAATGGGATCAACCAAAATATAGTGACTTATTGAAGCATGCCTGAGTGATAGCTAAGATTTGATTTCTTACTAGAAATGCTATCCATTTAGTTATTTTTATTTAATTCATGGGCAGAATGCCAGGATGATGGACTTGGAAGTGTTTTGGGAAGGATAGGGCTCTCCGTAGACCCCAAACTCGTCTGGTGAAGACTGAAAATTAATAGCTCAGACGCAATACATGTTTATGAAATTTTATACCAAGTTTTGCATAATCTTTTACACAACCCTGATAGAGACAGCACCTGTTACATTGAAATGTCTGATACATATATTTTTTAATATTTCGTCTCATGAAAATAGATAAAAACCGGCCGGATGGGGCTAACGGATCCCTCTATGGAAACAAAAACGCTATTGTTATTTTATTGTTGCTCTATGTTTGTTCTGTCATTTGTTTGCCTGTAGTTTCTTCACATAAAGTACATATCATGACCTAGTGATTCATAACTAGGCTTCTACAACACAGCCTATTTTGCAATACTTCACAATTTACCATTAGCATTGAGCTGAATTTGCATTAAAAGCTAAGAGGATCTTGCTAACAAGGACAATGGCTTTGGTATTTTGCCATGTTGTCATAGCTGTGTCAAACTTTCTAGAATTTTCATACACTTTCATACACTTAACTTAAAGGCAACAGTGCAAGAGAAACCTTTCTTCATTTATCTGGATGGTTCACCCAAAAAACAATATTCTGTCATTATTTACTCAACCCAAACCTGCAAGATTTTCTTTCTTTTTTTTCTGTAGAGCACAAAAGAAGCAGCTTTGAGCAATGTTCGTGCTGCTCTTTTCCGTACAATGAAAGTTAATGGAGATAAACTGGAAGAGAGCAGCTTTGATTTCTTTCAAATATCTATGTACTTGGACTTACATAAGGTTGAATAATGATGATGGAATTTTAATTCTCACGTGAGTTATTGACCTCGCACACTTACAGAGTCATAGTCACACACATTTAGTGAACACTAACACTCCAGCGCCACAGGTGACTGTGTTATCCTGGACATGAAAACCCCAGTCTTCATCGTTTATGTTTTCAACCCTGAAGTGAAATTATTCTCCAGTCTAGTTGTGTTTTTGTCTCTTTTTAAGTGTATTTTGGATGTGCGAATTCTTTTTGTCTTCAATATCTGTCTAAGGAATTACTTCTCCTCGAACACAGCTGCCAAAACCAACTGAGAGCTCAACTCTTATGAACTTTGTGCCTCGTCTCCTTAATCATGTTTGATACAGAATCCTGTCATCATTTCCTGTTATCAGGTGCGTGTTCTGTGCCACAAGCTTTTCCTTTTTGTTGTTTTGCACCATCTTGTTTGTGAATGTGACTTTTGGAAGGTTTCTTATATGCTTTGTTTGTTTGGATTATTATTTTTTTTAAGTCTTTACCTACCAAGGCAAAGTAGAAGAGAAGGTACAGGATAGTTAAAGGGTTTTTAGTTCTTTTGTTCATATTTGCATTCAAATTGTGGTTGGAAAGAAGTGAGTTACTCTCCTTTGTGGAGATGCTTTTTTCAGACTGCGATGTGATGATAAAATGAAGTTAATTGGTTTAACAGACCCTTTTTTCTTCCCTGTTGGATAATGACAAAGTTTTCAAATTAAAATTTAAAGAATAATCTGAATTTCGGTGACTGTTTTTGTGTTGTGTATTGTTTTGTTTTGTTATTTTTATTTTTTTGTTTTGTTTGACTTCATACATAACATTGCATTACACATACATAATATTTCCCTCACTTCATTTATTTTCAAAGTCATGTACCAAATTGTGTGCATATGTTTGTTTGATTTTCCAAAAGAAAATATTTATTTACACAACTTCATGGTTTAATAATTATGGAAGCTTGTTTCTGCCACTGAATAAAAAATAAAAAAGGTAATTGCGACTTTTTATCTCACAATTCAACCTTTTATTTCTCAGAATTGTGTGATATAAAGTCGCAATTGTGTATTATGAAGTCACAATTGTGATATATCCTACTTGCAATTCTGAGGAAAAATGACAGAATCCAAGTCAGCAATTCTGACTTTTTCTTACAATTCTGACTTTGTTTCTCAGAACTGCGAGATAAAAAGTTGCAATTACCTTTTTTATTTTTTATTCAGTGGCAGAAACAAGCTTTCATAGTTTAATTATAGAATTGCATGTTACCTACTGAGTTTTTTTTTAACATCATCAGTTCAACTTCTTATTGGCCAACGCAGTGAATTCACAGGTTCGAAGTTCAGCAAAAATCTGCAGCGAAATCGGCGTGTGGAACGCGTGGGGAAATCGTTCGCCCTCACGTGAAATTCATTATTGCATTCACTATTGAAATGATTGGATTTCACCTGTGGAAATGTGCTGAACATTGCTAAATGTAAATGCACCTTAAAGATCCACCAATAATAAGAAGAATGTAGTTACCCGTTTAGTTCCATTTACCGAACAGTTTATGGACATTTCGCGCCAAATCCGACCCGTCCCCTCAAAATATTGTTAGCCTATATCATAATTTCCTATTGGATCAGATAAATAACCACACTTTTCTTGAATCTCTTTTGAATGTATGCTAGCAACCACTCAGAACACAGAATTAGCCCGTATTCGAGCTCTGAAGCACACGTCTGGGAATTCGACCTGAGGTCAGATCTCCTTCGGCTCTACTACAGTTCACACCGAACACCGAGCCAGTTGTTAATACTTCTTTGAGATGATTACTTTGGAGAAAGACCAGACCAGAGACAGATAGAGTGACGTCTGTCTGTGGTCCTTTCATCAGCTATATGTCATGTTACATGCAGCTCTCAGTTATTATGATCTCACTACATTCCTCTCATCATTGTGGCTTATTTTCTCGCTGAGATGTTAGGATCGGTTAACCAAACCCAGTTCCACCTAAACATGAGTCTGCCCACCCGGCACATCTTACATCTGACTCATGTTTCTTGTAGCCTTCAAGTTCATGCCCTCATCCTATCTGTGATACAAAATGCCTGTCATATTTTTGCTCTGTCATTTTTTTTCTCTGAGATAATGTGGTCTTTCACAGTTCCTTGCTTAAGTTCCTTATGGATCACCCAGGGTTGAAAGAGTCCCACAGTGCCTATGAGGGCCACTTATATGATATCTGTTGTCGAAATGCATCATCTGTCCTTGGTTTTACAGCAGTGTGCAGATTCAGAAAAGCTATTAGCACTGAATCAATTTTATCCATTGATTTTGTGTGAAATGCTACACGAATTAATGTGTACTATAATCTCGAGGGGTGCTACGTGCATTTGCCCACAGCTAAGAGGCTAAAACCAATTTTACCAAACTACCTTTGTGAGTTCACCTGGTTGAAATTTAATTAAAAATAAATCAGTCTAGATGGAGTTGAAATCTAAAGCGCTACTCAACTGCCCTCTAGTGGCGCAGATGGGAAATTAAGGGTGTGCCTCATTCTAACCGAGCAGGATATCATATCTGTATTCCAATATCTTTCTTATGGATACAGTTGCAACTACAGATCTTTTTTTCACAGTTTGCCCCTGCCAAATGATTGATGAGTCAGCAATTGCTGGACCTGCAGGGCGTTTTCTTCAGCACAACACAAAACGAATCAGAATACAGCTGATACGTGCCATTCAGTGACGTCGACATGAATCGCTAATTATTGTGGCTTTGACATAATTAATTGCATTATTTTGTTATTAGTGCCGCATTCACACTGTAGAATTATTTGAGATTAAATTGACTGAATAATGACTTTTTGTATTTTATGCTATTAAATAAGTTCTGTCCTTAAAATAATTGGTTAAAAAAATTAGTTCCTGTGTATTCCTGTTTGAATTAGTCAAGTGTTCCTCGCAGTAACCCATGGCAACCGCATAGTATGTAGGGGGAGGGGCTGTAATTAAATTCCCAGTCTTGTGATTGGCCGAAACAGGTGTTCTGAGGTTCCGTAATGAATGATGACTGAAGTATGCATGCTCATTATCTGGCCCACATAATGACTCATGTTATCCAGATGAGTGTTTTGGAAAAGTTTTTTTTTTTCTCTCTCTTTGCAGCATCAGTTTTAGGCATGCATGTCTGATGTTTGATTTGGGGGGATTAAATGAAAAGAGTTGATCCTTTGTTCCTTTTGTGTCACAAACTGTCTCACTCTTCCCCCCTCAGTCCAACAGCCTGCAAAGACAGTAGCTAATGCAGCAACTCTTTTGAGCGGGTAGCCTGTTGTTGTTATGGAAACTGGGCTCTCGGAGCTATTATTGTGAGGGCAGAAGAGAATGTGTCTCCAATGAGCGACTCTCCACCAAATTGTTCCACTGGCCAACATACAGCAAAAAGAGAAATGTATGAGCAAAATATATTGGCTTTTATTACTTGAAATCATAGATAATTAGGCTACTATGTGTTGTTATAGACCTTATTCAGAGCAGCGTCATGGTGAGAAATGAAAGTGAGGCTGAGATGTTTTCAATGGCGTCCGCTGTAAAAAGCTATAAAGCTCCTATATCACTTATAATTTTCTACACCTCATGTTGTCTGGAGTTTCTGTGTCTACTGAACTTGCTTGGAAAGATATTTTTTCTGTTTTTCGTCAGCACAATCTAAAACACATTAAATTACAGCAGAACCCACTGAAGCGATGGACTTCTATCACAGACTTGCTTTCATTTCCATTAAAAATCAGGATGATGCTGTTACAATGTGAATACAGCGCAAAAAAAAAATACCGATCAGAATAGTTCAATTCTCGAACGCATGAGGGCCCTTGTGATGTGGTTCTTTTTAATGGATTAAATTGATAGTTCATCCAAAAATGAAAATTCTGTCATTAATTACTCACCCTCATGTTGTTGTTCCAAGTCCGTAAGACTTTCGTTCATCTTTGGAACACAAATGAAGATATTGTTTATAAAATCTGAGAGCTTTCTGTCACTCCATTGACAGCTACGCAAATACCACTTTGACGCTTCAAAAAGTTCAAAAGAGATCGAAAAACTAATCCATATGAATTGAGCGGTTAAATCCAAATTTTCTGAAGAGACACAATCGTTTTATATGATGAACAGATTTAATTTAGGCTTTTATTCACATATAAACATTGATCAGTGAACATAAACAGAAGCTCAACCGAAGAATGAATCTCATTGGTTCTTGCAGAAGCTCAAACGTGCTGCGTAACAGGAGAATGAGAACAAGGTATTTGCATAGCTGTCAATGGAGGGACAGCAATCAAAAAGGTCTTCATTTGTGTTATTAAGATGAACGAAAGTCTTACGGGTTTGGAACGACACAAGGGTGAGTAATTAATGAAAGAATTTAAATTTTTGGGTGAACAATCCCTTTAAAGCATACTGCACAAACCAGCGCAGTCCCGTCCCAAACGAATGACTCGTACATCAAAAGTGCAGTCCGATTCCCAGACTAATGAGTCGAATCTTTTTAGTGATTTAAAACAATTCACGAACAGTGGATTCCGATTTCTGAACGATTGACTCTTATGAGCCGGTTCTTTCTAGCTACTCAAAACCTCCATGTATCAGTTGGATCAGTTGCTGAACCCGAATATGATTATTTCATAGCGTAATGTCATCCAACTCAAAATTAACCAAGAAATTTTACCCCCAGTTTTACAGACAAGGCTTAATCCAGACTAAAAAGCATGTTTGAGCTGTTTTATCTGAAAGCAACTTGCTCTGGCATATCTTAAAATATGTCAGTGCCATTGTTTTGTCTCAAGATACGCTATAATTGAACTAAGGTGTAATCCGGGCTTAATCTAAATCCTGTTTGTGAAACCAGACCTTATTGTCTTAAAGATGAGATTTAAATCAGTATAGTGATTGGCAGATTGTAAATATACATTTTTTGTAAATGACAGCATGTAGATATAGATTAATTAGACATTGAGTTTTGTTATAACCAGTGGTATTTTATAAAAAATTAATTAATAATTTAATAAATTAGTAGATTTTTGTTAATTCAGAATTTGTGTCATGATGTGCTATAGCATATAGAGGACCAATTTACCTTTATTCCCAAAAAAAAATATATATATATATATATATATATATATATATATATATTATACTATTTTTTTTTTTTTTTTGTATTTATAATTATTTAGCTGGAATCTGAAATGATCTCATCTGTGGCTACAGACAGTAGCCTACTAAATGCAATAAGAATTAGGCCTATTTTCCTCAAAATTACTGAAATGGAAGTGGAATCTTATATAATTCTTTATTTCGCGATACGTAACACAACGGCCAATCTGACACATGTGTGCATAAGAACAGCTCAGACAGAACCGAACAGAAAGTCATAATAAAGAGTGAATTACACCCTCCGTGATTCGTCGCGTGGTGCTGAAAGGACAGCGCCCTTAACTTTAACCTGCATGGGCGTGGCGCTTCAACTATCAACAGAGCAACGACTCTTCAGAAGGAAATAAGAAACATTAAGAGTCATTATCCATTCTATGACTAAACCTAACATACATTTCTCTTTATTTACCACATCACACGCGTGTTCACCAAACAAACGAACGCTAACAATGGTAAGCTACCACACAATGGGCATTAAGTGACAAGTCATCCGGGGAAAGAGCCCTCAGATATGGACACATTACACATTTAACCCTCAAAAACCCGCGTCGCTTCCGCTGTTCCTCCTCTCATCTCTCCAGCAGAGCGTCACCTCATCCTCCGTCGGTCTCGCGTCTACTGTACGGTAACATCCCTGGATTTTTCTCTAACTGTGTCTTCGCGATATAATGCTTGATGTGTTGCGTTAAATAACATGACATGCCCATAATTTGCATGGTTTACAGTTATTTGCATACATTCTACATGTTTTGTTCAACAGCTTGTTCATGATGAGTAGGCATCTTTTCTAAAGGGATTTTCATCCCTTAAGTGTTTGCTAGTGGCGATCAATTGCATGTTATATGCAGGGCTGAATGGTGTGGATAATGAATTGAATTTATATCATCATTTTTATTGAATTACTGATTTTTAACGCAGTAGGTTTTTATTTTGATCTTAGAGGAATCTTTATTATCTCATGAGAAAAAAACATCCATTAGCATTCCTTTAGGATTTGTAGGAACCTCCTCGCCTCACATGTGATGCTGTTTCTCACCTCCCAATGGAAAAAACTAACATTTAGTGTCCACAGAGCAACCTCCTGCTCTCTAACCGGAGGTTTACATGCCTTTGCATCCATCTGACAGTATTCACTGAGAGAAATGTCTGCTATCGGAGATGCGACTTCGTTCTTCCAGAACATGGGAAGCTCCAGCCCCAACCAGCCACGGCAGAAATTCTGTGGCATGTTCTGCCCGGTGGAGGGTTCGTCCGAGAACAAGACGCTGGACTTTGACTCGCTGTCCTCAGGGAAAGGTCGGGTGATCGAGAGGCAGAAGGATGTCTCCAAACCACGAAAGGTGGAGATCAGAAGAAGTGCTGGGAAAGAGAATCTGCAGAATCTGAAGGATGAGGTAAGAGCTGCAGGGATTGTGCATGTGGGTGAATCAGTCTGATTACATATATCATTCATTCAGATGAAGCTTTGCTTATAATAACAATCAACCAGTTTATTTATATAGGCCTACTTAGATATGAAAAGTGTTTCCATATTGTAGCTAATAAGGTAAGATGGTTCTGTAGAATCCAATTAATTATGAATGCTGTTTAAAATCATTAAAACAATTGAAATATGTTTTTAAAGTCAACACCCTAAGTGGTTTGGGAATGGTTTCTTTTATTCTTACAAGTAAAATTCCTTGATTCTTTTTTTTTTATTACATGATTTTTGATATGGTGCAAGGATGACATCAAAACCTGGAAGACTAATCTGTCACTGGTTCCCTCAAGATTTTCCTATGGGTTTTTATAATGGGGGTTTTCGGTTTATGAGTAAAATAAAGCCTGTGGTAAACATAACTTGATACTTTTTGCTCCACAACGTTTGGACGTTTTGCTGTACAGTGTAAATTGCGCACACCCATATTGGTTTGTGACGTCATCCCTGCACCACTCCATAGAGTGCAACAGTCGGGTTCCAGGAGTAAAAACTCAATTCATTTTCTCCATAGGGAAATTAATTTTAAGCCATAACTTATCAACCTTTAAAGACAGCCTTACTCTGAGCTACGAGGTTGTTACTTGATAGTATTTGCTTCTGCTGAAGCCGTCAGCCCACATTATTTAAACTTAGTTTTAACATTTTCGTTTTACAGCAGAATTCATGGTGAAAAACTACATTACCCATGATGCTGTACAGAAAATTACACCAATCAAACAAGCCAAAAGAACCCTTTAGCTCCGCCCACTCCCATGAAGCACTGCAAATGACATAATCGAGTCAGTCCCTACATATATACAATATATTTCTCCATTGTTTTTAATTCTGTTATGCTGTTCACAGTGCCTCATGGGATTGTAGTTATTTCCCTCACTAAAGCCGTTATGTACACAGACTTGTACCTTTGTATATCTGTCCGATTTTTAAATACTTTTTTTGCTTCAAATGAAAGTTTGTAACGTTGTGATTCACCTCGTAGCTGGTTGGCTTGGTTCATTGCTTATAACGCTTTCACAAAGACTTTGTTTTGAAATCCCTATGGGAGAAATGAATGGAAAAATACTTCCGGAACCAGCATGGCTGAGAAAGTGGGCGGGGACTGTTGCACTTTATTACACTGTTCTCTGGAATACTTGATTCTGATTGGTCAATTGCAGCATCCTGTTGTCAGATATTTTTGTATAATAACCTTTAAACAGTATTTTTGACATTTTCCCTGGCAACCAATCTGCTACACTGCTATTCCTATATGACAAAATAATGTCAGCTCAATGTCCATTGATTTACTTATTTAGCAAGAAGTAATATGCAATATTGTTTCAGGATGATACAAAATCTTATCACCCTGTCTGGGTTTGACTTGCGCTAACAACCAGCTGACTGTACAATATCCACTACTCATTTTTAAGGTTGTTGCGGGTGAATAAAACCATGAATTCTTTTAAGGCTTGAATATTTTCTGTTGTTCTCACAGTAAAAAAGGTCAAGGATGCATACACCTTCAGTGGTCATTATAGAGCTTATGTAGCCCCGCCCTTTTTTTCAGTCTTCTGGTTTGTATTTCCACAGCATGAAGGTAAGATCTTACGGATTTGTGAATGAACCGCTCGTTTTAAAATCTCCCTGGATATCTATAATGACATCCGCTTCAAACATCACAATGCTGATGATAACTTTTGTTAACTCTACAATAAGGAAATCCACTTAATCAGTTAGTTACTCTTGCTGAAATATACAGAGCTATTGCAAAAATGGAAGTTCAAATACAAAATTCTAAATATGTCTGAACACTTGTTTATCTGGTGCATAAGGTCTATACCTAGCAAAGGTTTGTGCATTTAGAAATAAGGTGCAGCCCTTCTAGCTAGTTTATATTTTTAATAAGAAAATGTTCAACCCCTACAAAATAAGATGACTTTATTGAATTCCAGCTCTTGTTCCCAAGAGCTCAATAATTCAAGTATGTGTGGCCCTTGGTATCTGGATGTGGTAACCATAGCTACAGATACAATGATGCTGAACAATGATTGAAGTATGCCCCGATTGGGCTTTAAGAGCAATAAACTTGGGAACTGTTAAAGCTCATATGCCTGTTTTCCCTCTTTATATTCAGAATTGCCCTCCATACACATAAACCATGGAAGAGAAAACTGTATGGCTGTTTCACTGAATGCTGTTACTGTTGTACATGATACTATACAAAAAGCGCTATGTCACCCATACCGAACAGGAAATTGTTCTGCTTGGCAAGTGTGATTTAAAGCCACTCCCATGCTTTTCCCCCTCATGACAGGCCTGAATGACCGCAGAGATCAATAGCATATTTACTTTACTGCATTGAGACCAAAGTAGCCTGAAGGACCCGGATGTTGAGCTATAGACTTTGCACATACACTAGATTTGAGGCAAAAGATTCATGCTGAATTGCCTGAACTAAAACTGCAAACATATCGTTTTGCTTCTTTGGCAATCTAAGGCAATCACATTTATTTTATTTGCTTACTGTGCACACAACTTTATTATCAAACCATTTATTTTCAAAGCATTTTCAAATATAATATTCAAGTATAATCATGAATTTTTGAGTCATCAAATAGTCATTTTAGGGGTTTGACATGAATAAAACAAGCCTTTTCATAAAATGGTCAAGAAATTTCAATATCAAAACTGATCAAAATAATTAATCATATGTATACATTAAAATATTAAAAAATGTGTGTGTGTATATATATATATATATATATATATATATATATATATATATATATATATATATATATATATATATATATATATTTACAGTGAGGAAAATAAGTATTTGAACACCCTGCTATTTTGCAAGTTCTCCCACTTAGAAATCATGGAGGGGTCTGAAATTGTCATCGTAGGTGCATGTCCACTGTGAGAGACATAATCTAAAAAAAAAAATCCACAAATCACAATGTATGATTTTTTTAACTATTTATTTGTATGATACAGCTGCAAATAAGTATTTGAACACCTGAGAAAATCAATGTTAATATCTGGTACAGTAGCCTTTGTTTGCAATTACAGAGGTCAAACGTTTCCTGTAGTTTTTCACCAGGTTTGCACACACTGCAGGAGGGATTTTGGCCCACTCCTCCACACAGATCTTCTCTAGATCAGTCAGGTTTCTGGGCTGTCGCTGAGAAACACAGAGTGTGAGCTCCCTCCAGAGATTCTCTATTGAGTTTAGGTCTGGAGACTGGCTAGGCCACGCCAGAACCTTGATATGCTTCTTACAGAGCCACTCCTTGGTTATCCTGGCTGTGTGCTTCGGGTCATTGTCATGTTGGAAGACCTAGCCTCGACCCATCTTCAATGCTCTAACTGAGGGAAGGAGGTTGTTCTCCAAAATCTCGCAATACATGGCCCCGGTCATCCTCTCCTTAATACAGTGCAGTCGCCCTGTCCCATGTGCAGAAAAACACCCCCAAAGCATGATGCTACCACCCCCATGCTTCACAGTAGGGATGGTGTTCTTGGGATGGTACTCATCATTGTTCTCCCTCCAAACACGTTTAGTGGAATTATGACCAAAAAGTTCTATTTTGGTCTCATCTGACCACATGACTTTCTCCCATGACTCCTCTGGATCATCCAAATGGTCATTGGCAAACTTAAGACGGGCCTTGACATGTGCTGGTTTAAGCAGGGGAAACTTCCGTGCCATGCATGATTTCAAACCATGACGTCTTAGTGTATTACCAACAGTAACCTTGGAAACGGTGGTCCCAGCTCTTTTCAGGTCATTGACCAGCTCCTCCCGTGTAGTTCTGGGCTGATTTCTCACCTTTCTTAGGATCATTGAGACCCCACGAGGTGAGATCTTGCATGGAGCCCCAGTCCGAGGGAGATTGACAGTCATGTTTAGCTTCTTCCATTTTCTAATGATTGCTCCAACAGTGGATCTTTTTTCACCAAGCTGCTTGGCAATTTCCCCGTAGCCCTTTCCAGCCTTGTGGAGGTGTACAATTTTGTCTCTAGTGTCTTTGGACAGCTCTTTGGTCTTGGCCATGTTAGTAGTTGGATTCTTACTGATTGTATGGGGTGGACAGGTGTCTTTATGCAGCTAACGACCTCAAACAGGTGCATCTAATTTAGGATAATAAATGGAGTGGAGGTGGACATTTTGAAGGCAGACTAACAGGTCTTTGAGGGTCAGAATTCTAGCTGATAGACAGGTGTTCAAATACTTATTTGCAGCTGTATCAAACAAATAAATAGTTAAAAAATCATAAATTGTGATTTCTGGATTTTTTTTAATTTAGATTATGTCTCTCACAGTGGACATGCACCTACGATGACAATTTCAGACCCCTCCATGATTTCCAAGTGGGAGAACTTGCAAAATAGCAGGGTGTTCAAATACTTATTTTCCTCACTGTATATATATATATATATTCTAATAAGATATTTTTTTGTTATTACTATTATTTCAATTTCCAGACAGCTACACCACTTAGACCTTTTTGGACTTTAGCTTCACAACATTATCTAGGTCAACATGAATTCTAAATCAGACATTGATTTTGATTTTTTTTTTTTTTTTATGTACACATTGTTGAGGTGATTTTTTATATATATATATTTTTTATATATAACTATTAAACAAATGGCATAATAAACTGCATAATCGTTAGCATACAATCATATTTAATATTAATTTATAAAACAGTTTTTTTTTTTTTTTTTCATCAGTTTCGATGAGATTATGCAAAACACCATTGTCTGAAACACTGGTCACCCTCTCTGGACTCAGAGGAGGAGCTGCCGGCTATCCAGGGCGGGGTTGTGCGCATGCGCGCTGCTCTCCGCTATGAAAATCTCTCGTTTTGTCTCAGACAGTCTGGGTGGACTTGGTGCATCAGTGGAGAGGAGATATTGGGCACAGGTCTTTTGTCCTTTACATTTCTAGCGCTTTTGCCTCCTCCGTTCGCCTCTTAATTTCTCGAGGACTACAAAAATTGTCCTAAACCAAGCCATTTCCCCTCCCAAACAGATCGTTGCATCCATTATTACAGTGATAACGGTTCATCAAAGGGAATAGAGCAGAACGAAGATGTCTGGCTATCAGGGCAAGAAGAATATTCCCCGCATAACCGTGAGTTATGGAATATCTTCTTTAATTATTACCAAGTATAAAGCATGTTTAGAAATATTTCAAATCCTGTGAGAATGAATGTGTTTGATTTGCAATGCTAATGAACGCTGATCCGAACTAAACGCAACGCTCGCGAACGCTGATCTCCTGCTCCGCTACATTATGCTACGTTACTCAGGTGCTTGTAGCCGGTTAACTTGTGTTTTTTTTAAAAGCGAAATTCAGCTGTCAAAGTCTATAACATAGCTCTTGAAGCTGTAGGCTACTGCAGCATTTCTAGGACTGGTTTTGTGATTCACACCCCATCTACACGACGCAAACCAGAAACGTTCCCTTTATAATTAATGAAGCTGTTTGCGCCGTTAACTTTGCGTAGCGTTACTACACAGACTGTTACAATGTGTAACGAGCATAGCATTCCACGGTGTATCTAAAAATGGCAATGATCAAATCTGTATTGACCAATAGACTTTTACGCGAACAAAACGCACACAAACGTGTTTGAGGGAGCGGTACAGGATAATGGAAAAACGCATGGCAAACCGGGAGGAAATTATCATATTTCCTTCCTAAAGTGGGCTTGATTTATAATAGGTGCACTTCATGACCCATGTCTCTGCATTTTTGCATTTGGACAAGCCATGCATTGAAATAACTGTCTGTAGAGTCACAAAAGGATAGACATTATCATGCATCCCCACCCCTCTGATTATAACATATATTTATGACATCACAATGCACCTAATTTGATCTGTCTTATTGTAAAACATGCTGCAAATAGCTGTTCGGAGACGGTCGAATGGAGCTCCCACTCTCGGCTGGTGGCGGGTGTGCCTTTGTTTCTTTTCAAAGGAAGCACTTTCAGCTGAGGTTTTGGGGGAGAGCTTTAGGACACCCTTTTAGATTCTCTTAGCTATGCTGAATGAGAAGTAGGTGGGCTGTGGTTTCCATCCAGCATGTTAGAGAAACCACATCCAGCTCTTACTAAGATCTAAGAGGTTGGAGAACAGCCAGTCCGAGACTCCATCCCTATAGCACGTGTGGGATTGCATGCATGCAAAAAAAGATTCGAATATGCAGATAGGAATGTATTCAGATAAGAAACAAGGGGAAATGTTGCGAGAAGAATGTCCCATCTGAAGCCTCATGGAGAGAAATGCTTGTGGAGTTGCTTAAAGCTGTCTGTGCCACACCCCTATACAGTCTTTTAGTGTGGCGTCTATGGCACATCGGAAAGTATGGGAATTAAGCGCTCTAAAACAGATCTGTCGAGTGACACCAAATGCCTCTCTAGTGCAAAGGGCTCGGTTTGGATTTTTACTTGTTGCGTCGGTTAACTGTAGTCACAGCTTGGCCCCATCGGTCATCACCTCTTGTTTCCCCTGTACTGTAGTGGAATTCATGTGCAGTCTCTCGACCCGAAATTTGCTCACTGCGGACCTCCCAAGCACACTGTGACACAAAACCCTGTGCATAAATATTGTCCTCATAAAAGCTTCAGCACAACTGGGTGAATCGTTCTGGTGCAAGTTGTAGAGCGGATATTTAAAAGCAGTTGAAATGGCCATGCAAATGACAGACGCAAACTCAGGTTGACCTTATTAGATCTGTATTTCCTGTCAGAAATAGCCTCAGGCGTGGTTTGATGCACACATATTTGACACACAGGCATATGTGATGTGTGCTGGCTGGAATGGTTGACGGGTGGGTCTGGGACTGGGAGGACCAGCTGCATTGGTCAGCTGCGCAGACAGGCGGACATCTTCTTGTGCCTTATTAAAGATGAATGTTAGCTTTAATTCACCACATGCCTGCTCACTTTTAGCCGTAGTTATGAGGTCAGACGTCAAAGCATTTTTATATTCATAAATTTATTGACTGCAAATTCACTTATTTTCATTGTAATAACTTACTGGTGTTGTTACATAATCACATATTATTAACTTATGGATGGATGATAGTTTTGTTACATTGTTGTTTGCAGTTTCTAGATTTTTCAGCATCAGACAAAAATAAATAGTGTGAGTAAATATTTATATTCAATATTTGCTTCAATAGTTATTCTTTTATTTACTAAAGATGAAAGTTTGATATTTTAGTAAATATTTAGTTTTGCTTTACTCAATTATTTATAAAGTAAATATAGAAATAAATATTACAATAAAATATATATTTTTAGTAAATAAATGTTTATTTAAAATAAAACTATCTGTAAGTAAATAAATATTTTGTAAATAAGTCTTGTTTTAAATATTATGAGTAGTAAATACTAAAAAAACAAACTATTTTGTAAATAAATAGATTTTTTAATTTAAAAAAAGACTATGATCTGTATTTAGTAACTAAACATGTACGTACATAAGTAATGTATTTACAATATTTATCCATTTATTTACTAAACAAAGGTGATAGTTTTATTTCAAATATTTATGATGGTTCTGTAGTAATTAAATAATTTACTTTAGTAAAGGAAATAAATACACATTTATTAAAATAAAATATTTTATTTAGTAAATAAATAAGTATTTTAAAACAAAGCTATTATCTGTATTTAGTAAATCAAGAAATACATAAGTAAATAAGTACTGTATGAATGAACGTGTGTAAGAAATGTATAAAAACAAATAAATTCTTATGTAAATAAATGTATAAGGAATTAAATAGATATTACAAAGAAGACTATATCATATTTCTTGTATGTAGTTGAATTTTGCAGTTATTAAATCTAATACAGTGTAAAATGCAGTGATTCCAATAAAAACCCTCCTGAGCCCAGTCATCTGGTTACCATGGCAATCACAGCAGCTCCAGTGCAACCCTGTGATCTGTCCCAGAATGCTCTGCTGTTGTGTCCCCAGCACAAAGCACAATCTCGACTCTGACTCGTACCTGCCAAATAACATACAGGATTTCTCATTCATAATGACTTCAGAGGGGGAAAAAGCCCCATGTACGCAAACATGCAAGGCACACTTTCAGTTTTCTTTTAAAGAGGATCATATGCGGATTAAGCTGGCAACTAGATTTTGACTCAACTAAATCTGTTTCTAAATAAGTGAGGGATGGAACTTCAAGTTAAACCCTGAGACTGGAAGTCAGTCAACTGACTAAATCAGTCGTCTTCTGGTCTAAAATGTAATGTCCTTTATAGTTCATACCATACTTTTGGTGTTCATGTGACATTATAATGTTATGTTAGCATGTCTGTTCAAACTCACGTTATCATTTATGGCAAGCAGTGGTCATTATTATAAACATGCAGACCAGAAGACTTCCTGTGAGCGTTCTCATGCACTAAATATCTAGCACTGTGACTCTGGAAAAGGTCCAAAACAAGCTCCAGTTCAGCTCATAAAGTCCCTGTTTTTTGGGGGTTTTTTCCAGACTTCCTCTAATTAACATTATGACCTTTCTGATGATGTCATCGTGCTTTAGCCCTGCATTGACGGCTGTGATTGGTTGATTTGTGCACAGAGACTGAGGAAATGGATTGCAGTGATTGTCGTGATTATGTAATGCATGTTATGAAGCAGCTGTTCAGTGTGGCTGACCGCCAAAGCCACTTGTATGGTCCCTGAAGCCCCTCTGCGAAGATCTAGACATTCAGAGTAGAAGGCATTCTTAGACACTGGTGGTTTGTATAAATTAAACTCACTAAATACTAAAGGAAATGAAGCACTGTTTCACTGTAAACCTGAATAAGTTGGCAAAACACGAAGAATTTGAGGTAATCACATCAGTTACATCAAATGTTTTAAGTTAAGAAAAGTTTAAGCAGAACTTTTATTTTGTACTCGGACATTTTAATTGCTCTTAACTTGAAATATTTGAGTAGGCTAATTCATTCATTAATTTAACTTAAAATTATCATGTAATCTCAATTTAAATGTTTAGTAGAGAAAACTTGTCTAGCTTTAAGTAGCTAATTCAGTTAATGCTAACTTGCTAAATGGTAATACAATGTTTTGATAGCATTAGCATAACATAACAATTGCTGAATGAGTATGGCGATATAGAACATTTAACATACCAGACTCATGCTCCACTTGTCGCCATGATGGTAACTCCAAAAAACGCAACATAACAGAAACTCTTCTAAATTAGCATAGCAAAGGATTAAACACTACTAAATCTCCCACTTAACATTAATCTTGCACAAAAAAAACATTATATAACACTTCATTTTAGCATTTACTATTCCTTTTCGAGTGCCATGGCAAAGCATGCTAGGAAATATAAATCCCAGCCCAGGTTCAGTTAAATGCAAGTTTGTCTAAATTAAAAGATACAAGTTCATAAAACTCAAAACAATGAAACAATTCAAATTACTTAAAATGTGTCAGTTTTGTGAACTCAGAAGAAAAAGAAAGTTCTAAAAACTCATAAAAGTTAATTGGATTGAACTAATTTGTTCAAGTTTTCCCTACTCAAACCAATTCATTATTCTGAGTGTTAGGGTTTACAGTGTTGGTTAAAGTACTGTATCTGCCGTTGTTTTCCTCTTTAATGAGGAATGATAAATGAGTTATGTATAGTAGGAGATGTCAGGTCAGTGGAGTATTTTCTTTCATCACTAAGTGAATCAGGGCAGGGCTTGGGAAGCCACTGAGAGCCTCATGTTGCTGGGTTGCCAACAAGCACGCAAAGAGGCAGAAACGCAGACAGAGTCGCCTTTGTCCCCGTACGATGCCGAGGGCCTTGTGACTGGAATTGTTCCATTGCTCCCTTTTCAGAAAAATGAACGTTCTTCTGGGGCTCTGAATGTAAAGAGAATCCTGGGTGGCGGTGTCCGTACCGGGGTGTCGAGCCAAACTTTACCCTTAGTTGGGAGGCATGATGCTGTTATCCATTCATTGCTTGGGAAATGTATAAAGTACAAATTTGGGACACTTTTTGACATTAAGATGACTCGAGCGAACAAATCTTTGTAATGAACAATTCATTCTCGTTCACTTTATTGTACTGTGCAATTTTTGGTTTGTTTGTTTTGTATAATGCAAGACTGCAGCATTTTATTGGTTGGACCAAATGAACAAACATGCCCCTTTCAATGAATGAGTCAGTGTTTATGCTTTATGAAGATGATAGTTTTATGTTAATATTTATGTATATATTTATTTTTACATTACTCAAGCAATTATTTATGTAATCAATACAGAAAGATGTTTTTTTTAATAATCTTTGTGTAGCGCTTACATAAATAATTACTTAAGTAAAGCAAATAAATATTTGTAAACATAAAATATCAGTTAAATTCACTTATTTTCATGTTAATCAGTTACTACAATTATTGCATAATCACTTATTAATAACTGACTTGACGGTCAGTAGTTCTGTTACATTGTTGTTTGCAGTTTCTATAGACCGACTGTAAAAGACAAAAAATAAATACATTAGGGAGTAAATAAATAATTTTTATATATTCATTTATTTGCTTCAACATTTATGTTTTTTCATTATTTATTTACTAAATAAAGTTTTTTTTTCTTTTTCTTATTTATTTATAAATGTGTCATTCAAGTAATTATTTATTGAATTATTATCTGTGTTTGTTAAATAGACTTTCATAAATAAGTAAAAATTCATTCTTGTTCACTTTCTTGTACTGTCTCATATTTTTCATTCACTAAAGCATAAAAGACTGACCTAAAGTGCAAACCAATAGAATTCGAGTGCAGGCTGTGAAGGAGCATTTCATTGGTTTAGCTGCTGAACGACAGAATGAGTCAGTGTTTTTAGTCTGATCGAGACTGCTGAATGAACTGGGACATCTCGCTCGTAAACAAACTGAACAATTGAAACATTGAGAATGAGTTTCTGGTTGTAGTTCCTTCAGCTCTGTGTGTTGGACTCAGTCTTGTTCACTAAAAGGAGATAAATGTGATGAATTATGAATGTGTAGAAATGCGTACCATACACAATTTTGATATAAACCTAAATGTAGTTTTGTTGACATGCATATTGTAATAAGACTTCTAGCATTTTTTAAGTCTAGAGTTTTTATTAAATTGGTTGAGTGAATTATTAATTGACTCACTCATAACACTCAAAAGACTTAACCAACCTACTAGTGTAACTATATAACCTGTTGAAAGGCCACTAAACGAATCAGTGAGTGAATAGGAACTAACCATTTTGGTGAATGGCTTCAAAGATTCGAGTCACTGAGATTAATTCAAAATCCCCAGTACTGATTCAGTACACACTAGACTAGAAATAGCAGTTTCAGCTCAGTCTTCAATGTGTAACAGAGCACATTGTAGCACAGTGACAGATACATGTTCCATGGTGAACATGTGTTTATAATTGTGAAGGCCACAGAATTGAGTGATGCTCCTTATAAAGAATGCGAGCGACACTATACTGGTTCCTTATAAGCTCTGATTTACTGGCTCCTGTTAAATTGGTATTTTTGTAGTATATTATGTTTTATACTCATCAGTCCTCCTGACTGATGTTGAGTGTATATTTAATGAATGCTTCTAACACCATCTTCACCTTGCAGCAGTGTTCTTCAGTGCTGTGCCAAGGTGAATAGACCGTTTGCACATGTAATTTAATGGGATACTAAGGCGAATATTATCTGTCTTTACAGAGTGACCGTCTCTTGATTAAAGGGGCTAAGATTGTGAATGATGATCAGTCGTTCTGTGCCGACATCTATATAGAGGATGGCCTGATCAAGTGAGTATGAGAGATTCTTAAATTTATATATAACAGATTGCTAATCAAATGAGAGGAAGACAGACAGACAGACAGAGAGAGAGAGAGAGAGAGAGAGAGAGAGAGAAAGAGAGAGATAGATAGATAGATAGATAGATAGATAGATAGATAGATAGATAGATAGATAGATAGATAGATAGATAGATAGATAGATAGATCTGTCTCTCAGCAGTCTGAGGTTATGAGGTTAGTGTGTACAAAATGTGCCTTTATATCACATGACACATAATGAGATAATGAAATAGCCCTTTAAATTTGGCTTTTGAAATTAAATTAAGATTCATCCAATTGTATAACTTGTATTAAATTTTTCATATCTCACTCTCACTCACAGGCAAATTGGAGAAAATCTGATAGTGCCCGGTGGGGTGAAAACCATCGATGCCCATGGGCGTATGGTGATGCCAGGTGGCATTGATGTGCACACACGCTTCCAGATGCCTGACAGGGGCATGACTTCTGCAGATGACTTCTACCAAGGCACCCGCGCTGCGCTGGCTGGAGGAACCACCATGATCAGTATGTGTCAAACTGGCCTCAGTATGCTGAGTTTGACGGAGAAACTGACTTGAGATCAGTCTGCATACTGTCTGCATAGTAACCATATAGAACATCATAGCAACCACTTAGCAATGCCTTTGCAACCACCTAGAAATGCCATAGTAACCAACAAGAAATATCCCAACAACCCACAACCATTGTTTGGCTTGTTACTCAAAAACTTCATTTATTTCTCATTACTCTTTTTAAAAGTAATATTAATACTTATTTATACTCCATCCCCTTTGGTCGGTTGCAGGGCCTCAAGCCAACCCACGCCATCCCCCACCCCCGGCTCATTAACTATTTCCCCACCATTGAAGGAAACAAGCTGTTTAATGAATGGTAACTGTAATATCATTCCAGTAATCATATTACTAATTCGTTTGTCACTGCAAAATGTAATGTTATTATTGTAACGTGTTACTAGTAACACATTACTGCCCACAATATCATAACAACCATGTAGTAATTCATTAGCAATGCCCTGGCGACCACCCACAACACGCAAGCAAACAAATAGTAACACTTTTAGCACTACTCAAAACACCTTAGCAACCACTAATATCTATGGACCAGACAAACAGCGACTTGGGCTAGTAAACAATGCCCTAAAGCAACCATCCTCAATGACCTAGCAACACTCTAGAAACCACCCACGACACTAAAGTAACCACTTAGCAGCGCCCTGGCAACCACCCACAATACCACAGTAACCACTATACACCATACAGAAAACCACCCACAACACCTGAGCAAATGCATAGGAATGCCCTATCACTGCCCTGAAAGCCAACAACAATCCAAAAGCAACCACCCACAACCACCTAGCAACCACGTAGCAATACTTTAGCAACCACCAACATAACCATAGCAACACCTTGGCAATCACCCACAACACCTGAGCAAATGCATAGGAATGCCCTATCACTGCCCTGGAAGCCACCAACAATCCAATAGCAAACACCTGACCTAGCATCCACATATTAATACTTTAGTAACCACCAACATAACCTTACCATAGCAACCACCTAGCAACACCCTGGCAACCACCCACAGCTCCAGAGCAAATGCATAGTAATGCTTTAAACACTACTCAAAACACCTTAGCAACTGCTAATATCTAGGGACAAGAATATTGTAAGGCCCAATCCCATAGCAACCACCAACAACTGCCTAGCAATCACCCACAACCCCATAGCAACACCCTGGCAACCACCCATAACACCTGAGCAAATGTATAGTAATGCCTTATCACTGCACTTGAAGCCACCAACAATACAATAGCAACCACCCACAACCACCTAACAATACTTTAGAAACCACCAACATAACTATAGCAACCACCTAGCAACACCCTGGCAACCACCCACAACCCCTGAACAAATGCATAGTAATCCTTTAAACACTACTTATAACACCTTAGCAACTGCTAATATTCAGGGACCAGGAAATCGCAGAAACTTGGGCCAGTAAGCAACACCCTAGCAACCATGACAGTGCCATAGCAACCATCTAGTAACCACTCACACATTCTCCAATTTGCCTGTGGTTCCTATGGTCTTAATACAGATAACACAGTTAAGCTTTGGTTAGACCTGCTATCCAATAACTATGTTATACTTTTTCATTAGTGTTTCAAAGCTGTGATGTTTGGCTGAGTCGCTGTATCCTTTATGATGCAGCCATCATTTAGTGTGTGTCAGTATATGGCAGACCGGATGGAGACAGTGTGCTTAAAATAGTACAAGAGACTGTTTTCATGTCTCTGTTTGTCCTCATTTCAGCTCAGATCGGCATTACTTAACTGATTGAAGTGCTTTTTAATCTGTAGGAGTCTCTTTAATATCTGCCTAACCACTGTGTGTTTGTGAACAGTCGATCATGTGGTGCCTGAACCCGGGACAAGTTTGATCTCAGCCTTCAATCAGTGGCGGGAATGGGCGGACAGCAAAGCGTGCTGCGACTATTCCCTTCACGTGGACATCACCGAATGGCACAAGGGTGTTCAAGAAGACATGGAGACGCTCGTCAAAGATCACGGTAAAGCACTGCCAGCGTTCCCTTATGTGAACATCTGTATCTACTGTACAAACCCACCAGAGTTAGCGTTTACTCCATCGGTCAGGAATTCTGCTGCCGCGCTGTTTCACCTAATGTCTCACCGACATTTCCCTCTGTAATTTCATATCCCGTCTTTGTGTGCAGGCATTAACTCTTTCCTCGTCTACCTGGCTTACAAAGACGTTTTCCAGCTCACTGATTCCCAGGTATGACTTCCTCCGTGAGTTGCACATTCTTACTTGTCTTGTAGGATCTCATGAAACCTGTCAAAAACACACCCAGGTCTTATGTAACCACGAAATCAAAGAGAGAATTTAAAGATAAGAAAGTTTTTTTTTTTTGGACCAATAAGATACAGGAACATAAAGACAACGTTTTCACAATGCAAAACACCTTGATGGCCCAAAGAAAGGATGGTATTAGCATTGTTTTGGAAATATACTATGGTATCATGGTATTTTTTTTTTTTAAGTACATTGGTTCATTTATTTTTTTGTTTGTTTTTTGAGTGTGCATTTTAACATGACTTTTCTTTTCTGGATAAAAAGCCTGACTATGCATTAAAAATGTAGATGTACCATGGTCAAACCATAGTATTTTTTGAAGCACATTTGTTTGTTCATTTATTAATTTCATTTATTTTTAAGTTTGCAGTTTAATGTGAACATGGTATTACTGTTTCTATGGTTTTGGACATGCCTTAAACTTACCATAAACCATGGTATTTTATTTTAAAGTTCATTCATTCATTCATTCAGTTTAATGTGACTTTTAGGTTTTTTTTGGAAAATCCTGACTACACTTACAAAAATACCATGGTATTACTAAGGTTTTGAATCACATTGGATTTTATTAGTTTATTTTGCTGTTTAATGTGACTTTTGCAGTTTAACCCTAACTATGCACTAGGTATTACCATGATTTTGGACATGGACCATAGTAAAACCATGGTATTTTTGAAGTATGTTGAAGCATGATGTGCCACAGATGCCATGATTTCTCTCAGGATTGATAAATCATGGAATTATGCATTTAAAATGTTTTTAAAAATTAGAAAAAGTCTTCCATCTGTTACCATCACAGTTTTAGGGGGTACAGTGCCAAGTTTCTTGGGGTTGGGTGTTTATGTTCTAATTCTCATTGAGTATATCTAAATAGAGTCCCTTGGCAATTTATAAACAAATGATGCTTGAATAGTCTGGCGGTGACCATTGCATTTGTTTTAAGCATGCTTCTGTCATATTTGGCATTCCTTCTTGAGTGAGGTCAAATGTGTGTTTCTGTGCAGATCTACGAAGTGTTGAGTGTAATTCGGGACCTCGGTGCCATCGCTCAGGTCCATGCTGAGAACGGAGACATCATAGCCGAGGTGAGATCTTCAGAGAGTCCAGCACTGAGCTCCATTACTCAGAGTTAATATCAACAATAAACTGTTTGGAGATGTTAAATCAAAACATATGTTCCACAATGAACAGACTTTATATTGGCGACCAAATCCAAAGCAAATATTCCTACATGAGGTCGATATAATTAATTGCAGATGACTTTTGGCTCAGGGTTGTGTGTATTTATCATTATGAAGATAAGCAAACTCTTTGTAATGAGGACAAAGTTTGGTTGTGGAGATAAAATGTATTGTTTTTAATGTATACAGTATATATTGAGACTATTATGATTATTTAAAGATTCGGTGATCTCATGCTACTCTTATCTCCCCATCTCTCTCTCTCTCTCTCTCTTTCTTTCTTTCTTTCTTTCTTTCTTTCTTTCTTTCTTTCTTTCAACAGGAGCAGCGTAGGATTTTCGAGTTGGGGATCACTGGACCAGAGGGACATGTCCTCAGTCGTCCAGAGGAGGTGAATGGCAGTGAATACTGGGAACAGATATTTTCCATTTTCTCTTCAGAAGGAAACATAGTTTCGTAGAAGAAAACCTTTGTATTGAATTGGTTTTATGGATCATTTAGGTGGAGGCGGAAGCAGTCAACCGCTCTGTAACAGTGGCCAATCAGACCAACTGCCCTCTTTACGTCACCAAGGTGATGAGCAAAAGTGCTGCTGATGTCATCGCCCAGGCCAGGAAAAAAGGTGTGATGCAAAATAATATATCGCAATATAAAACTAAATATGGCGACTCTAGGATTGGTCTGCCTTTGATTTAATCAAGTTATCAACTGACCCATTCTGAAACATTCAAGGTTGAATTACCAAAATGGAAGAACATTCTGAGGTGGTTTGATCTAATCCCACTCTGTCCGCGCCATTAAAATTAGGTATTATTAGACTGGACGAGCAAGGCAGGTTTTATGAGCAGGGATGCACTGCAGTAGTGCAATAAAAAAAAGAAAAAAAGAAATCAGCATGCTATGACTCAGCTGTTCTTGGCTAGACCGCAAGAAATGACATCATAGTGGTTAGGCTCCAGAATTAGGCAAGGGAATTAGAGTGAAATTATATATGCTGTTCCTAATTCAGTATCTTTGAACCATTTAGGCACCGTAGTCTATGGAGAGCCAATCACAGCAAGTCTTGGCACGGACGGCTCACACTATTGGAGCAAGAACTGGGCTAAGGCCGCCGCCTATGTCACATCCCCACCCTTGAGTCCAGATCCCACCACACCGGACTATCTCAACTCGCTGCTGTCATGGTAAGATCACTTAATGTCTGTTCATTTTTAGGATGCATTTATGATTTGATTTGTTTTGGTTGTGAAGCCCTAAGTGTACCTTGAGAAATTAACTTAATTTATGGGGTCTGAGAGCGGTTCATAAAACTGTGGCTAATGTGTGTAAGTTCCAAATTAAGCGAACTGAACTCAGACCAAACCAGAAAGTGGCCTGAGTACAGTTCAGTTTAAGTCTGCAGTGTGGTTTACTTTTAATGCTGCATCAAATTTAAGAAATAATAATAAAATTCTTACATTATTATAATTATCATGGTAACACTTTACAATGAGGCTCATTAGCTAACATTAGTTAACTACCTTAGTTAACATGAACTAAGAATGAACAATACTTCTTCAGCATTTATTAATCTTAGTTAATATTAATTTCAACATTTGCTAATACGTTATTAAAATCAAATGTTGTATTTGTTAACATTAGTTAATGCGTTGTGAACTAACATGAACAAACAATGAACAGCTGTATTTTTATTAACTAACATTAACAAAGATTAACAAATACAGTAACAAATGTATTGCTCATTGTTAGTTAATACATTAACTAATGTTAAATAATGAACCTTATTTTAAAGTGTTACCATTATCATTATTATTATTTTGAATTATTAAATTGAATATACAAAATATAATTACAAGTTAATATTTAAAGTGATCATAAAAGGACACAATTTAAAATTTATAATTTTAAATATTTATTAAAATAATAACAATCAGCATTAACATTTACATTTATCCTAAGCGACTTACAAATGAGAACAATAGAAGCAGTTAAACTAACAATAGGACAACAATATGCAAGTGCTATGACCCTTCCCAGTTTAATCTAACGCAGTACATGTATTTTATTTTTATTTTTGTATAAATAGATATAGAATAGACGAGAAAGCGTTAGTATTAATGGATCAAGTGCTGCCGAAAAAGATGTGTCTTCAGCCGTTTCTTGAAAATGGCTATGTACTCAGCAGCTCTGGTTGAGTTAGGCAGATCATTCCACCAGCAGGGAACAGTCAAGGAAAAGGTCCGGGAATGAGATTTTATGCCTCTTTGAGTTGGCACCACAAGACGATGTTTACTTGCAGAGCGCAAGTTTCTGGATGGCACGTAGGTCTGAAGTAGTGAGTTAAGGTTCATTAAAAAATAATAATAATAATAATTATTATTATTATTATTATTATTATTTTTAATTACCGAGGCGTTCCCATGTCAGCCGGGAGACAAAATCCCCCCAGCGTGCCCTTCCTCGAGGTCTCTTCCCGGTGGGACGTGCCTGGAACACCTCCCCAGGAAGGCGTCCAGGAGGGATCCGGAACAGATGCCCGAGTGACCGAGCTTCTCACCCTGTCTCTAAGGGAGTGCCCAGCCACCCTGCAGAGAAAGCTCATTTGGGCCGCCTGTATCCGGGATCTTGTCCTTTCGGTCATGACCCACAGCTCATGATGACCGTAGGTGAGAGTAGGAACGTAGATTGACCCTTCTTCACCACGACAGACCGGTACATGGACCGCATTACTGCAGAAGCTGCACCGATCCGTCTGTCGATCTCCCGTTCCATCCTTCCCTCACTCGTGAACAAGACCCTAAGAAACTTGAACTCCTCCAGTTGAGGCAGGAACTCTGCACCAACCTGAAGTGAGCAAGCCACCCTTTTCCGACTGAGAACAATTATTCATATCAACAGAAAAATATACCTGGATAACCTGGTTTCTCTTGAGACTCCCCTGCATCAGAGCATAGTAATGATGATATGCTAAAGCCCGTCGGCACGCTGACGTGTTTGGTTTACAAGGTAGTTTGTGACGTCAGAAACACTGGCGATTTCAAACCGCGTTTTTGAGATTTTAGATCACTGCAGTATTAAGGAGAAAATACTCTTGTGTGGACTCTAACAGATGCTAACATTGTCTTCAATGATGTTCAACACACATACCTCTGTTAAAATCTCAGAAATGTTTGTTTAGGGTTTCATGACCCTTTAAAGCATATTAAAAACATCACATAGACATATAAACAACCTTAAAAACTTGATTTTCACTACAGGAGGTCTTTAAAGACGACTCAAGCGTGAAAAGGGTTTGCTTAGTATATAAATGGAACTGTTTGACCTATTTGTTTTCCGTTTTCTTATAGTGGGGATCTGCAGGTAACAGGAAGCGCTCACTGCACCTTTAACACCGCCCAGAGAGCTGTGGGTAAAGACGACTTCACCCTCATCCCTGAAGGAACCAATGGCACTGAGGAAAGGATGTCCATCATCTGGGACAAATGTGTGGTGAGACAGAAATACTAGTCTGCAAACAGTAAGGAGTTCTAAGTTTCCACAGTGCAGCATCTACTCTTCCTTCCATCATATAAACAAAATCAGTCTAAATAGTCCGAGCTGAACAGACAAGCACACTCAAGTGGACACAAACACAAACAAGACAAATCTCTCCCTGTGGTCCCTGTCATTCGTAGGTAACTGGAAAAATGGATGAAAATCAGTTTGTGGCCGTCACCAGCACCAACGCCGCTAAAATCTTCAACTTGTACCCACGTAAGGGCCGCATTGCCGTGGGCTCAGATGCTGATCTGGTTCTGTGGGAGCCTGATGTTACAAAGATCATCTCAGCGAAGAGCCACAATCTGGTGAGTTCTGCTGTCAGCAATGTCATGTGTGTTTAAAACCAACGTGAAATACAAAGTTCGGTCATGAAACGCTAGGTGGCGCAGGCTGATAGGTCCTTAACTCAATCTGCTTGCAATCACATCATTCTCTATAGGGCACAGATGATTGGTTCCTGCCGCATCAGTAGCCAATGAACTCGCTGCTCAATCTTCAAATACTTGGTCAGCATTTGCTGTAGCAGTTGCAGCGTGCTTTCAGAAACCCTCCACCTGTATAAATCTGCTACGGGTAATTCATGCTATATTGTACAGCAGCGGCATGTCTAACAGCAGCGTGTCGTGAATGGCAGTAGCAAGTCCTGTATTTGCTCTGCAGCAGCAGCAATAACAGCAGCAGCGTAGCAGATCTATTCCGCCAAGACCAAACAGAACAACACTGTCATATCCATTTCCATGTCAAACACTCAGAAAGTTTTAGACATCAAAATAGACCCTATTTACTTTCCTAACACATGTTCCTGGTCTTACTGTGACTCATTAATGCACATTATTGATTGATTGTGTTTATGTGATTTGACTTGTATTCATGCCATCAGATTTATGTCCCTCAGTATAGTTAACCAGTGAGCAAAGTTGTGTTTCTAAGGACGTGGTTTGCTTTCCTGACCATAGAACATTGGTTGTGCTGACCAAATGTTGGGCGTGGGCATGTTACTCATGCGAGTGATGTCATTCGGAGCTCTGCCTGGGTAATTGATGTCTCCCTCCTGGCTTGGAGGCGTAACACTGTGCAGGATGCCATGAGGATCTTTTTTAATGTCTTCTATTTGTGTTCATGAGCTTAAAACACATTGGCCTTAAAGGGTTATGTTCTTTTGTCTAGTGGATTTTATATTTAACAATATATCATCCTAAAATAAAGATTTGTGTTAAATATTTAAATATATTATATTTATATACATTATAGGTATAATTAATAATAACATTAATAATATATTAATACATTTAATTTTTAATATATTTATTTTATATTATTAATAAATGAGCAATATGTAATTTAATATTTAATAATATAAAATATACTTGTTTTAGAAGAAAAAAAAAATCCGGACTTAAAGCTAGCTTTATTTTCATTTGCAAATAGATTTTTTTTTCTTCTTGTTTTAAGCCTAAATCTCACTCAATATTTAAAGAATTATTTCCCAATGCCAAAAACAGAAAAATAATAGAAAAATACATTTAATTTAAGATATATATGTTTGCTAAAAATACGCTACCATTCAAAAGTTTGGGGTCAGACTGTTATAAAGAAAATGGAATAAAAGCAAAGCTTTTTTTTACAGTGTTACAAAAGATTTATAATTCAAATAAATGTTGTCCTTTTGAACTTTCTATTCATCCCAAAGAATCTTGAACATTTTAAAATAAACACAGCCTTGGTGAGCATTAGAGACTTCTTTAAGTTCTTAAAACTTTTAAAATCTTACAGACCCCAAACTTTTGAATGGTGGTGACCGCTTAATATTTACACAGTTTTGCTTCTCAGGGACAGTACTGGAAAACAAGACAAAAGTCCTGTGTGTTTGTGTGTATTCAGGACTGTAGGCAACCGCTTGGTGTTTGAGCATGTGTGTGTCTTGATTATCAGATTCACGGAATAACCTCATGCTGTTTTTAGGTCTTGTGGGATGTTCTGTATTGCTTTTAGCAAAGCGCCAGTAGCCTTCAGAAGGGTGTTCACACGTGCCAGCACACACACACACACACACACCCTGTAAACTTTAATATATAGTACTTCCTCCCTCATTCACTCCCTCCCATTTCCAACATTCCTTGTTTTCTTTGTACTGTATTTCTACAACCGTTCTAAACAGGTGGGCTGCAAATATGGTCTGTTCTGACATCTTATCCTCAACATATTGTTTAAATTGCTTTCTGAAAGGATCAATAATGATTTCCAACATGGGATATCATCATCACCTCCATTTTCACCGGAATATCATGCTTCAGTATGTGGAAGGAATTTAAAATAACTATCTCTCAAGGAGAGCAGAGTTTGTGCAAATGACGTCGGGAATGTCTGCAAATCATCAGTATGGTTTTGTGTTGTGTACTGATCCTGATCCCGAAACGGAGTTTCAACATGCAGTGTCATGCCATTGCTTCTTGTTTTCCAGGCAGTGGAGTACAACATCTTCGAGGGTACCGAGGTGCGCGGGGTGCCCCTGGTGGTCATCAGCCAGGGAAAGATCGTACTGGAGGATGGAAATCTCCACACCACAGAGGGATCTGGACGCTACGTGAGCCGTAAGCCTTTCCCTGACTATGTCTACAAGAGGATAAAGGCTCGCAGCAGGGTGAGTTATAGATCAACGTTTTTTTTAAATCAGGTTTTCTAATCTGAAATCTATAAATACACAATCTGCTGGTGACCATATTGAAACGGTATTATTATTATTACTTGTTATTAATTGTATATAATTATTATAATTATTCATTGTCTGTGTGTGTGTGTGTGTGTATGTATGTGTGTGTATATATATATATATATATATATATATATATATATATATATTATTATTATTATTATAGGATTTTTTTTTCATATTACAATATAATTTTTATAGAATATTATACCATAACAAATATTCTAGCATTGGTGTTTTCAACATTGATAATAATGAAACTGTTTCTTGAGCAGCAGGTATTTAAATTGTAATAATATTTCACAATATTAATGGTTTACTGTCTTCTTGATCAATTAAATACACCCTTGGTTATCATAAAATACTTCTTTGTAAAACATTAAAAACGTTGTAATTATCTCAAAGTTTTGACCCGCAGTGGGTGTATATACTGAATGGCATATACAGTATACGTGTATATAGTGCATCTATGCATTATGCATGTATTTAAAAGTAATATTGTGAAATATTTGTACAATTTAAAATGACTGATTTCCATTTTAATATATTTTAAAATGTAATTTATTCCTGTGATGCAAAGCTGAATTTTTGAGATTTGAATCCGTGGCGGAAGGAAGTAGTTCTGCACAAAAGAGGGTTTTTGAAGACACTCCGTTGTTGTTTCTTAATTATTTACTCACTTGTGCCGTCAAACAGTTGTATAAACGCAATATCACATTCGTAACCATATATATATGGCATATATCAGCACGCAGTGATTACTTACATCCGAATCACAGCTGTGCTGATATAGTCATATCGCACTGCTACTCATGTGATATTGCTCATATATGCTTATTCTGTTATAAATATACTTATTCATAAATTAGTATATTTTGCCTTTTATTATAAATGTCACTTAATGCTTATTAAAGGTTAACTGTTTGTGGTTTTATCAATGTTTTAGGTTATCAGTGTTTTACTAATATTATCATGCACCATTGTTTCTTAGCTTGCTGAACTGAGGGGCGTCCCACGGGGTCTCTACGACGGGCCGGTCTGTGAAGTCTCAGTGACGCCCAAAGCTGTGACCCCCGCTTCCTCTGCCAAGACCTCTCCTGCCAAGCAGCCCGCTCAACCGGTCCGCAACCTGCACCAGTCTGGCTTCAGTCTCTCTGGTGAGCATCGCAAGGAAATCAATTAGAAATCAATTGAGATGCATGACATATCAGTACCTAAATTCACTTGTAGGATTTTATTTTAAGTTTTATTATTTTACTTTATTTTATTCGTCGGCTCATCTGTACCAGCCAGAATTTTAATATTAGCGAGATACTTGTTGTTTTATATAATTGACATTAGTGTCATCATATAAAAAATATATGCATCATGAGGTGATTTCCTTTTGATTTATCCGTTTCAGGCGCTCAGGTTGACGACAACATCCCCCGCCGCAACACCCAGCGCATCGTTGCGCCCCCTGGTGGCAGGGCCAACATCACCAGCCTGGGCTAGACCCCTGTCCTCCAGCCTACAGGAGAACAGTGGGTTGGGGGAGGGGTGTCTATAAACGGAGGGGTTTGCTGAAACCACTGTGTCAAATCAAGAACCGAACCCTCCACAGGGCCTATGATTCTTCACTCCCTACTCTCCCAACCCCGAGCTCTCGCCCTTTTCCCTTGTTTTTCTTTTCCCAACCCTACACCACTTCCTAAAGAAGACATCTAGACAAAAAAAAAAAAAAAAGTATTTGCCTCATGTGAAGAAAGGAAAAATGTAACATCCACATTTGAGCACTTCTGATTGTATGATTTTTATACTGTACTTTCTACCCACCATGAGTCATGTTATTATTTTTGTATTTAACTTTATTTGCTTTTTGAAATCGGAGGGATCAAGTGTGTGTACTAGAGAAGCTGTTTATCATTGTTACTTATTAACAAGGCAAGGGTTAGAGTACTGGGTTTCTTGTGTCATTGTTTGTGGCAAAAAGTCTATTAGGACTTTTATTACATTAGGAATGTCTATATTTTTAGGCTTTTTTTATTACGTTTTTTTTTTTTACTCAAACAATCAGTTTACATCAATGAACCCCTGACCGTATTCCGGCCCTTTCCGTGGCATTCAATGCGATAATTTCTGTAACAGTCAATAAAAGAAAGCTTTTCCAGTGGTTGCTAATTAAAAAACATGTTTTGTTTCACAACCAGAGATATTTAATTAACAATGTTAATGTTATTGAAGAAACCGCATGTAAAAACAAGCAGCTTAGCAACGTTAGAGAAAATAAGAGAGGACCACAAGTGATTCTAGCTTGAAATGTTCCTTGTTTTGTCCTCATTCCAAAAGAAACTTGATCTATTCTTTTTTTTTTTTTTTTTTTTTTTTGCACAAGCTGCTTTAATTCTAAAGTTTAAGAATAGGAGAAAGTCCAGGTTGTTTTTGGCCGTGAAGAAATAGAGGGCTGTTTCTGTGAGGATTATTGAGAATTTAGCAGGTGTTAGCTAAAGGTGTTAGGGTTAAGGCTGTTACATCTCTTATAAAGAACAAAGTGGATGTGGCACTGTGAAATTAGTAACAATTTCCTAATGCACTAGAGCCTAAAGTATACTTACGTTTTTGACATGCGTACAGCCGAACAAGTAGCGAGTGTGCGCGAATACATGTGCATTAGGGCTGGTTCACACAGAACGTGTTTTTGCTTTGAAAAACGCAAGACGCGGGCAATTGAATGGTACAAAAAAACAAGGTCTCAAGACTTTTTTTTTTAAGTTGAACTTTTAACTTGAGTGGTGTGTTTTTTTTAAACGCAGTGTTGTGTGCGAGACGCAGCAAAAGGTCAAACACGTCCATCTAGCGCTTGTTTACATGGAAAAACTAAGAAAAAGTTGCACAGTTTAATGGAAAAACGCGTTATGTGTGAACGGTTACTTAGAATGTTTCATCCTTGTCCTGTGTCTGCGTTATTTCTCATCGAAGTTATGACAGCAAATGTTATAAAAAAATTATTTTTTTTTAACTTACTCGTTTAAAGTAGTCGTGTGAATTTCTTAATCTCTCACACAAACGCTTCATCCCCACGTTTCTTTTTCCTCTATGAAACAACGACGAGGTGCCACCTTGTGGACAAATTAATCATCTTTTTTAAAATCAAAACCCATGTGCTAGCTGAGCTTATAGAGTACACTAGTTTACAAAAATCAGGCTGCTCGCGTACTATGCTGCTGACATTGACGCGATGATATTTACCTTATGCTTATGCGTATAAACCGAAGTATTCTTTTGGCTTGAGGGCCAAAAAACCCAGACGGATGTTTCTGTATGTTTGGTTGCTGCGCAGTACGAATAAGCCTTGTGAGTCGTTAGATTTTACGATATTGAGTAATTATGCCGCAAATTTCTATATCAACAAATGTGATATCGCAGACCTTACGCTAATGTGTCTTTTTTTGTATCTTTAACTAAGCTGTGCCGGAGATGGACTTATAACGCTGAGTATTGCTGCAAGAGCTTGTTTGTGTTTTTTGTTTGAAACAACTGAAAGGCTGTTAAATGTAAAATAGCCGGTTAACCGATACAAAGGTGCCAGATTTTTCTCTTAACTCTTAAATGTAAAATAGCCGGCTAAAAGATACAAAAGTGCCATATTTTTTCTCTTAACTCGTCGTGGTGCTTTTGAAAGGCTTTTCTGAGTATGAGTTGTCAGCGCCATTCTTAATGTCGACATCCATTTTTAGTACTGTAGTAAAATGCTACATACTGTCATAATATCATAAAAATAAAACCGAGTAAGTTAAAGGTGATTTTCAATAGCTGTGTTGAACATATGGCAGCTCCATGTTTTAGTGTTGTTGTTTTTTTAATCAAAGAATGAAAGAGATTTTCTGTTAATCTGTTTGTTTTTCAACCAAGTTGGTCTGAAAACATGAAAAACATGCCCTAAAAGCACAAAGGGCAATGCACTGAGCAGCTAGCTCGCTAGGTTAGCTGATATAGCCTTTGGTGCTTCATCAGTTTTCTTTTCCTGTGTTTAACATTTCCTATTGAAACATTAAGTTTGGCTAAACACATGGAAAGATCATGTTTTTATTTTATTTTAAATGGCTTTTGGGTACATCACAGCCATTAATTATGATTTGGTATATGCTAATGCTAGTCGGTTGCGTGTGGTATTGTGGGAGGGACATTCTCATTCTAGAGTGCATTTGATTGGACACAAATGTGTTGTACAAGATGAGTCATCAATATTTCTGGTTAATTTTTTCCTGAAGAGAAAGACACATACAAATGTGTTTATTTGCTAACATATGAGTACATTAGACAATAATAGACATTCACTTAACGCCACAAAACTGTCATTTTAATTTTATGGGGTTTTAAACCGTAACGATAATCCACGTTTTGTAGATGGTGCTAAACTGGTGGGCTTAGTTCAGCCCAGACGAAGGAGGCATAGTATAAAAGTAAAACACAGTTATAAAAGGCTTTAACTGGTTTTAATGTGCCTTCCTTAAATCTTGACATCTGATGGCGGAACTTTTCTTGTTTAATCTGTTTTTCATTTACTAAACCTGTCCTCCAGCTGTTTTCTTTTCCCTCATGCACATCAGCAAAATCTTGGCCTGTATCATCATTCTCCATTGCTTGCCTTTTCCTCTATGACTCAACACAGAGAAACACACACAAACACACACAGTCTCCAGTTCATTCCAGCACTGGCAAGGTCTAACCTTGCATATTCACTGCTGCTTAGTTGTTGTATGCTTAGTGTGTACTCAAAGACACAATTGTTTGTTCCAAAATGAGGAAACTACGGAGCCCCTAAAGGGACAATGGGAGGAAAAATATTTTCAATGCTTCTGCATTCATTTTCGCAAAACTTTTGTTCTTCAGAGAAAACTTAGTAATAATAATATGAAGTAGGGACGTATGGGAAAACTACGAGGGAAAACTGTATTTTAATGGTTGAGTTCTCTCTCAAATATTTTGCGTTCCCCCAAGAAAATTTGCGTTCACACACAAAACGTTTCTAGGGGAACACAATAGCCTACTTTTGAGAAAATGCAAAAGTTGTTCCAGTGAACGCAAAGTTTCTATGGGAATACAATACGTTTTTACGAAACAACACAAATGTTTTGCAAATGAACGAATTTTATATAGCCTATATATATATATATATATATAATTAATAATTATTCCTCCGATATCCCCTAGGGGTTCCATAGGAAACTTAAAAAAAATCGTTTTCCAGTCAATGTCAAAAATATGTAATAAAAAAAAATATTTAATTCAAAATACAAGTCTTCATATCTTATGCAGTTTTGCATCCAATGTAAATTTGTCTTGTTTTAACAATGTTAATCTTTTTACTAGAAAGCACGACACAAATAAGAAAACGAAGTTTTTCTTCCAGTACTCCAAGTTATCAGGACATTATGCTCTCCTCACTAAAATGTACATTTTGACTCGTTTTAAATTTTAATAATGTTTTTATGGTTTGTAACGTAAATCGTTCATTAAGCGAAACCGCTGCGGGAGGGGAAAAAAAGCGTTACCGCGAGACTGTCTTTGTGCGCGCTTTCTGTTGGAATGGATGTGTATCTCAAACAGAGGGTGATACGAGGTTATAATGATTCATTCTGTTCGCATGGACTGATGTATTAATGATGGCGGTGAGAGGGGTCACTGACCTCATAAATTATATCTGCTTGTTATCACCTCATGTTATTATTGTTTTCGCTCTTCCTGTTTCTTGTTCGTTTCTTGCTGACCTCATTGCCTTTCTACTGTTACTATGACGACTTTTTTATTTGTGATGGCAACACATTATACACATCGGAAGCATATGTCCTAGCAACCCTTCTGGGCTTGGTGCTATTAAAACAACATCGAATGGCTGGATCATTTCAACTACGTTGTGATTACAGTGCAACACAAACCGTACAGTAGTAGCCTACCCATCTTTCCAAAAGAGAAGCTGACAGAATCTGTTTTAAATGCCTTTCTTGGTGGCACGTTTTTCTCTGAACTGTGGATTGATAGTTTGAGAGACAGCAAAAAAAAAAAAAAAATCTTATTTGGTATTTTTGTCTTGTTAAACATCTGTAAAACAAGAGCAACAATACCGAGAAGGAAAACGGAGTTAGGCTAAAGTTATAAGGGAGTGTTGAATTATTTTCTTTCGGTTTTAACCTGAACAGTTTTATGTGTATGATTTGCCAGTGAGATAAGAAAATAAACTTTTTTTTTTTTCTTTTTTTTTCTCTCACAATTTTGCTTCTCAATTCAACTTTATGGTTAGTTTAATTAATAATGATTATTGAAAAAAAAACAAAAAAAAAAACAAGACAAACATATTAAGATAATTCTTTTTTATTTTTTTATTTAAGCTGGTGCGGAAATATGGCATAAATTGAGAACAGAATTGTCCTATGTGAGTTTTCCAAATCTTTTCCTTGAGACATATGAGCATATGCAAGAGTTCAAATAAAACATGCCATAAGCATTTCCTCTGATCCCAGAGCAGCTGTCGGCACACACACACACACACACACACACACTTTGCTATGTATCCTTGAATGTTCTTCTATGCGTGGTATGTAATCTATGTAAAAATGCAGATGGGAACTGAAAGATGGTTCAGTCTGAGGTTGCCAATGATTTCTAGTCCCGCCCCTCTCTTTCCCCATTAACCCCAGTCCAGAAGTGAACCTGTTGTGTGCTGGTGTTTATACTGTTGGCTGTGCTGTTTGAGGATGTCCGCTTGCGCTGAAAAGTGTCTAATCCCTTGGATAGTGATGTTACAAAAATGGAAAATTAATAAAAGGGGGAGAATGGAAATATTTTCTCTACTCTTTCTTTGATTTTCAGCAATATGCACAATATGAAAAGTATCAGGAAACCAACAAAGACAATGTTAAAGCAGACAAATGAATCTAACATTACTGAGTCTTTTAATAGTCTATTATCATCAATATGACCAAAGACATAATATTTCAATCCTGTTGTAAACTACAGAAACACTAGGCTACTAGTGATTCAACATTATCGTCATATATATATATATATATATATATACATATACATATACACATGGGGTCAAAAGTTTCCAATTAAAACACCATATTTTTTTCATCATAAAAAAAAGAATTCTGGGGTCTCATTAGTTAACATTAGAGTATTATATTTTACATCACTTATTAACCTTTTTTGATGTTAGTTAAAATACAATCGATAATTGTTTGTTCATGTTAGCTCACAGTGCATTAATTAATGTTAACAGATACAACTTTTATTTTAATAATGTATTAGTAAAAATATAAATGCACCTAAGATTAACCCTTTCACGCATAGAGGTCACTAGAGTGGATAGCTAATTAAAAAGCAATTTTTTTGCATATGCATGGGTTTTGATGGCATAGTTGCACATCAACCTCTCTAGTGGACTCTAGTGCATCATCCTACACACTGTCACCAAGTGGAAAGCCTTTGTATGTGGAATTTTTGTTTTCTCCAAACCGAGATGGCCAACTTCCAGTCAGAAATGTCAAGTTGCTACGGAATATCCATCCATTCTGAGACTCATGCAGGTAAAAAAACAAAAAAACAAAAGTGTAACATCAAGTTTGGGAGAAAATTCAGATTAATCATATGTCCACTAAATTGGACATCATGCATCACTAGCTATATTTCAGCTACAATTTGTACTATTACTGTGACTGTTAGGGTTAGGGTTAGAATATACTTAAGCTGCAGTAACTTTTTTTTTTTTTTGGCTGTAAATAAATGTATTCGTTTCATTAGATTGTAATTTGCAGTTACATCAAAAAGTAATCCAATTACATAATGCATGTTACTTGTAAAGCATTACTTTACTCATATCATCAAAAAAGAAATCTGATTACACAATGCATGTTACTTATAATGTGTTACTTTACTCATATCATCAGAAAGTAATTTGATTACATAATGCACAATACTTGTAATGTGTTACTTTACTCAAATCATCAAAAAGTAATCTGATTACATAATGCATGTTACTTATAATGTGTTACTTTACTCATATCATCAGAAAGTAATTTGATTACATAATGCACAATACTTGTAATGTGTTACTTTACTCGTATCAAAAAGTAATCTGATTACATAATGCATGTTACTTGCAATGCTTTACTCATCATCAAAAAGTAATCTGATTACAAAATATATGTTACTTGTAATGCATTACTCATATCATCAAAAAGTAATCTGATTACATAATGCACATTACTTGTAATGCGTTACTTTACTCATATCATCAAAAAGTGATATTACATAATGCACAAGACTTGTATTGCGTTACTTTACTCCAGGGTTCACCAATCTCGGTCCTGGAGGGCCGCTGTCCTGCAGAGTTTAGCTCCAACCCCAATTAAACACACCTGAACCAGCTAATCAAGGTCTCACTAGGCATACTAGAAACTTTCAAACAGGTGTGTTGGAGCTGGTTGGAGCTAAACTCTGCAGGGACAGCGGCCCTCCAGGACAGAGATTGGTGAACCTTGCTTTACTCCTTCCATCAAAAAAGTAATCTGATTACGTAATGCACATTACTTGTAATGCATTACTTTACTCGTTACATCAAAAAAGTAAGTGTCAGGGAGTCACTGGAAATAATAGGAACCAAGTACAGAGATGATCAGTGAATGTTTATTTGACAAAACGGAAATCAATGTGCAACAGGTGAACAGTCCCACAACAACTGTTTGGAAAGGAGATGGGCACAGATCCAGCCAGCAAGCCAGGATAACAGCAGTCAGTGGAGTCTCGGGCTGGGCGGGACGGGACTCCAACACACAACAGGGGAGAAACAAGACACAACAAGAACAAATCAAGACACTCAAACATCAAATAAGTATAAGGCAGAGCAAAAAACTAGAATAAAGTAACTGATAAACTACACCTATAAAATCTAAGGAAAAGAATAAAACAAAAGCCAAAACAAATAACTAGAGAAAGCTAAGCATAAATCAGTGTAAACCCAGGCTAAATAATAAAATCAAGTAACTAACTAAAAAGTTAACCAAAAGCAAGAACTGCAAGAGAACTCTAGAGACACTAACACCCGGATAAGAATTGATACAAGTCTATGACATAAACACAACACAATCCAGCAAATACATGAAGCAAGGAAGCACAATATAAAGGGAGTAGAGCACATGAGGACCAGGCGAGTATACAATTAGAGAAATGAGGACTAGACAAGGACTAAACGAGTGTGCATGGTAAAGGGAAACAAGGAGGCAAGACAAGGGGAGCACATGGCAACATAAACAAAGACTAAGCCATGTGCTCAAACACAAAACACATGGAAACATTTAACAAAGACAGAACAGACAAATCTGCCAGGGCAGAGCTCTGACAATCTGATCATGCATGCATGTTACTTGTAATGTGCTACTACACACTGCTCACTTAGATGAGATTTGAAAACACCTGAAAACACATGAAAGGTTTAACAATGCTGTAAAAGTATCATATTTAGAGATAGTTCATGCTAACTACTAACAAATTAAACCTTATTGTAAAGTGTTAACCAACCATTTGAAGAAACGTTTAAGACTTTATGAACTTTTTTTTAGATTTAAATGTTCAGTTTTTAAGATTATATGAAAAACAATGCAAAACACAAACATTTTCCACATTTTTTTTCACTCCACTGTATGTGTATTTGTATTTTTAAAAGCTTTAAAACTGTTTCAAATGGCTCCGTCAACAATCATTGCATTACCAAGCTGGATTTTTACACTCCAAATAAATACACTCAACAAAAGTGCAGCTGCATATTACAGATGTTGCCACAAGGTGGCGCTCCTGTATACAAAATATTGCCAGATCCTTGGTTATTTCTTGTTCAATTCCACAGTAATGTCTTTGTAAAATACCATACAAAGGTTGCCTTTTAAGTCTTTCATTCTTTCAGAAATATTTCATAGAGCCTCACCTTCCATCTTACAAATGGAAACTTGATGAACTTTCAGAGTCAGAGATGTGTCAGGTGAATTCAGAGCACTGTTGCTATGTGCATGTGTAGTAAATGAGCACTCGTTCAGTATCACAGCAGAAGGCGATTCATTAGTAGCCCTCCAGGAGTCAGTAAGTCTAGATGGTAAACCCTGTGGAGATGTGGGTCCATGCAGGTTCGTAGGGTCTCGACAAGAGGCCGGAGGGCTCCAGGTCCTGTGCGTTCTGCTGAGGCAGCGGCCATGGAGAATGTTCTGGAATGCCTTCTTGAACTCCTGGCTGAAACACGGGTAGATGATGGGGTTGAGGCAGCTGTTGAAGTATCCCAGCCAGAAAGTAATTTTGAAGACAGTGTCCGGGGGTCTGTGAGATGGGAAAATTGAGCCTTTGGGGTCACGGTAAGAAAGAAAAGACAAAATTACTATATGCGGCAAGAGACCTCCAGCTCCAAGGTCACTCCAAGACGGCAGGTCAAATGGTTTTGGATGTTTCATATTTTCAAAGGCTTCGCTTTGATGTGCGCATTTCTTAGTATTCTGCAAGCTTTGAACCAGACGCACAAATGATAATGGCATCTTAGCTGTCCAATTACTAAGCAGAAAGGCAGATAAATAAGCTGTATTTCCATAAAACATTAAATGTAAGAACAAATGATATAGATTCGCCTGCAAATACATTTGGAATACATTCAAAATATTTAGTTTTCTGAACTGCTGTTTAGCATATAAAAGTGTGTTTCTATGACTAGCAGGGTTAAAACAGTCTGCAATACTTTCTCTTTCTTTCACAATTCATTCTTTCGTTGTAAACAAGCTCATTTAAACGCAATCTCAAAGGGACCAGCAAGAATTATGTTAATGTTGTTTACGGATAGTGTGGGAGAACCTTGGGTTGTTTTGAAATGTATGAGAATAACAAAATATAAATTAAAGCATGACATCTAAAATGTGTTTCGCTTGAAAACAACGCATCTACACGCTCGTTACACATGCCTTATTCAGAGCATTACTTAGCACATAATATGTTCTCTGAGTTATTGCATAGTTTTTTCATTATTTTTCATTCAAGTTTTTCAACTTTTATCATTATTTCGAAGTAAAACAAATTATTTCAATAAAACATATTAAGTTGTAATGCAAAAACAACAACAAAAAAACAAGAACCTTTTACCTTAAAGTGCCCTTATCATGCTTTTTCTCATGATTTTTCCCCCATGTCAATCAAAACACCTCTCAAAATGCTTGCAACAAATGTGAAAAACGCAGAAAATCAGACCCGATTCAAATTTTTTTTATGATGGACAATAGTTTCGGAGGCAGTGTGTAAACGTGATTGACACAGCGTGAGGTTGTATTTATTTTTTAACGTGCGAAAATTCGGACTCAGTGTGCAAGGACCTTAAGTCTAACCTACATACTGTAGGTTTGTAACAAATTTGCATAATACGCGCCTATGGTCTTCACTAACAGCCCAGGAAAAACATCTACATAGACCCTCCCTCAAACGCTGTAGTTGTAGCTGAGGCCTCGAAAAGTTTGGTTCATGTTGTCGACAGTTAAAACATGCTGTTTTCCACTTTGCATGCACTTCCAAAGGATGAGGACCCGGACTTAAATTGATATGGTAAAACTGACACCATTGTTGTACGTAACTCTGTGCATCAAGTGCTGAGGAAGCTCTGGAGCTGAAATTTAGATATGGTTATGGATGTTTTGTTTCTGATTCCATTGTAAGCGGTAGACCAATAACAACAGACTGGGCCATCTGACCAATCAGAGCAGAGGAAGCTCTCGGAAAGGAGGGGTTTAGAGATTGAATCCTTTATCGAACCGTTTCAGACACTGTGAGAAACAAAGTGATGCTACAGTGTATATTATGAAAAAATTAAAGTGTTTTTTGAACTTGTACGCTGTTGTAGGTGACTTCCAAAGCAAATTAAGAAACCTTTGAAAATGCATAATTGGGGCATTCTAATTTAAAATATATTTAAGATTATTATTATTTTTTGGATGGGCTTTGCTGTGTGTTCACATACATGTCAAGTACTCACCTATGGGCAACACTAGGAAAAAAGGCAGCCAGCAGAGCACGAAACAGCCCACCACAATCCCCAGAGTCTTGGCCGCCTTCTTCTCCTGGAAGAACTTAATCATGAAGGTGAAGTGCGAGTGCTTCAAGCGGACGGCTTCCTCCTTACGACAGTGAACCCGTAGGGTTACTCCGTGCTCCTTCAACCCATTCTTCTGCCTGCTCTTACTCATGGAACGAGTCTTCCGCCGGGCCACCACGTACACCCTACAGTACATTGACAAAATCACTGCCAACGGCACGTAGAAAGAGCATGCAGCGGAGAAGATGGCGTACCCCGGCTCTTCGTTAACTCTGCACACGGACTCGTCCTCCGGCATTGGATCCCTCCATCCAAACAGTGGGCCTACAGAGATGGCAGCCGAAAGGGCCCAGAGAGCCGCCACTGCCGCCAGTGCCCTTCGACTCGTAGCCAAGGAAGGGTACTGCAGCGGGTAACTGACGGCGATGCAGCGATCCACAGAGATCACGCAGAGGCTGAGGATGGACGCCGTGCAGCAAAGCACGTCAAGCGCGGTCCAGGCATTACATAAATGGCGGCCGAATACCCAGCGTCCCAAGGCTTCAGATGCAGCGGAGAACGGGAGCACCACAGAGCTCAGAAGCAGGTCTGCAACGGCCAGATTGGCGATAAAATAATGCGTCACGGAACGAAAGTTGCGATGGCAGGCCACGGAGAGGATGACCAGGATGTTACCCATCACACCGAATATTATGAAGAGCATCAGCACCAGGCCCAAAGCCAGTG
Source organism: Abramis brama (assembly GCF_963993115.1). Lineage (NCBI taxonomy): Eukaryota > Metazoa > Chordata > Actinopteri > Cypriniformes > Leuciscidae > Abramis > Abramis brama. The sequence continues at coordinate 9,476,849 of NC_139987.1, forward strand.
TCTTTGTGAGATCTATTTCAAACGCAGGTATCGCAGTGCAGTTGGGACAGTTCTCAGGAAAAAAGGTTGAACTTATGTTATCTTCTGCTGGAAACACGTTGGTCATGACGTCTCTATGCAAGTTACAAAGTTAAGTTTGAGTAGCAAACTGACTTTTAACATGACTTTTAACATGTTTTGTGGTTTCAACTCCAACATGCTTCAGTTGCCATAGCAGTCACACTTGAGGACATTCGTGTGCCATTTAAGTTTCTCAGGTATGACTTTTGATATAAGCCATATTTTTTGATGATCTTGCAACCTTAAAAAGAAAAAAACTGATTATAAGCAGTGTTTCTGACATGATTTTGTTTTTGCACCAGCCCCAGCAAGCAATCTGATGTATGCTAACCCATCTTAAACCAATGCTATTTTTTATCTCCATCATTTTTTACCATTTTTATCTCCACCATTTTTTTATGCATACCTGTTCTGTATCTATCCTTAAGTACAAGTTGATATTAACAACCCATAAGTATAACTAAAGTTATTTAAGTGTCACTAACCTTATGAATTAGCATTTTAGCATTGCTTTCCAAAAGTACAAATAAATCAGCAACAGTTCTTGGCTCGAGTCAGGCAGAATAACCTTCGGTTCAGTGAGCAAAGCTAGTGATCCAATTCAGTTGGAAAGTGAATTGTCTGAATGATTCAGTCCATGATTCTGTGTTTTTGGCAGGATTTAGTTTTTGCACCAACCCTAACCAATACATTTTTTCAGTGCTTACATGCTAAACCAAAAAACAATGCTATTTTCCCCATCTTTTATTGTTTCCATCTTTTTTATTATGCAACCCTGTTGTGCATATGTGTCTATATATACAAGTCAATAAATTACTGAAGTAATTTAAGTTATAAATTCTTGATATGAATTAGCATTTTAGCATTGCTTTCCAAAAGTACAAATAAAACAGTAATGGTTCTTGGCTTGAGTCAGGCAGAATAACCTGAAGAAGACATTTTTATTCAAATGAAGTCCCTACTCGGACAGTAGCTATGCGATTTCGGACACAGCTTCAGACATGACTCATTCAGAATTATTCACCAATCAGTGTGAATGATTCAGTCCAAGATTGAGACCAATAACTTTGTGTTCTATTCAGGTTCACCAGTCAGTTTTAATGATTCAATTTGACTGATTGATTCATAAGAACCACGCTTCAGTTTTATTGTTTGCAAATTTGCAATTATTAATGAGCAATTATGGTTCTTATTGAGTTTATGGCTTCAATAACGACATATCATTCAGTCGATATCTTAATATAGCAGAATTAGTATGTTCTGTTCAGACTGATTCACTGACTCATGTAAATGAACCATATAGATTGACTGGGGCAGATTGTGCATGGTATGTTTGCTTTTGCATGCAGTCAGTGAGGAGATCCCAATTCAGCTGCATGGCCTCACAATTCAGCTAAAATAAATGTTATCATAAAACATATCTCAGTATCTGGCTGTGAACCACTTACGGCTCTGTATGACTGATTCTTAAGTAATGCATTATGTAATGAGATGGAAAAGTGCTTGCTTCTTCAAGTTAGTATTCTGTGAATTGTTTTGGTGTAGTAGTTTTGCCACAATGCAAACTCAATTCACAAAAGCCTTTTAGGACTCATCTATTTGTCAATTTGGTCTAGTGAACTATAACTGCAGAAGCTCACATACATGCCAAATCTTTCACTGAAGCAGAGCTAAGAAGTCTCAAAAGCATTTCATGCTGCAGTGATTCGTTTCCTGTTCAGAAAACCTTAAGAAATGAAATTCAAGGTGAGATGCCAAAAATTATATAAAAAAGGCTTTCAAGTTGATTAAGTAAAGCTTAAGGAAATTTATGGATAGATTTATAGACACGGCAATACTGACATCCATATCTTAGCAAGAGCAATATTTCAACAACCCATGACATGCTGGAAATAAATATGCCTTGTGCGTACAAACAAAACCTAGACAAATACATTAAAACTATGATAAAACAAAAGACTCAAGGTAGTTTTGTTTTGTTTTCATTTGGGCGTGTGCTGCTGACTCAGAGTCTGTATATCATCTGATGAGCCACTGGCTATGGGCCAAAATATACAGTGCCCAAAATCTTATGGATAATGGTTTTATTATTATACAGTGCAATGAATGACAAATTATGTAACTGGACCAAACCGCTTCCTGTATTTTTGTTAGAATTAAATACATTGAAGGGGGTAAGTTGCCACAATGGAAACTGACACTGAAGAGTCTATTATAAGCGTTTCAGCTAAATTTAAAAGAATTCATGGAACAAGAACAACATAACTGTAAAAGGTAAGTTGTTGCAGTTGACCCTTGTCTAAATGTATGTCAGGTTTTTTTTGTGTGTGTGTGTGTGTGTGTGTTCAGTTGTTACACAAAAGCTAAAAAATATGGTAACAAAATTCAGATTGACTTGATTTCATGTCAACATTTGTACATGTCTGCTGTAAAGTCACATGACCAGAGTTGCATGATTCCAGTTGGTGCCTCTTAAAGCTCCATAAAACACGATATTATACACAATACCATATTTAATACATATGTATAATATTGAATAAAATAAGTTACATTGCTCATGATCACAATACATATAAATCATGAGCCCCATTTTGAATAATGGATTGACGCACGTTATAAAATCATTAAATAGCTAATGAAATGAAACATTAAATATTAATTAATTTTGGTTTCTTATATGTCTGATTAACTATTAAATTATTACTTTGTTGTTTGAAACTTTATTTATTGGGCAACTTTTTTCAATTATGACCAGGAATAAACTTCGATTATTTAACAAGTGAAATACATGTTCTCTCTTAATTTAATAAGACCGTTTGAACGAGACGTTTGATGTATAGTCTACAAAATTACAGCATTTGTGTAATTAGACTAAAGAAACTTCTAGGCTACTAATTGTCTCGGAAATTTGCCAAAGTAGACACCAACACACTGCTACACTAAATAGATTAATAGTCTACAATTTCACTTTGAAATCGATTAATTAAAAGCTCTTCGGTAAGAGAAACAGGTTCTTATGATTCCATAATAATAATCGCGTCTGTAACACTAACAATCGCATGCTGCGTTCGCAATTATAATCAATAAATTAACTCTTTTTTTTTATTGCTGAGGTTTCATCATTACGACTAAACATCCTTTAAAAAAATGTACACACTTACCATCATCCAGAGCAACATCTGTAAAAGAGATTGAGTTTTATTTCCATTCGTTCGTGATCTTTGAGAAAACAAATAACACGAGTCTGATGAGGAATCTGATGGGATGCAATACTGTTTGTGCCAACATCCCATAGGCTACTCACTCCCCCCCCCCCCCCCCCCCCCACCCTCTCACATTCACAGATGGTAAAAAGGAGGAATGTAGACTACCCTTAATGAACTCTCTGTATCGTTGTTTTAAAAATGTTTGGAAAAAAACATCTAGGCTTGCCTACTATTTTCCTCACAAATTTAGATTTAATGATTCTAAAAACTTCATATGACCATATATGGTATGAAATATATGACCATATATGACCAAATATGAAATATATGACCAAATATATGACTTCATATATACCATATATGGTGTAAACATCAATTACAAAGTACTATACAATCATTATTTTATTATTATTTTATTTTCAAGCTACTATATAAAAAAAATATTATATAATAATAAATGTACTAATTATTATTATTTATTTTTTTTATTTTATTTTTTTTGCTTTCTACTTAGACATTTCTCACTAAGTCAAAGTATTTTTGACTTACAAAAAAGTGCACTGCAATTCAGAAAAATACATGTTCATTTATTTTTGAATAACAATCTTGTAAGACTGGAAAACTGGAAGAGAGGGCAACTCTCCGAGAGAACTAAGAGAAAATGTTAACTGAGAGAAATGTTAACATTAACATTTCATTCCCAAAGAAGTAAACCAAAAGGTAATAAGGTATTTAAGAGTTTAGAGATAACTTGCACACAGAGGAGGGTGTGTCTTCCAGGCAAATGGCATCCTTGTTTTTCCCAAGTAGATTAAACGGATTTGTATGTTACCACAAGTTTTGCATCTGATGACTAATGGTTATTAAGAAGTTAATTTCCGTTTAGAACAGCAAATGCTGCGTGACCAACCTAAATCTAGGTGTGTCTTACCTCTGTTTTAATTTAATGTTACTTTAGATAAGTGTACGTGGGAAACCACGGCATGGCCAATCCAAAGCTATTATAAGACAAGTAAAGTTGGTTGACTTAGGCTATGTAATAGTGGCCATACCTCTACTGAAGTAAACGTTACGTTAAATTCAAGTGTGCAATCACGGGGGCTATAGTATCTTTGTGTAAACGTGAATGTGACCGATCTGAGATAGCAATTACCTCTGTAGTGACCGAAGCTGATCAGAGCTTGATTATGAGCTTGTGTAAACAGAAGACGCGAAGACCTCTGAGCGACATAATTCCTAATCTGGAACGGATAAAATATACTTACAGAGTTAAAAAGAATAATCAAACATTCGCTCATTTTTAATGATGCTCAGATATCATTAAAACCCTTTTCATGGATGGGAGTCAGATGAAATAACGAGGTATGAGAAAATGTATTTCATTTAAAGGGCCCCTATTATGCTGTTTTAAAGTTCCCTAATGTTGTTTTGGAGTCTCCTACAACAGGTTTACATGCATCAAAGGTAAAAAAAAAACAAAAAAACAACAAAAAAAACGGTTTAATTTCCTCATAATATACATTTGCACATCATCACATTTTCAATGATTCTCAGACGACTCGTGAGATGAATCAATCTCTCAAAATCCCTCCTTTCCGCGATATACTCTGCTCTGATTGGCCAGAGAGCTCAGTCTGTTGTGATTGGCCTACTGTGTACAGCGCGCCGAAAACAAAAATGCCCACTGCCATAACAATGTCAGCTGTCCTTAGGCTTCCTACACCGTAAACTAAACACAGTAACGAACAATGACGTCGATTTGACCATATCAATGCAAGCGCGAGTCCGATGATGAAACATTTCCGAACCTACAAGGACGTCTCGAGCAGGACTCAGTGTTTCTCAGTGATACACAGTTTGAGGTACATTGTATGAGATGTTGCAACTGTAATTCCTCACCATCAGCATTAACAAGTGCATGTCCATCAACAAACTGATTATTTTACTTGTACTAATTTATTTACTGAGTATTTTTCTATTTTCATTCACTTAGAGCTACACACTATATGAAAGGTCACTTTCAAAAATCCATAATAGGGGCCCTTTAATCTTGTTGTGTTGCGTAAAAGGAAAGACAGTAACGCGCAAAGACCTTCACCCGTATTATTGGAAAACTGCCATTGGACCGATAAACGGGCTTACAATCTGAACTGAAATTTTAAAAAAAATAAATAAAATACAACTAAAACCTACTTTTTTGTGTTCCTTTAAGACTGGGGCTGTTTCTCAATTCCAAGAACGCAGAGAACGGACTTGTGTTCTCGTGGAGACCGGTCTTGCCAAGCTTCCTTGGAAGAACGAACTCGGAACCGGCCGCAATGACTTCTGGGACACCAGGCGAGTACTAGCCCAAGTCTGCATTCGATGCATCCTCGGTATCAAGAACACATCCGGGTTCTTTCATGCGTCCTTTGTACTTGCGTTCTTGAGAATTGGGTCTGAACTTCGACGGTTAATGATGACGTAAAACGAGAACACATATTGAGAAACACCCTGGATGTTGGTTTGATACAAGCGTGCCGCACAAGCCCTGAAAAGTGAAGCCAAAACGTCTCGATCGCCCCCCGGTGACTGGTCCTAGTATAGGTCATAAGCCCCGCCTCCCCATGTTATTCAACGGGACGTGAGACCAACTAAACAATTAAATTACACTTCAAATATCTTTTTTCCAAAGGTGGTTTCTTTCATTTGCTGTCGTTTTTATCACGCTGATGTAAGTTCAAGTGTCTGTTTCAAAAATAAGTTGGTTTTTAGTTAGTTACGTGATGCGGTGGTGTAACGTCATGATTGACAGCTGTGATTGACAGGTTCTCGAGCGAAGTAGTCACTGAAGCACCAACGGACATTTTTTTCGGGATCTTCGGAAGACTGAGGAGATTGTATTTACTTTATTTTAACAAGCCTCTTGTCGTATTGCAATCAATTTTTTAAAAAGTGGGCAGAATCCACTCTCCCTGAGTGCATTCTGCGAGAGTGAGGGCGGAGCGTTGATTTCGCGGCTTTACTTCCTGCTCACTACTGCGCAGGTCTGGTCCCGAGATCGCTACTGCGCAGACTCAAGTTCCAATATGTCAGCGCCATATCGGGGCTCTGGCGGCTTCAGCTCTCAACAATGGAAGAGAGCAAAGGGGCGTCGTCCATCTTTTTTTACAGTCTATGGTTTGATATGAAACTGAGCAATTTGTGAAGGTGTAATTCATCAGCATTGGTAATGAAAGTGAATGTCACAGCCAAAAAACAAACAAACAAAAAAACAACAACAGTGTGATTTATGTGGCTTTAAAAGGGCATGTCCATGTGGCTGTGAATGTTGCTCCGCATTTCTTTAACTGTCCATTGCCAGCTCCTGGTCCACATCCACTTTCATTGATTGCAAAAGGACAGCATGAACATTCTTCAAAACATCTACTTTTGTGTTCCACAAAATACAGAATATCATGGTTTAGAATGACATGGGAGAAAGAGTAAATAAGAACACAATTTTAATTTAATATTTCTCTCCAAAACAAAGAAATGAACATATGCACCTTCTTTCTCAGAAGAATGAGTTTTATTTATTTATTTATTTATTGGCTACTTGCATCAGAGAGCAACTCTTATTCATCTAATGTCCTTCATATTCCCCCTTGTCGTGCATCAAAAACAGAACTTTATGCAGAAGTTTAATGCAAGCATGACGGATTGCTTGCACTGAATTTAAATATGTTGGCATTCACATCCTCCTTTGTTGTCACTTTAAGCTATTGAAGCACTTGCCTCAAAGCTGCAGTCTGAAGACGTGCTGCGAATGTAAAGGGTTCTTCATTGTTTTGTTGTAGGGTTACTCTGGAAGCCAGCCAACGTCAGCAGTTGCACAAACCATAAAGAATTTGGAGGGAAGAAGGAAGCTAACAACCAACAGATCAGATGAATGAGGTTTAGCACTTGAAAAGTGTATTGGCCTGTAGAACACAAATCCAATCAACGGATCCATTACTGAATATTAGAATAAACAAAAAAATACCATGTTCCTGTCATAGTGCTTATTCTCACTGTATTAATATCATAAAAGTTATGTTTATGAATATTAAATGAAATTAATAATATTTGGGAAAAATATCTAAATAAATAAATAAATATGTCACAAGCAATTTCTGACTGATTTTTAATCTTACTTGCTCCCACATACAGAAAAAGCAAGTTCCACCTCTGTGAAGATGAATTGGTACTTGAGCAATGAGAGTCTTGTTGAACTCACTGAACTCACTCTGCTCAGCGATTTCATTCTGAACCAGCAGGCAATGTGAAATTATTCAAAATGGACAAAAAAGCGTGACTTATTGGTAATTTAGTGTAGGCTACTGGGAGCTGGTGTTTGTGGTGAACTGCACTGATTTTCAAAGTACTTCAAATTTCAGTTAATTTAATTTAATTATTATTATTATTATTATTAAATCTAATCTAGATAAAAAACAGGTCATTTTGAGTAATAACTGAGTCATTTTTATTTTTATTTATTTATTTATTTTTGTGTACGTTTGTCTTTGAAGTATTTTAACAGTCAAAATAAATATAATTAATGCACATTTATTGACTGGTTTTAAATTTAGTTGTTTTACTGATGCACTGTATTCAAATTTAAATTAATTTTGCCATTTATCCTATTCATTCATTTATTTATTTCACCTCTGGTGCATGCATATTTATTCATTGTAATTATTTATTTCAATAATGCAATGTTTAAAATCGATTTCATATGTCGTTCTTTTAACGTAAATGGCACAGTCTGTCGTGTAATTATTTTACTCAGTGATATTCTGTCATTTGCAGAAGAGCAGTTGCTATTGGCTACCGCTGGTCTTCTTTCCTGCGCGCGCGCAGGTTGGAATGAGAGTAATAAGGAAGTAAACAATGTCAGAGGGACAAGTAGTGTGTTCAGGGGAAAAAACAAAGTTTCTGTAGTTCTGTAGCAGTAGCCGATCAAAATTCAGGTCGTCTTCTCAAAACGACATCAAACAACGCCGCGTCTTTGGTTATTTTGTCTCTAGTGAAATAATATATGCTTAAAGGCACAACTTTGTATTAGCTGGTGAGTACATGAACGCTTTTACAAACTGACCAACTACACTGTAAAAAAATATTTTTGGAAGTTGTACATGCAACAAAGATTATTGGAGTACATTTTACAAGAAAATGCAATTTCAGTCTTTATACTTCAAAATGTCACGTTTAAGTCAACGTGTTACTTGCTATTTGTTTGTGAAATTTACTAGCATTTTTTTTTTTTTTAGTAAGAATTGTTTTAAAATAAATCCTACACATTATTATTTATTTCAGTGTATAACGCAGATGAAGTCTGAAACCGCAATACAAGATTACACAGACTGCATAAATAACCCTTTTGGTTTATTAAATAATCATATAATTGCTGCTATTAAATAATGATCTATCTTGAGATAATAGCCTATATCATCAGGATGCTATCAAATGACTGTTGTGTATTTGAATTTATCTGTAATTTCAAATGATAGGAAGCTAATCCAACATGACTTTTATGCTGAACTAAATGTGTTGCATTTGTTATGAGAGTTAGAACGTTCTTTCTGGTCTCCCAGAATAACCACGCCAGGAGCGGATGCACTCTCAGATAGTCTGCTGCTTTTCATCCTCAAGTGCCAACAAATCTATACATCATGATTGCGACACGAAACAACACAGCCAGTGCTGCTCCGAACAATAAGGTGAAATACTCCAGGCTGGCAGATAGTGATGAAGGCTACATTGATCTACAGGTGAGAAAACTTAATGCAGAAAATATCTACAGTCTTGTGAAAAAGAAAGTACACCCTCTTTGAATTTTTGGTTTTATGTATTAGGACAAAAAATCATCTTCTGATCGTTAGCAGGTCTTAAAATGAGGTAAATACAGCCTCAGATGAACAACAACACATGACATATTACACTGTGTCATTATTTATTTAACCATGTGTGAAAAACTAAGTACACCCCATGATTTAATAGCTTGTAGAACCAGCTTTAGCAGCAATGACTTGAAGTAATCGTTTTCTCTCACATCGTTGTGGAGTTTTTGCCTACTCTACTTTACAAAGTTTCTTCAGTTCATTTAGGTTTGCGGGAACTTGTTTTATGCACAGCTCTCTTAAAGCTGCCGTCGGCAACATTTTTTTATCAAATTCAGTGAAATTGACACTATAATCCGACAGAACAACATAACTAAGTTGGTTTTAGAAAAAAACCCGAGCTTCTAACTCCACCTGGAGCGTGTTATTTGTTTTGCAAAAATCCACCGCTCCCGTCTCATCGGGTCCAATCAGCGCAGGGAGGTGTGAGATCTGACTGTCAATCACAGTTCGTGCACACGCCACAGATCCCCCCTCCCTCGCGCAGACGCGCACATTACAATATCACATGCACACGACACGCCTGAAGTTCGCCTGAAGATTGTACGAAGCGTGATGGCGGAGAGAAAATCTACTAACAAGCTTCCAATTCCTCGGTTATTGCTATCTATGGATAGATTAGCCAGGGCAGCCTACCTCCGAGTCCATGGTGTTGATCGATGCTGAAGAGACAGACGCGTTCACAGAAAATCAGGTACACACGCACTGACGATGGGCGGGTGCTCGTTGGTAGTGGGGGAGGGGCATGAGAGTTGTAAACATTCAAAATTTTGGCTAAGTCCACTCAATCTGCCAGACTTGCCGACTGCAGCTTTAAGGTCCTGCCGCAACGTTGAGGTCTGGACTTTGACTGGGCCATTGAAACACCTTGATTCTTTTCTTTTTCAGCCATTCTGCTAGTGTGCTTTGTATCATGGTCCTGTTGCAGGACCCAATATCAGCCAAGCTTTAGCTGTCGGACAGATGGCCTCACATTTGGCTCTAGAATACTTTGGTGTTTGGTATACAGAGGAGTTCATGGTCGACTCTCAATGCCCTGGTCCTGTGGCTGCAAAACAAACCAATAATTATCATCCCTCCATCAGCATGATGGACAGTTGGAATGAGGTGTTTTTGCTGATATGCTGTGTTTGGTATTTGCTGTGCATTATGGCTAAACATCTCCACCTTGGAGTCGTCTGTTCAAAGGACATTGTTTCACAAGTCCTGTGGTTTTGGTCAGGCTAAGTCTTTTTCTAATTCTACTGCCACAAACTTTAACATTTAACATGTTAACTGAGGTCTGTAGAGTCTGAGATGTAGCTCTTGAGTTTTTTGCAGTTTCTCTGAGCATTGCACCGTCTGACCCTGGGGTGAATTTGCTGGGACGTCCACTCCAGGGAAGATTGGCAACTGTCTTGAATGTTTTCCACTTGTGAATTATCTTCCTTAATGTAGAATAATGGACTTCAAATTGTTTGGAAATGGCCGTATAACCCTTCCCAGATTGATGGCGGCAACAATAGCTTCTCTAAGATCATTGCTGGTGTCTTTCCTGCTTGGCATTGTGTTTTAACACACACCTAGAGGCTCCAGACCAGCAAACTGCAAAAAACGTCTGCTTTTATAGAGTTGATCACACTTGCTGATGATCAATAAATCAAAGACATTTGATTATCGGCTCCTGACTGCTACTTACACTCTTAATTCCTATGGAAGCTGTAAGGGTGTACTTAGTTTGTCACACACTGCTTCACCATTTTGGCCTAGTTTTTGTTAAATAAATAATGCCACGGTGTAATATGCCATGTTGCTGTTCCTCTAGGTTGTATACCTAATTTTAAGACCTGCTATCCACCATATGATTTGCATTCTGTCCTGATTTATAAAACCATAGAATTTCTTTTTCACATGACTGTAAATGGTATTACATATGTATCTATTGTGTCATGTATTCAATTAAACACTGTTTTATAGTTCAAGAAAACCCCACCTAAAGTACCCTACAAGGCCATTGCCCTGGCAACGTTCCTATTTCTGATTGGCTCTGTTTTGATAATTATTGGATCACTTCTTTTGGCGGGATACATTAATGTCACGGTGAGTAGACAAAACTGCGGTATTGTAATTGAAAAAGATGAATTGTATCTGTCACTATGTTTGACAGTAATTTATGGTCTTGTTGTAGCACCCAGATCGCACAATTCCAGTCCTCATCATCGGCGTACTGATCTTTCTTCCCGGATTCTATCATTTGCGGATTGCTTATTATGCTTCCAAGGGTTACCGTGGTTATTCTTACGATGACATCCCAGACTTTGATAACTAAACGGATCTAGTCATACTAAATGCTGTTACTTCTGTGTGTTTTTCTGCTGCTGTTACGCATGATTCGCCTTCAGACATTCATTCTCTGTTTACTATAAGTCTCTCTAGGAGAGAAACCGTGGCACACAGTGGCTTGGCTGAGCTTTATTGAGCTGAATACCTTTATTTTACCAAAAGAAACAATGAAGTGCAATATTAAGAGTATTTATTTAGCTAAACACGTAAAAGGCCAACAAGAAATATGCTGATATTTTCCTAGCTTTTGTACAACTCATCAAACTAGAAATGTATGTTTCCTGTAATAGAGAATCTGTTATTTACTGTATATACACTATCAGTGACACGTTTGGACACAATTTATATTTTAAATGAGATAATTTTGTAAATTGATAAAAATATACACTTTTTATTTTTATTTTTTATTTTTACCTGGATAAGTTAGCCTGGAAAGTGAAGAAAGGCAGTCAAAAAGCATCTAATATACATGTGAACTTCTTCACTATGTAAAACAGTGTAGTAGCTGCATTAGGCAGAGGGGGACAACTTATAAAGTACATGTAAGATAATTATGATTTGTTTCACTTTTTGCTTACATTTTTCTATTTGTGTTCCCATACTTCCACGTGTTAATTTGTATTTTTAACTACTTTGACATTATTTTAAAATGTGGATAATAGTAAAAGGTGGACTGAGGTAATGTGTCCAAAGTTTTATTGGTAGTGTAGTTAAGTTGCTGTGGCAGTATTGTTTTGTGAAATAAACTGGTTTTATTCAGCCATCTATTTGGTTTTAAAATGACTGAATGAAGTATTGATGTTCATCTCCTTGTGTGACAGCTGCTTTATTTTGAGGGAGCAAAAAGTGTTGTATTTTGAGAACCACAGAAGGTTAATTAGATTCAATATAAATTAAATATATTTTATACTGTATATATAATACAGTAATTCGATATTTTAAATTAAAATATTAATATTCTTTGAAAAGGTTGACTGACAGTATTACAGTCTGTATATGTTAAACTATACACACACACACACACACACACACACATATATATATATATATATACACATATTTACACTTATACACACACACACACACACACATATATATATATACACACGTATATACACACACACACACATATATATATATATATATATATATATATATATATTACTCATCCTGCATTTATTTGAAATGTCATTGAAAACAGTAATGTGAAATATTATTACAATTTAAAAGAATGATTTCTGAAGGATCATGTGACACTGAATGGCTGATCAATATTCAGCTTTGCATCACAAAAATAAATGATATTTTATAGTATATTAAAATAGAAAACCATTATTTTAAATTGTAATAATATTTCACAATATTACTTTTTTTCTGTATTTTTGATCAAATAAATGCAGCCTGGATGAGCATAAAAGACTTCTTTCAAAAACATTAAAACCAAATCCAAACTTTTGACCGGTAATCATTGATCATCTCTTAACAAGGCCAAGAAGTTTGATCCACAACAGCTCCACCTCGCAACCTACAGGACTTGAAGGATCTGCTGGTGCCAGATACACCTTCAGGGATCTTGTAGAGCCTGTCTCGGCGGGTCGGCGTGGTTTTGGCAGCATGCAGAAGACCAACAGCATTTTAGGCAGGTGGTCATAATGTTTTGGCTCATAGGTATATAGGAGTCCTTGAGTAGGTTGTTTGGAATGGTGTAGGTAACCAGTTTTATTTTAGTATCATTATTGTATTTTTATTAGTATTATGAATTCGTTTTTTATTTTTATACTTTTTCATTTTCATTTCATTTTCAAAAAATTTTCATTTTAATTTTGGTATTAGTAATTATTATTGCTTTTGTCATAAATTTTAAAAACATGTCTATATATTCTTTTAATTATTTTTTATTTCAGTTTCAGTTATTTTAGAACATCAAGTAAATAAAAATGAGAAATGTTGAAAACAGCTGAAATAAAATCAGTTCAGTTTTTAAAAATAATTTATTTAAGTTAACATTGATTTTATTTACATTTAATTGTTTTAGTTTTAGTTTGTTAACTTTAATAACCCTGTGGTGTATACATTACCTTTTTGTCTTATTGTATTCTTGCAGTATATATATATTCTTTTCTATCCACGGAATATGGATGACTTTCTGCATTTGCCACAATGTGAAGTAGGCTGACAGAAGTCAAGGAACTGGGTGCTGCCTGTATATCCCACAATGAAATGAGCTGTACTTTCGGTTCTGTGACTTGCTGAATTCAACAATGTAATGGGGACATAAATGTAGAATACTACTGTTCGAAACGTTGTTGCGTACTAATATTAAAACGTTTATGTAGTAGTTTCTTTCCGAATGTCGTTGCACTGTCCTGAAGAGAAAAAACAAGAACTTTACTGTCCTCTACTGGTAAATAGGTTCAAGTGTTTTTACCCACGGCATATCAAGCTGTCTACCGCTAGGGGGCCTTCATAATAGTGTTTCATCTCATAAAGCGTAGAGTGTGGGTTTGAGTTTCTCAAAGACTTATACAATTATACCCACATATGTCAGCTACCCACCCACACTGCTGCAATATGTGTATATTATAATATATGTACAATTTATAGCCTACTTGAATAGACTAAGGGAAATTGCTGCGCTGCAACTGACCCAATAACAGGTTGCAGCACACCCATAGGGGCAGTTGCAACATTCATTAAAATGTAAAATATATTTCTTTGACATCATTTAAAAATGTATTTATTTTACTTGTGCACATACAGGGTCTTCACTAAGTTAAATTGGCTGTATAAAAACAAAAACTAGTAAAGGGTGAATAGTGAAAAGTAACAATCAGGTTTTGGTAAATTATTACATAACTACATTATATATATTAAATCAAAATTAACATTGACATTTAATAATACTTCTGTGTAAGTTTGTGAACTGTGTGTTTAAGTGTGTGTATATACAGTGAGGAAAATAAGTATTTGAACACCTGCTATTTTGCAAGTTCACCCACTTAGAAATCATGGAGGGGTCTGAAATTGTCATCGTAGGTGCATGTCCACTGTGAGAGACATAATCTAAAAAAAAAAATCCAGAAATCACAATGTATGATTTTTTAACTATTTATTTGTATGATACAGCTGCAAATAAGTATTTGAACACCTGAGAAAATCAATGTTAATATTTGGTACAGTAGCCTTTGTTTGCAATTACAGAGGTCAAACGTTTCCTGTAGTTTTTCACCAGGTTTGCACACACTGCAGGAGGGATTTTGGCCCACTCCTCCACACAGATCTTCTCTAGATCAGTCAGGTTTCTGGGCTGTCGCTGAGAAACACAGAGTGTGAGCTCCCTCCAGAGATTCTCTATTGAGTTTAGGTCTGGAGACTGGCTAGGCCACGCCTGAACCTTGATATTCTTCTTACAGAGCCACTCCTTGGTTATCCTGGCTGTGTGCTTCGGGTCATTGTCATGTTGGAAGACCCAGCCTCGACCCATCTTCAATGCTCTAACTGAGGGAAGGAGGTTGTTCCCCAAAATCTCGCAATACATGGCCCCGGTCATCCTCTCCTTAATACAGTGCAGTCGCCCTGTCCCATGTGCAGAAAAACGCCCCCAAAGCATGATGCTACCACCCCCATGCTTCACAGTAGGGATGGTGTTCTTGGGATGGTACTCATCATTCTTCTTCCTCCAAACACGTTTAGTGGAATTATGACCAAAAAGTTCTATTTTGGTCTCATCTGACCACATGACTTTCTCCCATGACTCCTCTGGATCATCCAAATGGTCATTGGCAAACTTAAGACGGGCCTTGACATGTGCTGGTTTAAGCAGGGGAACCTTCCATGCCATGCATGATTTCAAACCATGACGTCTTAGTGTATTACCAACAGTAACCTTGGAAACGGTGGTCCCAGCTCTTTTCAGGTCATTGACCAGCTCCTCCCGTGTAGTTCTGGGCTGATTTCTCACCTTTCTTAGGATCATTGAGACCCCACGAGGTGAGATCTTGCATGGAGCCCCAGTCCGAGGGAGACTGACAGTCATGTTTAGCTTCTTCCATTTTCTAATGATTGCTCCAACAGTGGACCTTTTTTCACCAAGCTGCTTGGCAATTTCCCCGTAGCCCTTTCCAGCCTTGTGGAGGTGTACAATTTTGTCTCTAGTGTCTTTGGACAGCTCTTTGGTCTTGGCCATGTTAGTAGTTGGATTCTTACTGATTGTATGGGGTGGACAGGTGTCTTTATGCAGCTAACGACCTCAAACAGGTGCATCTAATTTAGGATAATAAATGGAGTGGAGGTGGACATTTTAAAGGCAGACTAACAGGTCTTTGAGGGTCAGAATTCTAGCTGATAGACAGGTGTTCAAATACTTATTTGCAGCTGTATCATACAAATAAATAGTTAAAGGGATAAAAATATTTAACCCATGATTTACTCACCCTCAAGCCATTCGAGATCCATATGTCAATCTTTTTTCAGACGAACACATTTTCAGTTATTTTAGAAAATGTCTTAGATCTTTCAGTGGTTATAATGTGAAGCAATGGGGTCCAGCTCCTCCAAGTCCCAAAATGTGCATGCATCCTTCACAAAAGTAATCCATCCGGCTCCAGGGGGATAAACGAAGGCCTTCTGAGGGTAATCCGTGCGGTTTTGTCGTAAAAATATACATATTTAAAACTTTATAAACGAAAATAACTGGCTTCCGGTAGCGGTCGACGCGCGTTCACAGAGATGGATGCTGACGTATGACGTAGGACGTAGCGTAGGAAGCGTCGTGACGTAGAACGAACGTCGAGTTTTGTTTTGCTCTGCTCTCTGGCTGCGCTGTCACGTTCGTTCTACGTCACGACGCATCCATCTCTGTGAACGCGCGTCGACCGCTACCGGAAGCCAGTTATTTTCATTTATAAAGTTTTAAATATGTATATTTTTACGACAAAACCGCACGGATTACCCTCAGAAGGCCTTCGTTTATCCCCCTGGAGCCGGATGGATTACTTTTGTGAAGGATGCATGCACATTTTGGGACTTGGAGGAGCTGGACCCCATTGCTTCACATTATAACCACTGAAAGATCTAAGACATTTTCTAAAATAACTGAAAATGTGTTCGTCTGAAAAAAGATTGACATATGGATCTTGAACGGCTTGAGGGTGAGTAAATCATGGGTTAAATATAATTTTTGGCCGAACTATCCCTTTAAAAAAAAATCATATATTGTGATTTCTGGATTTTTTTTTTTAGATTATGTCTCTCACAGTGGACATGCACCTACGATGACAATTTCAGACCCCTCCATGATTTCTAAGTGGGAGAACTTGCAAAATAGCAGGGTGTTCAAATACTTATTTTCCTCACTGTATATATATATATATATATACAGTTAACCCTATAATACAACGCAATGAAGTTCAAAAGTCAAAAACAGGTAAAACACCAGTAAAAAATAAATACGGCAACATGGTAAACAAAAATTGTGACAAATGGTAAAGTCTTAGTGTCGTGCCTTTATACTTCACTGTGTTTGCTGCTAACATCAGAACAGAGGGACACTCCTATCTGTTGTGCATTTCCTCTCTTGTGTTACTGAAAACAGACCTTGACAAAGGCTACTTGTGCCGAAACATTGGTACTTAAATAAAAACTTTGCTAAAATAAAAGGGGGAGATACCTGACAATTAAAAGGTTTTTTTTATTAATACATAAAATTATAATTTTATGTTATGGCAAGGTTTTACATTAATGTTGCAACTGTTCCTATACTGACAGCCATGATAAAACTTGCTATGTTAGCCTGACACAATATCTTTGACACATGCTAGCTATCCCGTTTAGAAGCTAAGAAAACACAGATTAAAAAATGACTTTATAATGCTTCACGCAAACAGTTTAGACAGTATGACAAAAAATTCTGATCATTTTAACTTTAAATGTATGTATATATATATATATATATATATATATATATATATATAAACAAGAACGTCGGTAACCAAACAGTTAATAGGCCCTCTGCCTTTAAGAAATTTGACATTATAGTAATAATAATTATAATAATATTAATAACAACAAGAATAAAGATTAGCCTATCATTAATATTGAAGTGATGATGAGTAATGAGTAATAATGGTAATAATTAAACATTGTTCATAAGAAGACAAAATTTATTGGGTTATGATCCTATGATTTTCATTGCAGATAAAGCATAAAGTGTTGTGTATGTTTGTATTATTCATACAACTCTATAAATTGTCAGCACTGAAATTCATGGCAACACACATTGCATTTTTTTTTCACTTAGGCCATAGGCTATTTTATCCAACCCACACAACAAACACATCGTTCATTGGCATCGTCATTGTTTATCAGTTTACTGGGTGCTTGCAGGCTCAGGGGTGATTTACGTGTGCCCAGATGACACACAAGATCAGAATCATGATGACCAAAGTACAACAGACACACCTCGGTATTATGAGAGTTAGGCTATCTGTAGTGAAATGCCTTATGCCAGTATAAATGTAGGGCTGATGAATAATTGCACACACCACTAGTATTTTTTCTGTATTAAAAGTTAAAAACATTTGAAGTGTTCCTTTGCCATTAAAACGATATTCCCCCTTTCCATGTTCCCAATTTTTAGCGCAATTTTCCACCGGACAAAATTGCGATTGTTAACTCATGATTTCTGTTCTGTCTGTGCGCACCAATCTTGCACTTCTATCTACTCCTCAACCAGACCACCTAGAGACTTCGGGTTTTCGGCATTATGTTAAGGAAGGTCTAATCTCGGGAACGCACAAAAAAAATCCAGGAAAAGATTTACTATCTCTTAGTGTTGTGATCCCATGAGGTCAGAAAATTGCGCTAAAACACTCAACGAGTTTTTATTACTTGTTTTTCGTTCCTGTTGGACCGCTTGCTCTCTGCGCATGCGCACAGCATTAGTTTGATTAAACAGCAGCAGGAGGAGTGAACTCAACGCGAGAGGTGCGCTGATGCGCGAGCTCAAACCTCCCATAGAGACAAAGTTTATGCTCTTGTTTTCTTCACCTCATTCATAGAAATAAGAGAAAAATAATATACTACTGGCAGAGTTTCTGAAGTTGCCCTTGAGAATTGATTGTGATGTGGAATTAACGCATGAGAGAATACAATTTCTTACTTTTGGAATAATTGTCTTCGTGATATTTTCCGTCATCAAGGCAAAACAGCGCTGCTTACTACAGCTGATACATGAAGTGATACAGGTGAGTAGCCTATACACAAAACACAGTTTAGTCTGTTACAAGTTTCATTTTCTAAGATAGATAGGAAAGAAGAAACATTTATAGATTAAAATGTAATTGACATTTAATTGTGGGGTTTGTGTAATAAGCGGTAACAGCGTTATTTAATTCAGAGTAGGCTAAGTTTAAATCGCTTAGCGCTTACACAGCTAACAAAAATATGTTCAAAGAATGTTTTGAATGTTCCCAATAAGTTATAAAAGCGTTATTTTTTATGTTCCATGGACGCTTAAAACGTCCAATATTTTTTTCTTGGTTATGCGAACGTTAAAGGAACATTCAACAATATGGGAACGTTTCAGAATGTTAAGCTATCATTCAAAAATAACAAGTGTAACATTTTAAAAAACAGATAAACATCCAAATAATCTATCTATCTATCTATCTATCTATCTATCTATCTATCTATCTATCTATCTATCTGTCTATCTATCTGTCTATCTGTCTGTCTGTCTGTGTTTTTATATAGCCTTAGGCACAGGATCATGTTCATTTGCCAAACTTAAGATGTGTGCACATTGCCAGCAATATTTTTATGCTGCATTGGCTATGTTATTTGTGTGTTTGTTTAAAAAGTGGGGTATTTATCTAGCATTTGACTGCCAGTTGCAGTTCAGCGTGGAGGAATTAAAATGGTTTGTTGCCCCTGCAAGGGTCCAAGTGTATCTGTGCGACAGGTCAAGTTAGGGCAAACAAAATGCCATCATCTACCCAACAAGGAGTTTTACAAAATCCAATACAGGCTTAGGCTAGAAATCTGTAAATCTAATGAACCCTACATTTCTGACCCGTTCTTCTACAACACACCATACTACATTTAGACATTTAATCATTTTCCCCTCTTATATAACTCTTATTGAATTGCCATTACTGAAGTTCATTAAGCGTCTATTGATCAAACTTTTCTGAGTTTAAACAATTGAGTATAAACAGGTTGTGACAATGGATTTTCCTTTTTGTCAGAGTTAGCCCAGTGTGACTCACGCGTAGATTCAGGGTGAGTCACATGCTTAATGTAGTCAAATTCACCAGTATACCACAGAGTATAACCCGGTCAGAGGCATCGCTCTTATTTACTGTGATATTAATCAGTCACTTTTTCCCAGGTTCACTGCAGCCAGATTATCCTGGATTACACTTATCCCAGTTCTCATGAATCACTGAGCTTTCATGCACAGCACCATGCAATGTATGGATTATGATGCTTGCATACACAATGTTGTACATGATTATCACTTTTTTGGAAAATGGATAATCTGTAATCAACACTGCCATGGATATGGCGCTTTCTTTCTTCACCAAATGGCTGATTGTTTGACACTTTAACAATCTGTGCGTGCTTTTTTCCTGTCACTGGAAAGGTTTTGTTTGTGATGGCGCCACGGTAGGACATTTGCATGTTAGTGACTGACAAATTCATGGTCAACTTTTGGCTTCACTGAAAATGTTTCCTGATGATCTCATTTCTTTCATTTTTAGATAATTTTAACTGGTTTATAATACAACCAAAACATCCATCTATAGCAGCTAAATATCTATTATCTTTCTAAAATGAGTTTGAAATTGTTTTTAAAGTGCACATCTGGTTACATCATCTGTTTGGTTTATAAAAAGGAGTATTGTTGGTAGCTTTGTAAAATAAGGAAAGTGGGTTAACATTTCTGACCTCTACAAATCGATGTTGGTCCATTTGTCTGATTAAATCCGTGAGTTCGTCATCAGGGAATCTGCTCTGAGCCTCTGAGTTTCAGGTCCAGCTGCTACAGCTGATCTGTTTATTTGCTCTAATGAACAAATGCTTTTGTAAATATAGAGCTCACTTTCACAGTATGGCATGACTACTGTTTTAAAGGCTTTTAAAGAGTAAGTAGTTCTCTTGCAGGTTACTAGTGTGAACGTCTCGTTTGTTTCGTCCTTTACAATGTTTGCTTTGCTTCTTTGAAGCCCGAGTTAGTTTATTGCTTTGCCACATCTCAAAGGAGCACAATCATGTGAGGTTTTGTTGCATCTTTGGCCTCATTTAAAGTCATGAATACCCCTTTGAATTTCATTTTACTTTCATAATATGGGATATATATTGGGAATTTAAATGTCAAAATTGGGCGTTATGACAATAGACCAACCTAGAAGTTCGCATCACCCTGATTCCCACGACAAAAACCCAATAAGAGTTTTCCATAGGATTTTGGATTATTGCAGAAAATGAGCTCTGCGACCAACAAAAGTTTATGATTCTTACATGTTTTGTTCATTATGATAACACAAATCAGCAGACGTCAAAAGCTAAACGTAGACTATAAACAAACTACACCACGGTCACATGACGTCACCATCACTAAGTTTCTGACAACTCTTTCATTCTTTGTTTAAAAGCATTTTCACTGAAAGTTCAAGTAAATTGTAATAGTGCGGTTATAAGCACAATGAGGCTATGAAAGCGGACTATAGTGTGTAGATGAGTTTACCTGTTCGTCCTGATGACGTTTAATGTTCTGACAACTTTTGTACTCCCATTTAACCACTCGTCAGCAACCTTATTTTACAAGACAAGTAAAAGCTTTTAAAAAAAGAACAAAGAGGTATTACTGATGTATTTTTATGTTGTAGAATAAAGTGTGAAAATATCTTGAACTTGTGCTCACCACAAACCTTATTTCAGTGATTTAACCAAAAACCCATTAAAAAAACACTTGTGTTATTTATTTGTAATAAACTTTACACAATTAGACTGGAAAACACAAGTTACAAAAGTGTCAATTTTGATTTCTTGTTGACTTAAGATCAGTTTGACCCCAGTCATACAATAAAAATTTGGCCTAACACTCCTTTATCTGACGTTAGAACATATTTACAGCCAACTTGATTAAACTAAATTTCTGAGTGTTATTGTCATCTTCATTTACTTGTATGCAGAATAGGTCAGATATGAATAATGGAATGACTGCTGATCCTTTCACATTAAGGTTAAGCTTAGAATGAGTGGACTATATTTAGCTTTCACGCTTGATTTGGCCCAGTTCCTTCACAGCACAGCCAGATTTATTGACTGAGAGAAATTTGTGACTTGAGTTTAACCCGTCCTTTGTAAAAGCCGAGAATGAATGGACGACTCAACTCTTTCAGTGCCTGGAATTAGCATAACCCACAATATGGTCCCAGTTTGGTGTCTTTATAGACATAAAACAGTATAATACAATGTTTGTTTCCTGGTTATTTTTAATGGCCAAGTACTCTAACCCTTGCCCCCAAAGGTTAATAGAATTTTACTGTTGGTTATTGAAACTACAGTAAAACAGTAAATCAAAAAGACAGCTTTTGTGTGCTTGGTAATTTATGTAGGACTTTGGTCTAGCTGGGATGGTGTTGCCCAGCTAACAAAAATATGTTCTTAGAAGGTGTTGCTAATGCTCCCATGAAGATATGAAAACGGTATTTCAAAGTGTTTTCTGAACGTTCAAAACGACAAGATTTTAAATATTTTAAAAAAGTGTTTTCTTGGTTATGTGAACCTTAGAGAAAACATGAATGGGAATGTTCCATTTGATCATTTTTCAAACATTATGGGAACGTTTCTGAATGTTCTGAAACAAGTAGTAAGTAGCAACATTTATTTAATATTTAGACAAATGTCTTAGATGAACGTTCAACTAAAATATTTCAGAAAAAACGTCCCATGAACAACATTTACGCTTATGTTTTGAGAATGTTATTAAAGGCCAGATAACTTTGAACAAATGTTCTATTAACATTACTAGGAGAACGTTCATAACTTTGAGAGATCCTTGCTAGGACATTAGCCTAAGTTGTGAGAACCGTTCCCTGTTAGCTGGGTGTCTACCCTTAGAAGGCAGCAAACCATAGCAGAACGCTGACCTACCAGCTTTTGTCAGAGAAGAACAGGTTTATCAGCATCCCACAGAGCTTTGCTTCTTCTGCGGTACATTTTACAATGCACAAAAACGTACTACTTAATTACTCAAGTTCTCAGATTTTTGTACCACAAGGTTTCTGAATCGCTGAATAGACGCTGAATGGTGAACAGACTGGTAGCTGAGTGTGCGGTGAGAAACGTGTGACCTGTGGGATTGTCTTTGGACCCCATTCAGCAGTCTTTAAGAATGGCTCTCGCTCATTGCACACGGGGGGATAATGAGTGGGAGTTTGCATTGTGTGCTGGTGCGTAGCACAGGCTCACAGTGAGCTAAGTGGAGTGCTAGCTTTACCCTTCGCACGAATCACACGCTTTAGTATTTACAGCGGCAACAGACCTAATGCTTCCTGATGTGTTAATGATTTACCAAAGACCGCAATGTTAGACTGATGACTCAATGACATTCGGCTGCAGTTGTGTATGTACTCTGAGGGAGTTGTATC
Source organism: Abramis brama (assembly GCF_963993115.1). NCBI lineage: Eukaryota > Metazoa > Chordata > Actinopteri > Cypriniformes > Leuciscidae > Abramis > Abramis brama. The sequence continues at coordinate 9,499,994 of NC_139987.1, forward strand.
GTCTTGCAACTTCCTGTCTACCCACATAGCCATTATTGATGTTATCCTGTAAAGTCATCTTTGCACAGGTTAAGTATATATATATATATATATATATAAAAGTTGACATGACGTGTCAAGCAGTGACACCAGTTTCCTGCTTTGTGACATGCATTTGTATGTTTACAAATCATCAGATAAAAAAAAAGCGTCTTAAAATGTATTATAAATTACTTTAATTAATTAATAAATTCATTAAGATTGCCGAATAGTTTCAAAGATTCAAAGTGTTTTTTAGCTCCATCTGCTCAATTGTTGCCACAGTCCGATTGATATATTTATGACATAAATAAGATTTTTAATGAAAAGGCTTTTGAGTGGAATTACATTATAATGCAAATGTTTAATTTTGCATAGATTGGTAATAAACGAGAGGCTGTTTCAGTAGTTACAGTGTATTTAATCTCTCTTGAGATGAAGGCATCACATGTCGTGCTGGAGATTGAGTCATTGGATCTCATTTTACAGTTTAATTTTATTCATGAATTAATTAGTTCAATACAGATGTGTTGTTGCGCTAACTTACTGTGGTTACAATATAATCCGTACATAAGATCCCATAATCCTCTTGTGTGCTCTGAGATTATAGAAACAGGCAAAGCAAAAGAGGTGTGGTTATTTTTGTGACATACTGTATGCTTTCACTGTGGTTGAGGTTTGTTTGCCTGTTGTCTGATATTGTATGTTTGATGTTTTGCAGGTATGTGAATCTGTATGAATAACCATCATGCTACTGAAGAATCTTCCTCTATTGGAAGTCATTGTTGCAGTACTGTCCCTATTCAGTGAGTATTTTATAGTAACAACTTTACAACTGATATACGCACAAACATGCAGGATAAAAGTCACTGGTTTAAACCTCTGGTGTTCTTTGGTCATTTTTGATAGAAAAAAATGTTTTTTATTTTAGAATTTTTTACTTCATCGGAGTGGTACGAAACTTGGTAAAGGTTTTGACACTTAGTATGTGAACACACACACACACACACACACAAAAGAAAAATCATGGACATGATTCAAAAAGGTTAAATGGTCCTGAAAAAATAGTCACACTTGTACTCCTCGCGGTCAAAAATGGCCGCATTGGAAATTAATGGGAGACAAAGTTCATATAGTGAAAACTTTTGGTACTGTGGCCAAACAAAATCAAATATGGAACACAACTTGTTTTGATTTATGGCTTTGATTTTCTTGCAGTTTTAGAGTAAAAAGTGTTTTTGATAATATAGATTTCATAAAATAGTTGGTTTATTGGTTTTCAGTGACAGTACAGAATAGGAAAAACAGTAGAGCATAAGACATTGTCCATTTATTAATCCCTTACATGATCACACACACACACACACACACACACACACACACACACACACATATATATGTGTATATATATTTAACAAATAAAGTAAAGTTCCTTCTTAAAATCTCCTTCTGAAAATAGTATTTTTGTGCATTCTCCATAACAATAAATGTAAAATTCTGCAATTTTTTATGTTCACTTTTTAAAAACTTTTTTCACTTCAGCAATAATCTGCCAAGTGTCGTCTTTAAAAAGAGATCAAACTTCAGTCTGTGCTCTAAAGCATTAAAGATTTATGATGGGTACAAATTTAATTTTCAGGTCTATTCTTAAAAAGTGAATAAATGTATTGTAAATGGAGCGTAAATATAATTTAGTACCATAAAATCCCCTAAAAATACAAAATATTAAATATAAACATCACCGAAATAAAATATAGTACATTAATTTCATTGAAACAAAACATTTTCATAAAAAATTTCTCATCATTTTAGTTCACACAAGTGCAGCTGAAGCACACGTCCGTGCCAAGAAAGGGGACACTGCTGTGTTGACATGCAGTCTACCAGCCCCGGACAAGGGCAGCACTGCCCCTCAGCACGTCATAGAGTGGGTGCGTCAGGACTACGATATCCCCATCCTCATGCACTTTGGAGTGAACAATCTTCGAGTACATCCCAGCTATGATGGTAAGTGCCTCAACGCTGTGAGCTTATTGCAGGGGTCAGCAACCTTAGGCACATGAAAAAGGTTGGAATTTTTGCAACCATGCATCAAAAATATTTCTAAGCTTGTAAAATAAAATAAAAAGGGTAATTGAGAGTTTTTATGTAATAATTCTGACTTTTTTTTTCTCACAATTGCGAGATATAAAGATATAAATTGATGTTGGCTTGATAAAGCCTTGTCTGAAAGTTAGAATGTTTTGCACGCTTCCTAACATGTTTATCATGTTGTTAGCATGTCTTAGCATGTGTCTAGCATTATTTTTATTTTGGTTGCATGTTTTAGCACGTTACCAACATGAATTAGCATGTTTTAGCATGTTGCTAGCATCAATTAAAACATTGCTAACATGTTTTACCATGTTGCTAGCATGTTTTAGCACATTGCTAGCATGTTTTAAGTTCTAGTGCTGTCAAAATTGTCGTGTTTTTTTTAGTTTAACACATTAAAAATATTCAACGCAATTGACACAGCATCTGTTTTTTCCCCCCCTTTGGCTGGTGTTACAATATGATCACGCTCTATTCAAGCAAATGCTTTTAAACTATTCATGCACGACAAGACGCAAAAGAGAACGCAGTGCGTTACCACTGGTGCGCGTCTGTGAATCTCCTATCTGTGTGACACACACACACACTCGTGCGCACAGAAAGCTTCAGGCAGCGCTTGAATGGACAAAAACACACATAATTATGCAAAAATGTATCCTCGCAAGCACAGTTAAATGGGTTAAATGTACGTAAATACTTGTGAGTAAATAGGATGTGCGTCAGATCCACATCATGTGCTTCAGGTAATAAAGTGACAGCAGCCTAATAAACCTATCAGGATTATTCTAGATTTAATTTGTAATTTATGCAGTGAAGACAGTGAAGTGTTTGATAATTTTATTCAATTTCTGTATATATCTTACCTGTTAGACCTGCCTGAAAATCTTAAAGCACTATTTACAAGGTTACATGGGTCAAAAACAATGAAAACAATAACTTTTAGTGCATTTTGACTGGGTAAGTATCTGAACCGGTCTGACTAGTCAATAGAAAAAAATTAGCCCTGATAAATTGGAGGGCAGGTAAATGTGACATTTATTGTAATGGGTGTATGTGAAGATTGTTTTATGTTCACTTAAAAAGTTGTTATATTATTTAAAGCCTAATAAATGTTTAAAAATTATAGCTTTCAATTATACTGTAATGCTGAATGCCTATAGGCCTAATTAATGGCTAAAATTGAAAAACTAAAAAAAACACTATTTTATAGAGACATCAGTACCAGTATTTGTATCTACGATACTGGCATTCTTTCGAAACAATGTGCGATTAAGTAGTTAATGTTTTTTAATTGATTGACCACACTAGTTTTAACACATTGCTAGCATGTTTAATCACATTGCTAACATGAATTAGCATGTTGCTAGCATGTTTTAACATGTAGTCTTAGGATAGTCATTAAGCTTTGCTAGTGATAGACAGCTTAAATACTCTATGGTCTTCTTTCGGCGTTAAAAACTACTGTCAGGATTAACTAAAGACACAGTGAAAAATTAGAGATGAAAAGGTGTGGACAGGGTTATTTTTGCGGCTGACCTTATGGCATATGCATTTGTAGGAGTTTCCCAGTCAGACGCAGAATTTATAGGAGTATTTATTTATGGGATAGTATTTAAATGAATCATGCAAGGTGATTTACTAAGGTTTGCACTCGTCAATGTACTGGTATTTGCACCATTATTTAACACCCCCCCAAAAAGCATGTCTTAAACCAGACGCTAACTGGTAGATTGTGTTGGTCATCATGGAAATGGTCTGGCTGCGTCTGTGTTCTTAAATTTAAGATGTGTTCTGTGTTCAGAACTTTCCACTCCCATCGGCGCTGTTTTGGAATTGCGCTCTCACGCTAATTTGCCCTGTTTAGTAAATCTGGCCCTGGAAGTCTTCTATCTACTGGACTCGGATTAATTTCTATAATTAATTGAATATCAGTTCAACTGATTTTATTGACATTTTGATGTTAGATTTTCATTTTCATGTTGTTAATCAAAAAGGTTAAGACCTCTGAGTTGGGACAGGTATGGAACAGTGGTTAAATATCATTGAAAAATAAAAAATGGCACTTCATTTTGAAACGGCTGCTGTACCGGACTTGCTGTATAAACCACATCCTACTATCCACAATGCTGTATCTCTCACCTCTTTCGTAATTTGTACTCCTGAGTGCCACTTCGGTCATAGAGTGTCTCGTCTTACAGTAACTCTGCTCTTTTGTGTGCTCTGTGGGACCTGCTAGTTTCTCCCCCTCTCATTGTAGAAGTCCCTATTGTGTCTTTGGGAGCTGGAATACAAAGGGTGTCTACAGGGAAAAGTCTTTCAATGGCTGAAAATACCTTTTTTTTCCCCTGTTCTTAAAAAGACAATGGCTGTAACATAGAAAGACAGAGGCTGCCTCGGTAACACTGCAAGTTTCTGCGTTTGGATTAGTACTCACCTTCCACACAGCCAGGTTCAACCCTGCAGTTTATGCATGAATGCAGCGTGTCCCTTTGCAATTAAACAAATTCTCGAAGACAGCATTGCACCTGTTCATCGCGATGTTGCCCGGGCGATGGAATGCAAACTTATTGAGCATCAGCAAAAACTGAAAAAGTCAACTTATAACTTGGTTTATAACCAAATTAATTTACCTATGCAACAAGTGATGGATTATATGCTAATGTATAAAGAATTGTGAATTAGTTTACATGTGTGAAAAGCAACAATTCATAAGTAAATTTGTTTACTTGTATGACAAGCAACAGTTCATAAGTGACTTTTTATTTGTACAACAATCAACAGTTTATAAGTGATTTTGTTTACTTTTGCGACAAGCAACAGTTTGTAAGTAAATTTGTTTACTTGTGCGACATGTAACAGTTCATGCAGAAATTTGTTTACATCTTTTAAATGAATTTGCAACACTTTATAAGTGTAATGCTTAGATCCACAGAAGACGAAGATTATTATAGGCTACGTTTACACGTGGCCGGCTATTTTCATTTCACCCTCTCATTTCCCCTCATTTCACTGTTTTCAAAAATAACATTGTGCACACCTGTCAGTTTTCAGAACAGTGTTCGTTTACACGAACCCGTCTATATATGCCGTTAAGAGCATGCCAAACCTGTAGGTGGCAGTGTAACAAGAAGCTCAAGCCCACGTTAGCCAATCAGAATCACGAAAATAGCAACAACAGCAACCAATCACTTCCTCTTTCTGGTCGCACTTTTGATGCAGATGTAAGTTCTGTCGCATACTGTGACATCGGCTGCCTAAAACTCAGGTTTCCTCAGTTTACATGCAAACGTGCAAAAGAAGTTTTCCAAAATCTCCACTCTGGCCGGAGTTTTTAGAAAGACGAATTCTCCATTTGCGTGTAAACGAAGGGCACAAACGAAGGGAAATGTCTCCGTTTTCAAAATAACCATGTACATGTAAACGGGGCCATAAAAGAACATAAGATTTATTATGAACTGAGAATAACAAGCCAATACGAAAAACAGAGTGCTAGTGCAGAGACAACAACCGACAATGAACTGAGGGACCAAAGGAACTTAAGTAGTGGTACAAACAACAAGGTTAATAAGGAGACACAGCTGAACTAAGAGGACTAATCATATCAGTAACCATGACAACTAATAAGTGGCGGGAAACTAGACAAAGGAAACACATGTGACTGAATGAAAACAAAACAAACTGAATGTGACTGTGACAATAAGCAAATTTAACAAGCAATAGTTTTGATACATGAATTTGCTCTTGCGATAATCAATTGTTTATTAGTGAATTATGTGACAAGCAATGGATTACAAAGAGATTTGTTTTCAAATAAATTTTCTTGTGTGACAAGCAATGATTTTTAAGCAAATTATATCTAATTTTAAGCAACAAGCTATTGTTTATAGGCAAATGTTCGGTTAATAGCGGCTACACATTTTTAGCATGTTTTATTGTTTTGTAGCTCATATGAGACTGAACGTCACTGAATATCAATTTATTCACATTTGTTCAAGTAAACTAAAGGCGGGAATGAATGGCTTCATGTATACCAACAGCTGAATAAAGGTTAGAGGGCGTCACGAATGTCGCTATATGTGATGTGCAACAAAGAAAAGAAACAAAAGGTGTAAAGCCGGGACTTACCGCAGGTGGGGTTGAAGGGAAGCATGGGAAGAGGTGAAGGGTGAGCTTGGTGTGAATTTCATTGCCTTAGGCTATATCCCAGCTAACAGAGATCATTCCTGCAAGGTTCTCCCAAAGTTATAAACAAACGTACGTACGTCAGTAACGTTAATAGAAAGTTATCTGGTCTTTAATAATGTTCTCAAATCTTAAGCACAAAATCATTATTTATACATCATTCATGGAGCATTTAGTTGGACATTCATCTAACATCTTTTAAATGTTACAGAATGTCCAGAGAACGTTCAAATGTAACGTTCCCATAATGTTTGCAGAATGATAAAATGGAATGTTCCCTTAATGCTCGTATAACCAAGTTTTCGAAAAATTTAAAAACTCGACGTTTTAAACGTTCAGAGAACAGAAATAACAGACCTTAGCAAAACGTTCTTAGAACATGTTTTTGTTGGCTGGGATAGTGTCTCATGTGTCCACTCTGTGTAAAATTGTCACACTCAGCAAAACACTCATCTTTCTAGAGACCTAAAATTGCATTGCCCTTTTGGAATTTGTGATATCATAAGATTACTTCACAAAGTAGACGAGATCTACAGATTGCAGTGAAGAGTGAGGCTCTCTATTCCAAATGACCACCCATCCCCCTCGTCTACTAGCGTTCAAAAACCTTCCTAATGAGCAGCACGCTGTTTTCAAAGCCCATTGGTCGGATCAAACCAAGCAGCTTCCCAGTAGCCTGTCATGATGATTCAAATTTCAAAAGATAACAGTGTCTTGAAACACAATAAAAAGAAAACAGACGATGACTATAGTGTGAAACCCGACCCTCGCTTTCCTGAGCTGAAACTGGAGAGTCCCTACCTGGAAAACCTGTGCCAAGAGGTGACACAATGTCTCTGGGATACAAGGCAGCGGATAGGATTTAGACTCCAAGTTTCATAGCCTCAAGTCATTAGACTGGTTGAATTAAACCTGCAATAGCAAACCTTTTTAAATTTAAATAGGTGGAACTAGTGTTACTCAAATAGACTTTTTTAAAGGTCATTCTTCCAGCGCATTCCTTTTTAAACATTAAAATAATTGTATTTCTACAGCATAAACCTGTTCTAACATTGGTTTCAGATGATAAAGCATATAGATACAAATGACAGCATGTTGCTCCAAGTCTAATATTAGTTTCTCCTGAGATTTGACTTGCCGTCGACTAAGCAACGAGCGTGTGTTTGTTCGGCTGTGATCTGCTCAGTGGTAAATGGTTAGTAAGTCATAAGTAAACAAGTGAGTTAATACTTGCATGTGAAACTTCAAATGAATCTTTGCTGAACCAGGAAACAGGTGAAAACACACAGATGATATTTTTTATGTTTGCAGTGAATATATAGTAGATGGTTGTTAAAAAATACTTCCCAGTCCTGTTTTTATTATTCATAAATGGGCATAAACTCTATGCTCTCTAAGGTTATTTTACCCATAGAGATTGCCTTTTCAGAGGTGAGGACTAATTTCTCTATTATGTTTTATGTAAATATCAGATTATCCCATCTCATTAGTTGCTTAGGAGAAATAAAAGTGACATAAATTGACATTAAAAAGTGTAGCGCTATAACATATATATGGATAGCATAACTGAACATTTGATCTGGAAAGAATCTGAGTTCATATTGAAATCTTTTTTCGAATGCAAAGTTTTACAAATCTGAGTGTGAGACATTATTGAGATCTCTTCAGAAACTCAAGAGAGAAGGAGTGTTTACCCGGGATCTTTTTCTCAGGAGACAAATCTGTGAAGCAAGAGATTTCAGCAGACGTCTCAGTTTGCTCTCCATCTAACCTCTTTGCTCTCTTGGAGAAACAGGGAGATACTAAAATGATCTCATTCGAGTTATTTTGTCTTTACATTTGTGATTTCCCTGCTACTATATGGAAGCTGGCAAAATAATAAATACATAAATATATGTAGAAATAAAAAAAAAAAAAAAAAAACATATATAAATATGTTATCAATTTTATTATCAATAAATATGTTATTATATATTTTTTTATGTATTTATTTATTATTTTGGCATCTTTGGAATTACATACTATTATAGCTGTTTTTCGTCACATTATTGTCTTAAATTTTGAAACGAGTTTGAACAACAGTTTACTTTCTCCTCAGCTTTGTTTTCAGTAGTATCGAGTAACTTGAGAATTTAAACTCCTCCTAAGCTCCGCCCCCAAACTGATTTTAATCCCTGTCACCACAGCAACTAAATTCAAATCCACACCACTGGCAGCAGGTACCATGGCAGCTTTTTAGGGCCGGATTGTGGGTGTTTGGGCTGGACAGGAACAGGTTATATATCCCAAATCCCTTGGGATGGTGTCCATGTCCCTTTTTCCGTGACCTCTGTCTTCCATGTGGGTAAAATAAACAGGCGCGGATGGACGATGATGCTCTCAGCTGTTATCTCATGCCCAGTTCTGTTTCCACAGTCTCTCCTCTTGGGAGCTCAGTTAATGATCGCTGTCACCGCCTGTTTTCATAAATACCTCATAGCTGTACACCATGCATCGGCCGTGCACGTGTTTGCAGATGATGGATTTTCAGTTTAAGTCAGTTTTATCTTTGATGTGGCTTCTGTGGTAAAGATTTTGACCGCTGGTCTCTTTAAATGACTATAGATTTTGAGAAACAAACAAGTCTTTGAAAAGCTCAGTTGGTTGAATGAAAGCGAGATAAAGAGAGAGAGAAGAAAGAGGAGGGAGGGAGGGGTGAGTCAGCAAACACTGTCGCTATGGGGCGCAGTCACCTGGCAACTGAGAGATAGAGTTTCAAACTAAAATGATCTATACTAAACACTCAGTCTATCTGAGCCTTGTGCAACTGAAATAGATGATATATTAAACACTTAAATGTTCAATGAGTATTTTAGATTTTTAATTCATTTATTACATTTAAATTAAAATTTCTGTAAAACTATTATATTTTATTGAAATAAATTTGGTCTTAAGTCTGAAAGCAGTATACTTCATTTGTTCAAACTCTCAATGACTTTGAGTTTTTAATTGATGTAATATATTTTTTTTAAAATTGAAAATTAAATTGTAAACTTAATTTAAATGGAATATTAAATAAAATATTCTAAAATTTGTTTAATTTAATTGTTTAAACATGTTTCATTTAAATTGATAATAAAATTGTGAACTTAATTTAAATGTACTTATAATGAATATGAATAAAAATAATACTAATAAAAACTAATAATACTCATATATAAACATCATTAAAATCACATTTAAAATGTACTCACTTTAAATTTACCTATTTTATATTTAGCTTGTTTTCTAGCTTGCTGAATTATTAAAATAGTGTGTAATATTATATCTTCAGCGTATACGCTTTGCATTTTTGTACAAACTCAAAATAGCAAGTGTATTTAATTTTTTTTTAATTGTAAACTTAATTTCAATTTATTTTTAAATAATAAATATAATAATAATAATATAAAAACTAATAATACTCATATTTTATTTTTAATTGTAATTTTATATTTAGCTTTCCTTGTAGCTTGTTGATAATTGCAATTGTGAATTGTAAAAAATGTGTCTGCAACAAATACGCACTACTTTTGTTTTGTACAAGTTTGTCATTGATTCTCCGACCCTTCCCTCTCCTGATCATGCCCAGGTCGAGTGTCGCTCATCAGGGGAACATCACTGCAGATCACGGGGCTTTTACCAGAGGATGAAGGCTGGTATGAGTGCCGGATCCTCACGCTAGACAAAACCACAGATGAGGCTGGAAGCAACGGGAGCTGGACTCTACTCTTCGTTACAGGTGATACTCACCATATCCAATGAGAAGGCCTGAATTATTTATTGTAAGAAAGGATATCCAATTTTACAAGCAGTCCGAGTCTGAACCATCAAAGCATTTCTCTTTATGTCAGACCAGTGACACAATGCCATTATGCTCATCCCATGACTTCATTCAAACATGCAGTGAACAATGAATGAATACACAACCCAGCCTGTTTTCATGCACCTGTTACAGACAGTGCTCTATGCACCTGTTCCAGAAGCAGCTCGTTCTCTGTCGCCACACCTTAAGGCCGTTCTCTGACGCTCAGACGCAGTGTTGGCCAGATTAAACAAGCCATCTGAGGCCCGTGCTCATATTCGGCTCGGTTTTCAACTTGTCAATTGTTTGAGCCACAGGACGCCAAGCAGAAAGAGCATTTTGCAGGCCTGGCTTGACTCCACTGTGCCTTTCGTTAAAGCAAAAAAAAGAAAAAGAAAAAGTTGATAAAGTACGACTAGCGCTGAGGACAGTACTTTAAAACATTTCAAAGCTACAAGCTACTCAATTTGAATTAGTTTATTCAGATTAGCATTTTGAATAGGGTAATTTCTTTTCTTCTTAAAATATTTAACACATTTAGAATGTTACTGCAGATTTCTATTTTTAAATAAATTATTTTCTTTTTAACTTTCTATTGATCAAAGAATCCTGAAAAAAATTATCATGGTTTCTACAAAAAAAAAAAAAAAAAAAAATTGGAAGCACAACTTATTTTAACATTGATAATAATAAGAAATGTTTCTTGAGCATCAACTTAGAATATTATAATTATTTCTGAAGGATCATGTGACACTGAAGATGGTGAAAATTCACCTTTGATCACAGGAATTAATTACATTTTAAGATATTCTCTCATGGAGAATATATTCGCTCTTCATAGCATCACATTTGATCATTAATGAATCTTTGCCATCCTTTGAACGATTGTGACTGTTTTCTTTGCTTACTTTCATGTCTAGCACCTCCTGTGCTTACGGAAACCTCACCTCCTGCCATTGAAGTATTTGTAGGAAGATCAGTAACCCTGAAGTGTGCTGCCCGGGGGAGTCCACGGCCTACAATAACCTGGTCTAAAGATGGAGGACCAATAAAACCTCAAAACAAAGTAAAGGTGGGAATTTCTAACTAGTTAGTATGATCACATCTACTGATTCTGCACTTAAAAATGTCCATGAAAAAGGTTGACATGAATGCTGTTTTCTTCCCCGTGTTGAAGTATTTCCTACTGAAAGCTGGGGTGGGGACATATCAAAATGCCTGTCCTTTTTTTTTAAAATTGCCGATAACCTTTACTTCACATAACAGCCTGGAAAAAAATTATAATTTGCTACTTGCTATTGCTCATTCTAAAGTGCAGTTGATTGGACAAACATATGTACACCCCTGCAAACAACATGAGTCATCTGCATTTGTCATCTATTTTCCTGGAAAAGAAGTTTGTTTTGTCAACTTTTAAAACTATATTCACTTTGACCTTTTTTAACGGACATGGATTAAGAACCACAAAACCTACATTTTTATTTCATTGGTTTAAATTCCCAAATGCAATGGATCAAATCTAGAATACAATTACACTCTACTCTCTCTTCCAGGCTTTCACAAACTCTCACATATCTCTCATTTTAATCCTACAGATCATGAATGGAAGTGTATCTTTCCAGGCTGTAAGCAGAGAAACATCAGGCCAGTATCAGTGTCACGCCTCCAACACTGAAGGAAATGTAATTCACATCACAAAGCTCAAAGTCATTGGTAAGTCAGCATTGATGTTTGATTGGAACAATCTGAAAAGTGTTGGGTAGACCAGAATAAATCTTTGTCATCAATCTTTATCATTAATATTAATGTTGATTTGGTGGCGTAACATTTGCCCAGTAATAGTAACTGATTTGGAGGAAATCAGGTACGTGAACGCAAGCCATGATAGGATTACTTCTTACAGATCGTACATTTATTTGATCGACTGCCATGTAACTGATTGGCAGAGGTTTGTTTGGGGCTTTTAAAAATATGACTATTGCCCAAAAAAGAGGAAGGGGGTTAGTTTCTCCTTAGTTGCAATGGTTTCTAAGCCCCTTGGCTCATGCCAGTATGTTCTAAATGTCAACTATAAGCTTTTCTAAATGAATGGCGCCATCTAGTGGTGCCGTTGCATTGTATTACATTTAAGTGCACTTCTCTGTCACAAATGTCTGTGGCTCAAAGAGTACAGTATGGTGCCAAGTCATGGGTTTAATTACCAGGAAATTAAGTGATAAAACATATGCTTAAAAAAGTAATGCAGTAAGGCAAGTTTGCCAAATGCTTATTTGTATTGAATGTGCACTTGTAGTGTACTTCAAATCTTAAAAGTATATATTAAAAAAAAAAAAAACTGTACTTGTAGATGATATAATATTAAAGAAATAAAAGGCCACTTAAGTGTACTTAAAGAAAGTACACTCTTATGACTTTCTTAACACACTTAAGTACATTTTTAAAAAGTGCACTTTTCAAATCATGTCACATCAAAAATGCCTTAAAGGAGTACATTTATTGTGATATGTTGACTAACATAATAAAGCACATGTAAAGTATTTGATTATAATTTTAACTTAAGTGTGTTTAAAGTTAATGTATTTTAAATACTAATACAAATACAAGTACTAAATTCCAACTTCATCACGTGTAATTACAAATCTATTTAAATACATAAAGTAATAATTTCAATAGAAATGGCATCTTTTAGTTTACCATAGATGCTTGTTAGTACATTCAGCAGTATAATTTAACCATATTTCAAAGTCAATAGAAGTAATTATTGAATTACATGTAAAGATATACGTAAATCCTACATTAGTGGGTCAAAAAGGACTCTTAAGTTCAACTAATTGCTTTTAATATAAATTTAAATAATACATTTTAATTTAATTCTAAATAACATTCAATTTATTGTCTGAAAACATTCAGAACATTACTGAAACATTACATTCAGTTCGCACTTAAGTATATTTTTTAAAATATATATTATTTCAATATTAAAGACTCTTTTTAAAAGCATGCTAAAGTGTACTTTTTTCACAAGGAGAAGCAGGTGAAAGTATTTTTACATATTGCATTATGGGATGTTATGTATTTTTCTAACAACAGGCCCTCCGGTGATCATAATCCCTCCAACCGACACTGTTCTTAACATGTCCCAGGATGCCAAGTTGAAGTGCCAGGCTGAGGCTGACCCACCCAACATGACCTATGTGTGGCAAAGACAAGGAGAAGACATTCACCACATTGAGTGAGTTCTGTTCTAAAACTGTCAACATTACTCTTAAGATTTACAGAAACAGGTAGCTTATGTACTATTCATCTGTGTGTTTGTTTTAGGTCTCTGAAGTCTCGTGTTAAGATCATAGTGGACGGTACACTACTCATATCACGTTTGACTCCAGAGGATTCAGGGAACTACACCTGCATGCCCACTAATGGACTTCATGTGTCCCCCTCTGCCTCAGCCATACTCACTGTGCAGCGTAAGTGTTTCACATATCATGCTGCAAAATGAGAATAATGAATGTGGATTTGCCTGCATTTGTATTAGATTTCCTAAAACTAGTATAACCCTAATTTAACTATAAAGTGCACTCATTTCAATGATTATGTTCAAAATGATGTATATATGAGATGTAGCACATCCAGGTGATGTTGTTGAATTTTAATTTTCATCTTCATTTCACATACCATATGTGCAAAATTTTGTGCAAAATGAAAATGAAAACTAAAACTAAAATTTAGTTTAAACCACAACCACGTGCCCCCTTGGTGCTTCTTTCAAAAGCATTAATCAATTGTTTAAAAAAACATTCTTAAAAATAATATATATATTATTATATATAATATATATATATATATATATATATATATATATATATATATATATATATATATATATATATATATATGAATACTTGGGTACATATGACCCTATAGTAATTCTTATTGATAACTGTTCTTGTTTAACAGACCCAGCACAGGTGATGCAGATGTCCAGTCTGACCTTCCTCCCCACTGGCATGAGGGGTGTCATTGCATGCCCCGTCAGAGCTGAACCACCATTATCACATGTAGACTGGATCAAAGATGGCAAACCGCTCGATTTAGACATGGTGAGTAACTGTTAGTTGCTTTTTTCACTATACATACAAAAAAACTTTTAACCTTTTATATGTACATTTGTATAAGCACACTGCTACTTCTAAGTGCTTCCTAAAGTGCTTTTTCTCTCAGATCTACTAATGCTTGACACATTGATTTTGATTAGGTGACACCATGCTGTGCTTACACTTATAACCCCTCTCTTGATGGTACACACTTTAGAAAGACCTCACATCTCTCCAGGACATTAAAAAAATTACTCTGTGAAACTCTTTCAACAGTATCCTGGATGGACACTGACCTCAGAAGGCTCTATCGTCATAGCAACAGCTAATGATGACGCTGCAGGTGTATACGCGTGTACACCCTACAATAGCTTTGGGACAATGGGCCAGTCTGAGCCCAGCACTGTTATACTACAGGTGGGGCTTGTAATTTTTTCTGTTTTCAAATCACAAGGATTTTGGCTAACACCATCTTTGACATTTTGTTCCCATAATGTAGGGTATACCTGAACCACCCACACATGTTCGTTTGTGTGTTTGTGTGTGTGTGTGTGCGTGTGCGTGTGTGTATGTGTGTGTATGTGTGTGTGTGTGTGTACAGGAATGGCTATACTTGTGAGGGCCGAATGTCCTCCCTTATGTAGTGAAATATTGTGGTCCTAATCACAAACAACTAATGAGGACCAGTAAAATTTCCTCACTAGTTGGTTGTCATAAAATTTCACTTTATAAGTGAAAATAGAAAGGCTTATAAATTGGTCAAAACACGTTTTTTTTATTTAAATCTAGTGTTTATATATATATATATACATATATATATATATATATATATATATATATATATATATATATACATATTAATACAAATTAGACAGCTGTCTTACATTGTTGTACAAAAACAGTGGTGAAATGCTATGGAAATAAAATTAAATATGGTCAGTGTGAGTTTTTGAGCTATAATTTAGGAGCCTTAAACTTTGTGTTTTATCTTTTAGGATCCTCCGTCATTTAAAGTTTCACCTCGTAAGGAGTACAGACAAGATGTGGGGAGAATGCTTGTTATTCCATGCCAGATGGATGGTAGCCCTGCTCCAAAAGTCAGCTGGAAAAAGGTGAATGTCATTACAATCTTCTCTAGCACAAATCTCATGGTCATCGCCTATCAGAGTGAAGATATGATAACATATTTTTTTATCACACACAAAATAACTGTATTTACAATAAACAAATGTTACCCTTTTTCAGTTATTTATATTATATGTGTAATTAAAGTAAAATAAGTACATCTGTGATCATTTCTAATCAGTAGAAAGACTGTTTGAAAGATGTTGTTGATTGAGCTAAACACATATTTAACCCAAAACATTTATGTCATGTTAAAAGGTATAATATAATGTTCAGCAGCAATATATAACAATTGCTTATATGAAACTGTTGATTAACATGTAAAATTATAGCATCAATTCTATGCACAAAAACTGAGAATTTTAATTTCCTCCAAATATTATACTGCACCCCATTACAGCTGGAAATCATTTTTCAATTAAAATGGGTGTTTAATCTTATTATATGCTTGATTATGGCACTGCTCCTCTTAGGTTGGTGCAGCGTCTCGCTCACTGTTCACTGTAGCAGCGAATGGCTCCCTCATTTTACATCCTCTCAGTAAAGACCACCAGGGGGAGTGGGAGTGCAGCTCCACCAACCGAGTGGCTACTGTATCCATCAGAACAATGGTCTTTGTGCTCGGTAAGTCTAGAAGCATCTGGGTCAGCACTACCACATGCAACCCTTAGGCCATTCTTATGTTTGTCTGATGTTTACTGTAACAGCAATAATTACTCACAGACTTCTTCTAATTGTTAAAAAAAAGAATCACAAGAAATATTAAAACACAGGAATTATTACATGGTTAAGAAGCATACAAAGCTTTACATTTCAGACAAATAAAAGCCCTAAAGTGAATCTTGCCTTGTAGCTGAGTAGTTGTTGTCATGTGTCACACATTTGTCACTCTTCATGTCACACATATCTTGTTTTCTGCTCATCGTTCTGTTTCACAGGTACAAGTCCTCATGCAGTGTCGTCAGTATCTGTGATCCCAGGAATTAACCAGGCCAATGTCTCCTGGGTGGCTGGCTTTGATGGAGGATATACCCAGAAATTCACTGTCTGGTTGGTGTCTGTTTATCATTGTAAATGTTGGGAAGCAATTTTGAAATGTAGTCTTTCAGATAATATTGTAATAAGAGCAGTATTTGTCTGATACATTTATACAATGCAAAGTTGCAAAGCTGCATGCACAATACAAAGTCAAAAAGAAAAAAAAGTCATGTAGCATTTTGTCACTAACATTGTACTGTAAAAATAGTTTAGATAATTCCATGCTTCCATTTTTTTTTAGCTAAGTTAGTAGCCAAGTTTTCACTGGATGGTTTATGCCTGTCTTCATAAGTCAGTTTTTAAAAACTCATAAGAACATTCTTTTTCCAGGTATAAGCAGGTGTCAGCAGTAAGGATAGAGGAAAAGCAAGAGTGGTTGTCTTTCTCAGACCTCTCTACTGAAAATAGTCTGTTGGTCACCAATCTTCTTCCTGCCACTGAGTACCAATTCAGTGTCATGGCTCAAAATAAAATTGGCACTGGACCCTTCAGTGAGATCACCACCATCACAACTATGGGTAAACATTAGCTATGCATAAGAAACTCTAAAAACCCTATGAAATGAGTTTACCAGCCTACTTTTCATGACCATGAATGGACCATGATTTGCTAAATGATGTTGCTATTAGGTGGCATTAGGGGGATGGCATTTTGTTGGACAAATATTGTTTATAGAAAGAAGAGAAAGCATGTAAATTTGAATATGAATACCTCTTAATTTTTTATTAATTTAGTCAACTTTTAGGAGTACATTAGCATAATCAAAGCTAATAGATATGGTATAAAAGCCAAAAAAATCAATTTTTGATTTTATTCATCTTTAAAACAATTAGCTTGTGGGTTGGCTACCTCATGGCGACTTAAATTAATACACCATCTGTGTTTATGTTACGCACTGTGGATATTTGAATAAAAACAAGTTATTAATTTCAATGTCTCCCTTATTTAATATTTTTCTACAGATACACTTCCTGTTGTGGCAAAGCTGGAACCCCCTACGAATCTCTCAGTCAATATGAGTTCAGAGGGAATTCTTCTGTGGTGGTCAGCACCCCAGTCCCAGTCTCCACCCATTGACAGTTTTATCATACAGTCACGCCTTGAGGGTGGGGAATGGGTTAATCTGAAAGAGGACATTAGCCCAGTTGAGAGTCAGATCTTTCTTCAGGGGTTATGTAAGGTAAATATTCTCAAAGACATTTTCATGAATCAGTCAGCTTGTCATTTTTGATAAATGCAACCCTTCTTTCCTTTTCTTTCATCCTTATTTTGTCATTTCCTCATGGTGTATTACTCTCTGAAGGACTGCAAGTATGAACTGAGGCTTCTTTCTCGGCATGGAGATCAGCTGAGCATGCCCAGTCCATCAATCAGTGTCTCCACCATTGGTCAGTGCTTCACACATTCCCATGTTTTGTTCCCTGGTCTGTTATATTTACACAACACTATTTACACAAACTATTTTCAAGAAAACCTGGAACTCTTTCAACCCATCCAACCATTAAATGTAACACTTTCTTTGGGCTCCACAGGAATGAATAAGCACCCAGCCAGTTCCCGCCTCCTAGACTTTCCTGATAGGCTAATGGCTGGTGTTATGGGTGGAGTGGGACTCCTTTGCCTTGCTCTTATCTTGACCCCGGCAATAGTTTGTTTCATTTTTCACAAAAGGGGCCGAAGGCGCAGGCAGAATATCAAGGGTAAAGAAACAACACTTTGAACCACTTATAACTGTTTTTAAGTCTGCCTCAATGTATCCTCCTTAGAGGATGCTCTCACTCCTGAAATTACCTTTCCTGCATGTTCAATTATCCTGACACTCATTCCATTGTAAAATTGGTTCCCTTATCAGATCTCCCTCCTGCAATAAAAGACAACCCATCTGTAAAGTAAGTGCACCACCATCACCTCTCAGAACCTTTTTTCTTTGTCCAAAATTTTTCCATTCATTGTAGAATGTACTAAATTCTTATCCGTGACCTTAGCAGCCCTGACAACACCCTGAAGCAAAGGCTTCTACCAGCTCCTCCACTCTCCTACACTTCCTCCTCTTCCCATCACTCCTCTCTTGACAAGTCCAGTCACAGTGATTGTCATGCCAAGCGCCAACATCTCCTGCCTCAAGCTAACCCTCCATCCCACCATTCCCTCCCTGAGAGCCACCTCCAACGGGCATCGCTTGCCCCTGGGTCCTCTGTGGAGTTCATCCACAGAGGCCAAGATGGACGCTTTATTGTCCATGCTCTTGAAGATGACAACATTGTCAGTTCTCAGATTAAGAGAAACCCAAGTCAAAACTCCCATCGGTCATCAGATGGAAACAGGAGCTTCAGAATCCAGAAATCACAGTCTTTGAGATCCTACATAGATGAAAGAAAAAAGCCACCCTTTGTCCTTTCGGTGGATCTTCCACCTTTTAGATCAGATATTCCTTCTTCCAGCAGAACACGAGCTATGGCTAAGCACCTTTCGTTAAATGGCCATTACATGCCCATTCGGGAGCAAGAGATCTTGAATGGACCAGACCAGACAAGTCTTTCGTCAGATAGCAGTGGCTCTTTTCTCTATCCCCATTCAGAAAGTACTCTGGGACAACGGTCCCTGAAACAAGGTACCAACCACTCTGCGGCCAGTACCCTCGTTTTGCAGATGGAGCATGAGAGGGAACAAGGAAACCTAAGTCGCTGTTTGACTTTGGCTCGTGAGAGAGAGGAGCTTGAAAGAGAACTGCGCAAGTTCACTTTTGATCGAAATCCATCTGATAATGAGACAGATGATGAGTATGGAAAAATCTGGAAAACTCAAGAAACTTCAACACCTCAGATTAACTACCAAGCCATAAGACAAGGCATTTTATCTGAGAAAACCAGCATGTTGAAGGGAAGAGCTGCCTCTTGCATTCCATGGGAAGAAAGACACAGGATTTCTTCTGCAAGCTTGGTGCCCCTACATACCTCTTATGGAAAGGATAGCAAGTATAGGCAGAATCAACAAGGTTATCATTCCATCCAGAGATCCAACTACCAACGGTCTCGAAGTCTAGACAGAGGGGAACACCAAAAATCCCAAACATGGGACCGAAGACGAAGCAGGACGCCTGTTGATTCAAGTTTTGGTCGTGTAAAGGATGAACCCTTAAACTACAATTTGGAAAAGACCCAAACTGCTGTAGAACATAGAGCCCATAGGACCTCTAGCAGAAGTCAACAATATTTTGACACATATTTTAGTTCATCCTTAGATGATCAGCAGGAGCAGGCCATAGAAAGAAGCACTAGACAGATGATTCCAATTACTGATTATTCAGAGATGAGTGTGGATGGACCTGATCTTGAGAGCCAGTCTCCATATTCAAGGTCTATACTGGGCTTGGGCCACAGTTATGAGACTCTAGACTATGATAGACCCAGGTTATCAGAGCTTGAAAAGGACAGATCAGAAGAGTCAGGACATGTGAGAACAAGAAAACAGGAGAAGTTGAACAATTGGTCAAGAAAAACTGTGTCTACAATGAATGTCTCTGGAACAATGCCAAGGAAGACAAAGAGTCCTGGGCCAAACAATTGGAATCGGCACAAGAGTATGCATAGTTTAGACTCTAAATTATTCAAGGACCATTTTTTGACCCCTGATGCCTGGGTAGATTCGCTGACACTTAGTCGAGATTCTACAATGTCCCCCTTTCCGTGCAGACCCAACTCTGTGGCAGATAAGCCTAAAAGTAGTCCCAAATTGCAAACAGATTCATATGTACCTTCAGAAAGTCAAACGCAAGATCACCATCTTCAGGCCTCTAAATCCCATGATGACTCAATCAATGATTTACAATCCAGCAAAAACCTAGTGTCAGGACATAGCACCCATAGTGCTTTATTATCTCCAGGGGGTTCTAGCTGGCCTCTGTCTTATGGCCCCTCTCTGTCAGCCTTGCCATCTGGAAGACAGAGCCAGAGCCAGAGCCAAGAGGTGGAAAGAGGGGAGGAAGTTGTAAATGGGCAGGAGGTGGATGTGGAAATTAACAGATACAGGAAGAGTTCAGAGACGGAGGGGAGTTATAGAAGTTATGCAAGCCAAAGCAGTGGCAGAGGCAGCATGGATGCCCCTAACAGCAGGCAGTTTTCTCTCAGCCCCCCTCTCACCAGCTCACCAGAGACCACAGAGGACAGTGACAGAGATGAGGCAGCTCTACAGGGGCCTGAAAGGTAATACTGGCTTTTCTTTGTCTTTCTTTATATATTTATCTTAAAAGTGGTTCTGAAGGATTTAAATAGATTATTATGGTTAATTCTCTTACAAAAAGTACCATGGGCATCTGCAATGATAAAAGTTTTTTTGAACACAAGAAATTTGTGTTTGAAGAGAAACTTTATTGTCTCCACTGTAATACCATGGGGGGGATTTTCAATAGTAATAATATGTTTTTTGACATGGTACCATATACATGTCCCAATGCCCCTGTGGATTTATGTAAGGGAATCCATGTGTCACATTAGACTCAGCGACATCGCACATTAATTTATCTTCTGACTTTAGATCTAGAAGAGGCTCTGTGGATGAGATTTATGAGTGGGACTCTACTTACGTCCAAATGCATCCTGTGGACCCCAAAGTGTCAATGAGCAAGGCAGGTCTACGAAGAGATCTTCAAGGTCAAGGGAAGCTGGGCAGAACTACCAAAGATGATGGCAGGCCAGATTTAGACCTGAAACAAAAAAGTAAGAGAAATGCTTGCTTTGTATTTTGTAACTCAGCAAAAAGTTGTTCCTTCACTAACTACATTTTTGTTAGACATGTTACATTGGCAATACCATGGTTTTGTCGGCATGTACCATGGCACTACCATGGTGTTCTTAAACATACCTTGGTGTACCATGCAAATACAATGGAATATGAATGCTAATCCTAATAATATAATATAAGGAAATATAAGGAAAAATAATATAATACAGCATAACTGTACCTTGGAAATAATGCAGCTCTTTTTGACTGTGAAAGTCAAATTATGAAGACCAGTTAAAAAAATCTGAACTTAAATGCATTCAAGGCAGTTTGCTCTTTCTAGTTTCATTCATCTCCATTGTCTGTTTGACCCAAGGTCTCTACACTCCGGCTGGTTTGAAGGAATCTGTTCCACTCTTTGAACTTCCCAGTATTCTTCCTCCTCACTGTGAGCAAGAATCACTCCTTGCTCATGAGATTCGGAAGAGCTTCACATCATTCCCAAACCCAGAGCCCGACACTGTGCTTTTCTGATTACTAATAGTAGGTACACCATTCACGCTGATCAGCCTGCACTGTTTTCATTTTAGCCCCTAGACTCTTAAGTAGTCTGAAATTGTGTTGATACACTTAAAATGTTTAGATTTGTTTGTCAAAACTGTAGCCAAATGTTTGTGTGTTCTCAAATCTGGATTGGACACAGCATGGTTCCCCTCAACACAGATCTTAATGGTCAGAATAAAAGGGGACACTGGGTGTCACAATTAATTGGACGTCTCAGGCACTCAAGCACACTGGAACCTAAGAACGCACACTCATCTGTCCAACTAATGGAAATTACATTATCTGATGGATGGGCCAGACCTCAGTGAAGAGAACTGTAGCCTAAAAATCATATAGTATGTGCTGGAGTTGCAAATCAAAGGGGAAATAAATAATACAGGACATTGCTCTCTGCACCCTGCTGTTGCTGATGAAACTGAATTTGAAATAAAAATGTTAAAGCTGTTACAATGAGCCCCTTTCAAATTTGATTTTTGGAGTGCCGTTTGATTGTTCTTTAATTCCTATTTTGACAGTAAGAGCACATTATGATTTAGAAACCTCATCAAAGGCCTTTTATGCACGGTTATAGGAATATTTTATCATGTGAAACAGGATGCTGAAAAAAGTATAATTTTTAGCTATACCTTCAAGTTGTCAAGCAAGTTGGAGATGCATTTAAATGTGATTAGAGTAATGCTTTGGCAGAAACTTCAGTTTTCTTGACAATCATTGGTCCATACTCCACCCACTCGTACCTACCTCATACATGGAGGAACCTAATAAACGGATTCTCTTTCAGAGTACAACTGAAGAAATGATTAAGTTCACTGCAGGTCACATGAGTTAATTACTTATCACTGCGCCCTGTAGTCTGGCCGGTAACGAGTCTGCCAATACAAAGTTACATTAACGAACAGAGCTGAACTGTTTACAGTTTAACCAAACATTTCACAGCTCCAATTTCTTTTAATAATCAAAACATTTTAGAGCAATTCAATTCTACTTTATATGCTTTTATTGGTCAGAATGCTAGAAAACACTAGACAGTAATGCACTGACATAAATTCCACTAGTCTTAATTTTCTGCCAGTATGAAATGTCTTTACATCTACTGCCAACTGAGAAAATTCATTGAATATGGTATCTTTGCAAATATGTCTATATGTAATTAATTGTTATCTTTTAATTTTTTTAATCAAAGCCTGTTCAAACAAGACTGTACAAAGAAAGGTCCTTTTCTTTGTAGAAAATGAGGATTGTTCCAATTGTTTGCAACCCTATTATGTTTTTGGAAACAATTTGTACTTACATTTTTGTTACTTTATCAAATTATGTGTTTTATTTCATGTATGTGGATTTATATATTGATTAAAGACAACAAAATATATATTGTTTTGTTGGTGTGTAGATACTACAAAGCCAAAAGTGAGTTGAGTTCCTCTATATCCACTAGGATGTGCTGCACTTTCACAAATAACCTCTTTTTTTCTGAATTAAAAAACTTGAAAGCAATGCATGTATATTATATTAAATATATATATATATATATATCTATATATATATAGCCTCTGAAGGAAATTCTGAGTTATTGCCATTATTGACCATTCTGATCACAACGTTTCATCTGAATGTTGTGAGCTGTGGAAGCCAAATCACTTTATTTCTCTCTCTATTTTTTTTTCTTCTTCCATTGAGCAACAAGATATGCACTTTTTTCTATTTGTGAACTCTCTTTTAGTGATTGAGTGGACTGTGAAATCCTGACAGGTTACAGGCGGTCACAATAGCGTGTGTACTGAACATAAGGTGCACAGCCTCCATCATTATCTAAAGCTTCCAGCAATGCCACATGCTGCATTAATCACAGCTGAGGTGAGAAGCAGAGATGTGTCAAAAAAACATGCATACTGCATTTCTCTCAAACAGTTTTCCACTTCTTCTAGTCCATCTTTTTCTAAATTCAGTGTAATATGGCACTCATAATTAGTATGCATGACTTGTATATAACATTAATAATTAACCACACACAAAATGACTAAAGACCTCTCCTTCAAACGTGTGCCAGAAACACCATCTAAAAAGATTAATTGCGAAAGGAATACTTTACCATTCACGTATTCACACATGCATATTGCACTACATCACCCAAATATAAAAATTCAGTCATTATTTACTCACCCTAATGTCGTTAAACCACTTTGACTTTCTTCAGTGAAACACAAAAAGGACACATTCCGTGCTGATCGATATTTTCTGTGCAATTACAATAAATGGGGACTGAGGCTTTCAATCTTCACAAATGATGCAAAAAAAGTCATAAAAGTATCTTAAAATGTTCCATATGAACTGTTATACTGTATTTCAAGTCTTCTGAAGTCAAGGTTTTCCGAGAGGAATAGTATGAAATAAAGGGATAGTTCACCCAAAAATGTTAATTCTGTCATCATTTACTCACCCTCAAGTTGTTCCAAACCTCTATGAATTTCTTTCTTCTGCTGAACACAAAAGAAGATATTTTGAAGAATGTTGATAACCAAACAGTTAATTGACCCCATTGACTTCCATAGTATTTTTTTGCTTTACCATACTATGGAAGTCAGTGGGGCTCATTAACTGTTTGGTTACCCATATTCTTCAAAATATCTTCTTTTATGTTCAGCAGAAGAAAGAAATTTAGAACAGAGTTGGAACAACATGAGGGTGAGTAAATAATGACAGAATAATTTTCATTTTTGGGTGAACTATCCCTTTATAGTCTCTATTCACTGATAATTCCTTTCCAGATCACTTAATCAGTGAGTTGAATTCGAGAATCAGTAAATAAAGTCTAATTTAATTGTTTTTTTAATGGAACTTTTGGTTTGTTTTTATTAAAACTACTGTCCTCATTGTTATTCCATGGATAAGAGAATAAAAAATCATCTTAAAAAATGTATTTTTGTTGTCCTGCAAAAAAGTTATACTGTTTGGAACAACATGATGCGAGTACACAGAGTTTTCGTTTTTGGGTGAACTATCCCTTTAAAATGCTGCATTATTTTCAAGTTTCAAAGATCATCTCCTTCAGTATGTAGAGATCCTTCCGGTGTGATGACGCATTGACTTCAGTTTCATTTCACAAATTCTTATGTAAGATTTGATCTTTTCTCACCCTGGCCTTTTGCGGTCATGTTGACCTAAATGCAATATGTCACTAAAGTGGCCATTTGCCATTTCTTCTCTGTGCCCTATAGCCCTTACTGATTATCCAATCACACTGTGACACATCATTCATAGGCAGACTGTAAGTAGTTCTAGAGTGGTTCTTTCTGCCTGCATCAGGAAAAAAAGAGATAGCAATCAAGGTGTTCAGGAAGTTGTTTCTTTCCCTCTGGCCATTCATATATCGATCCCGTGCAGAATAAATGACTGTGGCGACTTTGTATTGGGTCATATCCAAGAAAAGTTCAGACCTAAGACCTAACGCATAGTTTAGTCCACTTTACGGCTGCTTTTGGCCATGAACCGGCCACTTAGACAGGAAAAGACTATCTGACTAACACAAAAAGCAATTTGTTTTATTTTTATGTACACTTTAGTGTATTCTCTAACTGAGCAGATTATACAGTTATGCTAGTAAATAGCAGTGTTACTTTAGTATCATTAAGATAATAAATAATAAATTAGTTTTTAGTAGTTTTTTTATGTCTATATATTTTTTTTAAAATTCATTTTTAAAGTTAAAGTTCTTTAATATTTTGGACCCTATTTTAACGATCTAAGCGCATGGTCTAAAGCACTTAGGGCGTGTCCGAATCCACTTTTGCTAGTTTAACAACGGGAAAAATGGTCGGCGCGCCCAGCGCATGGTCTAAAAGGGTAGTCCCTATTCTCTTAATTAGTAATGGGTGTGTTTTGGGCATAACGTGCAATAAACCAATCCGAGTCTCATCTCCCATTCCCTTAAAAAAAAGCTAGTTGTGTTCGCGTCATGGCGGATTCGCTATTTACATGGCAGAATTTGCAAGCAGAAAGACTGAACGTGTCTCCAGAGAGGAAACATATCTGATTATACTGAGCTATACAAAATCTACAAAGGCAGTATTCTTATCACTTGATGCTCATAAGGCATTTGATCGGGTATCTTGGCAGTATCTGATCCAAACTCTTAAAGGACAAATCCAGTGAAAAATGAATCTAGGGGTAATTAACACATGGTTACCGAGTCGATCGTTCCCTGCGATGCGTTTTCATGAAAATCGAATGTATAGAGTTTTATCTTTAAAAACAGATTAGCTCATAACACTAGTATATGGGGCACAGAGTAAGTAAAAGTAAATCGCTAGTTAATACCACTAACAAGGCTCAAAATAGCCTCACACTAACACAGTAGCATAATGAGGGTCCCTACATGCAAACCGAAGCATTGAGAACTTTGTAAGTGTACAGACAGTTTAATAAGAAGATACTTTATAAAGACAGTACATTACGCGTTTACAGACAGGCGTCATCTTGGAAAACAGTCTCGACTAGTCGAGTCACGAACGCCGTGCTACGTTAGATTTCACTATGCGTAATTCCTATCGACCAGCTCACTTAGCACGGTGTTCGTGACTCGATTAGTCGAGACTGTTTTCCAAGATGACGCCAGTTTAATAAGTATCTTCTTATTAAACTGTCTGTAGGGACCCTCATTATGCTACCGTGTTAGTGTGAGGCTATTTTGAGCCTTGTTAGTGGTATTAACTAGCGATTTACTTTTACTTACTCTGTGCCCCATATACTAGTGTTATGAGCTAATCTGTTTTTAAAGATAAAACTCTATACATTCGATTTTCATGAAATGCATCGCAGGGAACGATCGACTCGGTAACCATGTGTTAATTACCCCTAGGTTCATTTTTCACTGGATTTGTCCTTTAAAGGGTTTAAATTTGACCCTGTTACAACCCTTCATGGTTTTAAAAGCCTAGGAAGGTAGAAGGGGAACATTATGTCACCCGTCAACAATATTTACCATTAGAACACTGGAAAGTGAGTGAAACCAAGAAGCAGCAGAGCGTTTGAACACATTTATTATGTGCAACTGCCAAAAGATATCTATATATATAAACATATATATATAGATAAATAAAGAAACAATTAAAGTAGTTTACAATCAAAAATAAATCAAACAAACCAGCAAATTATATTATTATCCCAGACTTGGGAAAGGAAAAGGGAATAACTGGACAGTGCCAACTCAAAGAAAAGAATAAAACAAAATAATCTTTCTATACCATTTTAAACTAACCTAACTAATTCAGAAGAAAAATGTAGAAAGGAAAAGCCTTCGACGTCCGAGACGTCGTATCCTTCCCTACTCTAACTATCAAACAAAAGTACAACAAATGGCACATGCCCCATTAACCTGGTGTATTTAAACAGAAAATAAACCTAAGTGCAATGTACGTCACGTGACATCTCTTACCTGTCCCCCTTCCTTTATCATTCCCAAAACACAGCGTTACCGCTCTCAAACATTTAGATAAAAAGAATAGGACGGCAACACAACAAGATCTCACATGACCAAATTCAAACACATTAACAAAGCTTAATAAATTTACAGACCCCAATTTCATAAAGTGGGTTCAAACACTCTACACAAATCCACTCGTCTCAGTGAGAGTTAACGGTTGTAGATCTGTACGAAATTAATGAAACAGTCCCTCTTGAAACTTGGGAGGAAGCTTGTGGAGAGGTACATCTCGTGACCAACTCTAATGTCTGGAGGAAATTCAAATGGAAGATAATAACCAGATTTTTTCGAACTCCACAGATAATGAAGGAAATTCAAATGGAAGATAATAACCAGATTTTTTCGAACTCCACAGATAATGGAGGAAATTCAAATGGAAGATAATAACCAGATTTTTTCGAACTTTTTTTCGAACCTTTCCCTGTACTAGGTTAATGCGTTTTCATTCTCTGTATAATGTGAACGATATAATTAAGTTTTGAAGAATTGTCAATATTGTGGGAACATGATGGACTAACATGTTAAAACCCAATGCCATACTGTATTGTATGTAATGCTGTGGTTCTAAATAAAAATATAAGTAAAAAAAATAAAAAAGTACAAAATTCAAACAATGAGTAAATACATCATCAATCCTTCTTCCAAAACGTGTTTTTGTCTTACCCTGATTCACTATGGTAAGCCTAGCGTTTATATTTTAGACCTGTCGCAATGGTTTTTGTGGGAAATTGCTCTCCTGTGCGTGTCTCGTCACATCTGTATATAGAGAGAAGTTGCTCCGGCTACTTTGACGCGTGTATGGTGTGGGAGGGGCATAGGTTAGTTAGAAAGGTTGACATGGACCAGGCTAAATCTCAAACCTCCTGGGAATCGTCTGTTTAAAATCACTGAAACAAAGGAGAGTCTGTTGAGAAAAAGAGAACGCGATAGAGCTCGTAATAAAACAAGAATCAACATTGGATTGGCTTTTTGTAGATGAAGGATGTGGAAGAAGGAGATGAAGGACGTGGACTTCAAAGGCTGCGAAGGTCGGACCGAGCGTGGTTTAGTTGGACGGTCTAGCCTACGGAGGATTGTTCTTGTCGCATTTGAAGGAGCCTTCGAATTGGGACAGCCTTCGACACGTCTCTGTGACACAATCTGCCTTCAAATGCTGCCTTCGAAGGATGCAGCCTCTGATTTGGGACGCAGCTATAATATCCTAAGCCAATACTGAATGTTTAATAAGCAGTAGGATAACCATATTCATCCACACAGTCAGGCAGAGCCAAAGCACAACCAAAACAATGTTTTTTTCGCAATGCATGCAGTTTTTTTAACCACTAGATGGCCAAAAGTTACATACTGTACCTTTATTTCTTGTAAAAAAAACTAACATTTTTAGTTTTAGTTAAATATGATAATCCTGGTGAATATCTAGCACGCTTGCCTTAAAACGTAATAACGTTCCAGCCCAATCCATTCCATTGATCTTGACATACCTCCTGACTTCATAAGCAAAGAGACCAAATTAGAAACAGGAACAAAAGCTTGAATTGTACCACTTAGTATGATGTCTCCAGACAGATCGTTTGATTGACTGAGACAGCTAAGTGTGATTATGTCAATCATTCTTAAAAGCTGTCAGGTATGTAGCTACCGCAGCAGTGAATTCAGGTCAGACCTTCATGAAACATATTTATTGGAAAAATCTCTTGCTGTCTCTCCATTTTCCAGCAGAGAAAATGCCTTTGTGAAAGTGTTCGCCGAGGTGTAGAACTGTTCACCATATGGCTCATTGTAATTATTTTTTTCAGAGCTGCCTTGGGTCTTTTCTAAATCACCTTGTCAAGTATGCATATGGTATATTGTAGGACATAAAATATAGTCTGAGCGGTGTGAATTAACATTCTGTTATATTTGTTTATTTTTATTCACTTTTCATGCAGAACTGCCTCTGTACAGTAAGTGTGTCGTCATGTTGATTATGTTGAGTGAAGTAGAATGAACAGATGAACAGCTATGAATATCTTGAGGCATAATTTCCTCGCATACTTACGTGAAGTTTATTTCAAGACTGTGAAGAACTCTGCAGTGCGACTCTATTGTAACTCTTTGGTCAAGAGCCAGACTTGCGGAAGTCTGTGAAACTGCCTCTATAAATCCAAATATAGTTACTTCCATGTCAATATTCTCCTTGCCGAGTTTTGTAGAGCTAAAGCTGGAAAAGATTGGCTCCCAGTATGGGGCATCCGGGTCCTGGTATCCTGTGGCTTGGCTGATTAAATAGGGTTGGAGAATGACAGTCCGTCTGTTTCTGATGATAACAAACCTTATTCAATGACTATTTGATTCACAGGAATACAGAAACTGCATCACATATAAATCTAGCAGATCCAGACGCTCCTCTGATAACTTACTGAGATCCTGACTGCTTGCAAAGGGTTCGAAGAATGAATTGGTACTGCATATAAATAAGTGAAGACAGGCTATATCCTTTTTAAGAGAGCGCAGCGTGTGAGTATATTGCTGGAGGAAGGTCAGTTGATCTGTTGCAATGAATCTTTTTTCACTATATTAAATTGCAGCAAGAAAAGAGGCCAAATTATTTAAAGGTTATTCAGTTCGTTTCAAGTTGACCTTAATTTTTGGTAACACTCATAATTTTGAGGAGTGAGAACAGGTGCATATTGAGATATGCCTAGAAATATGAGAAATTCATAACAGAAGTAAATTAAGTTCACAGGCTGTAAGTGTAGTGTGACAGAAAATTATACAGATTTGGAACTGAGAAATTATGAATTTATGAAGTCAGTTTTGTGCAATTTGAACACTCTTCTTCAAAACTGCATGTACTTGTATAGTCTTTATATATTATTATTTTAAGGGAAAAAGTGTATGTCTTAGTCAATACCACTACTATTATTCCATCTTGATTATGTACATTGTTATATAGTATACATTAAGTTCACAGCTGTAAGTACAGTGTAACAGAATTATACAAAATTAAGATTGTGAAATTATGATTGCATGAAGTCAGTTTGTGTTATGAACTCTCTTGAAGGAATAGTGGAACATCTTTCAGTTCATGTATAATCAAGATGCAATAATAATACTAATTGTATTATTTTAATTGCAATAGGGTTTGGTTTAGGGTTTGTTGCATGTAATTATGCATAATTGACAGCCCATGTAACATACTGTAAAATAAAGTGTCAACTTTTATTATAATATATAATATAATCAATTATTATAGCATCTTGATTGTATGAAAAGAGAAGACCTGAAATGACAGCCGGTGTCTGAATGGACATATGAAGGTGAATGTTTGTTTATGCTAATGAGTTGAGCTTCATTCCCAAAGGGATTGTAAAATCTTTGCTTTATCGGTGCAGTAAAATAATCTGATCCATTTGTTTCCGGCACATTCTCTACTCACCTTCCAAAAAGTTTTACTTTTAGGAGAACCGCAGATGTTTTAGACTACGTGCATTACACAACTAAATGAACAGAACACACAAATTCAAACTAATTAAAACTAAAGTAAATACAGTCTGCAAAATACATTATGCATTCAGCCCTAGACAGAGGTGCTTTTGGATTTAATTTTATATTGCTTGCTACTTTGAAGGCTTTGCAGAATGAACTAGTAGAAAACTATTATTACAGTAGACCTTATATACTGTATATGTACACTACCGGTCAAAAGTTTTAGATCGGTAAGATTTTAATGTTTTTAAAAGAAGTCTCTTCTGCTCACCAAGGCTGCATTTATTTGATTAAAAATACAAACAAAAACAGTAATATTGTGAAATATTATTACAATTTAAAACAGCTGTTTTCTATGAGAATATATAGTTAAGTGTAATTTATTTCTGTGATCAAAGCTGAATTTTCAGTATCATTACTCCAGTCTTCAGTGTCACATGATCCTTCAGAAATCATTCTAATATGATGACTTGATGATCAAGAAACATTTATGATTATTATCAATGTTGATTTTTTTTTTTACATTTTTATTTCATGATGCTATGATGAATAGAAAGTTCAAAAGAACAGCATTTATCTGAAATCTAAAGCTTTTGTAACACTAAACACCCTTCAAAAGTTTGGGGTCAGTAAGAATTTTAATTTTATTTTTGGGGAAAAGAAATAAAATAAATCAATACTTTTATTCATCAAGGATGAGTTAAACTGATCAAAAGTTACAATAAAGACATTTATAATGTTAGAAAATATTCTATTTTAAATAAATGCTGTTCTTTTGAACTTTCTATTCATCAAAGAATTTTGAAAAAAAAATGTATACAACTGTTTTCAACATTGAAAATAATAATGAATGTTTTTTGAGCATCAAATCTTAGAATGATTTCTGAAGGATCATGTGACACTGCAGACTGGAGTAATGATGCTGAAAATTAAGCTTTCATCTGAGGAATAAATTACATTAAAATATATTCAAATAGAAAACAGTCATTTTAAATTGTCATAATATTTCACAATATGACTGTTTTTTTTTATTGTTTTTTATCAAATAAATGCAGCCTTGGTGAGCAGAAGAGACTTCTTTTAAAAACATAAAAAATCTTACTGATCTAAAACTTTTGACCAGTAGTGTGTATGTGAAAATATATACGTATATTATGCACACACACCCCCGCACACACATACATGCATACATATATATGCTTATATGTTAATCATTAAAAAATAAATAAATCTTGTTAGTTCGTTGACACCTCAAGCTTCAGCTTCCTTCATGGAGTGATATGCTGTCAAAAATAAATCGTTCGTTCTCTCTTTATGTCTAGGTCCCCAATCCCCATAGTAACATGATAATTAAAAATACGGATGATTTGAATACATTACTGAGATTTGGCTACTAGAAATAAGTCGCCTGCACTCCTACACAAGTCTCAGCCTGTCGGTGAACAATGATATCTCATTATCGCTGTTGTTTTCTCAGTGTTGACATCCCAATGCTGTCCTCAGCTGCACGTCAGATCTACTGGCACACACGACGGATAGCGATTGCGTAACGCCATAGTCCGTTCTGTCACCTCCATTCTTCACCCATCATTCCCCACGGAGCCACAGGGGACTGGCACACATGCCAGCCCAAAAAGTAAGCGACAGTACCATCCTGTGGGTGTACCTTTCCCTCTAGTCTTTCTCTATTTCGGTCCCACAGTTTCAGAGAGAGGTAGGCCTACATGTCTTCTGAGTGGGATCTCAATGCAATCCCTTGTTTAGCTGTCGCAGTGCATATATGTGATTGATTTCATCGCGAGTGACCTCGTCCCTGGAGAAGTTATACCAGTTATATTGTGGTCGTGCACGCGTGACTTGCGTGTTCAGTTTATGCATTTACTGTGTTCGTGTCAACTACTTTATGTATACATGATTCTACAATAAAATAATTAGAGATGGCTCACAAACAAGAGAGTGGGTCTCGAGAGGAAATTTGACATCATATCATCAATACATTATGTTTACGTAATGAATATTAAAAAGGTAAAGGTATTATAAAGGTCATAATTATTACACACTAAGTCGATTAGAAAAGGTCATAATTATGACATAAAATAATAATAATTTTTTATGTCATAATTAAGATTTACCAATAGCATGATTTTGTTTTCTTATTTGTCGGAAATTGACTTCCACCGCGTATAGCGACTCCGTAACACCTGCGCGAGCTGATTTAAAGGTACAAAATATAAGATTTTTGTAATAAAATATTCAAAAAACACTTTCACATTGTGATATATTTCATGCAGTTGTGCACTTACATTCTCCCAAAAGTTCCCAAGGATTTGTAAATCCAGCGAAATTCCAGTTTTACATAATGGCTCGTCCCTTGTCATTGTCGCCTATGGTGACGTAATATCCACGATATCCTCGTTTTCCGTTTGAATAAACCATAGATTTACATAGATTCCTCATTAGCGGCCGTTTCAATGGGCCGCTATTCCTAAGCCACTAAAGAGAATCTATGTATATTTCTATGATAAAGTATCTTGCACGCCGCTGTTGTGTCGTTCAGTCATCATGGTTCACAATTATTGATTGCGAGTACAGAAAAGAAATGGTGTCAACGTAAATGTAGCCACAGAGTAGCCTAGGCTGTGTGAACATGACCTGTAAGGGGCATGTTGTCACAAAGAGGACCAGCCATTGAACAGCTTGTTAAAGGCAGTTTATGGCTTTTCAGGACAAATTCAAAAGTAAAACAACTTTAACATGGAAATACCCTTGTCCTGTTAAACAGGCTACTTCAAACTTTCAGTTAAAATCTACCATAATTACTTTATTTAGCCTATGTGGCTTTTCTGAATGTATATCAGTGTTGTTTTATTGTGTTCATCCAAGATCAAAAACATGATGACACTTAAATTTTAATTTGGATGACATAATGGATAAATATATTTTTTCCAACTAGATGCTTAAAGATATAGTTCCGATGTGACAAACCCCCCCAGTTTTCTCTGCACTTGAAAGCCACAAGGCAAAACGTCTCCTTCTCTGTGAAGCTGGTTGTGTTTGTGTTGACATTTACAGCTTTAGCTCTCTGCAGCGATAATCTCTGTCCATATTATGAAACTGTATATGTACAACGAAACATTTGGGTAGTAGTGATTTTACAGAAAGTCTGCAGCAAAGTTACACTCTATTCCCCCACTCGTTACCACAGTAACACCAGCAGTTAATTGTCAGCATCTAATTTTGATACTGAGATGTCGCTAAACATTTCCACTTCACAGTGAATTTTCCTTTTTTTGATTAATAAAATATCTTTCCACTACATGTGGGAGAATATATAAATATGTGTGACCTATACAAGATATATCTATTAAATAGATTATTTTTTCAAAAGAATGCAAGGACTATAATATTCTCACAAACACTGAATTTTCCCCCCACCTTTTAAAATGACATTGGCTGACTTGTTTCTCATTTGGCATTATTATAAATTGTGTGAAGTAACATAAACCTAGTCTCATGCAGAGAACGATGCATTAAATAACAGGAAGGCCCACGCAGAGTAAAACGTTCCCTGTGTGTCTTGGCTCCAGTTACACAGAGCTTGATTCCATAGAGCGATGCTACTTTAATTGTCTCTTCCCTGAATAGCTGTCATATTTAGAAGCATTTACATAATCAGAGTCATTTGCATATGGGGCAATGGAGTTTGCCGTTGGAGAAGAACTACAGCAGATGTGAGTTTACGGCGCCGTTGTCTGTACGTTCATTTGACTCAGTGTGTGTAAGTGTTGAATGATGGGATACACTCTAACCTCTGAATGCATACCTGTAATTTGGAGTGTAATTCTAGATGGCAGCATCTTGGGAAAAATAATTGCTTGAGGCAAAGTGCAGTACATTCTTTAAAGATAGCTGGAAGGAAGCTCTGTAACTTAAGGCTAATCATTAAGTGAAACTCCTCTGCTAAGGGCTAATTTTATCACTGGTAATTTTTAGTGCTTACACTTATATTCTTATGAGATAAATTGACTACTTCATCATATCATAAATAAAATAACTAGTTATGCTAATGGACAAGAAATCACAGCACTGCACTTTTAAAGCTCCCAAGGAGTGCTTTCTGATAATGATAATACTAAAAAAGTTATTTGATGACACAAACAAGGTCCATTCCGCAAATCGTTTTGAATAAAAGGGAAGAATTAGACTGAGGGTACGTTTACACGACATCGATGCAAGTTCTTCCTATGAGAATGCTGTCAAAGCGATCCACATTCACATGGATCCGTGAGAACAACTAAAAGCACTGTATTATTCATGCCAGGCCAGTAGTTGGCGATGTGACTTTTTAAAGATTCACTAAGCACCTTTAGACTGAACACGTGATATGCACGCGCCTCCGTCTCCGTTTTCACAAATGTAAGTTTTTTTTTAAACTTGCACTTTGAAACGTTTTCAAAAGTTTGCATTTTTAGGCTCCCAAACCGCCATTGTCGTGTAAATGAACGACCATCAAAAAAAGGTTTTCTGTTTTTAGTAGAAAATGGTGTTGTGTAAACATCCCCTGAATATAATCCAAGCCCCCAATGTTTCGGAAAACATTGAAGCTTCCCCGGGGGCCGCCATTGATTAGCAGACCATCACCTGCTGTTAGCATTCCATTGACTCCCATTCATTTTGGCGTCACTTTGACAGCGAATAACTTTACATCTGAGGCGTTTAAAGACTCCATTTGTCCATTATTTATTTCTAAAGAAACATGAAAATGTATAAAAGGCTCCATTACCTTGTATCTTACGCTATGGCCCCGTAGAAGCCATTTTTGTAAAAAATAGGCTAACGATTGCGTCATAACCACGCGACTCTCTGTCACAGTAGAGAGATTACCGTATGGACAGGAGGAGAAGCTCGCAGGCAATCGGGGAGACGTGGAGGCAAAATGACAAAATAATGAATCAGAATACTTAGCAAAAGTTTCTCCTGCTCCTAGCTCATGGACACCTCCTACTCACACTCTCCGTCTCTGCAAGATTCGGAAGGGAATGATTCAGACTTCTCTTGGCACAGCTACTAGAAGACAGACAGGTTGCTCACGTCACATCTACGTCGTCAAGCTCAGTTTGAGTCTGCGCAGTACGCTCAGCCATCAGGAAGTGAGTGCTTCTAATTGACTTCACTTTTCTCCGTTGAATCCAATGGGGTCGCTGTGTCCATTTCTTTTACTGTCTATGATATAATCACATGATATATACAACAGCCCTTTTCATGTTATTTTGTTCACAAATAGTATCACGGTCAATAAGTCTTGTAAAATATCAGAATTTAACCTTTTTATGACAAAGGCGAGGTTAGTTCTGATTGTTGTGAAGTGATATTGATAAATTAATGATAATTTGCTGTATTTGTAAAGAAAAGTACTTTTTATCTTGAAAAGTACACTTCTGTTAAAAATTTTGGGGTCAGTAAGGTTTTTTCTTTTTTTTAATGAAATTACTATTTTTATTAAGAAAGGACATTAAATTTATAAATGTTGACATTAACAAATTTTACATTGTTACAAAAGATTTCTATTTCAAATAAATACTGTTCTTTTGGCCTTTCTATTCAGCAAATAATCCTGAAAAAAATGATGTTTCCACAAAAATACTAAGCAGCACAACTGTTTTCATTTATAATAATAAAAAATGTTTCTTGAGCAGCAGATCATCATATTAAACTGATTTCTGAAGGATCATGTGACACTGAAGAATGGAGTAATGATGCTAATAATTCAGCTTTACCATCACAGGAATAAACTACATTTTAAAATATATTAAAATAGAAAACACTTCTTTTAAATTGTAAAAAAAAAAAATCACAATATTACTGAATTACATACTTTTTATGGTATGATTCATGGTGTGTAAGAGTCTAGTAGCAGTCATTAGTATTTCAACTAAGTTATTTAATTAAGGAGAGATACAAAGATCCATAAGCGTAATTGTAGAAATATTTGCAAACAATAACAATGTCAGTGATTCTAATTGTTTTACTTTGTCTCCGGAGGCATGCGGCATGCGGCAGCTTTTAAAGTATACTCATTTAGTTGCAAGGCAATGAATGCTTGTCATTTTACATAATTTGTAAAACCGAAACAAAGCTTAAAACATTCAAAAGCAATATAATTGCACACTAAGAGTACATAGTTTTAGACCAAGCATTTAACTCTAGTCAAAGCTCTGGAAAGATGTGAAGTGCTCAATAGTCCCATTGCATGACAGTAAAAGCCTGAATCAAATAAAGTGCAAAATGGAAATTAGGGGAGCCAGTTTGACTTGTTGCAGACATTGCCTACCCTTTGCTTGCTTACAATATCTAAATCAATAAAACATATGCACGTCACGAACAGAAGCAGCAAACAAAGGCAAAGGTGGCAGATGTCAGTGCCAAGATGCCTGAAGACATTAGCTCTACCCCGCTAGTTAACATATCCCATAAACAAAGGTGGCAAGAGCTGGCAAAGCATAATGAGGATGTGTAATGTCTGGTAAGAAAGATGCATTTCAGCTATTTTCCAAGATTCATGTTGTGTCTTGGCTAACAAAATAAATCTGCAAAGCTAACTTGACATGCATTTGCAAAACTGAACTTTTTTTAAAAAAAAGAGATAGTTCACCCAAAAAGGAGAATTATTCCATAATTTACTCACCGTCTTCAAGCCATCCCGTGTAGCCTGTGTGACTTTCTTCTTTCAGCTGAACACAATCTGAGTTACATTAAATAATATCCTAGCTCTTCCCATTTTTGTAATAGCACCGAATAAGTGAATTAGCTGAATAGCTAATTAAAAAATAGTTTGTGAAGATCCAAAAAGCACATCCATCTATCATAAAAGTAACCCATACGACTCCAGCAGGTTAATAAATGCCTTCTGAAGCGAAGCAATGGGTTTTTGTAAGAAAAATATACATATTTAAAATTTTATAAACTATAATCACTGGCTTTCGGCGAGAGTCGAGTTCTGGAGGAAGGGTGAGGGCGAGTAAATTATGGGATAAATAGGCCAAAGTAAGTCTCCAAAAGTAAATATTCTGTCATGGACTCCCCCTTATTTCGTGAACTATTACTAACTCTTTCCCCTCCATTGACAGAAATTTCCGTCATTTGTGAGGAAACGGTGCTTTCCGTGTTTTCACTGTTATACGCTAGGGGGCGCTATGACACATCTTCTGAAAGAACTAACTGAACAGAATCTCCTGATCAAAACACATGCGAAGAAAATGCAGGAACAAGCGATCTCACATGTAATCATATGCATATGTGAAATAACGTGGTCATCAACATTAAATCCAAACTGCCTAATGTTACTAAATGAAATGTCAACTAAAAAAAAAAAGAATGCATAAAGCTAGAATAAAACGTTTTTTTTAATTATTTTTTATTTTTAAGCAGAGGGTCTGTTCTTTCTTTTGATATGTGCATGTTCAGATATTCATACAACAAAATATTATGGGTGCCATGAAAATTTGGTGAAAATGATCAAAAACGCTGGTGGTGGCTGGCAAATGTTTTTTTTTTATTTTTTTTTTATTTTTATTGCTGGCGGGGAAAGAGTTAATGTGCAAATGGGTGCAGCTAGGCTTAAAATCTTCACTTTCCTTTTCTTTTAAAAAAAATCTGGGTTACAGTGAGACACTTACAATAGAAGTGAATGAGGCTGATGTTACAATGTTACAATACTCAATGTTTCAAAAGTACAGCCACAAGATGTAAACTATATGCATGTTAATATGATTTTAGTGTGGAAAAAAATCTCTCCCTAACCTTTTCTGTGCAAAGATTATTTTTTAAGGAAACCAGATTAAATAATTTTGTAGTAATCAACATTTATGCGACAAATGCTGTCGGTTCACAGTACAAACACACAAAAAGAATGTGCTTCAGAACTACGGCGTGATAAATATGAGACATATAAATAATGCATTATAGAGCCTGCTCTGCTACTGGAGCACTGTCTTTTATGTGAAGGTAAATAAGTCTTAAAAGAAAAAACTTGTCCTTTTTGACCTGGAGCTTCACAGACATATGCCTCCTCATAAAACCATTTATCAAAGTAGAAAAGTGTTAGTCTACATGGGAGGTCAGGGAGAATGATCAGCTGATATGGTCAGTTACTGAACTGTACTAGAGAAATCATTGTCTCTTAAATGTCACACCAGCGTTTAGCCGCGTTAATTAGCTTCATTGAACTGGAATACATGATTTATTCAGGTCTATATTCACATATACATATGCAAATACATTTGTTACAACCTAA
Source organism: Abramis brama (assembly GCF_963993115.1). Classification (NCBI taxonomy): domain Eukaryota; kingdom Metazoa; phylum Chordata; class Actinopteri; order Cypriniformes; family Leuciscidae; genus Abramis; species Abramis brama. The sequence continues at coordinate 9,538,891 of NC_139987.1, forward strand.
TGAGCAGTTTGAAATGAAAAATGGATGTCTATCCAAGCTTGCATATGGATTTGTATGGAGTCAGACAAATAGATTTCTTTTGGTAACAGCCCACATGTTCACATGATCAATTGCATGTTTGATATGGTTGACGTGCCTCGTCTAATTAGCCATTATACTCTCTCTAATTAGAGTTATCAATCTGAACTGAAATGAAAATAGACTGAGAGAAACAACTATACAGCTCACCCTCAGTAGTATGAATTCTGAAAAGCTTTTCTACAGGCACTAAATCATAATCAAAAGGCATATGAGTGCATTGTCAATTATGGGGGGAGAGCAACCAAAAATTTGTAGTGGGAGATTTTTTTTTTTTTTTTTTTTTTCATACAATCTCTGATGTTATTTACAGTGTTAAGGAACTAAGTTTAGGAGCAATGCGACTAAATTAATTTTTAAATAGTATGACAGTACAGCTGTTGTCAAAACAGAGTAGCTTTACATGTAGGAATATATTGAGCTAAATGTGTTCACCTAAAATGAACACTCTCATGTGACACATCGGGGAGTTCAGTTCATTTTAGGCAATCGGTTCGTTGGGATAAAAAAAAAAAAAAAAAAAAAAACAGCAGTCACAATGTGTTTTTAGAAATTGATAGTTATATTCAGCAAATATTAAATTGATCATAAGAGACAATAAAGACATTTCTAAAGTTACAAATAGATTCCATTTAAAAAAAAAATGCTGTTCTTTCTATTCGTATCCCGGTTTTCACTAAAATATTAAGCAGCACAACAGTTTTCAACATTGATAATAATAAGAAATGTTTCTTGAGCAGCAGATCGTCATATTATAATGATTTCCGAAGGATCATGTGACACTGAAGACTGGAGTAATGATGCTGAAAATTCAGCTTTGCCATAATTAATAAATAGAAAACAGTGATTTTAAATTCAAATATGAATGTTTTACTGTATTTTATTATGCAACCTTGATGAGCATAAGAGAGTTATTTTAAAAAAGTTGAAAAAATCTTATGCTTTTATACAGTTTCTTCCTCCTTTGAGATATACTATAATCTTCTGCACAAAGACCACTGTTTGTGTTGAAATAAATAAGGAGGGGAGCAGCCAGCTGTTTGCTTCAAAAAATCCATATAAAAACAAGACAATGCACTCACTTCTCATCTTTTTTTGAACACTTGAGAAAGCCTGTCAGCTTGTCCAACTGAAGGTCCATGCGGCGCTAAGAGGGTGATGCTGCCAGTCTCGATCAAGTTCATTTTGACATTTTAGACTTAAACAAATCTATGCTGTCTGATGTCTGTATTTGAATAATGATCTGTTTCGATTTGAAGTTTAGAGCATGTCATTCCATCGGAAGTGCATAGAAGGATCTGTTTAACTATCTCTCTGTCTTGCTTTTTCATCCACCCACAACACCAAACCATCCAAAACACCTTAACAACCATCTAGCAACCCACAGAGCGCTCTAGCAACAACTTACCTTAGAAAAATCTCTTTAAACTTCAAGGCTAAAACATTTTTGAACTTTCGGGCTAGGCTTTGTCACGTTTGTCTTCACAGTATAAAATGATATGATCAGTGAGTTATGAGAACATTATGTTTTTCCATTGCTTTAACTCATCAAAATAAGCTAAGCAATTTTTTACTTTTAGAAGTTATACGAGATTCAGTTAAATTTTTGAAGTGAGTTTAATGTAATTTAAGTTGAAATGACTCGAACATCCAAGTTGATTGTACTTAATTTAACTCTTGTGTGGTGTTCATATTTTTGTTATTCAGCCAGTGTTCGTGTTCACACACACCTGGATATGTGGTTTACGGGGACTCTCCCATGGGCGTAATGGTTTTTCTAATGTACAAACTGTATAATCTATCCCCCTACACTAACCCTACCAATCACAGAAAACTTCTGCCATTTTTTGAATTTCAAAGAACACCATTTAGTGTTTTTTTAAGCCATTTGTTTTATGAGGACACAGATGTCCTATTACATTGTAATACCCATGTCATTATATACAGTTGTGTCCTCATAAACCATATACATGTGTTCTGATATATATTCTTCACAGAAAATGAGCCAAGGCCGATGAGAAAATAATTAATCGTATAATTTTTCTTTGGATAAAAAATGAAAACGGGTCTGTATTCAAGGGTTAAAGGGATAGTTCACTTTAAAATGAAAATTCTGTCATCATATACTCACCCTCATGTTGTTTCAAACCTGTATGAATTTCTTTCTACTGCTGAACAGAAAGGAAGATATTTAGAAGAATGTCAGTAACCAGGCAGTTTCTGGGTCCCATTGACTTCCATAGTATATATTTTTTCCTACTATGGAAGTCAATGGGACCAAGAAACTGGTTACTGACATTCTTCTAAATATCTTCCTTTCTGTTCAGCAGTAGAAAGAAATTCATACAGGTTTGAAACAACATGAGGGTGAGTATATGAAGAGTTCAAATGCACAAGTCTCTAAATGCCATCTGAAATTTTCTTCTAGAATGATCATTTTTATCAAGCTTGTATATTTAAGTTCAGTAATTTCACTTAAATTGCAATGAAAATTACCTATTAATTGTCATTTAAGTGAAATTACTGAACTTAAATATACGAGCTTGATAAAAATGATCATTCTAGAAGAAAATTTCAGATGGCATTTAGAGACTTTTGCATCTGAACTCTTCATATGATGACAGAATTTTCATTTTAAAGTGAACTATCCCTTTAAGGGAGCAACTTTTTTTTCAGTGTTGATGAATTTTCTGTTTCACAGTTTCCCTATTTTCTTACTTAGTGCATTTCTGATCTTATTTTGCATGACTTATCAGTACATGTTTTTCTACAGAAGATAGAAGGTGGTTTTGGGTCAGAAGATGTTTTGGTAATTTTTCATCAAAATGCCTATTGAAATGCCAAAAATGATAATTGCCTCTGAAATGACTTCACTTGTTTCTTATGACAACAACATGTAAGCATGTCCTTCACACTTCCCTCCAACTCAAAAGCTTCAAAAAATATAATTAATGGAAAACAATGCGATTCATTAAGAGAAACCGCTTTAGAAAAACTGAAAAGCTGATGTTCCAAGGTTTCACAAAATACCTGTAAAAAAAGTTAAACTGTGTTCTTGCTTGCATACATCTTGTTTCGCAGAACCACTTTTGAGAAGCATGATAAGGTTTTAAATGAGTTTAAAATATTGAAGAGTTTTGCGCATTGAACATAGTTATAGTTTTGAAGGCCAAATCCTCTTGATTAAATTGACAGTGTTTAGGCAAACAGCCATGAAGAACCTCAAGGTTTTTAATAATTATTTTGGTACTACATGTCCAAATAGGATATCAGACTAGAGAGAGAGAGATTGGTGAAATACAATTATTGAACATGTCCATACACCACAAACGATGAGAATATGCTTCAGGTAGAAGGTGACGATAGAGGATGTAACTTCACTAGGTAAGTATATCCACACACACACACACACACACACACACACACACACACACACCGTTTGGTTGCCGTTATGAATAACAAAAAATATGTCTTTGCCTTACAGAGATAGCAGGAATGCTGAAGGGACACTGGAGCAGGAGAACAGATGAGGGAACAAGGAATTCAGGAACTTGGAGGAATCTTTGACGAAAACATGATTTTCTCAACTGTTTGCTCAAAATGTTGCTTTTTTTAATGAAACTACCCACATTCAAGTGTTGATAAAAAAAAGAATGCATTAAGCTAAAATTAAACGCTTTTTTCTTTCTTTTTTTTTTTAAAGTACACTGTAAAAAATTTCTAACCCTCCCAAATCAAAAATTTCAAGTGACCGATAACATCTAAATTTTTCAATTGGCCCAAGTGAAATTCTTGTTGCAATAGTCTGTTAACATTGGCTCAATGAGAAATAATACATCAGACTAATTGAAAAATTTAGATGTTATCGGTCACTTTAAATTTTTGACTTGGGGATGTAATTTTTTTTACAGTGTATGTGCTGAGTATATGAAGAGTTCAGATGCAAAAGCCTCTAAGTGCAATCTGAAATTTTCTTCTAGAATGATCATTTTTATAAAGTTTGTATATTTAAGTTCAGTAATTTCACTTAAATGATAATTAATAGTAATTTGTAATTTGCATTGCCATTTAAGTGAAATTATTGAACTTAAATATGCGAGCTTGATAAAAATGATCATTCTAGAAAAAAATTTCAGATGGCACTTAGAGGCTTTTGCATCAGAACTCTTCATATGCAGGTAATGATATAAAATTCTATAAAATTGATATAGAGGGTATAGATTGATATAACTAGATTGAGTAACTGCGGTTACGCACAGTGTAATGGAAAGTTCGCAAAGAAACTTTTGTTGAAAGATGAAGCAGTCAGCTGTATTGAATCTGACAGCAGCTGCATCACAAATCATAAATAAATGATTTCATAAAGCTTTTCAGTAAATGACGGTTTTATATGAATAATGTTTTCGGAATACTCGCGTGACATAGCGAATGGACTTAGGTACTGTTTCCTATGCAATGATGATAGCCAGTCATAACAGTGGCCATTTACTGACAAGCCTTAAAGGAGCCGCCCCTTAAAAACGGATTATTTCAAACAGAGGATCTGAACGAAGGTTGAAAAATAATTGTTTTTCCAAATATTTTTATTTGATTTTTTTTAGCAAAAAACTTTATTAACATTATAAGTGAACCTCAAGGAACATTAAAATATATATTTTTTTAAATCCATGTCATGACCCCTTTAATATATAGAATATATAATTTTATAATACTAAAATATGAAATGGAGGGGTTCAAAAATACTGGTATAGAGGATGCCGAAGGGAAATGTTGTCTAATGACAGCAAACTCTTTACACTCCTCTTCAGTAATCTTCAAAGTTGCCAAAACACTAATAAACATAGTCCTTCAGATGGGTGTTATCTCACCTAATGATGTCATGCTGTTACAATATGAGAATATGTGATATAGTTTCACACTTTTTGAAAATCCTGTAAGTTTCATTATCTTCCTTCCTGTGGGGCGTATGTGACAAAAAGAACACCTCAGGGAGTATGGAGCTATTCTTGTGCCAATAAAAATGAACGTAGCTTTTCAAGAAACTAATGAAAATATAAATTGAAACTAAATAAATTATCTCTAAAACTGAAAAAGAATAAATCGCAGGCAAATTTTTTGACTTCGTTTTTAATACACTGCATGTTTTGCTAACAATTTCTCATATTTCAATCGCTGATCTGAACTTACAAATGCGCTTCCAGAGTTTTCATTTACACTTCTGAAGTTTTCGTTTATGCTCCCTGAGTTTTCGTTCACCGTTCTGACACATTTCTCTCGTGGGGGCGGGGATAGTAGCAGTGTGTTCTCATTGGTTACTGAGCTTTTGATTGATCGCTTCGTGACCTGGAAGTGAAGACGTCAGTGTTTATGTGTGGATGTGAGCGTCTGTAATCGCAGCTTTCTATTTCATTTTAGTGATATTAAGTTTATATCTGTATTTATTTGCTGCTACACTATATTGTTGAGATGATCTCTTATAGAAGGAATAGTACAGACGAATGATATTTATCATTAGTCATCGTCGCTATATCAGGAGGATACTGGATAACGTTAGCCTACTCGTGGTGAGTCTGATTTTTGTTTTTTTTTAATACTATACTAATACTATTTATAATACAGTACTGGCTTTTTTCAGGTGGAGAGGCATTTTAGAGCTCAGTGAGAGCCCATAACATTATACAGCTGTGTTGTCTTGATTTAACTGTTAGCCCGATCATTACATGACTTGTTTATCTACATTCGGTTACAGTCTTCGATTAGATCATATTTGCTTCGATTAGATCATATTTCCCCACAGCCACCCCAAACAACATTGAGCTAGAGTACTGTACAGTAGCCTATCTGTACTGTATCAGTCAATGACCGATGCCATAGGACCAGAGCGCTGTCAATCACTGCCTGATTCAACTTTGGCAATGTAAAGCCTTTTTTACCATGCCAATAAAGCTATTTAAACCTGAATTTCTCAATTGCTGATTAATTTGCGATGCAAAGTTTTTGAAAGAGGAGAGACACGACTTGACCACAGACCACGTCTCTGTTCGTAATATGTAAACACTCAATTATTTTGAAGTATCACCCTGGTTGCAATATTTATTCTGATTACTTTTGTGTGATAAAGATGACTGATAAAGCTATTATATGTATCTAGTATGAGTAACAAATTGCTTTTTCTGTGTCCATATTTGACTAATAATAATGAAAAAAGTGCACTTCAAATGAACATTTCTTTGACAAATGTTAAATCTTTAATAGTCTTTAATAATAAATATATGTCCACATTAAAAACTTAATACATGCAAGTAATTATGACTGGAAACATCCAGCAACTAGGGAATACACATCCATATGTTTATATATAGGGCAGTACAGCCATCTACTGGTTACACAACAGTATTACAGATGATAAATGCTGCTTGACTCCGAAGTAAATATTTAGTACTGTAAAATCCCTTAAATATAAATATAATAAATATTTTAAGTCTGCAACGTGTTACTGTATGGGGAGTTCAAAGCAGTTTGTATTGTTAGATTATAATACATTTCTTCTCTCATTTTCCAGGGAGTGGAGCAACATTTCCATAAACAAAATTCTGATGCTGACACAGAGGATGGAGTGATAGTACCAGAGATCCACTGTCCCTTTCAGACAATAATCTTACTCTGTTCAGACACATCACCTTTGAATGACTGGGATCTTGATCTTCAGACACCTGATTTATTTTAATATAAACTAGCAAATATTTAAATTTCCTCTAGATTAAAACAAACATAGTTCGCAAGTACACAAGAGGTTTCACTTTATTCTTATTAGTCTATGCTGATCTTGGATTAGCATACCAATAGCATATGAATGTTGAGGGGATAGTTCACCCAAAAATACAATTCTCTCTTATTTTACTCACCCTCATGCTGTCCCAGATGCATTTTAATCCATCTCTGCGAGTCCTAAAGACGCTTTAAACCACACACAGTGAGCGTGACGGTAATCCATGCGTCCTCAGTGGATGAATCAATGCCTTCTGAAGTCAAACAATAGGCTAGATAAAATAATAATAATGTAAACTGTTTTAACTATTAAAAATCTTACGTACATGGGTTACAATCCACTTGTATTATGGACTCACAGAGATGGATTATTTCCTTAAAAATCTTTGTCTATGTTTATGTGAAGAAGAAAGTCATATACATCTGGGATGGCATGAAGGAGAGTAAATGATGAGAGAATGCTCATGTTTTGGGTGGACTATCCTTGTACTGCTTGCAAGGGTGTAGATTTGGTTTGAACATTGGGGGGGTTGAAGTTTGGGTCTGCATATTTTTCATGTGATCATGGTATAAATATTGGGGGGGTTGTAATGCATAGATTTAAATGCATTACAACCCTGACTGCTTGTGTCCAGTCACTGCTTTGCTATTGTACTGCAACAGGAACTGCTCAAAGAATCATTGCAACATTTAAAATGTATATGAATTTTTAAAATGTATTCTGTATTTGTAATTGTGCATTTTGTATAGTAATGTATATCATGATAATACTGTGCATTACGTGTATATTATGCAGTTAATGTTTTGTGGATTCTGGTCTTTCCTGTCACAACATAATTGCATCCAAGACCTTCACTCTGATACTTGTGTATGTATGCTTTAGTGACAATAAAGAATGTACATTTATTTGAATTCATATTTTCAATTACATTCATTTAACTGGTTGTATAAGTCACGATTGAAACGGTTGATGATTGTTAAAATATATTTACAATTTTAAATGTTAGCAGATAGTGTTAATTAAATGAAATAACTAAATACAATTATCAATTTAAAAAAAATGGCAACAAGAACATTCTTTGTGTGACATATGTAATGAAATGCCCTTTGAGGTCTGTATCTGACAGCAGGCCACGACTGTAATTTTCATTTTGTTTAAATTTCTCTTATTTAAGTGATCATTAATTTTGATGGTGTAAACATACACTGTAAAAAATGTTACTGCTATTTACTTAAAAAAATTATGGTAACAATATTATACATACTATTTTTGAGTAGTTAAAGCTTGATTTCATTCATGGAATCTACCTGAATAAATCATGTAAAATGCCCTAATTTATTTAGACATAATGAATTAATTGTTTTTAGTGAAATGTGCTTTTTTTATTTTAAGTATTTTTTATTCTCAAAATTGTGTGAAGTCAAGTGAATGGATATGACCTGTTTATATTAAACTTTGAGATATATTGTTTTATAATAAGACTGTATGCTGCTAGGACAGCACAGAATCAAACTTGTTACTGCACTTGTTACTTGTTACTGCATCATTAGCAGAGTTATTGTTACACGTAAAAAACAACATGCTTCAAAATATTTAAAAATGCAGTTATTCACAACCTAACCATAAGCCCTACTCTTCTGCACAATGGTAACGATCAAAACTTAACATAATAGAAACTCTTTCAAATGTCAAACATACCTGAACATTAAACATTAACAGATGTTTCCCTTTACTCAAAAACACATGAAATAACACTTTATTTCAAGATTTACTCTCCATTTCCAGCCATGTGCAAAGCATGGTGTCTCTAAATAAAACCGCATAAATGAGCTAATTCTCTTAAAATAAATAGGTAGCCCCTTTTCCTTAATTTTATGAGGTTTATCAGTTCCTCAATTCAAGCCTTAAAATTGTGTATGTTTCCTTAAAAAAAATAGGAAAATACATCTCTTGGTGTTATTAGTGAAATGTTCTCAATATTTTCAACAAAAACTGAACCACAATTTTCTTAATAAAATATACATAATATTTTTAATGATCCCTCAATTTTTTTAATGAAAATTACAAGACGCATGATTCATTTTTTACAGTGTAGGCTATATCATGCTAACGATGAGTAGTGTGATGGCCATGGTTGCCAACCTTGATTACTTGGTTGAAGTTTGACTTTCTTGACGGCTGAATATATCACACACGTTTGCTAGTATTCTTTTTAAATTGTAACAGCTGAACCTAATCAGAGCCTAACATGCAAAATAATCATCAGGAATAAACAAATATTCTCCGAAAAAATTGGACACTACAATATTTTAAGTATTATATACAGTACTTTAATGTGCAATTACACCTGAATAGACTGAATAGATCTCTTGTGCTCCTAAAAGCTTCTGCCAACTAAGTAGTAGCAGCAGGTAAATACAGATAAAATTAAAAAACAAACATAACTTAATATCACTAAAATGAAATAGAAAGCTGCGATTACAGACGCTCACATACACACGTAAACACACCACTGACATCTTCACTTCCAGGTCACGAAGCTATCAATCAAAAGCTCAGTAACCAATGAGAACACACTGCTACTAGCCCTGCCCCCACGAGAGAAATGTGTCAGAACGGCGAACGAAAACTCTGGGAACGTAAACGAAAACTTCAGAAGCGTAAATGAAAACTCTGGAAGCGCATTTGTAAGTTCAGATCAGCGATTGAAATATGAGAAACAGTTAGCAAAACATGCAGTGTATTAAAAACGAAGTCAAAAAATTTGCCTGCGATTTATTCTTTTTCAGTTTTAGAGATAATTTATTTAGTTTCAATTTATATTTTCATTAGTTTCTTGAAAAGCTACGTTCATTTTTATTGGCACAAGAATAGCTCCATAAGGGAGTGGGTTATCGTAGTGTATAATTGGTAAAAAAATGTCAAGGAGAGAACTGTTCATGTTCACTGCCAATTATTAGATCACAACTAGTAGAATTGGTTTTTGTGAGGAAAAAAATGACCTATTATTAAGTTCTTGGCTTAATCTGGTAATGATTTGAAGTGAGACTTCCCACTCAATTTAAGATGATTTTTTTTTACTAAATTTGGTTACTATCTTACATCTGGGTTTGTATTATGAAATATTTGCAGAATATTTCCTGGCATTTTTCTCACTTACTGTCAAATTAGCCTCAGACATTTGCTCAAATTGTTTAAATGTCATGCACCAGCAGTTATCATTTTCTGATACCTGTCAAAATCCACCACAAGTTAAATAGACTGTACCATCTAGCTCACCAACATGCAATATAAATTCATACGATCACATTTAAGCACCAATAACAAATAATTATGTCTCAGACAACAAAAAAGGGAAATCCTTAAAAAACACAGGAGTTCAAAGGCAGGAGCCAAGTACATAATGTAGTCTTCTTTCTATTTATGTTGGTTTTGTACATTTTGGAAAACAACAACAACAACATTTATATTACTTTCAATAAAACATTTGAATTCAATGACTCTAAAAATGTCAAATGCATATTGTAATTAAAGAAAAAAGTATAGTAAAATTAACCTAGAAATAATCATCATTAAACACGTATTAATCATTATTTTCAAAAAAACTTTCAAATATTTTCAGGTTAAATATATAATTCAATACGGCTGACTTTTCCCACTGAATATTAATATTTTACAAACAACACTGTAAATTATGGCAAACTACTAATGCCATTTTCTTTCAATCTCCTTGAAAGTTACACCACTTCAGAATTTTTTTCTTTAAACCTCAGAAAAAGGGTCAGAATGTTTTGTAATTAAATTGAAAACATATTCATTAGATGTTATTCAAGTCATTGTCTGCATGAATTGCATTTTTAATGTGTATTTGAAGTGTCACTTCATTGAACTGCCTGAATGTAATAGACTGAACTGCATGCATCGAAAAACAAAGAAACACTGGAGTGACGAAACTACATCCACTTCATGATTAATGTTTCCCTCCACTGTCCCTTTCACTAGCAGAACAAAAGCGTTTTACGTTACGAGGAAACGAATGCTATGCTTAGCTAAAATGGATATAGGAAAAGATGTGTTTGAGTTGGTCCTTTGAGTGAAAGATTTTTATTTGCCATTGTGTTCGAAACATTCCCTTTTGGCTTGTCCCACTAGTCTGAGCACTTATAACTAGACCTCTTGTGCAGCAGCCCGGGAATCACACAAAGGATGTTTAATATTAGACAAGGATTCGATAATATATGCTGCTGTTCTCTCTGGGACATACTCTAAATTCAGCAAAATACACAGTACAGTGTGTCAGTCAGAAGAACTATTACACCTAATAGTTTAACAGAAGGTGTTTTTTCTCTCTTTTTTTCTAAAACTTTATCCAGAACCCATACTGTGCTTATCATTTTGTCAATTTCTCAAACTATGGCTTCCGCCCTGGAATTGTGGAGCCCATTAATTTAAGTATGTATATTGAGCTTCTATAAAGAATGGACTAAATCTGAAGCAGTAAGAGATCCATGAGTCAGTCAAGGCCCATTTACATTACATAAACCATGTCTTGATGGTGACATGCTCCTGTTGAGGTTAATGCACTTTCCTGGAACACAACTGGCAGTAATATAGGAAGATATCTGAAGAAAAAAAATGATAATAAATAAATGTGCAAAAATAGAATGCATCACTCACCACTCTGAGTACCAAAGTAAATGTGCTTCAATCTGTTTATTACAGACTGTAAACATAGTGCCATCACATAGTCAACACATTAGCAATTACCAAAGAGGAACTGATAATAGGTGGCACAAATTTATTCATAATAATAATGCTAATATTTTCCTCGTTTGCATCATTTGCATTGTGTTTTTATTAAATCCATAAGGATTGCCTTAATGGGATATTATACCTTTAACAGAATTGTTTTTAGGCAATTTTATGTGATATTTTACATCAAAATGTTTACCCATCTGAATTAAATAGTTTGCCCCTATAATGTTATCATGTTTTCCAGATATTACCTTTCATGTGGTTTGTTTATATAGCTGTTTGTGAATGCAAAAGGTCTGCAAAGTTTCGGAGAGATCAGAGTGCACGTTAAAGTTACTGTCTCCCAACAGGAAGAACTGAATCTAAACTGCCTGAAACGGGTTGTCAATAATTCCGGTCTCACTTCCTGTACAAACCTACGTAGGTTTGTAACAAATCTGCATAATGCCCGCCTATGGTCTTCATTGGTTGCTGGTGAACAACGTCTACTTTGACCTGCCCACAAACACTGTAGTTGTAGCTGTGACATGGAAGAGTTTGGTTTGTGCTGTCGACATATCAAAGAGAAGCTGTTTTCTGTGCTGAGAAAGCAAATCCACTTTGCATGCACTTCTAAAGGATAAGGACTCATGCTGGAATTGATACAGATAAAAACAGACATAATTGTTACAATTCGTATCACTGTGTATCAAGCACTGAGGAAGCCTCCAGAGCTAAAATACAAATATGTTAATGGACGTTTTGTTTCCAAAACGCACTGTGAGCGGTAGACCAATGACAATAGACTATCTGACCAATCAGAGCAGTGTAGACCAATCATAACAGACTGGGCAATCTGACCAATCAGAGCAGAGGAAGCTCTCGGAAAGGAGGGGTTTAGAGATAATGAATCCTTTATTGAACCGTTTCAGACACTGTGAGGAAAGAGGTAATGCTACAATATATGTTATGATAAAATAAGTGTTTTTGACTTTGGATGCATGTAAACCTATTGTAGGAGACATCCAAAACAAAATTAGGGACCTTTAAAATTGCATAATTGGCAGCATAATTTCCAGCACTTCCCAAAGCTGCTCTATTGGATTGAGATCTGGTGACTGTGGAGGCCCTTTGAGTATAGTTCATATGAACTCATTGTCATGTTCAAGAAACCAGTTTGAGATGATCTTTGTGACATGGTGCCTTATCCTGCTGGAAGTAGCCATCAGAAGATGTATACACTGTGGTCATAAAGGGATGGACATGGTCAGCAACAATATTCAGCTAGGCTTTAGTGTTTAAAAGATGCTCAATTGGTACTTAGGTGCCAATAAAATATCCCCTACACCATAACACCTCCAGCAGCCTGAACCATTGATTGAGACTCATCAAATTGAGACTCATCAGACCAGGCAATGTTTTTCCAATCTTCTATTGTCCAATTTTGGTGAGCCTGTGTGAATTGTTGCCTCAGTTTCCTGTTCTTATCTGTCAGGAGTGGCACCAGTGTGTTCTTCTGCTGTTGTAGCCCAACTTCATCAAGGTTCGACGTGTTGTGCATTCAAAGATGCTCTTCTGCAGACCTCGGTTGTAACAAGTTGTTTTTTGAGTTACTGTTGGTTATCAATTTTCTATCAGCTCGAAACAGTCTGGCCATTCCCCTCTGACCTCTGGCATCACCAAGGCATTTTTGCCCACAGAACTGCCGCTCACTGGATACTTTCGGACCATTCTCTGTAAACCCTAGATATGGTTGTGAGTGAAAATCCCAGTGTAATGCTGGAAGTGAACAGGCAAAGGTGAGGATCTAAGTGCAAAAGAGTATGTTTAATTAACAAACTGAAAAAAGTCCAAAACAGGGAAAACACCAAAAACAAGAAACTCCAAACATCAACTGACTAAAGCACAAGAGAAACACAAGGGCTATATATACACAGGGGGTAACAAGCTTAGAGTGGCAAGAGGGGGCCAGAGCGGAGTCGTCAGGGACACAGAAAGTTCAAAAACAACCCCTGTGGCCATAACAGAGAGGTCAGGGGAAAAAGACAGTTTTAGAGGAGAATGCCACCTCTTTGGCAGAAACAGGTGAGGTGTGTGCAGCCCAAACACACAAAATGGCTGCCGCCATCATAGGGAGCACAGAAGATACAGGAACAACCTCCAGGGCAGAAAGTGCTGAGACCAGCGTGCTTGAGCGGCCATGAAGGCTGGAGACTCTGGCGTGGCGACCATGACGGATGGGATCCTCAGTGGGCCAAGCTCTGCGGCCAGCGGAGCATGGGATGTATAGCCCCCAGCTGGTTGCCAAGGAAACATTTCTCATTTTCATTTAGTTTAACTTGTACAAACATAACTAAAACATAACCCCATTTAACCCATTAACTGACAAATGTACAAAGAAAATATTTCCAGTGTTTTCACTGACCAACTTAATTTTCTTTTGTAAATATAAACAAATGTTGATATTGATGGCTGCAACACACTACAAAAAAGTTGGGACAGAGGCAAAATAAAAGTGAAAAGATTATAAAGCTTTTTAAAAATTATAAAGATTTTAAGAAAATAATAAAAATGAAACGTAACAGGAAGCGCACTCCGTCAAACCTTTATTGGTGGGCTATCGAGCCATTTCAACCAGCTCAATTCTGAAATCCATATCAGATATAAATTTTCGCCAGTTCTGATGAGTGTGCAGTTTCGTGAGTTTTCGAGCATCATTAGGCTCTCAAAAATGCGATTCACTAAGTAGTAGAAGAAGAAGAAGAAGAAGAAGAACGGAGCGATTCCAATAGGGTCCCACACCATTGGTGCTCGGGCCCTATAAAGACTAAAAAATAAAACTAATAAAAATGACACTTTAACTAAAAATTAAAACAAAATCTAAAAATAAAAATATATTACATAAATATAATATAATATTACATAAAAAATAAAAATATATTATTATTATAAATAATAATATATATAAAATTCAATATATTACAGAGGTCATAGACTGGACTGTTTTATTATTTTATAATGTTTCCTGGGGTGCCCTTATAATGTTAGTATGATTTTAACATCAAAAATTGTCATAATTCATAAATAAAAAGCATTTTTCCAAGCCTGATTTTAGCCTCTGATTTGAACGCTCTGTTTGAAGGGGCGTGTCTGCTGTAAGACTTCAGTGTAAACGCCCACTGCTGTGATTGGCTGACATGTTTGCATATGAAATAGCTAGTACATGTGGAACTCTCTCTAAAACTTTTACTACATTTTTACTATAACAGCTATCGAGATTAAGGAATCGTGAAAAGTATTGATCATAATGATCTATTCCCATCACATGGAAGGTGGCAGTGATGAGCATTGAGCAGATGACAGGCAGTCTGTTGATCGCGTATGAAATTACACCTCTGGTTTTCACCAAATAACACCAATTTCACCACTATCCTAGCATTAGGATCGTTTGGAAGGTAATGGTATTATTGATCCTGTATCGATATTTTCTCGTTCTCATGTCACTGTTCACTAACGCTCCAGTGGGCGGGGCTAAAGCTGAAGTGTGACGTCCCAAGTCTCCACTTTTTAGATCCTGTCGTTTGCTGGCCTTGGTTTCAATAAAAGCAGGTTTTGGAATAACAAGAAAGTTTTGAGTTTTGAAACTTACAGGGTATTTTTATAGTATAACAAACTCTTAACTGTCAAAGGATCAAGGAACATTTGAATTCTCATTCTATGACCCCTTTAACAAAAACTATAATAGTATAATGATATTACAAGAACACTGACAGAAAATGGATGTTTATTTTTTTCTATTAATTATCATCAGCTCATTCATATTTTTGGCCTTTACTCCCACGTTACCTGGTAATTAAAAATACTATTCTTGTTAAGAGATGTCTGTGTCGCTCAAAAAGTGGAGGTGTCACTTAATGAACAGAAACAAGCAAGTGCTCTTGCACTTCAATTAGAACATGTTTGAAACCTCGAGTGACTGAAAAGTTCAAGTAACATTTCACACAATTACCACATCTTGGGAGAACAATGAACGTCATTACAACATAGGCTTGATTCTTTTTTATGACTGTTGAGAGGCAAAAATTTAATGATGACAACAAACCACAGAGACGCATGATTGACAGTTCTAAAACATCAATGGCTAGTTCACACCTGCTTACCTTGTACCACCCCATGCATCATCTGTATTTGCAATGAATGATATTTTAAAGGAGACATATCATGCTTTTAAATCGTTCCTTTTTACATATAAATCATGGGTCTGAGATGCTTGGGTCTGAATTCCTCATTATTATAGCTCCACAGGCCCCTTTTCTACCCCCTTTCTGATGTGCGTCTGAGAGCAACTCGTTTTGGTGCGGTCTCTTTAAATACAATTGAGACACTTCATACCCCGCCCACACTCGGTTCAACTCCACCCCGTTCGGCCATTTTTGTAGTTTGATAGCAGAGATACGATTATCTAGCGGCACAGAAACGTTTTATTCACACGTTATTAACAAAATGTCAACAACGGAAGACTTGTCCAGCCAGCCTTACATGTTCGAGCCAGAATCGGAGCCGGAGCGAGATGAAAATGAAGACGACGAACCTGCAGAACAACGTTTTCATATGGATGTATCGCAATGGTGTGTTACTGTATTTACACATGAAACTTTGGTCTTCCGACCTTTTACCACCGTGTCGATTTATTTTGATTAATATGTGCGAGGGAGAGAGCAAGACAGTGTCTAGTTTGGAGACGGTGAAGTCTTGTTTACACTTTCGCCTGGCTCCGACCGGGTCTCTCTCTCTCTGCTTGTTCTTTCAGTTAAACATGCGCCCTGTCCTATTTTTTACAGTCTATGGCCCTGTCTCAAGCGCGGCAGTTCATCTACATTAGACGGTGTATTGAAGCGTGTGGGTTACTACATCCAACAACCGAACATTTTAACTTACCCTCTCGTAACTTCTGCATCCTTTAGCTTGGACTACAAAATTGCAGCGAGAAATAAAAATGGCGGATTGCTCGAAGTGGTGGGCCGAAGTCAATGTCCTTATTTGGCAGTTCCGCTGCAAATACTGTGACGTAATAGTTCAAAAAACGTCATAGAGAACAGAAAAATCGGAACAGATTGAAAAATATGACCAAAACAGAATATAAAGATATCAACGAAGCACCTGAAGAGAATAATTTCAAATTTTCTGTACTTCTAAACACTCCAAATATACAACAAAATGCATTTAAGGGCTAAAAAAGTGGATTTATCATGATATGTCCCCTTTAATCTATGCAAAGCCTACTGGTAACTGCTTTTTTTTTTTTTTTTTTTTTTTTTTTTATTATTAGAAATCAATTAATAAACATACAAACATCACAATTCGTAAACAAATAGTACACAATAAAAAAAAAAAAAAAAAAATATATATATATATATATATATATATATATATATATATATATATATATATATATACAAATACAAAACAGAGCCATCAAATACAAATTAATATTAAATAATAATAAATAAATAAAAAAAAAATATTTTCAATTGAAAAGTTTGGAATATATATCAGTTGCTGACATAGCTTTCTTATTTTTTACCAATTTAAGAGACTCAAAATATATTTCAGTTTCAATTTGGAAAAATTTAAAGCATGGTCTTGATTTAGAAAATTTAGCTTTATGAATATGAAACTTACCTAATAAAATAAAAATATTTACAATATTACATAAACTTCTATCTTTACAATCAAAATATGTAATAATCTGTTTCCCTTCAAGTGTTATTGAATGTTTTGTTTTAAAAGCCAGATAACTTTCAACACTTTTCCAAAATGTCATGCAAAATGAACAACTATAAAAAAGATGAGTTAACGATTCTTGTTCTGTCTTGCAGAAACTACAAAGATTATCAACCGGTTTAAATTTTGAAATAAACATATTTGTGGGATATATATTGTGTAATATTTTCAAATGTAATTCCTTAACTTTATTTGTGATACAAAATCTAAAAGGAACAAGCCACGCCCTATGCCAATTAATTTCAGAAAAATGAGAATTCCAAAAAAATTTCCCACGAGGTGTTATTTTCTTTAAATTTAAAAAACATTTTCTGATATGCCTATTAGTACAATTTCTACTCATAATATCCATACCGTTTATATAAAGAGTAAAATTAAAACCTTAAAACGAGAATTTCGTTTTGTTTTTTATAACCTTTCATTAGTTCTAATATGCCATTAGGTATAGACTTGAAAACCGAGTTATATTCTTTGAACGTTATTGGGAATGCTTTCTCTTTGAGAAAAGATTCATAATTAAGTAATTGATTATTATCATCAAAAAGGTCTTTTAAAAAGATAATATTTCTATCTATCCATTTCTGCAAATAGAGTGACTTGTTCCCTTTAGTGATGCATTCATTATTCCAAATGATGGACTTGTGTGGAGAGAAGTTGTGCGAATGACAAAGTTTCCAGGCCAGAAGAGCTTGCTGGTAAAATTGAGACAGCTTCAGCGGCAATCTTGTAATACTGTAGTTACATTTCAATAAAAATTTTAGGCCTCCTACACTATTATAAATGTTGTTGGGGATAAAGTACCATATGGACTCAGGTGCTTTCAAACATTCCTTCAACCATTTCACCTTAAAGGTATAATTTAAGTCACAAAAGTCCAAAAGTTCAAATCCACCTTCATCCTTAGACCCAGAGAGCACTGCTTTTTTAACATGATGGTGTCTGTTTTTCCACACAAACTTTGTAAATATGGTATTTATATCTTTACATATTGAATCATTAACATCAAGAGAGAGAGCAGGGTAAACTACTGGTAACTGCTTTTTTATACAGATCAATCCAAATTGATCTAATTGATCCATAAAAACAAACAAAACAACAACAACAACAAATAATCCTCTAATCTGTATTCAGGAAAATTTTCTTTTAATTGGTCACAGGATATTGTGAGACACTTGAAGGATTTGAAGACAGCAAAAACCCAATGTGTTTCAATAACTAATATTGTCTTGTTAAATATTTTGAAATATATAATTTTATATTATAGTAAGATAGAGTATATCAGCGTTGGGGGTAACACATTACAAGTAACATGCATTATGTGTACACATTAATATTTGTGTTACTTTAAAAAAAAAAGTTTACTTTTATATAAAACACAATATAAAACATTTTTTTTGACTACTGAATTAAAATTCTCTCTATTCTCCTTAACATAGTCAAGTGGTCAGAATATAATAATATAATAAATAAATGTGTGTGTTTTTTTAAGAAAATAAAGGTGTTTGTTATGCTATGTTGTTGAATGCATTACTGCCTTAAAGGCACAATATGTAAGATTTTTAGGTTTAAAATATCCAAAAATCAGCAGAACAGTGGTTTTGTTGACTTATACTTATTATCCCAAACGTTTTAAAAAACAATGTTTAAATCCAGAGAAATCAGCAATTTAAACCAGGACACGGACCGTATCCGTGCGTCGCCTGTCAATGACCTCGATTTCCAGTAGAAATCACAATGGAAACACCAAAGACACTTTAATATATTATGTGTTTTAGACAGGTGAGCAACTGTTTGGATACATTTACATCAACAGAAAACTGATCATTGTTAAATAGCTCAACACGGTTAGTCTTGTTTGAATCGCATGTTTTCTTGATTTACCACAAGTACCATGTTTTTACCATTCCTCAGAGACAATTTTGTCAAGTGGCATAACATAACATAGCATAATCAGAGAGATATTTCTCCATCATACAATATATTTCATCACCACTCATCCAGTTTTTATTAATGATATTATAATATAGATCTTTGATTACTGCAAAGTGCAACAAGTCCTCAGGGCCGTTTGAAGGAATTTGGGGGCCCCAAGCAAAATGGACATGGAGGCACCCCCACCCCCCACGCACGCACGCACGCACGCAAAGCCTACAGGAACCACAGCATAGCCATATAGTTCACCCACACTTTATATAAATAAAAAATGTTTACAGTGCAAATACTGCTGTTGCATATACTGTGCTTAAAATTTGAACATTTTCAACAATTGAACATTTGCAGTAACCTTGAAGTAGCTAACTGTTCAAGATCCATTGGTAACTTATAAAAGTAATGTCATATTTGCATAAACTGTCACTACCGTATCCTGTTACATACAAAATAAGCTATGAAAAAATCATGTTCCTCTGCCTCTTTCTGGTTAAATAATGTTTATAGATGGGTTACAAAGTATTTATTAAGTAAAAAGACTGTTTGCTAACAGTTAAATGACAATTAACTAAAGATTAAATAACTAACAATTTACCATCTATTAATGATGGTTATAAAGTGTTACCGAAAATATATGTTAGCATTTCCATATTTTGATATTAGGAGGGAAGCTGCTTTCACAACTACCAATGCTTAAAAACATCCCAAGCTAATGTTTGATGCACGGAATTTATTATGTGGTTTTCCTAACCCCCATTTGGTAAATAGATTATCACGGTGGAATAGTTAGTATAGCATGCTATGCCACTTTAATCAAAACCTATTACAAAGCTATAGCAATGTCATGTCATTAAATACGATAAACGGTGATTCTGGAACAGATCTGCTTCTTCCTTATCCCGTTAAAAAACATATTATAGTATGTAACCATATTCCGTCCGTTCGAAAAAAAAAGTTGCACTAACTGTTCGTTACAAGCAGCATTTGCCATCAGGCAGACAGCTAACATAAACATATTTTTGCTAGCCTACCTGCTGCAAAATTACACCATTTGTACAAGACAAGTAGAGCTATTTTATCCAGTGTAATTTATCACTTACTATCTTGTTTTACCGTTCTCTTCTTTCTTTTCTGGCTTCCTGAAGCATAATTCCGCTTCATGATGACTGCCGAAGAGGTTTTGTATTTTGCCGGTGTTACGGATCAACTGGGGATCATGTTAACTGGGGACGCGCGCGTGCACGCAGATAGTTTTACCTGGATTTCCAGCAGATGTTGAACGGTGACAGATTCGTCACAGCGAA
The DNA here is from genome assembly GCF_963993115.1 of Abramis brama. Classification (NCBI taxonomy): domain Eukaryota; kingdom Metazoa; phylum Chordata; class Actinopteri; order Cypriniformes; family Leuciscidae; genus Abramis; species Abramis brama. The sequence goes on from NC_139987.1 coordinate 9,559,489, forward strand.
TCTTTCACTGAGCAGATTTAAAAGCTTTCCACGTTATTGGTAAATGTTTGTATCATATTAGGACACTGTTGTTTACTCTGTCGCTGCTCCGCTGAATGTTTCAGACGCATTTAAGGGAAGTTTTAATGTGTTTTAATTTCACGACACAGACCACGCCCACATTATTTTGTTACTCGTTTCAATGAAATTGAATATCTGATGACAACTTTAAGTAGATTAAATAAATTATGCTATTGACATTGTGTCTTTGCAGTGCATGTGTATTCGCAGATTATTGTTATGATGCCAATTTGTGGCTTAATTTAAATTGAGCAGCAATACTGCTGTGGTAAAAGGGATGTCAAGCATTTATTTATTATTTATTTTAATGTTACTGAGGAATGAGTTAAAGCATAAAGCATACAGTAGGCTAGACTCCATAAATGTTCCTAAAGAGTGTTGAAAATTGAGAAGCCATAGTTTATGTATCCAGTGAATTACCCACAGCATTTATTCAGGGGAATGTTCAACAAACATATTCATTAGCTAACAGGTATGAAAGTAACAATAAAAAAAGTAAGAAAAAAAAAATAGGCAAATGTGCATGCATGCAGGACAGCTGTATTTGCCAACAGTGGAAGATCTGACCACACAGTCCCACCTTCCACATTCTGAACATTCAATCTAAAGAAGGGAGAACAAACTATAGACTAAGTTACATGTTAATGAAGAACAGTTACTTGTTTTGTAATGTAGCCTATATGTAATAAGTTTTTCTTACCCATTGGCCAGTTTGGCCTTCATACCCATGCTGCTCTCCATCTAATGTAATCATGTTATATTGGTAAATAAATGTCACAGTTGTATTATCTTTTTAAGAACAATTTAACACACCATCATCCTTCATTGTGAAATTTTCACGTCTCCTCTTTATATAATCACGCTCCTTTCTTGAGCAGCGGTCGGGATATTGGTTATCCTGCAAAGTTTTGGATTTGTCTAACTTTAATTGCATCCATTTGCTGTGGCAGTATATGGCCTAACAACGACACTTAATTTATAGACCTTTTAATCTGTTCCTAACGGTTAGCAGACGACAATAATGAAAGCACATGATGTGATGAATAACAAGTAAAGAGAATATGTTAATGAGATTCATGGTACCAGTCAAATGAAGAGAACTGGCATAATCTAAATTTATATTACATAAAAAGATTGTGTCATATTTCTTTTGTTAAAGAGGTCAGCAAAAAGTAAACAAAGCATTTCCTATTGTTTTAGAGAGGGGCATGCTATGCATGTGAGGTGACAAATGATTAAGAGGTTAGTGACAGTAGGCCTATGATAATATTAGCCATAGAGAATATCAGTATATATTTGTAATAATTCATTATCACTATATCATATATTTTGCTTATTTCAGTAATACAAATTGTGGTTGCCTCTCAGTGTTTTTCACAGGACTTTAATCACTAAAGACAAAGTGTTTTCTACATGTCCAATACAAGACATTAGATACACAACATTCAAGTTCATGCTCCTACTGAGCATAATGCACATTTACACATGTGGCAGACGCTTTTATCCAAAGCAACTTACATTGCGTTTCAAAGTATACATTTACATTTACCAGTTCTTGCTTTCCCTGGGAATCGAACCCATGGACTTGGCGTTGTAAGCACCAATGCTCTACTGTTTGAGCTACAGGAAAGCTTGACACAATGTACAATTCAATATTACTATATATTTATATATATACTATATACGTTTTTATTTTTTATTTTTTTATTTTATATTTTATAAATCTGTTGAAAATGTTACAAGTTCATGAGATAATTAACTTAATGACCCTACGTGTATAAGCATAGCTGCTTTATGTCCAGGGAAAAGGATACAGAGGCGTCAGAGATGGTTGTACAGAAAAGAGATCTTAATATAATCAGCAGAGTAAAATAAGCTGATAAGTGTTTTTATATAAAAAATAATAGATCCATTATAAAATTAGGCTATATGCAGATCAATAAATGCAACTTGAAAAAAATGTAAATGACTTTGCAATTTGTTTCTTTTAGGTAGCCTAGCTACTTTAATTTATCTACATCTGTTGTTATTTGTGATTAGAACTCATGACAACACACTACAGAATATATGATACACTAATGTTGAGAAGAAGATTCTTACACGTCTTCTGAAGTGCGCGGACAAGTCTGTTCATCCAATGAAACCGAATGCCCCATGTTAACATAGGCGTGGTTTCTGAGCTTGACACTAAAGTATGTTAAACTTATTTGAAATTGCGTCAAATACGTAGGAATATACACTTCAAAAACAAATCGCTTTATTATGCATACCAGTGTGTATACAACTGGTGAAACATACGTTTTTAATCATGGATCCGTGAAAAATGGCTGCGACGAATCTGTAGCCGTCTAACATCTGCTGGAAATCCAGGTAAAACTATCTGCGTGCACGCGCGTTCCCCAGTTAACATGATCCCCAGTTGATCCGTAACACCGGCAGCAGAGATCGCGTGGTTGGCTGGCTGCTGTCAGCAACTACTGAGGGGGGCCCCCTTGAGGGGGATCCCGATAAAAGTGTCATTGCACTTTACTGCATTGACTATCAAAGGGGCGCTCACACAGTTTGTCATTGCATTTTATTCTTAACCAGTCGTTGTCTTGGGGCCCCAGGCCAGCTCGGGGCCCCAAGCAATTGCTTGGTTTGCTTGCCTTGTCGCGACGGGCCTGCAAGTCCTCATACCAGCCACCGAGCAAATGCACAGAGTAACATTAACATAACTTTCAACACAATCAAAGGAATTTAAAATGATTGTTTTTATTTTAACCATGTAAAACAGTGCTGTGTTACCCTAGACTGGGTCAACCCAGCCCGATCCGCCAGCGATTTGATTTCGCCCTGCAGCTCAGGCTGGAAACCTGTACATTCTTCTATCCTGCTTCCGTTACAAATTTGCGGGGACCAATCACAAACTGGCTTATCCACCTGGTGCGATATTGGCAGGTTTAATCCAATCCAATTCCTTTTAACCTCTCGAAGATGCTCTATGGCTTCTTTAGTTTAGAAAACAAATCACTCGAGTGGGTGTAAATACGACTCACTTTATTTTATTTTTTTGCACAACCTGCAAAAATCGCTCGATGCCATTGCTGCTTCTGCAAACCGCTGATCAATGCTCCAAACCAACACGTTTGTTTACACATTTTCTGAATGGAGTTTTCGCAGCAAAATACGTCACCTGGATCGTTGGTCTGATTGGTTGAAGGACTATCCAATTGCGTACAGAGTCATTTGATCCCCGTTGATCACGCCTCTTGTTCAGTAGCAAATACAGAGCAGACTCCCCAGACTAATGTTCAATCTTAAAAGATTGAGCTTGGTCTGGTGACAGACAGTCTAGCGTTACCGTACATACACAACGAAATGAGCGGAAGCTGCCGACTGCAGTGCATAATAAAAGCTCTGCTGGCCACGAAACTTGTGTGTATTGTAGGTGTCTTTCATTAACATTCACTCCAGTGGCCTCGTTCAAATTGAATAAATTAGCTCATCCATGAACAGGATTTCTGTCCGTTGGATTCCTTTCCACTGGCTGTGGAGGGGAAGACGACAATTCCCATGAATTCACACACATTAACGTCGTCATCAAGCCACGCCTTTGTTTTGAATAAGTGACCTCTAGTGGTGAAAATTACATATTGTGCTTTTAAACAGTTGCAAAAAAGAACTTTTCAGTAAAAAAAAAAAAAAAAAAAAGATTTATCTGCAAGGCCTGAAAGAGAATAAGCCTCACCAAGGAAAAAAAAGTAATGCAAAAATAGCGCTCTACTTTCTATGAAAAGTAAATAAGCAATGTATTTAGTTACTTTTTAGGGAGTAACAGTATTGTAATGCACTTACACCTGCAAGGCCTGGAAGAGAGCAAGCCCAAGGTGAGAAAAATTAACGCAATACATTACTTTCTATAAAAAGTAACTAAGCACCATATTTAGTATTTCAGTATTTCAATGCATTACTATTAAAAGTAACTTTCCCCAACACTGGTTTCTATATACACAAATGAGTTATCCACCAAAGTTAATATTAACTGACAAAGGTTGAACAATATTTAAAGGCTAACAGTAAACTCAATAAAAGATAATACAACAGAATAGCTGATAAAACATAATAAATGTCACTGTGCATGATGATCTATAAATGAGATGAGTCACTACTTTAAAAGCTAAAAAAAGAAAATAATAATTTAGCAGTCTGAGCTACAGTATCAAGTGAGCAATTTAATGTGGAAATCAAATTGTTTGTACAGTGCCTTTCTCATAAGAATATAATGAATGGTGAACGAATGTGTGCACAACATTTCAAGTGGTCTGTTTTGATGTAAATTACTATTCTTCACACCTTTTTGTTATATTAACTCATTCCCTAATAGCTCCCAGAGGAAACATAATTATATCTTTGAACCGCAGAAGCATTGTACAATAAGCTTTTGTTTGTGCATGCCTTTGAAAGTCAACATTTTATCTGATGTCGCTTATATATATATTACAGCCTATTGACAAGAAGCAGTTTGTTACACAACTCTCTTGGCCAGCCAGGAGTAGCAGCCACCATGAACATAGAGACAGATCAACCCTAGGAATAATAATAGTTATTTCCTCATAATAATAGGAATATGCACATCTGAAGTACTCTGTGATAATTAGGAAATTTTGAATCATGAAGAAACTTTTGAGTTAGACTTTGATTTATTTATGTAGATGAGATAATAAAACCGAGCAATAGGTGCTCTTAAAGTGATGAATAAATAGTAAGATATTAACTGAACATGTTTAAATATACTTTCTATCTGAAGGTGTCTAGAATTTGTATCCCATTATCCCTTGTGCAAGGCAGTGTGAAAAAAACTGATCCATTGCAGAGATTCTAAGAGTCAATGGTTTAATTTTTGTGCATTGTGCATAGTATGAGATTGGGTGACCAAGTTTAAATATAAATTGTGATTTATACAAGCACATAAGACATCTTAGAGTCATTTTATTTTGGTTTCTTGTAAAAAAGTGAAAAGACAAAGAAATTTACGTTTATACACTGTATTCTAATTAGAGTTTTCCTGCGTTTTGCAATGAAGAATGCTTGTTTTTTTCCGCAATGAAGGACTAAGCTTTTTAATAAAACGAAGAACTGCTGTGTTGATAACCAGAAGAGACTTTTGGAAATTAAGCTGTTTAATTTGATTTTTGCGGTTCTCTGAGTGTTCAAGATTTCAAACAGCTGCCTTGAAAAGAGGGATGACTGCAGAAAAATGAAAGAGGAAGTGGGGCCTGCAGCCACCCTCCTGAAAGAGGAATTTGACACTTCTGAGAGGGGTCAGCATGGGGAGACTGAGACAGTGCAAAGGTGACAATTCACTTGAGACTTTCCCATGCATTATGCAATTTTGTGGCAGGATGGATCAGAAGCCAGACTGAGGAGAGTGCCATCACAGCCTGATGATCCAATGTATCAGCCTGAAATTCAACTGAATGACAATCCACACAGAAAGACAATCCATTGTATCAGCCTAGTGGGCCAGGTGCTGCATTTTCAATGATCACTACAGAGACCGTTTCAAATTTAGTTAATTATCATATTAACTTGATTGTTTTTGATTATCCATGGTTTCAGCAATTCTTCATATTTCTTCAACTAACACTTTGAACCTGCTGTCAATAGGTACTAACAGCCCTTCTGCACAGCCCTTCAGGAAGTTCAATAGTGGAAGTGAGAGCATGACTCACAAATCAGTTAAAACTGGGGCTGGATTCTCTGGAAAAGACATTATGGCATTAACCAACTAGTGGTAACAGCATGAATAGATTATTAACTGTGTAGAATTTTCTGGAAGAGACATTATGAATAGAAATTCAACAATATTGGTCACTCCACTTCATTTAAAGGTAATTTTCAATAAAAACAATGAATCTAAAATTCTAAACTTTTGAAATCACATGCTGTCATCACCAGGGGTACGGAAATATTATTTTCTTTTTGTCCATGGATCAAAGATTGTGTGAAGATCTCCAAATCTTCTTTTAAATAGCTTATGAGCAACAAAAAAAAGTTTGGAAAATTGAAATTGTGCAATGAATGACAAATTGCATTTGAGAAATTAAAACTGACTCTCTCAACTGCAACTGTAGGTCTATACGATTAACTTTTTAAAGTGTTTAATCTAATTGATTTTGTAAAGTTAGGTTTACGTTCACCGTGTAAAATCACATGGCGACTACATCGGACAATTGAAAATTGATATCCTAACGTTTAGACTGTCGCAAGGGGAATGCCACAGTGTGTCTACGTTCAGTAGCTCTGTCGTCGTCGAAGTTATTACCGTTCAGATTTGGTGATATTCCACTCCTAATAAATATATGTTCCCCATTCAGTTCATAAACTGCTATGGCAGACAAAAAAGGTATGAATCTCTGGCCAGAGAGGGGTGTGTAAAAGTGAGTGAAAGTGAGTGTGTGAAAGAGGGTGTTCTGAGCAACACCAAGAAAAATAAATTATGTCAATCAAAACAGCTGTATCTAAATTTATAAAGTTGGCACAGAGGGTAAAATATGCCCAATAAAATAATGGCCATTGATGATTTTGGCTAACTATCCTGAGCTGGGTTATTGTTGTGGCAGAAATAAACAATGCCACACCTGCGCAGTGCATAACTTTGGGAAGGCAGAGAGCAAGCAAGCTTGCCCTGTCCACCCCATAATTAACTTTTTCCTTTTGCAGGATGTCATGATGGATCCCATCGAACAGAACTGATTCTGTTCCAAATGTATAAAAATATTGTCTTGTAACTGTTTAACATGAAATTTTACAGGTCTCATCAAAAAAGGATGACCGGCCAGACAAGCAGATGATGTTAATACATGTTGTCACTAACGAAAATACTTAAGGTCTCCATTCACAGGTGAAAGCAGCCAGGAAATGGTTCACCCCACAAACAAGGTCCAGTGGGGTGCAGTTGTGTTCTGGGAAAAAAATCTTGCAACTATCAGCAAGGTTGAGGTCCAAGCCTCTCACCTTGAACTACACCAACCAGCCTCAGCAACCCCAAACGCCAACAGCAACGCCAACGAAGCATCAAGTGGGGGATCAAGGACATGCTAGTAACGTACCTCCCTTGCCAACGAGGGAAAGCCCATTGCAATGGTTCGCAAAGAGTCATCCTGGTGAAGATGGAACGTCGAGATGATCAACACATCTGGAGGAAGATGTGGACCAAGTAATGGTTCAAGCTTAGCATAAGAATAATTTGTGTGATGTTTATTGATGTTTTATTTAGTTCAATCAAACTATAGGGCTGAGATTTGAGCAATTACTGATTCATTTGAAAATATTTCAGGTACATGTAAACTGAGAAGAGGAAAATCTCTTAAATTGGTAGACTATGGGGACTCTAACTAGTCACATTACTGAAAAAAATAATAAATAATCTAGGGACTATTACTGAAGAAACTTGAGGGTTTAAAATCATAATGCAGACATCATAAATGATGAAAAAAAATTAATAGTGGCAATAGTTGTTCTCTAATAAGAGAGAATGGGTGATAAGTTACTTTGCCAGACTAGGTCCGAATAGATAATTGGGTAAACTTCTATAGTGATGAATGAATGACTACATTAAATATATTTTAGGTGTTTCAAAAAGAGATTGATTTTGGGAAACATATTTAATTTCTGGATTATTATTAGTTGAAGAGCTTTATAGCATAACCAAATTTCCAACATATTACTAAAGATTTTAATGTTTTAATGAAGCCCAGAGCATGAAATAAAAATAAAAGAAATATGTAGGGGGCACAAAGTTAAAACCTAGACCAAGAACAATGTGACCCAAAAGTGTTACATTTAAACTAAAATTGAGTCTAAACAGTTTAGACATTTCAGCAAAATAGAGTATTTGCTCATAAAGAAAACTTCTGAAAAGCTTTCTTAATTCACAATGAAGTTACAGATTTAATTATCTGGATCAATGGATCCATTATGAACTATTCCGCATTGAAAAAAAAAAAAAATAGAGGCAGGACATGTTTTGTCCATCAGTTAATTCTGGAAAAATAAAATGGTAGGAAGATAAGTAATTAAAGATTAAATGGCATGTCAGCAGCTAAGGCTATTCTCATGGCAAGAGCTGGGTGAAACAGAGTTAAGTTTAAAATAATGAAATTGTTTGAAACAAAATAATAAAATGATTGATATTTGTGTTAAGGATAAAAATGAAAAATTATAGAACTTTTTTGGTTAGATTTTATTACACAGATCCTTAAATAGAGCTTATTAAGTAAAACAATCGCCCGGTTGAATTAAAAGCTAACAAAATAAGGTTAAGAAAAAAAAAGGCCTAATACATGAAACTTGACTCAAGGTTTACTAAAGTTAAAAGGCAATGCACTATGATATGTTTAGTTTTTTACTAAAAATAGAATTAGATTGCTTGAAGATAGAATGTTGGGTATGTGAAAGATGGTATGTGTATGTGGTAACATTGGAAATTGGTATTTTCATTACAGCTTAGGATGCTGACTGAAGAAATATCTAGTAGGTATCAGGTATTATAAAGTAAAAGATGAAACATGTACATGTAACAAATTATGTAATGTTTCATGTCATTTTGCCATACTCCTTTTTCTGTAAAAACTGTTGTATTCATATTCACTGGTGGGATTCTCAGTGGAATTTGTCTGATTTGAGATCCTCCGGCCTTGCTTCTTCTTGGGAGAGATTCCCTGAGAACTGCTTGGGAACTCTGGGCCTCTAGTTGGTTCACATAGTGTTTTTGCGCTGCGCGTCTGCGTTACACGTCACCACGTAGGCTCACAATTGGCCGACGCTGGTCATGTGTGTGATGCGTGTTGACGTGCAACACAGACGCGCAGCGCAAAAACACTACGAGGCCCAGAGAGAAGGAAATGAATAGTGGAATAAAGTCGTTATTTTTGTTTGTTTTTGCGCACAAAAAGTATTCTCGTCGCTTGATATACTTAAGATTAAGCCACTGTAGTCACTTGGACTATATTAACGATCTCTTTAATAACTTTTCTGGGCCAGCAAGTTTCGGTCACCTAGCAGCCTATGGAGAAGTGATCCAGCACTCAGATTTCATCAAAAATATCTTAATTAGTTTTCCGAAGATGAACGAAGGTCTTACGCGGTTGGAACATGAGGGTGAGTAATTACTGACATAATTTTCATTTTTGGGTGAACTAACCCTTTAAAGCATTTAAAGGACATTTTCTGAAGTCTGTCGATCATTGCTGCGCAGCAAGGAAGCTGGTTAGGGGAACAAGTTAGTTAGGTGACTCGGCCGACGTCGAATGTAGACGCGCTAAAGTATAAATATTGAACGGGGACGTCGATTGTAGACAAGACCCAGATAGACTAAACGTTGACTGCAGACATTAGGGGACGTCGATTGTAGACGAGACCCAGGTACGTAGTTAGGTTTAGGGAAAAATCTACCACATTCCGTACAACCTAAGATCTCCTGTGTGCCCACCCAGTCTCCCTCTTCCGCTCCCTCCTCCAAAGTCTACCAGTTCTCCAGTCCTGCTCAGCTCTTTCTCAGTTGGCTCCATCCTGTGCTGCTAATCCACTTCGGGTCTTCCAGACCCCAGCTTGGTCTCGGTCAGAGGATCTATCCATCGAGCCCTGGACTCCACCTCATCCCTCCGATCCAGGGGTTTCACCTTAGCGCAACGCTTCCTCTGCTCCGCAATGATCTGCTCAGGCTCCGCCGGGCTCCCTCATCCTTCTGACCTCACCTCGTTCCATCGTCGCTCTGGCTCCGCCTCTGACTTCCAGGTCAGCGGCTTTGCCTCGATCCTCAGTTCGGTCACTGTCCTCGATCGCTCCATCTACGCCAATCCCATGCCTTTGCCTCAGTCACACCTGCCTGCAGCTCCACCTTGGCCCTCTGGACTTTTGGCATCACCCTGCTCCCCTTTCTCACCATCTCCTCCTCAGTCAGTCGTCCCCCTGGTTCTGTCTGTGCACCGCAGGTATACACCATGGCTTCTCTCTCCATCGGTTACATTATGGACTGTTATGTCTGTTTTTGTTTTGTTTTGTCCATGTCCTCTTCCAGAGCCCCCTCCCACCCTACCTCCTTTGATGTACTCTTTTGCGGCATGAGGATTCATCTTCCGAGAGGGGGAGCTACTGTCAGGCTTATGCAACTATCTAGTTAACTTTTGAGTTTTGTTTCAGTCCTCATTGTTTTCTGTTCGCCAGTTTCTCCTTTCCTTGTCTGTTGCCATAGTCATTAATTGAGTTACCCAGATGTTGTTTGTGACGTTAACAATCCCTGTGTGTATTTAAGCCCTCAGTTTACTCAGTCCTGTGTTCTGTGTCATCTAACTTATGTGGTTGTGGTTTCCCCTGAGCTTCTCTTGTGTACTTTTGTGGATTATTATTTAAAGACTGTTTCCCTTCAGACATTCATCTTTGTGCGCTACTTTACTGCAGCCACTCGTGACAGAACCATGAGCTCTGAAGTTGTTAGGTGATTACTGTATGCTTCAGAAGGAACAACAATGAGATATTTAAGCTTTTCAGACATTTTTTATAATTGTTTGATTGCCAAATTCCTGGTGAATAACTGCGCTACCTCTACCATACTATCACTATTATTGGAGAAGAACTGCTAATAATACTGAAATGTGATACACCAAGATATACTCAAATCTCCCTGCATTCTCCATTAACTTATTGAGATATATATCTTATTTTATCTTATATCTATTATCTTTCTTTTCAGCATCATTACTCCAGTCTTCAGTCACATGATCCTTCCGAAATCATTCTAATATGCTTATTTGCTGCTCAATAAACATTTATTCTTATTGTCAATGTTTTAAAGAGTTTTTTTTTGTGGAAACTGTAAAACTTATTTTTTTCCGGATTCTTTGAAGAATATAGAAAGTTGAAAAGAACGTCACTTATTATAAATAGTAAAGACATTTATAATGTTACCAAAAATTGAATTTCTTTCATTTTTAAAGTTATTCTTACACCAAACCGGTAGAGTATCACGGTTTCCACACAAATACAAAGCAGCTCAACTGTCTTTAACATTGTTGATAATAACCTTGAGCAGCCAAGCAGCATATTTGAATGATTTCTGAAGGATCATGTGACACTGAAGACTGGAGTTAATTCAGCTTTGAATATCATTTCAGCTTTTGAATTCAATTACAATTTAAAATATTTTAAAATAAAATATAGAAAACATTTATAAAAAAAAATTGCATGCCATTTTATACTTATCATTTACTTTTTGCTGTTACAGTAATCGCAATGTTGTGTGGGACAAGTAATTTATTCCCTCATCAGAAGCATCAAGTAACCATAGTAACTTTGTACATTTTTGCTTAAAATCAAGGTCTGTCATGTGTTGACTCATCTCAGGGATGGTTGGTTTGATTTATGACGAACTCTTCATTGAAATTTTTTAATGCCTTTGAGGAAAAGGAATGAGATAAATCCTTCCGCAACCACGGCTTCTTAAAAGGTGGGCGGTCACTGTTGCACTCTATTGAAGAGAGAGTAACGTATGCTGCTGGTATATTGGTGAGAACAGCTTTTTGTGTTTTATATTTAGATGTTAATCTACGAATGAGCTTACACCATCAGAGATGCACATGTTTACTGCGAGTGCCCAGGATGAGCTAATTCTCACAAACACCGGGATGAATTCATCCCGTAGAATGAATTGACTATATAACGACACAGTCTTATACAGCCTCGCAATAAAAAAAAAAGCAGCCAAAATCCTGGCATATTTATGACCACCATCACTGGATCAACCTTTCACGCCTCTCACCTCTACGGTGAGCATATGTTTCTCCAATCCCCTGGATGGTGCGGAGAAAATGCACTGAGACTTTAACATTTCAATACATGACAGCTTCATTTCTCACTAGTTGTTTGTAAATACCTTTGAACAAGCCTTTTTATCCCAAGACTCTTGCCACAGGCACACTTGAGTTGATCTCATGCTCTATATTTAAACCCTTATTATTTCAAACTTGGTAGACGACTGCTGTTTAATTGGCTCTGCATTCAGAACCAGCCAAACTGGTTTGATTTATAGTCAATTGTTGAGTGCTCTGAGATAGGAAAGGCCCTAGGAAGAAATATAGCTCTGTAATAAAATATCACCTCTGCAGAGCAATATTCTGTGAGGGAGATTTGCAGTTTTACAAAGAGGTCAGTACTGACATGAACTGCACATGCATTAGACATTGAATCCATTCATCTGAAATCTCTGGCTTTACTCCAGGAATTCTTCTGGAATATCTTTTCAGCCATTTTGCATAATAAGAATTAGATAACATGCATGTCAAATCGCTTCCTTTCATTGACATGGATTTTGAGTTGGATTCTGCCATTATGCAGTAATGAATAATCATTTCATAGTCATGCAATTATTGAATAAATCACACGGGTGGATTGACTAAACTGAAGTTCCAGTTTTTTATGTGGATTGATCTTTTTCAAAGTTTCTTGCAAGCATTTGTCTTAAATTTTCAGCTTTTGTGAATGCTCATATATTAATGATACCATATCACATTGACATTATGGCTTTGTGCTGTGCATGTGCAGTCTAATGCAACATGTTAGCGTTTAAACATTGCATTATTGTATTAATGTCTTCTTTCTAATGGTTAATGTTATGTGGAGAAAATCAGTGTACTTTCCGTTGTGTTTTTTATAGTGTAAATTATTTACTGTTACTTATCATCAGTAAAATGCTTGGTTTGATGGTACACTGATTGTTTTAACCACCTTCATGAACAAACAATGTTTATTTATGACTAAATGTCAAACAATTATATATGAAAATACAATAGTTCTTATAGTATACACCATTCAAAGGTTTGGTAACACTTTATTTTAAGGTGACGTAGTTACACATTACTACCTAATGACAGTAAATTATGCATAATTACAAGTAACTAACCCTTAACCAAACTAACCTTAACTGTAACTTTATAGTTAGTACATGTAGTTGATAAATATTACTCAGTACTTATTTGAGTATGTAACTACATCACCTTAAAATAAAGTGTAACCAAAAGTGTATAAGTTAGTTTAAATGTTTTTAAGAAGTCTCATTTGCTCATCAAGCCTGCATTTATTTAATCAAAAATACAGAAAATTCTGTAAAATTGTGAAATATTATTGCAGCTTTTTCCGTTTTAATATTTTTAAATTCTTTTTTAAAATGTAATTCATTCCTATGCAAAGAAGCTACAGTTTTAGCATCATTACTCCAGTCTTTATCACATGATCCTTCAGAAATCATTCTAATTTGCTGCTCAAGAAACATTTCATATTACTATGGCCCTGTCCCAAATAGCACCCTAAGCACTTGTGGTCTTCCTACGAGTCTGCACTTTCGTGACGTAATGGCGCTTTGACTGTCGGGGAGAAGTCTGCTGCGGGCTCGGCAAAAGTGCGCATCGAGGGCGCATATCGACCGCAGATGGGGCGCTCGCGAGCACCCTTCTGATGCCTAAAATGACAAATGGGACACCCTACGTTCTCGCGGACTAAACGGACACGCGCACGCGACAGCCATTGTAAGTCTACAAGACCGAAAGTGCATATGAAGTGTGCCATTTGGGACAGGGCCTATGTTGAAATCAGGGGCACGTTCAAGCTCAAACAGGTTCGCAACGTTTTGCTACGGTTTCCGGGTTGAACAACATGTTGCCTGGAAACGGTGAGCAACGGGGTTTGAGATACGTTTTTATCTTGTTTGGTGGGTGTGTCAAAAATGTCAGCCCAATCAGCAGCAACATGTATATAAACCACACAGTATTAAAGAAACAGCTCGCACAATAGGTCCAAGTAAAGTCGTTTATAAATGTGTCCGCTGCAGCTCGGTATACGCAACAATTGAAGATATTAGAAGATATGTTTGTCATAAGAGTTTTATAGTAAAAATATAGCATATCAACAGTGATAAGCAATAATGATAAGCCAAATACTCACAATAAAAATAATAAGGTCATATCATAACAGTCTCGGAGTCTGAGATAAGAAGTGGATTATCCTTCACCTGAAATGTTTGTCTTTTCATCCTGAAATGGGAGGCAAATGTTGGATCACAATAATTAGGAACCACAGTTTCCACAAATTCCTTCACTCGATTGGGACGTTCTCTTTTATTCTGGATGGCAAGGGCAGTGACTGTAACATCGAGCATAAATATAAAATATTTTGCAATATTAAACACATATTAAAATTTTGGAACAATGTTTATTAAAATTATATTAATAATATCAATTTCAGTCATTTTTCTACATTCTAAGTAGAAATGTAATGATCAACATGCAATTATTTCCTGGAGAAGTTTACACATTGTTATTATTAATCACATTGCAATTATATAATTTGACAAAATAGTACAACATCCAGTGTACTGGACATCAAATCTTTGTTTTAAGTTGGGTTTAAATCGGCTTCACAACACATATGGCAAGAAAGTCTAAAACAAATTTATGCAGTATATTACACTTTTCGAATGAAGAGGCTACTTATGGCAGTCTGTACATTTTAATTTCTCATTGTATTGTTGACACATTTCATAGTATAAAAATGATCCTCTCTCTTGAAACAAGTGATATGCTTTAATGCTAATTAAAAACAGCCAAAAACGTTTTGTATTTTTTCCCAATAAAAATATCTGAACATTGAGTTACTTGAGAAGCAAATCACAAAAATAAGACTTTCAGAGAATTTCACTGAAATATTTTTCTTACCCCATAGCAAAATATATATATATATAATTGTTTTCGTTTTAAATCTCACAAAGTTCTTGTGAATCTTGTGAAGAAGAAGAAGCAGAGAAGCCAGTGGGGAAAGAAAAACGTATATATTCTCGAAAAATATTTTTTAGGATGTTTAGAAATTTCACTTGAAAGTAAAAACTTTTGAACTATCCGATTTTTGCCTCCCAATGATTCAAATACAACTAAAACTGTATAAACCAATGTCTGTATTTTTATATATAAAGTACAGACATTGGTAAATCTCTGTAGATTAAAAAAAAAAATCTTTGCATAAGTTTTTATATAAGTTTTTCTCTCTGCGCTAAAGCTGCATCAGAGACATCTACATGAAAGTCTTGCTCTCGCCCTCGCTCCCTCTAACTTGCTTTAATCCAAAATAAATCGTTTCTAGGGGAGAAAAGAGCAGATGCTATCAAGCGTAAAGTTCACCACCCTCAGTGCTTCTCTGAATGTGGGAGTGTGGACCATTACAGCAATAACAAAAGCAAAGCAGTTAGATGTGAGGCCCCCATAGCCTTCATATAACTTCGAGAAATACTTGTCAGTTAGTTGGAAAGTGTTCAGTAATGCTGTGGTGCTTTAAGGTTATAGGCTGTGTCCATCTGCAGTGATGACTATGGACCAGATAGACTTTAATTAAAAAGACAAGGCAATTCCCTGAATTAAGCAACAGCGCTCTGACATAATTCCTGTAGTCCACTGGGCTGGAAATGCCAAGGTCATGGTACTCAGGGAACACATACTAATAAAATGTATATTGTGAATGCATTTTTCATCTGAAATAATACACAAAATGAGCATGCAGCTACAAGCCCAGATCACCTAAGAATGAAAGTCAATCAAAACCTTATGCAATAGTCATCATTAGCTGGGTTTTACATTTACATTTATGTATTTCAGATGACACTTTTTTTCCAAAAGGACTTACATTGCATTAAAGGTACACATTTTAGTGGGAGGGTTAGTATTTTATTATTTTATTTCGTAGGAATTTGTACGATATGATTCATTGGAAAATGCATGGGATTTTATGCCCCCATAAAACAGTACTGCATATTTGACATAGCATTTTAATTTCCATTCGTAAATGTACCCCAAATAATACAAATTCATAATGAATAGTACCTAAGAATAAGAATAATACGAATAAAAAAAAACGTTTTGAAGCACTTCACATGTAAATTCCAATTTCCCCAATCATGTTTTCTCAACTTCAATTTGAATTAAAGGTTACATGTATATTTCTAAATTAGCAATTTTGAGTATAAGTAAAGACATTTATTCTCTTTAATATAAACCACAATTTATTGTCATACATATTTTTTAATATATCAAACCATTAAATTAGCTTGTCTCTCAAATTCCAGTCCACCTTGTTACAGTGGTGGTACTTGCCCTTTTAAATCGTATGCGTATACCCTAAAGGCCTGTTCACACCAAGGACGATAATTATAAAGTTAACGATAAAGATATAGTTCTAAAAATCATTCTCAGTATTAAAGAATAGTCGAGTTCACACCATAGCTATAACGATAACGGCACAGAGAAACAATATTGTTGGAATCACTTTCAGAACGATTTTATCTAGCTGATGAACGATAAAAACATTGACAGCCAATCAAAATCCATCCTGCTGTAACGAGCTCAAGCCTTTTAAAGTGACAGACAAGCACGCACTTAGAATAAACAGAATGATATCATCCGCTTGTGTGAATGCTAATATAGTTCCCCTTCGTGGCCACTACGAGTTACGTCGTGACGACGAATGGGGTTTCGCTTAGAAAGCCTCTCATCTTCGAGAAATAAAGCGAGCCAATGGCAAAGAAATGCCATGGGTCTGCGGAATTTGCATTGCGTAACTCTGCCTTACCTCGTGGGTATACAAGGAAGTACGCTGGCAACATGCAGATATGTTTTTGCTTCGGAGCCAAGAGTTCTCTTCACTCCCACAAGCCATTCTGAATCATCTTCACTAGTAGTTATAACCCTATACCATGTGTCAAAATGATTGATGACTTCCGGTCCCGCCCACAGATAAGACATCTGGTCCCCGCCCTTCCGGTTGACCGTTGAGCTGTCCCGCCCTTTCTGTCGTGTATAGATATGGATATGGATTGTGATATTGACCGTTCGATCATGTGTTTTGACAGTTTTATCTACCGGTGTCTTTCCGGCATATGTTGTTGTTATGGTTTGCCCTATTGTCCTAGCTAGTCGTAGATCATGTGGTTTTAACAGAAAGTTTGAAGACTGTGTCACACACCCATTATCTCTTGTGCACACAAGCTGGGTGTATTTTCTGTGTTTGTGATAGACATCTGTTTTTGACAGAAAGTTTGAATTTGTTGTCCGGTTCAGTTATGTGTTTGTGTGTATGTGTGTGTGTATGTCTGGGTATATGGCATCACAAGTGCTGTTAGGAAATGTGTCAGCATCTGATATGATCCCCTCCACATTCCTGAGGTAACAGCAAAAGTGAAAAAAAAGAGAGTTGTCCCTAATCATGTTTTATATTTCACACAAATGATATACAATAATATCTTAGCAAAAATCTACTGAAACCATTTAATTCAGTTTTAGAGAAACAAAAGAATAAAATGAATAAGGATTTTACTAAATACTAAAGCCTATCACAAAAAAAAGAGTTGAAAACATACTGTTCTTTAAAAAGTATAAATGAAAAGATTATAAAATAATTTAACCAAGGTTGAAAAAACATACCGTTCGTTTAAAGTATAAATGAAAAGATTATAAAATAATATAACATAAATGTCAGTGTTTCTCTCTCTCTCCTGCTAGGTTTATTCAGCGATCAGAATGAGACAATAGGGCTAAATTTATTTCAAAGTTTAAATGATATCTTTATAAAATGTTGTTTTTATTTTATTTTATTTTTTTTAATTAAATTTAATACATTTATTAAAAGTCGTAATAATGTTTTTAAATTCAATACATTATTAAAAGTTGTAAAACAAAAACACTGTTTTTTCTGAATGCCTCTCCAGCCAGAGTAGTGTGTGTGTGTGTGTGTGTGTGTGTGTGTGTGTGTGTGTGTGCGCGTCCTCTGACATGACCCCCTCCACATTCCTGAGGTAACAGTGAAAGTGAGAAAAAGAGAGTTACCCTAATCATGTTTTATATTTCACACAAATAATATGCAATAATATCTTACTAAAAATCTACTGAAACCATTTAATTCAGTGTTAGATAAACAAAAGAATAAAAAAAAATCATATTACATAAACATTCCGTTCTTTAGGCCTATAAGTGTATAAAATAAAATAGCCATCTTGCTAATTTAACTAAAGTTGAAAACCATTCAGTTCTTTATAAAAGTATATAATTAAATGCTTATAAAATAAATATCTTATTGATCCAATTGTTTTTGATAAACAAAAGAATAAAAATCATATTACATAAAAAAGGGTATACATTAAAATGGTTATCTTGCTAATTTAACTAAAGTTGAAAAACATTCTGTTCTTTAAAAGTATATAAAAAAATAAAAAATAAAAATCTACTGAAATTTCAGTTTTAGATAAAAATAAAATTCATCTAAGTCTGCTGACTGAAGATTTCATGAAGCACCAGACAAATGGTATGTTTGTGTGTGTGTGTGTGTGTGTGTGTGTGTGTGTGTGTGTCTGTGACAGGTTCTGGTAAATTAGCGTGCCATCATCTTTCTGAATTTATTTCAAAACATAATCGTAAAAGTTTAAATATGATCTTTTAAAATTAAAAGACTGTTTAAATAAAATCTTTAAAGTTTGAATACATTCATATCTTCTATTTATCTTTTAGAAGATTACTTTAATGATTTTGTTTAATGGTGACCTAAAGTATAATTGTTATTAAACAATGTCTGTCTGTTCAAAAACTTTAGATTGTAGAAAAACTGTACTTTTTAGTCGTTTTAAATCTCATTTATATGAAAAGATTCAATCAGCATTTTTTTTGTCCATGCGGGGTTTCAATTTTTATGGTGGGGGCTTTCCATAGCTATAATGAATTTTGTACCGTACACCTAAACACAGAAAACTACATTTGTACATTTTCAAAATGAAATAAACAAATAAATAAATCATTTAATATCATTTTGTGCACACACACGGTTCTAAAAAATAAACTAATCTCTATTTTAAATTAAATTATTATTATTAATAACATATGTTACTAAAATTTAAACAAAGTTTTAGCTAAATAAATATATAAACAAAAACACCTTACAGCCCCAGATCCTTCAGAGATAAACCACAGTGTGATCTGAAGCTTCAGGAAACAGGGTATCAGACCAGATGAGTCTCGGGGGACAATGTCACAGTAAATCTAGTCTGCTAACGCCTTTTACAGAATACATCCAGAGTTTATACTAAATTCATTTAAAAGCATAATCATACAAGTTTAAATAAGGTATTTTAAAATTAAAAGAAATCTTTAAAGTTTTATTAAAATCATATCTTCTATTTATTTTCTTAGAAGATTACTGTAATGATTTTGTTTAACGGTAACCTAAAGTAGAATTTTTACTAAACAGCGTTTAGTTGTTGATTGTTGAAAAACTGTGCTTGGTCATCTTAGATCTTTTGTCCATACAACATGTTGTCAAAGTTTGTCACAATGTTTTGTTGTTGTGTTGTTTTTAAGAAATCCGAGGACTCCACATTGCTCTTATTTAGACTAAGTTGTATCATCTGCAAAATCACTGACCCGGCATAAGTAAAGTTGGTCTTGAGCGAATATTTAATTTTATCAGTCATAATTCAAAGTATAAGTATACGATCGTTTAAGATCATTTTAACTTGTATTCCCCGAACTATCCTTAATCAGTGTGGAATCACACAGGGTGAAACCCTTTACTGAGAATATACTATCGGTTATCTACTCAAAATATATGTAGAAGTGTAAAATCGGTGTTTAAAATCTGTCTGCTGGCCGCATGAATAGACTTTGGGGAGAGCTGATGATACAGGAAGCATGCCCTTTGACCTCCTCGATTGTGGAGGCTTTTTTTTTTTTTTTTTTTTTTTGTTAAAGACCCAACTACAAGTTAGTTCTCCCAAAAGAATTTCTCCCATCTAGTGGTTCTCCCATCTACTCGCTTTTTCAAATGCGTGTTGCAACTGCGGTAGCCTAATGTGTCAAAAGCTATGACAACATGGCTTCCAATAGCGCTTCATTGAGTTTAACGATACATGTTTTTGTACTGTTATGCCAGCTATATAATGATTTACACAACCAAGCAATGAAAAAAGCTTGTAATTTAGACCATACCTTTGACTTGCCTGTCGAGAAGAAATCAGGCAACTTCCCTTTCAAAGTCTTTCTCCTTCATTAGATCTTTCCACATGGGGAAAAGCTATCCTGATATTTATTTACATACCGATAAATTAAATGTTAGCTTTTAGGCGTTAACGATTCCTTCTCCCGTGGCTCGGCATAAGTATGATCCTACATTATAATGTACTGTGCAGTGCAACCTTTCAAATTTGCCGGGGCAGTATCATTGCCTCCCATATGGTCTAGCGGTTAGGATTCCTGGCTTTCATCCAGGCTGCCCGGGTTCGACTCCCGGTATGAGAAGACATTTTTTTTTTTTTTTTTTTACATTGTCAACAAAATTCAAGTTATTCAATAATCATTTTTAGTTATCCATAGTCTTAGAGGCCTACAAGTCTTAGAGGCCTACACAAACTGCAGAAACAAGCAGAAGATACGTAAAAACTCATAAATGCTGTTTCAGTAGGCTACTGAATCATTTTCACAAATACAATTATATAGAATTCAGAAAATTTCACTATGGAATATTTACTTTATCTATCATAATTTCAATTTAGTACATCATCATTTAAACTTTTCATCTCATAATTATGACGCATAGTCATAATTGTAATTTCAACTTTTTGTTATAATTATTACTTAATTCAGAATTACAATTTTTGTCAATTACACCTTTTTAATGTAATACTTAAAACGTTTTTAAGGCATAATTTGGTTGTTGACTATAGTAGTGTTGATGATGAAACGTGTTGAGTTAGGCTAGCGCTTTTTGCCCCTCTCTGGTATTATAGTGTTTCAAGATGGCGGAACGACACGGAAGCCTCCTTGGACTTACCCGCCCCGTGTAAATAAAGATAAGAAATGTTTCGCTTACGAGGATAAGTCAGATCATTGGCAGAGGTCATTTTACACCCATGAGGACATATTTTATGAATACAGACAATGATTTTAGCTAATAAAATAAAACATTTTCAACGAGCGAATCTACACATGAGAGGCCTTCAGAAGTCATAACTCCAGGGGTCAACGGCTTAGGCCCATTGGTTTCGGTATTTGTAAAAATCAAATACTGTATTACACTTTTCAAAGTTACAATAAAAAGACCTGTTGTGTTCTGACACAAGGCCATTAACTTGTTTTTATAAATGTATTTTGCTTATTTCTACAAATATCGACCTGAAAAATGAAAATCAGAAAAAACAGAAAAAACATTGTTTTAAAATACAACTAAACCATGATAATGTTTAGTTTAGATGTTGATGACTAAGCTTCTGGCATATAGTGCAACCACGCAACAAGAAATCTAATATTGGTGTAATCTTTGCGAGGTCTCACTCACGACACACAACTTTGTAAATAAAATAAAAAATATTATGGAAGTCATTGTACTGTAATTTAACCATATTTTATTTATTAATATTATGGCTTCATGTTGATTTAAAGTTTTTAATTGTTATTAACAAATACCTTTTAACATCCGGCACAAAATGAAAGAGATGTATTATTTGAAAAAAAAAGAAGAAAAAAAAAAGAAAAAAAAAATGGAATGTTCACAATCACTATGTGTCAAAAACAGTATGTGTGTAAATAGTTGTGCAAAGTTCCACACCCTATGGACTAACACATAAATAAATATATATATAACATACACAAAACATTTCTTAACTAAGCAACTGTTTCTTAAATTATCAGACACTCACTGCACTGATGTTAACATCACCATATATTGTGTTTTCTACCATGAGTGTAGTAACTATTGTCCCACCATTCTTCTGGGCAACTGTTAAGTTAAGCTGATTAGGGTTCTGAATTAATGGCTGTCCGAATGTTGTAGAAATATTACGCTGTCGTCGTTGTGTAAGGTTGTTAGGCTGTTGATTTGTCATGTTTCCAGAATGTGTTTGAACGCACAGCGTTTGAACGTCACCATCTGTTAAAAAAATGAACAATTAAATACACAACCAAAAACCATGTAAACATTATGGTAAAGCTTATTGAAGATTGAGAAACATATTGACTACTAACAAAGTAAATTATACATCTTTTCCTACGTTTGATATTCTTTTTTCTGATTTTTTTCACTATGGACTTGATCCTTTTTAATGCTGTTTTCTCTCCATATTTATTCTGTAGTTCCTCTACTGTGTCTTCCAACCTCCCTGTTGTTGTTCTTCTCCTGCTGTGTTAACCAAAGACAAACAGTTAGAAGAATAAAATGTATGTACAATAGCAAAAATAAAAGTTGGTCATTAGTTGTTAGGGTTAGATACACCTGTAGACACATTCACACACCCGTTCGCCTGTTTTCATTTAGCATACACCAGAGTTCAAACATTCACTTTTTCAAAGGGTCGAATGATTACGCGGTCAAAATTTCTCTTTTTAACATGAGAGTTAAAAAATGTACACGAGTCACGACGCATTGCATTATGCACCTGACCTGCCGGCTGATGAAGTATTTATTACATCAAGAAAAACATGAATACAACACACTGCACTTGGATGAATACATTTATTAGATTTATTTAATAATATTACCAGTTCCATATTATCTTTATATAAGACATATAAAGACATCTTAAAAATAAGACAAAAAATGATTTTATTTTTTAAATTTGACTGCATTCTTTACTTTTTGATTTATGAATTATAACAGACTGATGGGAAAAACATTATTTTGCAGTTACTTTTTTAAAATTTGTTTTATTATTCAACTATCTCTTTCTTTTTGTTAGATTTTTATTAGTTGTAATTTTATATATAAACATTTAACTTTTAAAATAAAGGTTTTACAACAACATCACCATCTTCCGCTATATTTTGGCCTCCATGCTCATCTATTTACAGTATATGATATTGGTGAAGGGGGCCAGCATGAATATATATTTTTAGGGGGCCCCCCGAATTCTCTACGGCCCCGTTCACATCGCATCGTAAGCGCATAATATCACCTGCTCAAGTACGTCTTGACGAGTTTCTTCTGTATTAAACAGCGAATCTTCTCAGTCAGATCGTCACAAGATCTCAGGAATCCTCTCACACTGCTTGTGTTCACGAGCTCCATCGCTGCACTTTTGTGCGGCTGTGTGTGACTCTTAACAATTCAAACAGCAGCGCGGAGATGTGACGTCATGTGTCGAGCACATCTTTGCATTTCTTCTGAAACAACAATTTTTAACATCACTATCGCAACACTTATCGTATTGCCGGCTGGGATTGTAATGTTTTGTATGCCGTTTTCTTTACACTCACCCCGGATATCTGTTTCCTGCAGTTAGCTGTAATGTTAGTGAACTCTAGGTCTTCTCTTTGTTCATATACGACAGTATTCGCATGAATTGGCTTGATTTGATAAAATTATGTTTTAAACCATCATCTTCACTTGAGACATTTACATTATACCGTCCTAGTTTTTAAATAGCGCTAAAATGTATATTTTAACCCTTTATGCGGATATGCCGTACAAGGTTCTCTGTTCTCTGGTTCTGTGTTTTTAAAAATAAAGACAAGGATACCTCTTTCTATAAGCGACCCTTAAAATCTGTGCATACAACAAAACACGTGTAGGTGTACGATGATTTATCAACAAATTACTTTTGTTTGAAGAAAAACTTAAATCAGCTGGTGCTTGATAACTATTGAAGTTATGATGCGATATTTATCACGTTTTAATTTTAACTCAATACTCTATGAACTTTAACATCTTGTTGGTCAAATTAACTTAAAGCCTACGCATCCTAGCTACTTTCTAAATGTGTGTAACAGAACTTATGGTGAACAATTTAGCCATATGTTTTAAACGTGTAATGTTTAAACAAATTTTGTTACTGGACTGAGTGAAAATAATAAACTTCTCTTTTGTTTTTATGCATCAAGTTAAATGCAAATGATAGGAAAACTTTATGATAGGAAAGTACGGACGGCGCCTTTGACCAAGCCTCTACATATGGGGCACTTGCTCAGAGAAGGCGCACATTCTTTGCACACAACTAGGTGACCACAGGGGATGAAGACAATGTTCACTTCCTTATCCATGCAAACTTTGCATGTGCGCTCCTCTTGAAGTCTTTTTAACTGTTCCTCCATAGGCAAGTCTGAAAGATCTTGACTAGGGGATGCAGCTTCATTTGTCTCGACCGTCAGGCCACACTCAAATTCCATCTCTAAAGCAGGATTGTTCTCTTGTTCTCTCACAAATTCTATCGATTCGCTGTCTCGCAATCTTGCTTGAATCTGATGAACAAACTCTTGGCCCTTTTCTTGCAGCAGGTATTCACATCTTGGAAACCACTTAGCATGTTCTACCCATGGATCATCACCAGACTCCCAACATCTGAGTCCACCATCGCAACAAAAGCACTTCACGTCATCATTACGACCAACATAGTAAAAACCAGCCTTTGCCAATTGTTCTGGTCGAACAATTATTCTTGAGGGCCAGTAGACAAATGTGAGCAACCTTTCTTCACACTGTTGCATTGCCGATACATTGGAAAGGTCGCCACCAGATAAAGGTACATTATCTGCACGGTCATCTCGAACGAAGCGGCTGTTGGGGTAATGCCTCTGGTGTTCTGATACTGCACGATCTCCCGGTTCCCAGTTGCTAAGCTGGCCTCCACAACTGAAGCAAGCCACTCTGTCGCCCTGGCCAAGGTAGTAGAAACCACTTTTGGCAAGCTCGGCTGGAGTTACTGGTGCAAGAGGCCAATTCTGAAAGGTGTCAAGGCGTTCCTGTTCCCGACGCATGCCAGGATTGTGACAAGCCGGAGGTCGCTGGTGAGACATATCCATGTTTAAGTAAACTTCTCCATTTGGCCTGAAACGGGTGTCGCAGGGGCGGAAAGCTGTAGCATGGCTACGCGGGGAAAAGGCACTTTTGATGAAGACAAAAAAAAAAAAAGGGGCCACAGGGCGTGTCCACTCAAGCCCTTCTCTCTGCTGGACATCCCATGCGACACCCGTTTCAGGCCAAATGGAGAAGTTTACTTAAACATGGATATGTCTCACCAGCGACCTCCGGCTTGTCACAATCCTGGCATGCGTCGGGAACAGGAACGCCTTGACACCTTTCAGAATTGGCCTCTTGCACCAGTAACTCCAGCCGAGCTTGCCAAAAGTGGTTTCTACTACCTTGGCCAGGGCGACAGAGTGGCTTGCTTCAGTTGTGGAGGCCAGCTTAGCAACTGGGAACCGGGAGATCGTGCAGTATCAGAACACCAGAGGCATTACCCCCACTGCCGCTTCGTTCGAGATGACCGTGCAGATAATGTACCTTTATCTGGTGGCGACCTTTCCAATGTATCGGCAATGCAACAGTGTGAAGAAAGGTTGCTCACATTTGTCTACTGGCCCTCAAGAATAATTGTTCGACCAGAACAATTGGCAAAGGCTGGTTTTTACTATGTTGGTCGTAATGATGACGTGAAGTGCTTTTGTTGCGATGGTGGACTCAGATGTTGGGAGTCTGGTGATGATCCATGGGTAGAACATGCTAAGTGGTTTCCAAGATGTGAATACCTGCTGCAAGAAAAGGGCCAAGAGTTTGTTCATCAGATTCAAGCAAGATTGCGAGACAGCGAATCGATAGAATTTGTGAGAGAACAAGAGAACAATCCTGCTTTAGAGATGGAATTTGAGTGTGGCCTGACGGTCGAGACAAATGAAGCTGCATCCCCTAGTCAAGATCTTTCAGACTTGCCTATGGAGGAACAGTTAAAAAGACTTCAAGAGGAGCGCACATGCAAAGTTTGCATGGATAAGGAAGTGAACATTGTCTTCATCCCCTGTGGTCACCTAGTTGTGTGCAAAGAATGTGCGCCTTCTCTGAGCAAGTGCCCCATATGTAGAGGCTTGGTCAAAGGCGCCGTCCGTACTTTCCTATCATAAAGTTTTCCTATCATTTGCATTTAACTTGATGCATAAAAACAAAAGAGAAGTTTATTATTTTCACTCAGTCCAGTAACAAAATTTGTTTAAACATTACACGTTTAAAACATATGGCTAAATTGTTCACCATAAGTTCTGTTACACACATTTAGAAAGTAGCTAGGATGCGTAGGCTTTAAGTTAATTTGACCAACAAGATGTTAAAGTTCATAGAGTATTGAGTTAAAATTAAAACGTGATAAATATCGCATCATAACTTCAATAGTTATCAAGCACCAGCTGATTTAAGTTTTTCTTCAAACAAAAGTAATTTGTTGATAAATCATCGTACACCTACACGTGTTTTGTTGTATGCACAGATTTTAAGGGTCGCTTATAGAAAGAGGTATCCTTGTCTTTATTTTTAAAAACACAGAACCAGAGAACAGAGAACCTTGTACGGCATATCCGCATAAAGGGTTAAAATATACATTTTAGCGCTATTTAAAAACTAGGACGGTATAATGTAAATGTCTCAAGTGAAGATGATGGTTTAAAACATAATTTTATCAAATCAAGCCAATTCATGCGAATACTGTCGTATATGAACAAAGAGAAGACCTAGAGTTCACTAACATTACAGCTAACTGCAGGAAACAGATATCCGGGGTGAGTGTAAAGAAAACGGCATACAAAACATTACAATCCCAGCCGGCAATACGATAAGTGTTGCGATAGTGATGTTAAAAATTGTTGTTTCAGAAGAAATGCAAAGATGTGCTCGACACATGACGTCACATCTCCGCGCTGCTGTTTGAATTGTTAAGAGTCACACACAGCCGCACAAAAGTGCAGCGATGGAGCTCGTGAACACAAGCAGTGTGAGAGGATTCCTGAGATCTTGTGACGATCTGACTGAGAAGATTCGCTGTTTAATACAGAAGAAACTCGTCAAGACGTACTTGAGCAGGTGATATTATGCGCTTACGATGCGATGTGAACGGGGCCGTAGAGAATTCGGGGGGCCCCCTAAAAATATATATTCATGCTGGCCCCCTTCACCAATATCATATACTGTAAATAGATGAGCATGGAGGCCAAAATATAGCGGAAGATGGTGATGTTGTTGTAAAACCTTTATTTTAAAAGTTAAATGTTTATATATAAAATTACAACTAATAAAAATCTAACAAAAAGAAAGAGATAGTTGAATAATAAAACAAATTTTAAAAAAGTAACTGCAAAATAATGTTTTTCCCATCAGTCTGTTATAATTCATAAATCAAAAAGTAAAGAATGCAGTCAAATTTAAAAAATAAAATCATTTTTTGTCTTATTTTTAAGATGTCTTTATATGTCTTATATAAAGATAATATGGAACTGGTAATATTATTAAATAAATCTAATAAATGTATTCATCCAAGTGCAGTGTGTTGTATTCATGTTTTTCTTGATGTAATAAATACTTCATCAGCCGGCAGGTCAGGTGCATAATGCAATGCGTCGTGACTCGTGTACATTTTTTAACTCTCATGTTAAAAAGAGAAATTTTGACCGCGTAATCATTCGACCCTTTGAAAAAGTGAATGTTTGAACTCTGGTGTATGCTAAATGAAAACAGGCGAACGGGTGTGTGAATGTGTCTACAGGTGTATCTAACCCTAACAACTAATGACCAACTTTTATTTTTGCTATTGTACATACATTTTATTCTTCTAACTGTTTGTCTTTGGTTAACACAGCAGGAGAAGAACAACAACAGGGAGGTTGGAAGACACAGTAGAGGAACTACAGAATAAATATGGAGAGAAAACAGCATTAAAAAGGATCAAGTCCATAGTGAAAAAAATCAGAAAAAAGAATATCAAACGTAGGAAAAGATGTATAATTTACTTTGTTAGTAGTCAATATGTTTCTCAATCTTCAATAAGCTTTACCATAATGTTTACATGGTTTTTGGTTGTGTATTTAATTGTTCATTTTTTTAACAGATGGTGACGTTCAAACGCTGTGCGTTCAAACACATTCTGGAAACATGACAAATCAACAGCCTAACAACCTTACACAACGACGACAGCGTAATATTTCTACAACATTTGGACAGCCATTAATTCAGAACCCTAATCAGCTTAACTTAACAGTTGCCCAGAAGAATGGTGGGACAATAGTTACTACACTCATGGTAGAAAACACAATATATGGTGATGTTAACATCAGTGCAGTGAGTGTCTGATAATTTAAGAAACAGTTGCTTAGTTAAGAAATGTTTTGTGTATGTTATATATATATTTATTTATGTGTTAGTCCATAGGGTGTGGAACTTTGCACAACTATTTACACACATACTGTTTTTGACACATAGTGATTGTGAACATTCCATTTTTTTTTTCTTTTTTTTTTCTTCTTTTTTTTTCAAATAATACATCTCTTTCATTTTGTGCCGGATGTTAAAAGGTATTTGTTAATAACAATTAAAAACTTTAAATCAACATGAAGCCATAATATTAATAAATAAAATATGGTTAAATTACAGTACAATGACTTCCATAATATTTTTTATTTTATTTACAAAGTTGTGTGTCGTGAGTGAGACCTCGCAAAGATTACACCAATATTAGATTTCTTGTTGCGTGGTTGCACTATATGCCAGAAGCTTAGTCATCAACATCTAAACTAAACATTATCATGGTTTAGTTGTATTTTAAAACAATGTTTTTTCTGTTTTTTCTGAT
Source organism: Abramis brama (assembly GCF_963993115.1). NCBI lineage: Eukaryota > Metazoa > Chordata > Actinopteri > Cypriniformes > Leuciscidae > Abramis > Abramis brama. The sequence goes on from NC_139987.1 coordinate 9,588,203, forward strand.
TTTCATTTTTCAGGTCGATATTTGTAGAAATAAGCAAAATACATTTATAAAAACAAGTTAATGGCCTTGTGTCAGAACACAACAGGTCTTTTTATTGTAACTTTGAAAAGTGTAATACAGTATTTGATTTTTACAAATACCGAAACCAATGGGCCTAAGCCGTTGACCCCTGGAGTTATGACTTCTGAAGGCCTCTCATGTGTAGATTCGCTCGTTGAAAATGTTTTATTTTATTAGCTAAAATCATTGTCTGTATTCATAAAATATGTCCTCATGGGTGTAAAATGACCTCTGCCAATGATCTGACTTATCCTCGTAAGCGAAACATTTCTTATCTTTATTTACACGGGGCGGGTAAGTCCAAGGAGGCTTCCGTGTCGTTCCGCCATCTTGAAACACTATAATACCAGAGAGGGGCAAAAAGCGCTAGCCTAACTCAACACGTTTCATCATCAACACTACTATAGTCAACAACCAAATTATGCCTTAAAAACGTTTTAAGTATTACATTAAAAAGGTGTAATTGACAAAAATTGTAATTCTGAATTAAGTAATAATTATAACAAAAAGTTGAAATTACAATTATGACTATGCGTCATAATTATGAGATGAAAAGTTTAAATGATGATGTACTAAATTGAAATTATGATAGATAAAGTAAATATTCCATAGTGAAATTTTCTGAATTCTATATAATTGTATTTGTGAAAATGATTCAGTAGCCTACTGAAACAGCATTTATGAGTTTTTACGTATCTTCTGCTTGTTTCTGCAGTTTGTGTAGGCCTCTAAGACTTGTAGGCCTCTAAGACTATGGATAACTAAAAATGATTATTGAATAACTTGAATTTTGTTGACAATGTAAAAAAAAAAAAAAAAAAATGTCTTCTCATACCGGGAGTCGAACCCGGGCAGCCTGGATGAAAGCCAGGAATCCTAACCGCTAGACCATATGGGAGGCAATGATACTGCCCCGGCAAATTTGAAAGGTTGCACTGCACAGTACATTATAATGTAGGATCATACTTATGCCGAGCCACGGGAGAAGGAATCGTTAACGCCTAAAAGCTAACATTTAATTTATCGGTATGTAAATAAATATCAGGATAGCTTTTCCCCATGTGGAAAGATCTAATGAAGGAGAAAGACTTTGAAAGGGAAGTTGCCTGATTTCTTCTCGACAGGCAAGTCAAAGGTATGGTCTAAATTACAAGCTTTTTTCATTGCTTGGTTGTGTAAATCATTATATAGCTGGCATAACAGTACAAAAACATGTATCGTTAAACTCAATGAAGCGCTATTGGAAGCCATGTTGTCATAGCTTTTGACACATTAGGCTACCGCAGTTGCAACACGCATTTGAAAAAGCGAGTAGATGGGAGAACCACTAGATGGGAGAAATTCTTTTGGGAGAACTAACTTGTAGTTGGGTCTTTAACAAAAAAAAAAAAAAAAAAAAAAAGCCTCCACAATCGAGGAGGTCAAAGGGCATGCTTCCTGTATCATCAGCTCTCCCCAAAGTCTATTCATGCGGCCAGCAGACAGATTTTAAACACCGATTTTACACTTCTACATATATTTTGAGTAGATAACCGATAGTATATTCTCAGTAAAGGGTTTCACCCTGTGTGATTCCACACTGATTAAGGATAGTTCGGGGAATACAAGTTAAAATGATCTTAAACGATCGTATACTTATACTTTGAATTATGACTGATAAAATTAAATATTCGCTCAAGACCAACTTTACTTATGCCGGGTCAGTGATTTTGCAGATGATACAACTTAGTCTAAATAAGAGCAATGTGGAGTCCTCGGATTTCTTAAAAACAACACAACAACAAAACATTGTGACAAACTTTGACAACATGTTGTATGGACAAAAGATCTAAGATGACCAAGCACAGTTTTTCAACAATCAACAACTAAACGCTGTTTAGTAAAAATTCTACTTTAGGTTACCGTTAAACAAAATCATTACAGTAATCTTCTAAGAAAATAAATAGAAGATATGATTTTAATAAAACTTTAAAGATTTCTTTTAATTTTAAAATACCTTATTTAAACTTGTATGATTATGCTTTTAAATGAATTTAGTATAAACTCTGGATGTATTCTGTAAAAGGCGTTAGCAGACTAGATTTACTGTGACATTGTCCCCCGAGACTCATCTGGTCTGATACCCTGTTTCCTGAAGCTTCAGATCACACTGTGGTTTATCTCTGAAGGATCTGGGGCTGTAAGGTGTTTTTGTTTATATATTTATTTAGCTAAAACTTTGTTTAAATTTTAGTAACATATGTTATTAATAATAATAATTTAATTTAAAATAGAGATTAGTTTATTTTTTAGAACCGTGTGTGTGCACAAAATGATATTAAATGATTTATTTATTTGTTTATTTCATTTTGAAAATGTACAAATGTAGTTTTCTGTGTTTAGGTGTACGGTACAAAATTCATTATAGCTATGGAAAGCCCCCACCATAAAAATTGAAACCCCGCATGGACAAAAAAAATGCTGATTGAATCTTTTCATATAAATGAGATTTAAAACGACTAAAAAGTACAGTTTTTCTACAATCTAAAGTTTTTGAACAGACAGACATTGTTTAATAACAATTATACTTTAGGTCACCATTAAACAAAATCATTAAAGTAATCTTCTAAAAGATAAATAGAAGATATGAATGTATTCAAACTTTAAAGATTTTATTTAAACAGTCTTTTAATTTTAAAAGATCATATTTAAACTTTTACGATTATGTTTTGAAATAAATTCAGAAAGATGATGGCACGCTAATTTACCAGAACCTGTCACAGACACACACACACACACACACACACACACACACACACACACACACACACAAACATACCATTTGTCTGGTGCTTCATGAAATCTTCAGTCAGCAGACTTAGATGAATTTTATTTTTATCTAAAACTGAAATTTCAGTAGATTTTTATTTTTTATTTTTTTATATACTTTTAAAGAACAGAATGTTTTTCAACTTTAGTTAAATTAGCAAGATAACCATTTTAATGTATACCCTTTTTTATGTAATATGATTTTTATTCTTTTGTTTATCAAAAACAATTGGATCAATAAGATATTTATTTTATAAGCATTTAATTATATACTTTTATAAAGAACTGAATGGTTTTCAACTTTAGTTAAATTAGCAAGATGGCTATTTTATTTTATACACTTATAGGCCTAAAGAACGGAATGTTTATGTAATATGATTTTTTTTTATTCTTTTGTTTATCTAACACTGAATTAAATGGTTTCAGTAGATTTTTAGTAAGATATTATTGCATATTATTTGTGTGAAATATAAAACATGATTAGGGTAACTCTCTTTTTCTCACTTTCACTGTTACCTCAGGAATGTGGAGGGGGTCATGTCAGAGGACGCGCACACACACACACACACACACACACACACACACACACACACACTACTCTGGCTGGAGAGGCATTCAGAAAAAACAGTGTTTTTGTTTTACAACTTTTAATAATGTATTGAATTTAAAAACATTATTACGACTTTTAATAAATGTATTAAATTTAATTAAAAAAAATAAAATAAAATAAAAACAACATTTTATAAAGATATCATTTAAACTTTGAAATAAATTTAGCCCTATTGTCTCATTCTGATCGCTGAATAAACCTAGCAGGAGAGAGAGAGAAACACTGACATTTATGTTATATTATTTTATAATCTTTTCATTTATACTTTAAACGAACGGTATGTTTTTTCAACCTTGGTTAAATTATTTTATAATCTTTTCATTTATACTTTTTAAAGAACAGTATGTTTTCAACTCTTTTTTTTGTGATAGGCTTTAGTATTTAGTAAAATCCTTATTCATTTTATTCTTTTGTTTCTCTAAAACTGAATTAAATGGTTTCAGTAGATTTTTGCTAAGATATTATTGTATATCATTTGTGTGAAATATAAAACATGATTAGGGACAACTCTCTTTTTTTTCACTTTTGCTGTTACCTCAGGAATGTGGAGGGGATCATATCAGATGCTGACACATTTCCTAACAGCACTTGTGATGCCATATACCCAGACATACACACACACATACACACAAACACATAACTGAACCGGACAACAAATTCAAACTTTCTGTCAAAAACAGATGTCTATCACAAACACAGAAAATACACCCAGCTTGTGTGCACAAGAGATAATGGGTGTGTGACACAGTCTTCAAACTTTCTGTTAAAACCACATGATCTACGACTAGCTAGGACAATAGGGCAAACCATAACAACAACATATGCCGGAAAGACACCGGTAGATAAAACTGTCAAAACACATGATCGAACGGTCAATATCACAATCCATATCCATATCTATACACGACAGAAAGGGCGGGACAGCTCAACGGTCAACCGGAAGGGCGGGGACCAGATGTCTTATCTGTGGGCGGGACCGGAAGTCATCAATCATTTTGACACATGGTATAGGGTTATAACTACTTTCACTCTACGAGACGAGTGGCTCTTCAGTGTGTTGGTGCGATGGCGCGTTCCAGCGAGATCGCATTGCATTTACATTTACATTTACATTTAGTCATTTAGCAGACGCTTTTATCCAAAGCGACTTACAAAGTAGGACTAGATTAAGCGAGTCATCATGAAGAGGCAAAAAACAAAAAGCAGCGCAAGAAGTGCTCAAGATACAAAGTTCAGGCATTATTCAGAGTAGCATAAGCCCGATAAGTGAGGTTTAGAGGGAAAGGGGAGGTTTTTTATTTATTTATTTTTTTATGTGGTTAAGTGCTCACGGAAGAGATGGGTTTTCAGATGTTTTTTGAAGGTTGTCAGGGATTCTGCATTCCGGATGAGGGTGGGGAGAGCGTTCCACCAGCATGGAACTGTGAATGAGAATGTTCTGGAAAGTGATTTTGTGGCTTTCTGGGATGGAACCACGAGACGTCGCTCGTTGGCCGATCGTAGGCTTCTGGTAGGGATGTAGACTCGTAGGAGTGAGTGAAAGTAGGAGGGAGCTGAGCCTGTGATAGATCTGTAAGCAAGCGTCAATGCCTTGAACTTGATGCGAGCAGTGAGAGGTAGCCAGTGCAGTGAGATGAACAGAGGAGTGACGTGGGCCCTCTTTGGCTCGTTGAAGACAAGACGAGCTGCAGCATTTTGGATCATCTGTAGGGGTTTAGTTGCACATGCTGGAAGTCCGGCCAGAAGAGCATTACAGTAGTCAAGCCTAGAAATGACCAGGGCCTGGACGAGAAGTTGTGTTGCATGCTCAGTTAGGAAAGGCCTGATCTTCCTGATGTTGTGCAGTGCAAACCTGCATGATCGAGCTGTCTTTGAAATGTGATCTGTGAAGGTCAGCTGGTCATCAAACGTTACTCCAAGATTTCTCACCGACCTTGATGGGGTGATTGATGATGACTCTAGCTGGATAGTGAAGTTGTGCTGTAGAGACGGATTGGCAGGGAGGACGAGAAGCTCAGTCTTTGCCAAGTTGAGCTGCAGGTGATGTTCCTTCATCCACGTCGAGATGTCCGCCAGGCAGCTTGAGATCCGTGCAGCTACTGTGGGGTCATCTGGTTGAAACGAGAGGAAGAGCTGTGTGTCATCAGCATAGCAGTGGTAGGAGAAGCCGTGTGCTTGTATGATGTGTCCCAGTGATGTGGTGTAGATGGAGAAGAGGAGGGGACCAAGAACTGAGCCCTGGGGAACCCCTGTGGTCAGTTGATGTGCTCTGGATACCTCGCCTCTCCATGCGACCTTGAAGGACCTACCTGTGAGATAGGACTCAAACCAGTGGAGTGAAGTTCCTGTGATGCCCAGTGATGAGAGGCTGGACAGAAGGATTTGATGATTCACAGTGTCGAAGGCAGCAGACAGATCCAGGAGGATGAGGACTGAAGATTTGGAAGCAGCTTTTGCGATCCGTAGGGCTTCTGTGACAGACAGTAATGCAGTCTCAGTTGAATGCCCTTTCTTGAAGCCGGATTGGTTGACATCCAGCTGGTTGTTGAGAGACAGAAAGGATGTTACTTGGTTGAAAACAGCTCTTTCAAGTGTCTTCGCAATGAATGGTAGGAGAGAGATAGGTCTGTAATGTTCTACAAATGATGTGTTTAGCGTTGGTTTTTTAAGCAGTGGAGTAACCCGGTAGATGTGGTAGATTTTTTCCTAAACCTAACTATCTTGGGTGTCTCCAACTGGACACCCAACTCTGTACCTGGGTCTCGTCTCCTGGCGACGTCCCCACTTGGGCACCTGGGTCTCGTCTCCTGGCGACGTCCCCACTTGGGCACCTGGGTCTCGTCTCCTGGCGACGTCCCCACCTGATATCTGAGTCTCGTCTCCTGGCGACGTCCTCACTTGGATATCTCACCTAGTCTAACTTGTTCCCCTAAACTAACTTACTTCCTAAACTAGCTTCCTACCTAAACTAGCTTCCTAAACTAGCTTCCTGCGCAGGAATAAATTGACAAACAGACCTGCAAATGTCCTTTAAATGCTTTAATCACGGCCAGGAGATCTTCCCGAGCAGTTCTCAAGGAATCTCTCCCAAGAAGCAAGGCCGGAGGATCTCAGACAAATTCCATTGAGAATCCCACCGAAAAATACATATACAACAGTTTTTATAGTATAGAGGTATGACATAAATGTCAGGCTGCATTACATAATTTCCTCACTATTTGATTGGTTCTTCATATGCAAACCCCTCTGTTACTAGGTAAAGCAAACTTTGATCTTGTGATTACTTATCACAAGGTTCTAATGATGACTTAATTTGTTAATCACAAGATTCTAACAGACTGTCTAGTTTCACTTCCCCTTTCCGTATTTATACACACAGACACATACACTCAAAGTCACAAGTTTTCCCCAAAGAGTTTGGAAAAATTAAAAGCATATGAATGTTGTTCCTGCAAGAAAAACAAATGTTAGTTGATTAATTAAAGTTGATTAATTAAAATCCATCACAACTGTTTCGCGTGTTGGGCTCACGCTCAATCACGCTCGGCAGCGCTCGTGGATGAGTCATGTTTTCATTGCGGGAACATGACCATCGCGATGTTTATAGATCGAGACTCAATGATCTCCGTGTGGGTAGAGTCCCCTCTGCCACACCCTAATTTATCTCTTCCTCGAGAGGGGATACTTTGGCTGGTGGCAAGGATGATCTGAGGGTTATGGTGTGGCATATAACCAACGAGTCATTCCTCGGGCCACACCCCCCTCCACATCGCAAACCGTGGGGCTTCCGTGTGTGGCTGGTTCCTCTCAGGGACCCAGTTTTTCATTCGGGGCTCCAGCAGATGATATCATGTCACTCACAGCATCACAAGGTGGGCTTGATTCCTCTGGAAATGAGGATTTGACTGCGTTGCCTCCCTCTGGGGTGCCAGCGTTAGTCGAGTCAGATCCAGAGCTGATGGCCATGCTTTCCCGGGCAGCTGAAAGTGTCGGTTGGAGTGGTGCCGCCCTCCCCCGAGCGCTGTAGGCTGGACGGTTGGATCCTGGGCACGGCGCGTGCTGCACTACCAGCACTCGCCCCCAGTGCCTTTCTTCCCGGACGTGCATCAGGACTTATCATGGCCCGCAGGCGTCCTCTGCCCTCATTGCACTCGTTGTCGCGGCGATCATGGTCTGTATGTTCTCACAGGCATGCAGTGCTATGTGTCGTCTTCGCCTTCAAGGCAGTGCTGACCCGGGGGTTCTGTCAAACCTGGTCGCCGTGGAACGCTGGTCCTTCCCTGGCCAACACTGACAGAATACGGAAACTCGACCACGCCCCCACACAGGGATGCTATGCCTCCCATGTCCGGGCTGGTAGATCTGCCACGCACACTACTGACCTCGCTCTACGGGCGACATCGTTACCTGCGCGATCTCTGGGCCAGGTGATGTCCACAAGTGTGGTCCAGGAATGGGCTCAGCCAGGTTGATATGAGGGTACTCTGGGAACTCATTTTCTCAGAACCGATCCCTCCACAGGCTTCCATTCAAGATGCTCACGGCCAAAGGCATTCTCAAATGTGTGCGGCCACAGGATTGGTTTGCAGCGATCGACCTGAAGGACGCCTACTTTCATGTCTCCTTTCTCCCTTCTCCTCGACACGCTCCTACTCTAAACCTAACCATAGTAACCCTATGGATTACAAACCTAGTTGTTTTTGGATTTGGCATCGCTTGATCAATATAGATCTAAGCCCGAGGATGCACTGAATGCAGGCTGTGTCCCAATTCAAATGCTGCATTCTGCGAAGAACTCAGACTTCGAAGGCCAAGCTTTCGAAGGCCGCGATGGTCGCCTGGTGATATGAACAAATTCAACCGTGTAATTATGATCTGTGATCTGTGTTTTCTGCTTTTACACTTTACAGCATATTCTCTTCAGTCCACAGCGCTCCTTTTATACGAGTAATAATGGCTCAAGGCCACTCTGTTCTACAGCAGTGAGGACATTCTGTTCAGCCCGACGTTGAAAATCATGGTGTATTTAAATGAACAGGAATCCCAATGCCACTTTTATAAAACCCTGAGTGCAGAATCATCTCCAGAAGGACAACCTTTCTGTCTATAGACATGATGTTCTGTCCACTCTCATTTTGAGTTTCAGGACGAGTTTGTATTGCTTATACTGTAGGTGGTCCAACAGACTCACAAAAACAAAACAATTGGCAAAACACTGTGTTCTGCAAGGTAAGGCACTGAAATAATATGACTGTAACTGTCAATCCTTTTCTCCTCAGAATAATGCTCAGTCAATCTGCCAAATTAAATATTATTTTGTTATAGTCATCATTTCACAATAAGTTCACAATAATGGGCTTCAACAGAAAGTAAATCATGTAGAATTAGAATCCAAATCTGGATCCAAAAGCCTGAGACCACATGGAAAATCTAATTGAAATCTGGAAATAACCCATTCAATTTGTATTATGCATTTCCTGAACATGTACTTGCTAACTAATCAAACACTTTATTTGAACGAACTACCGATCTATAAAACACAATCGGTCTTCGGACCTTTCACTATCGTGTCAATTGATTTTGATATGCGCTAGGGAGAGAGAGCAATACAGCGCTCTGTTGTTTGAAGACAGTGAGAGTGCGCACGGCCGGGACTCTCTCTCTATCTGCTCGTTCTTGTGCGCCCTGTCCCCTGATTTAAATAATTCATTGTTACGACCATAGATATACATAATAAAGGCTAGATGTCTTACGGCGGAGTCTCTAACGTCATCACCGGCGGCCATCTTGTCACAGGCAAGCTTTCTGGCGGGCTCTGTGGTACCTGATGTAAGGTGAGTGATCTGCACGAACACAAATACTCTTATCTTGCTGAAATCTTGACGGATTTACAAACGGTTTGGTTTTTTACAAACGTTATTTACGTGGCTAGAATTCTGGATGCTTGAAAATGTTGAAATTGCAGCTTTTCTTTTCGAAAAACGACTTAATCATGCAGCATAGTTGTGTATCACAGATACTTGCGCAAGTTATCAAGGCTGAGACCACAATCGTGCTGTTCAATTATATAGGTTTTACTGACACCAATAACGATTTTATGACAACTAATCTTTTGTCTAAATTACAATCTTTGTGGATGTGGTTGTAGTTATTAGCTGGCTAATAACAAGAAGCTGTGAGTGTGGTTGTAGTTATTAGCCTAGCTGGCTAATAACAAGAAGCTTTGAGTGAGACCTAATAGCAGCTAACGTTACAGTTTAGCTGCTACCCAGCAATTTTACATCAGTGGGAGAGGAAGAATTGCTCTTTCTTTTCAATATAACTTAAGTTGCACATGATTTCCAATCGGTTTGGTTTGTTAAAAACATCTTACATTATAGCCCCTTTCACACAGCGCGATGATCCCGGCAAATTGGATGCTCCAATCGCTGTAGTCTCAAAACGAGAGCACGTGGGATCATCTTTCACCTGTAAGATATGACAATATTATGATTATATTTGGGATAATCGTTAGTTTAGTTTACTAGTTTACAGTGATCTCTGAAGTAGGCACAGTGCAATGTCGGGGGGAAAAGCCTAGAAATGGCCCAACCCTGAAGAAGTTAAAATAAACATGTAATAATTCAAATTATCTTATTATAATAGTAATATTCATATTATAAAAGTGTATATATATATATATATATATATATATATATATATATATATATATATATATATATATATATATATATATATATATATAAATCATGTTGCCATTCTGTACACTGAGTTTTAGTAGCCTATATATTGATTTAACATAAATAACATAAATACCTAGCCTGGATGCCAGCGAACTTAGCCCCGCCCACAAAAGTTTTAGGTCGGGAAGTTCGGTCTGGACTCGATCCGTTGAGGAGCTATTATGCCCGATCAAAAATTGTTCGGACCAATCAAATTGTCAGGGCGGGCTTTATACGATGATGGACAGATGAGCAACGGTAACGTAATCATCCACGTCATCAAAGAGCGCTTGGGTTGAATTCGTTTACAACAAAGATGACTGTCACTGGAGAATTGAGATTTCACGAGTTCACACTTACAAATAAGTCAGATAGAATAAATGCATATTTGGCGTGCTGTCCGAGGAGAGGGCTCCGGGATCGGTATTCGGCCTCACCTTCTGACTAGAATCAGACTCACATTCTGACTGGAATCTGAGTATGCTGACGTCAGGCTAATAAATACCTTGTGCGTGTGTATATTCATTGCACCTATCTGTTCTGTTCAATGTTATTTTCATATGGAAGTCCATGGTTATAATTATTCATAATTATGGAGTGTCATAACTACATCTCTGACGTTTATAACAAACCAAACCGTTTGAAAATCGGTAGAAAATTGAGCAAGTTATGGTTAAAAACACAATGTTACCAGTGAGCGAGCTGACTGTGGCAAGATGGCCGCCAGGTGCGGACGTCGACCTCCATTGGCCAGCAGCGCGGACGAGACATCTAGCCTTTATTATGTATATCTATGGTTACGACGACTTATTTGTTCCCTCGTTTTAATAAATCGTGGATACATTTAACTAATTCCATCCCTCAATTTGATTTAACGAATTACAACATGGCCACAATATAGTAAAACGAGGGAACAAAATAGTAAAACGTGCTGAGGTAGGCTATTATTAATTCATGGCCACGAAACAATATTCACCTGAATATTCACCAATTCACAAAAATATAGGTCTTTAGCATTCACTATTTAATTCATAGTATCAAACTGTTTTTCTTACCTGTGAAGTTAGCTCTTCAGTGAAGGCCGACTAGTGTTCTCATACAGCCTTTTAATCCTTTTGCAAATAAATTGCCGTTTTTGAATTTTTTAATAAGCAGGAACAATGTCAGACTTTAAACAAATGTGTCTCGTTAGGCAATGTTTTCTCAAATCATAAAATTTCCTATTGATTCAATAGAATGTGTGAGCTCACTAGTGAATACCAATATGGCGGCGCAGTGGCTTCACAGTTTATGACGTCATGAGCTATCCAGTCATTCTATATAGATCAGTGGGTTTACCACAAAATATTTTAGCAATTAGTAAAAAAGAGAGAATATATTATAAATTTTGTCTTGTTACCTTACACAGTTTTCTTTTGTTTTTGGATTTTGAAAGTTTTAAAACAAAGGCAATTAAAAGAAAAATAAATAAAATTTTTGACCCTGATCATATGACCTCCTTTGTACAAAAGGTCACAAAATAAAATTTGTCATGAAAAATTGTTTAAATTACAAAAGAATGCTTTAGAAGCTTTTAGACTGTTGAGTCCTACAGACAGTTTATTCTGAATTTATAAACATATGAATATATTCAGAAGTTATTGTGGCATTCTTGTATCTTCCCTTGCAAAGACATAGGATTCTGAGACAGAAGTTCAACCAGTGCAAGCAAGATAATATGAATTCATACTGAGTTTGCAGGTCTGTCAGGCAAGTTTCTGAAGTTTGAGATATTAAACTTAAAATAAAGTTTTATATAGAAGTCTGGAGATTTAGCTTGAATGTCAAAAATTATGCCAGGTCAGTGTAGGTATATGGAGAATGGAATGATTAAAATAAAAAAGGAAGATAAAGAATGGCACAGAAATCAGTATTTGTATTGTACAGCACAGGCTTAGGTGTTAAAGCTCCTGGAATAAGATGAAGTTTAATCTCTATCATAGCATGCAGGTATTGGAAGTGGGATTTGGTGAGAATGAGAATCTTTTTCTAGGTTTGCACTCCATGAAGGTACACGTGTGTATGTGAGCCTGGGAATGGCTGCGTAGGAAAAAAACTAAAAACAAATACGAAAGACAGAAACTATTGCTGTGTAAAATTATGTTGTAGTTGGTTTGAAGTTTTAAGATTGTTGTAGACCACCCTCCCAAATACTGCTCTGATTACATGTAGAGCTGCAGTCATGCCAATTATAACTGCAGGAGATCTTAACCCATTTGTGCCCAAATTTTTCTGAATGGTTTCATGCATATAATCCTGTTAATAGTGTCCTATGTGAACATGTTCTGCATTTATTTTCCCCAGGTTTTTTTTTTCTTTCTTGAAAAACATATTTGAATGTGCGGCAACTATAGTTGCCGGTGGGCAAATATGTTGTATGCACCCCTTCAATGTAAAATATGAATAGGAGGAGAACATTTGGCATTTATCTCAAAATAGCTGCTTTCAACAGATCAATCTTTATTCATAAACAAATTTATTATGTATAAAAGTCGAAGAACATTTGATAATGACCCAAAAAAAACTGCATCTAGCTTATAATCTCTTGAATATGAAAACACAACAAAAAACAAATCCATTTGCCTTAACCATTGTGCGCTGTTCAGGGTCTTTTTGACCCACATTTCTGATTTTCATTCATGGGGATAACATGGATCATTTGACATGGTTTAGTGTAAGATTTTTGCCCATCTTTTGGAAAATGCTGTTTTAAAAGTAACAAATTATCACTTTAACCAGTAGATGGCTGCAGAGCACCACTATTTGCTATTTGCTTTTTGACTAACTGAAAGACATCTTTTCACAAGTTTTTCCAGTTGTACTCATATCTACATATAATGAAATCACAATTATAATAATAAAAGTTACTTTTTGTCAAAGTTTAGGCACTTTTTGTGCTGAAAAAAAAATCTGTTTTTCAGTAATGTTATATTATGATTAGAATCAAATGAATTTGATCAATGGACAAAATTCATCCTCAAAATCAGAAACAACACAGAACACACATAGACAGAAATGAAGTGGCACACTTTAAATTTGTAGAATTATATGAAAAACAGATGTTTGAAATAAATGATAAACTCTAAAAACTCCAACTTTTCTATTTGTAACATCCTGATCAGGTTTGATTCTAATCATAATGTAACATTATTGAAAAACAGATATTTTTTTTTTTCGGTACAAAAACTGCCAAACTTTGACAAAAAGTAACTTTTATTGTTATAATTGTGATTTCATTATATGTAGATATGAATCTAACTGGAAAAACTTGTGAAAAGATGTCTTTTAGTTTGAAACTTTTAGTACTTTTAGAGCTCTGCAGCCATCTACTGGTTAAAGTGATTTTTTTTTTTCTTAGACTAAAATCTTACACTAAACCATGTCAAATTATCCATGTTATCCCCATGAATGAAAGTTAGAAATGTGGGTATTTTATAAGGCAAAATTTTTATTAATTCTTTTTTTCTTTTTGGAGAATTTTTCTTTTCTTTTTTTGAACATTTTGTGGAGTAAAAATGGCCAAATGTGGAGTAAAAACATTAATAAACTGAGTAAAATTACATTTGTTTAAAATATATATATTGTTACAAAATTACATTTTGTTGCCTGGGGTCTCTCAGACCCCAAACAGCCTGACTGTAAACCGCAAACGAACAGCGCACAAGGGTTAAAGTTGTGGAACATAGTGCAGAACAAAGTGCAGCCATAACAGGGCAGTGTGTATCAAAAAGTTAAATGAAAATAAATAAATAAATAAATACAAATAAATAGAATGAAGAAAAAATATACCTATATAGAGATGTCATTTAAAGGGTTAAGTTATGTTTATGCAGTATGCACTAAACAAGACCAATAAACTTGATTTATTAACCTATTAACACAGTATACCCCATTTTCCCATGATATATGTACTTACAAGGCATTTGCCCACCGGCAACTATAGTTGCCGCTTGGACTTTTGACTAAGTATACAAAAAACTATAGATCTCTTGTAAGATTTGTTTTGTTTGGATGATTCTAGAGACCTTCATGATTATGTAGATATATATATGTCAACAAAAAATACTTATTAGTAACATGAAAATGACCTTTCTTTGGGAGGGTTTGCCTTTGCCATGCTTCCTGGAAGTAGGGGTAGGAAGTTGACAGCCTCATGTGACAGGGAGGAAGTGAATACCTTTTTTTTTTTCTTGAAATCCTTTATTTGGTTGTTTGCTTGCATGTCATTGAGAAATAAAACTTGGACAACATCTAGAAAAATATTTACAAAAGGAAAATGACAACTATGCACTGCGGCAACTATAGTTGCCGGTGGGCTTTAATTAAACGAAGGACCAATTAAATACCACTCTACTTATTACATACTCTTGATTTGAATCATCTAAGGTGTGTTTTTTTTTCTCCACCTGTACAGATGCAGACTCTCATCCACCTCAGGGACCTCAAAAAAAGTAGGCTGTCAATTTGCAAATTTTGTTTAATTAAGTTTTACCGCTGGAAAAACACATTTTGAGAAAGGTAAACATGCATCAAATTAATTCAGTAATAAGATTTTGTAATGCTTTTTTTAAAAACTTTAAAAAAAAAAACTTCTTAAAAATACAGAACTCAGAGGGCAAGATGCTAAAAACGTTATATACAGAAATAAATGTACAGAATTTCACGGCGCAAGAGAATCTTTTGAGCATGCTGTAACTTCTCGTGAGCAATCAAAAAGTTTCTTGTGCACACGCAAATATTTATTTTTTGCATGATCATGCGTTGCAATTTCTGATTAATGTAAACTATAATAAATAATTTCCTTTGTGCGTTACTGCCATCTTACTATAAAGAAAACATGCTAAGTTTAATGGTTCATATAAAAAAAAAGAAAAAAAAAGATTGGTACAGTAAAATTTTGTTATAGGCAGTCCCACTATTTCAAAGACCTTATGTCAGATTAAACACATCCTCTGTGGCAGCCAAGAAAGCGCCGAGCGAAATGGGCTGATGGCGCAATATAGGCACTCAGTGCTGTGGGTATCTGTTACGAAACTGCTCCGAGACTCAAAGGGAAGATCCAAATGCAGCTTTTATTAAGAGGCAATCCAGACACGTAATCCAATAAACAGGCAATGGGTCAAAACACAGGTAGGCAGTCCAAACAAACAAACAAAACAAGACAGGCAGGGGTCAGAGGCAAGACAATAGTCCACGGAACAGGCAAGAAATCCAAAAACCAAGAAACAGGAAACCAGGGAAAATGGGATGGAGGGCCAGGCCCGTGGAGCGGAAGGACTGGAGACTGCAGCAGGATGGGAGGCCAGGGTAGATCAGGCTGTGCAGGCGACCAGGGCGGAGCAGGCTGTGCAGATGACCAAGGTGGAGCAGGCGACCCTTCAGGAGGCCAGGGAGGAGACGACCCTTCAGGAGGCCATGGCACAACAGACACATGCTCAGGAACAGACACATGTTCATAGACAGACACATGCTCAGAAACAGGAACAGACACCGACACCGGCTCAGGGAAAGGAACAGACACCGGCTCAGGAACAGACACCGTGGCAGCAGCTATCTCTGCTGAGGGCTCAGGTTCAGGCGTGTCGGCGGCCATCTCTGCTGAGGGCTCAGGTTCAGGCGTGTCGGTGGCCATCTCTGCTGAGGGCTCAGGCGACGTGGCAGCGGCCATCTCGTCCGGAGACAATGGCTCGGCGGCGGCCATCTCGTCCGGAGACACTGGCTCGGCGGAGACCATCTCGTCCTGAGACACTGGCTCGGCGGCGGCCATCTAGTCCTGAGACACTGGTTCGGCGGAGACCATCTCGTCCGGAGACACTGGTTCGGCGGCGGTGGCGGCCATCTTGTCCGGAGACACTGGTTCGGCGGCGGCCATCTTGTCCTGAGACACTGGTTCGGCGGCGGCGGCGGCCATCTTGTCCGGAGACACTGGCTCGGCGGCGGCCATCTTGTCCGGAGACACTGGATCGGCAGACGTGACGTGAACAGTCTCTGGATCGGCAGACGTGACGTGAACAGTCTCTGGTTCGGCAGACGCGACTTGAACAGTCTCTGGATCGGCAGACGTGACGTGAAGAGACTCAGGCTCTGCAGGGCTGATGTGAAGAGACTCAGGCTCTGCAGGGCTGACGTGAAGAGACTCAGCTGGTGACCGTTACAGTATCGTCCTGTGTGTAATGGCTCATAAAAAAAAAATTAATGGCTCATAAAAAAAAATGGTACAGTAAAAAAGTGCTCAATTTGGATTTCGTTAAAGGAGTTTGTCTTGTTCGAGGCTGAATCCAGCTACATATATGTTTGTCACTCCCCTTTTATATGACGCAATGGTCCTCTATTTCTATGGTGTCTCCGGCAAAATAATCAGAAAAAGTGCTTTAATACAGGGTTAATTGATCTTGTGAAATGCGAATTTTTAGCACATTTTACTGTACCAATATTTTTAAATTGGTCGTACATTTTTTATATGACACAATATAAATACACTGACCTAACGAAATAAGAATTTTGAGCACTTTTACTGAACAAATCTTTTTTATTAACCACAAAAAATGTAAAAATTAATTACTAATGTAACCCTTGTTCCCTGAAGGAGGGCACGGGAGACGTAACGTCGGCGTGACAACATAATTGGGATCACTTCAGGGATCCCTATCATCTTCGAGTGTCTACAGAACGAGCCAATGACCGTTGGCGTGCGTGAATCGCGTCACGCGCCCCGCCCTGCAGCGCAGGTATAAACAGGAAGCAGGCGCATGCACACATTGTTTTTCGCTGAGGAGCCGAGATAGTGACGGCCGTACAACGATGGTAAGCAACGGTGGCATTCACTCCTTCAGGGAACAAGGGTTATGTACCATATGGACCAATCAGACACACACAAATTATTCATTATATTTAATGAATAATCCAGTAAATTCACTCATCCAACAAAGGTCTATGAAACTTCCCCCAAAAACTAACATCCCAAATGAAGCTAACACACTGGCAGAACCCGGTGTCCTGTTACAGGCCCCAAAAGGAATTTGCAGGGAATGTGACTCCCACTTAATTCTTGCTGAGAAGGAGAAATAAACCCTTTTAATCCTATACATTCTATATATATATCCATGTGAGAAATGTATTAACATATATCTAATTTTCCCATCTCATGATTTTCCTTTTATGTGGTTTGGCCTATGTCTTCATTTTCTCTTCTAAACTCTTTTGGATTAATGTTTCAAACTTTGTTGCATACTATGGTTAACCAAAATCATATGTGTGGCATGTCTCTATAAACTCCAATCTTCGTCCCCCATTTGTTAATTTACATTACATTTTGCTAACTTTGTGATGCATTCATATTATAAGCATCATGAAGATTCTATTTCTTAAATACCCAATGAAATTACATATTCAAATGCCCTGCTAAAACACAAAGGGTCGTAAAAATCTCCCTCCAAAGGGAAAACTTCATATTGGCTCACACACCTCCAGAGGGTGTGACATCTTCACCCTTTAAAAATCAGTGAGCACAAGATCACTCTTTTTAGCCTCTTACTCTCTTAGTCCCTTGCTGAAATCCTGATGTGAAGATGATGCTGAACAAGAAGTTTTCTAAGGACCCCCAAGCTTGTGCCAAGCTGTGGCCTTGTCTTTCCATTCAACAAAGATCCTCTGACTCCCACTGGTTCTCTCTCATCAAGACCACATCAGCAAAGATCAACTGGAGCCTCAACAAATTGCATCAGGACAGTTTAATTCAAATGGACAAGACATGCAAGTATCAAACTTAGTCTAATTATTTGATACATTAAGGATCATTAACCCTTTTAAAAGAAGGGTGTGTTAGAACTTAACTGATGGTTTGCTCAAGGCTGTCGATCTGCTGAATTTCAAACAATGCTATAACTTCTTGCTTTCCTGTATTCTGCTTCAGCTCTCTTTCCCTTGGTAAACTGTATGCATGTATGTATGTGTATGTTAGAGTAGTTTAAGTGTTTAGTCTAGTTAATAAAGTCTTGTTCATGTCATACGTAAAGTTGTACGTGTCTCAAGCTCATATCTGGAGTTTCTAATCATAGATTTTGACTACTTGCTCTTAGTAGTACTAAAAAGTAAGAAAGAAAAAGTAAACAAATCCTGAGTGTTCCCGGGACAAACAGGTTAATTGATTGTAATATTAATTTACAACATTAAAGGTTGTATCAGCGATTTCAGGCCCAAACATAAATGATCACATTCATCTAATCTTTCCTAACGATCTGCTAGCTGCCCGCCCCATAAGCAGGTCGTCAAAAAAATGTGTCTCTGTAGGCAGCCTAGGCTCTGAGATCTGCACACAAAAACAGTTGGTTTCACCACCACTCAAAACCAAAATAAATAGTGTTCCAACCAATCACCGACAGGGGTGGGTGTTGTGAGGTTTTGCGCTCGTGCACGGCTGCCTATGGCGGCTGCACGCGTCACTGGGGAATGTCACACTCCTGCCTGAGAAGGGGGAGGCTACACCGGACAGTGACGGCAGAGCAGACTCTGCCAAGGGAAAGACACAGGCTCACCACAGGGAGCTGATCGTGGAAGAATACGCATATGGGATCGCCACAGGGATCACCACATATGGCGATAAAATCTGGTGAATGTGTTAGGTGTCGCCCAGCCCGCAGCTCTACAGATGTCTGTCAGCGAGACAAGAAGCAACACCCCGAGTGGAGTGGGCTTCGTAAGCCAAGGTGATGGCATCCACTATCCAGTGGGCCATCCTCTGCTTGGAGACAGCCTTTCCCTTCTGCTGGCCTCCGTAAAAGACGAAGAGCTAATCTGAGGTTCTGAGGCTTTGCGTTCTGTCCACGTACAGGCGCAGAGTGTGAACGGGCCAGAGAAAAGCCAGGGATGGGTCTGCCTCCTCCGAAGGCAGCGCTTGCAGGTTTCACCACCTGGTCCCGGAAGGGAGTAGTAGGAACCTTGGGCATGTATCCGGGCTGGAGTCTCAGGATCACGTGAAAGTTATCCGGGCCGAATTCTAGGCACAATTCATCGACCAAAAATGCATGCAGGTCCCCTACCCTCTTGTGGAACAGAAACAAAATTAAACAAAATATTCTCTGCCCGGCCCTCCACCGGGAGTAGGAGCAGCGCCTTTGCCATCTCCTGAAGAGCAGTTTGATCCACCTCTGGGTCGCCCGTCTCAGGGTCATTTGCACCTGTGCTTGCCTCCTGGTTTGGCAGCGGCCAGGATGGGCGGGGTCGACTTCCTGCGGCTTGCTCCACACTGAGCCTTAGGTGGTTGCTGCTGCTGGGGCTTAGCGGAAGCGGATGATGCCGCAGGAGGTCGACCTCGGCGCCGAGCAGACGAAGGCTCCATGGCCGGCGGACGGGTAGGGGCAGCAGCAGTCCGCCGGGGCAGGATGTGTCTGATTGCCTCCGTCTGCTTCTGGGCGGCCAAGAACTGCTGGGCAAAGCTCTCGACTACGTCGCCAAATAACCCAACCTGGGACAGAGGGGCATCCAGGAACCGATATTTATCGGTGTCCCTCATATTAGCCAGGTTGTGCCAAAGGTGGCGCTCCTGGACCACCAAGGTGGACATCGCCTGACTGATGGAACGTGCGGTTTCTTTCGTCGCCCAGAGGGCGAGGTCAGTTGACGCACGGAGCTCCCGGAGGAGCTCTGAGTCAGCACCACCCTCGTGCATGTCCATGAGCACCTGGACCTGGTGGACCTGCAAGAGCGCCATGGCATGCAGGGCGGAAGCAGCCTGTCCACAGGCTTTGTAAGCCTTCGCCGTGAGACCGGACGAAAACTTACAAGCCTTGGACGGGAGGCGTGGATTCCCCCACCAAGAGGAAGCGGACGCTGGACACAGCTGCATCGCAACGGCACACTCCAATGGTGGGAGGTCCACATACCCCTTGGCTGCCCCGCCATCGAGGGTGGTGAGGAGGGAGGAGCCAACAGGCCGTAGTCTGGCACTATACGGCGCCGACCACGACTTGGTGAGCTCCTCGTGCACCTCCAGGAAGAAAGGCACCGGGGCGGCGTGTTGAGAATCAGCACGGCCCGCCCCGAGAAAACAATCGTCCAACCGAGAAGGTTCGGGACGTGGTGGAGGGTTCCACTCAAGCCCGACATTCTTGGCAGCCCGGGAAAGCATAGCTGCCCACCCTGGATAGGACTCGGGCAACGCTACACTCCCCGAAGGGGGCAACGCAGCAGAATCTTCATCTCCAGAGGAGCGAAGCTCCCCCTCCGATGCTGTGATTGACATCTGGTCGTCAGGAGGAACCCCAAAAGACACGGCTGGTCGTTTCTGAGAAGGACCAGCATATTCTTTTGGAAGCTCCAGCGGCGGCCGCCTTTTTGAGGCGTGAGGGGCCCACGGAGATTGCCTCGGCGGGGAAGCCCTCACGGTAATCCTCAGATCACCCTAGCTAAGCGACGAAGTAAGCCTATTCTGCGGGGCAGAATAGACGCTAGATCGGGGCATAGGCGAGGGGACTGCACCTCCCTTGAGGTAAGCGAGTCTCGATCTCAACGCGGCCATAGTCATATTCCCGGAGTGGGAACATGAACTATTCACAAAAGCTGCCTCAGCATGCTGAATGCCCAAACATGAGAGACAACTATTGTGGCCGTCTGCTGGAGCCAGGGAACAACCGCACTCAGAAACGCACAAGCAGAATGACATCCTGAAAAGGACGCAGGGTCACGCTTGTGTTGCTCTTTTAGTTGAAAAACAAAAAAGAGAAAATAAAACTCCCAGGGGTAGCCGCGGCTGTAGTGAGTATAACTCAGGAAAACGCCCACCGAACCGACACACACACACAGTGTAATGCTGTGAAAACAGCAGTTGTGAGCTCTAATGCTCATGGCCACCGCTGATCGCGCTGTCACACCAACGCTGGAACAGAGTTGAAGATGAATTTCCAACTGTAGAGTCTCTTCTTGCAGCACTCGTGAAGTCAAATAACCTCTCGGCTCCAAAGTGAAAGACAATGTGTGCGTGCGCCTGCTTCCTGTTTATACCCTTCACTGCGGGCCGGGGCACGTGACGCGATTCACTTACGCCAATGGTCATTGGCTCA
Source organism: Abramis brama (assembly GCF_963993115.1). Taxonomy (NCBI): domain Eukaryota; kingdom Metazoa; phylum Chordata; class Actinopteri; order Cypriniformes; family Leuciscidae; genus Abramis; species Abramis brama. The sequence goes on from NC_139987.1 coordinate 9,609,499, forward strand.
TTCTGTAGATACTCGAAGATGATAGAGCTCCCTGAAGTGATTCCAATTACGTCGTCACATCGACGTTACGTCGAACATGAGCGACTGAAAGGGAACTAGATTTGCATTAACCGTAATTTTTCATATACTATGTGTGAGTTTTTATTTCTGTAAATGTGACATTAGGGACTTCGTTAATTGATGTTTTGCAGCTTTTTTTTATTTAAAAAAACGACTCACAGGTCAGTCATTATCAGAATAGACCTGCTGGAGAAACCCATGTTGTGCCATTTGCACAATGGTGGGAGGACATGAATATAATCTCAATGACTCTCCACTGACTGTCTCCCCTATTGGCAGCTCAGGTACTTACTCCCACCTCAACATACTAAAATAATCTACAGTTATATATATATATATATATATATATATATATATATATATATATATATATATATATATATATATATATGCATGCTGTATGTAAGAAAAAATATATTTTACTTATCAGAATTTTGGTCTTGCATAAGATTTTTAAGTAAAATATTGAATAATATATATTGAATTCATTTTATGTTTTCTTGATTTAAGCCTAAATTCAACAAAATGCAATGAGGTTTATTATGTTTAAAATAATAAAATAATTGGTAAAAAAGGAGAAGAATACACCATAAAGATAATATATCATAAATTTAGTCTAGTTTTTATTTAGTAAGTTTGCTTGAATAAAGTTTATATGGTTTATGGATATTTAGATATTTTCATGGTTACAATTTATTTCGATGGTCCACTTTAGATATTCTATAAGGAACTTTGCAACTAAATGTCAACTTACTCTACTAACCCTAGCTCTAAATTAACAGTTTACAAATACTCTACTCTAATGAGAGTAAATGAACATAGCTGCAAAGTTACTTATAGTTAGTAGAATGAATAAAGTGGACCATCAAAATAGTTTAACTGTTTTTACTGGTAAACAAAGCAAAAATACTGAATTTTTTTTGTAATGTTTTTTCTCAATGTGAACAACTTGAACAACTGAATCCAAATTTTATCTTTGTTTAAAATTTTGATTGGCATGCTGCTCAGACTTGTTAATGCATCGGAGTGCGTGAATGTGTTGAATTATGCAGAATGAAATGGTCCAAATAAGCGTGCAGTCTCAGGTTAATGGTAATTGAATTTGATGATGAGTAAACAAATTGTTTTCGACTAGTTGTCTCTTACTCCCAGAACGTAATTAAACATGCTAAAAAGGACAGGAGAACAGAGACTGTGTGAAATAGAGCATGTATTTGCACTACCTAGTGATAGCTAATGTGACACATTGCATTGTGAGTCAGTGTAAGTCGACACACACAGTTCAAACCTAATCTAATTATCTAAGACAAAAGCTTGTACAGCTTGTGCCACCTATTGTTGCAGTCTTTCTTCATGCAGACTCTTCAGATTTTATGTTGGAGATGGCGTTTTTGCATGAAATATACTATGGTGCTGTTTTTTTTTTGATGAACTATAAAAACTTAAACTTTATATATATATATATGTGTGTGTGTGTGTGTGTGTGTGTGTGTACCTCCTGTAGAGGTATGACATTGAGGCTTGTACAATAAAGGCAAGACTATCAGGAATTTTATATTCATATGCATAGAGTGTCATACCCTTGAAATATTTTTTCTATAGACCTACAAGCTTTACTTTCAAAATATTATTCTCATTTTGACACACAACCCAATTGTCTGTTCTGTCTGGAGGTGAAGTGACTTCATTGTTAATTGCTCCCTATGCAGTACAATAATTACATTTTCTCAAAATAAAGAAAATCTGAAGTTTAGCTCTCGGGGTATTTGCTTGCAACCATTTAGGCCTCTCTTCTTATTAATTAGCACTGGCTAGAAATAAATCCCACCGAGGTCCCATTGAGATGATAAAACAATCGTTTCTTTGGTTAAAAAAAACAACAATTCATTAGAGGTGAAGGCATCCCCATCGGAAATCTCAGAGAACACTCTTCCACAGCATGTGGTTACTGATGAAAACATGGAACCCCGTCGCCTCCAAGTGATGACAAATTGGATTTCCATAATTGTCAGTGCAGAAGTGTGTTTCCCTATTAGTGGAATGCTTATCTTTAAAATAATGTAAGTGAAAAAAACAACACCACATAAATGTAAAACTATGGTATAGATGGATTAATAAGTGAATGACAACCTTAATTTCAGTCTGTTCCTCGCACAAATATATATTGAAGGACAAATACACTGAACAAAATTATAAACACAACACTTTTGTTTTTGCCCCCATTTTTCATGAGCTGAACTCAAAGATCTAAGACTTTCTCTATGTACACAAAAGGCCGATTTCTCTCAAATATTGTTCACAAATTTGTCTAAATCTGTGTTGGTGAGCACTTCTCCTTTGCCGCGATAATCCATCCACCTCACAGGTGTGGCATATCAAGATGCTGATTAGACAGCATGATTATTGCGCAGGTGTGCCTTAGGCTGGCCACAATAAAAGTGATTATTCTAGAAGTGATGCTAGAGAAACCATTTTTGGTTCCCTAAGAACCTTTCAGTGATCAGTTCTTTTTTTCTTGGTGTAAAAGAATACTTTAATAATCTAAAGAAACTTTTTTCAATATAAAGATCATTTTGTGCAATTGAAAGCTTTCATGGATTTTTATGGTTTATGGAACCATCCATGAGAAAAAGAACTGTCATTTTTAAAAGTGCACAGAACACGTTTCTGTGGTTATAACTGCGGGCTGCAGGTCAGTGGAGCAAAAAAAAAAAAAAAGAAGAAGAAGAAAAAAAAGCAAGGTTTCGATACCTTAAACTTCTTTACCTTGAGCATCACATAATTTAGAATGGTCTCTCATGCGCAAGGCATTGCAAAAGATGTGAGCGCAATGGTGAGAAACACGTCAAAATAATGAAAACGCAGCACAGTGGACTGCAAAAACTCGTTTTGTGTGAACGGCCCCTTATGACTAGCCTGACGTCGTCATACTTAGATTCGAGTCGGAATGTGAGTCTGATACTGCTCCACTGGGCTGTGATTATGGGGCGTGTTTCAACCAGGGGGGTAATCCAGCACCCGGAAAGCGTACCATCCCCGGGGGCCGCCATTGGCTAACAAGCCATCACCTGCTGTTAGCATTCCATTGACTCCCATTCATTTTGGTGTCACTTTGACAGCGAATAACTTTACATCTGAGGCGTTTAAAGACTCTATTTGTCCATTGTTTATTTCTAAACAAACACGACAATGTATAAAAGGCTCCATTACCTTGTATCTTACGTTATGGCCCCGTAGAAGCAGTTTTTGTAAAAATAGGCTAACGATTGCGTCATAACCACACGACTCTCTGGAAATTACCTTATAGACAGGAGGAGAAGCTCGCAGTCAATCGGGGGGACGTGGAGGCATAAAGTCCGATAAAGTCAAGGGAGAAGCCCATAGAGAGTCCATAAAAGCAACGGAACAAAATATTTCAACAACGTTTTGAGGAATTGTAAATAATTCGGTATGTGTCAAGTGAAAACATATGAAGTAACATTCATCCATGAACTTTAAATAATTTAACTACTTCATTAAATATGAAGTATGGGTAACGGGGCATACCTATATTAACAGGGGATGGGGAAATTATACAGGCAATGAAAAAAATGCTGTGAACTTTTCGCCTACTGTTTTTCGAATTCTATGATTTTGGACATACTACTCTGCTCGCGTACTGTTTTTCGCATACTATATATTAGGGAAGTATTCGATTTCGGATGCAACTATATTAAAAGATTTAATTTCCAAACTCACACACACACACACACACACATTAATGTTCAATGTGAGTTTACTCTGAATCTGACACATCATTGACCGTTCGAGGTCAGCTTGCATGCGCTTTATGATAACACCTGGCAATAGTCAAAGCCCTTTTTTCTGGAGAGCCGTGAGACTTCGACCTTGGAAACTTCTGATCATCATTCAAGACAAGTATTGTGTTATATAGGTGGTATTTTGTTAATTCAGTGTGTTAACTGTTTGTTGCCTTTTTTTCCAGGGCAAGCGATGCTTGAGTAAGGCGCACAGCATCACCAAAGATTGATCTCACCTCAACCAGACTAATCACCCCATTCCCCTCCAGGATGTGTTACAGGTCTCTATGCACCCGGACCAGCAGGTTCAGAGGAAACCCACCGACACCTCCTTGCCTGTGCCTGATGAGCTGAACCATGTCCATGGAGCTGCTTTGACAGGAGCAACAAGGAGGTAGCCATCAACGTTGTGGCTACCTCCTTGTTAGCCACAACGTTAGCCCCCTCCCCACACACACACACTACTCTTACAATGTTACTGTTATTACACTGCACATATCTATACATACTGTACATATCGGTCTATATTGTTCATACTGCATACCCATGTGTTCTTCTCTTATAATGCTACTGTTAATACACTGCACATATCCTTACTATAAACCATACCATTAGGTTAACTGTATACTACTGTCTACACTGCACTATGTCATTTATTGTTTATACTACACTACCTGTCTATACTGTACTTTTTTTGCACTTCTGGTTAGACACTAACTGCATTGAATTGTCTCTGTACTTGTACTCTACACAATGACAATAAAGATAAATCTAATGTAATCTAATCTAAAGGTGTCTTGACATCTCCCTTATTAATATTCACTGTGTAGGCCACTGACTTTGAATATATATCATTACGAAGTTCTACAACATAAGTAATAAAACCACATGACATTTCTGTCAAAGCATGTCTACTTGAAGTGTCTACTGTGTGTTTCGATATGAAATATTGAATCATTTGGTTAATAAATTTTGCTTTATTGAAACCATAAACACAAATAAAAACAATTTTAAAAAAAAGTAATAAAAATAAATAAAAAATCCCTATCCCCTCTCTAGCTACATTCATCGTGGGGAAGAAAAGAGAGAGGCCATGGGGTGGATGGCTAGGGTGATACATAAATGGCACGGAGGGGAGAAAGGGTGGGGGGAGAAAGGGTGGGGGGAGAAAGGGTGGGGGGAGAAAGAGCAGTGACTATTGAACAGTGTTATGTCTACCAATGTGATAATGTATTAAACTAAAGACAAAAGGCACATACACAACCCCAAAAGAATTTCAAATTCTTCAACTGTTTCATGTTTAAAACATGTTGAGAGGTTTAATCCAGCATCACCCGTACTGGATTAAGACTCTCAAGCCTTCAGCCAAATTATTTAAAGGAACTGTATGTAAGATTGTGGCCAAAACTGGTACTGCAATCACTTTCAAATTACTGTAGAGCGGTGTATCCCCTCTCCCTCCCCCCCCTGACTCGAGGTTGCCAGATAGGCTGCAGGATCCAGCAGGAACGTTTGTAGCTGCAGTTGTGGTAACTAGAGCAGAGCTGGCAACCCGGATGCCGAAACACTACTGACTTCATGATTGGTAGATAGGTGGAGGGTGGGGCATCAGGCCAAAACACAACATGACAACATCAACATCAGTTGAGGGCTGCAACTATCACTTTTAAATGACAATATCCTGGCTGGACTACTGTTGTCAGTGATATAAGTATTTGAAATGAACATGATTTCTTAATGTCTAGTGACATATCAGGGCCATTTTATGATTAATTGAAATACATTTCTTACATACAGCTCCTTTAAAAAAATATCATTTCCCATAGTGGATAAATGAACTTCGTCCCTAAAAAACAGGTGAGGCTTGTTAAATATTGTTAAATAGGACTTGTCAATTTTCCCTGGAAGGCCTGATCTCCACCGACATCTCTGGGTGATGTCAGACAGCACGATGATCATCTGAGGGAAACGCCGATGGAGATGTTGCAGATCCTGCTTCATTGCTGCGACGAGATCGATACTCTTCCTGCATCCCAAGTCGTTCCCGCCGCAGTGAATCAGCAGGACATCCGGGACTGCTCTTCCTCTAAGGGACCGGTAGAAGAAAGGAAGCAGTCCGTGCCATCGAAGTCCACCCCAGCCAAACCAGTGAACCTTGGCCGCTAGGCCAAGATTGGCCCCTATGGTCTCTCTGGCCCTCTCTTCCCCACGACGAATGTAACTGCTGCCCATGATCCAAATCACTGGACCTGTTAATAGCATACAGCAATTACAATCAAAACATTGTTTTGTCAGTGTCAGTACACATATTTTAACACACAAAAGTAACTTGTGTCCGGCCATTGATTTGTTTCTATCCAAACAAAACAGAAAAAAAGTCTATGCAGATATACAATAAAACACAAATTAATTGCTCTTATCTGTTCATTGAAATAATAATATGACAATATAGGTATTACACAAGGTTCATTTATTTTATTATTCTCTCTTACGGTCAATGTGTTGCTTTCAATATTTGACTTTAATCTAAATTATACTATAGCTACATGGCTTACCTTTGTTGTTGGGCATGGTGTAACAGTGCCACTTCAGTGCAGCTATTAATATTTGAACCTATGAGGAAAGAAAAATGAAAAGGGCAACCATTTGTTATAGATGTTATTGGTGACATTCATTATTGTCCATCTATTATCTATATTATTTAACAGGCCAAAGCAGACGCTTTTGTCCAAAGCGATTTACTGAATAACTTTTTTATATGACTGATTCGTCCATTTCTCTTGCGATGTAGATAACAGTTAACGCCATTTTGTGGTTATATTCGGCGACCATTAACGTTATACAACATCAATTATCCATGTTAATTATGTGCCCAGCAAGCATGTTATCTTTACCAGTGCCTAATTTCATTGTGCTTAAATGATATTTAAAATATGTGCTCCCTGGGCGGTTAAATAAATTTTTAACTTACATTAACTTACATTCGACTTACATTAGCTGTTTAAGTTTAATTAATAATGTTAACTAGCATTTAGTTAGCAATAATTAGCCTGTGCCTAGTATGTTATCTCCTTACATATACCTATTGCGTATGAATTCACATCACAAGTTCTTGAATATAATTTTACATAATTCCTTAATATTATGCATTAACTTAATATGGCGTACTGGCGTTAAATTTTAAAATAAATAAATACTATGCAAAATGACAAAATAACTAATCAGAAAACTTACCAAAAGTTGCTCCTGCTCCTAGCTCATTGATTCAATAGCCGCTTTCCGACCGGAGAAACCTTTTCACAGTTCCTAGAACTATTGGCTAAAGTACCCGGATGTCGGCGTGTTCGCACCGCAGGAACTAGGAACGATTTTAGTTCTAGGAACTCCATTTGGAGGAACTAATTTAGGTCCTACTTCAGAGTAGGGTCTAAACCAGCACTATACATAGTTCCCACATGACGTCACAACATACGGGCATTTGCCGACCCGGCGCCATTTCTGAGGGCAGAACACAACATTCTTACAATGCAGAACATGAGAAGAAGAAGCTGAAACGGAAATTTTGTGATTAAAAAGTGAAAATGGTAATCTCCTGCTGGGTCAATGGATGTTCCAATCGTGCCGGATGTTCAGTTAAATTTAGTTTTTTAGCATTTGCCGACCCGGCGCCATTTCTGTGGGCAGAACAATAGTAGAAGAAGCTGAAGCGAGTTAATTTCGTGATAAAAAGTGAAAATGGTGATCTCCTGCTGGGTCAATGGATGTTTAAATCGTGTCGGAGGTTCAGTTAAATTTGGATTTTACAGTATACCCGTCATTAGACTTCATGAATGTGAGAAGACTAACGTTAAGCTTTTGTCAGAACAACGATGGAGGTTATGGCTGGCGAGGATAAACAGGAAAGAAACTCCCTCAAAACACGCAAGAATTTGTTGTTTTTTATTGCGAGTGTACACAAATATAAGTTAACACTTTGCAGTTTGAATTATGTCCTGTATGAACAAAATGACGAGATATTAAAAACATACAAAAACAACATTGCTTCCACTGTTCGATCGCGCCCGCGACTCTCTCACTCTCACACACACACACTCACACACACACATTCCAGCACGGCAATCTCAGATTATGTCCCTAAAGAACCCGCGTATAAAGTAGTTCCGCATTACATTAATTAATTTGCACGCGAGTTTTACTTATTTTCATACCGTGTATATTACCGTGTATATTCATATTCATGCACATATTTCCAGGCTCGGAATTGCTCACATGTATTAAAACTCCTAGCCAATACCAGATAATGATACACATGATAATACTGTATCTGCTGCATAATCAGTGCTCAGTGCTTCCTTTGTTAGCGCATACGGATCCACACCATTTATGACTGAAATTTTCGCATTGTACCTCTCTCTGTCTTGTGTTAATAGAGTCTCTTTATAATCTCTGTCACTTTGTCTCTTCATGATTTTCGTAACATTATAAATGGAAAGAAATATTCGAAATTTGCTTGTAAAACTCATAGACAGTATGGTAAAACATTGTAAACACAGCAGCTTTTGCCCTCAAAGATGGCGTCTCCGGGGAGGTCTCGTGACATTAATTGGCCTGTGGGAACTATGTATAGGAACTACCCGTGACGTTAGTGTACCGAACGCATGCGGAACACCAGCACCCGCCATTTTTAAAACAGAATGTAAACACACAGATTATAGCCTATATATTTACTCCAGAAACTAACTATACAAACATGGAAAACAGTGATAGATGGGTCTCTAAACCTTTATGCTGAAGAGAAAATCCAACGCAACTTTGAGGGGACCAAGTCAAACATGATTATGTATTTCTGCCCAGCTAGCAACACTGGACATCAACCACACGGCATAGGCTAATAACCTTTTTTTCATATACTGTCTACTTTCTATAACAGTTCTATCTAATAACATATTTAACAGTACTGTTAGACAGATCGCTAACTAATAAACACAGAGGATGCGAGCATTGTTTGCTCTGGCGTTCTCAGCGCCGCCAAAATAAAGGTCCGTAGCGCCGTCAAAATAAAAGTCACCGTGCTTGCGTCACTCCCTTACCCCATCTATACCAGTTCCTATGGCCACTTGGCCAGTGCGAACGCAAACAGCAAAACCGAGTTTGGGGGAGAGTAGTTCTTAGAACTGTTTAGAAGTGGACAGTTCCTAGAACTAAGTTCCTGTAACTACTTGGTCGGAAAGCGGCTAATGATTCAGATTTCTCCATTACGGTGACCGGGAGGGGACATGTTCGGTTCACTTATTTTTGTCGTGGCTACAACATATAAACTCGTGGGAACGTGATATTAAGTCGTGGGAACGTCATAATATCTCGTGGGAACGTCATATTAAGTCGTGGCCACGAGATCATTTTGTTGAGGTAACGACATCATTATGTCGTGGCCACGCGATGCAAAGTCGTAGCCTCGAGATCATATGTTGAGGGAACGATATATTTATTTCATCTATTTGTCGTGGCCACGAGTTGAGGGAGCCACAGCGGCCAATACTGTAACTGTACCATAGCATAGACTGGGCTACAGCAAAGATGGAGATGACAGAAGAAATAACATTTTACTTTAAATTAGGAATGTCATAAAAAGATATAGTGCGGTATTTGGCATTCTTATGGGATGGGCTATTTTGTCGCACTTTTGCACTTGCATGAAGTTGGTTTGACTTTGGATGTTCAATATTCGCATATTTAGGGACCATCTCAAAATTACATGCGACATTGGCATAAACGTTTCTAACTTCAATAATAGCATTTGAAGACAGTGATTTACAGTCATAAAACCAACTGTACATTGTTCACCTAGGTCTCGTGTATGATGCACACCTTTTAGATTTTTGACAATAGATATTTAGATATGTATGACAATAAACTGCTAAATCATATGCAAATATTGCTATGTATTTCACTACTGTCAAATACCTGACACCTACACTGTAGATGAACAATGTAGGCTACAGTTGGTTTTATGACTGTAAGTCATTGTCTTCAAATGCTATTGAGCTTTAAATATGGTCATATTCTGTATATGATCACATACAGTAGTGCAATACATAGCAATATTTGCATATGATTTAACAGTTTATTGTCATAAATATCAAAAATCTAAAAGGTGTGCATCATAGCCTACCTGACACCTAGATGAACAATGTACAGTTGGTTTTATGACTGTAAGTCACTGTCTTCAAATGCTATTGAGCTTTAAGTATTGTCATATTTTGTATTATGATCCCATACGAAATACATAGCATTATTTGCATATGATTTAGCAGTTTACCGTCATAAATATCAAAAATCTAAAAGGTGTGCATGTGCATCATACATGAGACCTATATGAACAATGTACAGTTGGTTTTATGACTGTAAGTCATTGTCTTCAAATGCTATTGAGCTTTAAGTATTGTCATATTCTGTATATGATCCCATACAGTACTGAAATACATAGCAATATTTGCATATGATTTAGCAGTTTATTGTCATAAATATAAAAAATATTAAAGGTGTGCATGTGCATCATACATGAGACCTATATGAACAATACACAGTTGGTTTTATGACTGTAAGTCATTGTCTTCAAATGATATTGAGCAATGCCAATGTCGCATGTAATTTTGAGACGGTCCCTAAATATGCGTGCGACAAAAAAGTCTAAGAATGCGCTTCATGTGTCTTTCACTTATAACGTACCCATGTCTTTATGCCAAAGACCGCACTATATCTTTATATGACATTCCTAATTTAAAATAAAATGTTATTTCTTCTGTCATCTCCATCTCTGCTGTAGCCCAGTCAATGCTTTGGTACGGTTACAGTATTGGCCGCTGTGGCTCCCTCAACTCGTGGCCATGACAAATAGATGTCGTTCTCTCAAAATATGAAGTCGTGGCCACGAGAAAAATATATCGTTCCCTCAACATATGATCTCGAGGCTACGACTTTGCATCGCGTGGCCACGACATAATGATGTCGTTACCTCAACAAAATGATCTCGTGGCCACGACTTAATATGACGTTCCCACGAGATATTATGACGTTCCCACGACTTAATATCACGTTCCCACGAGTTTATATGTTGTGGCCACGACAAAAATAAGTGAACCGAACATGTCCCCTCCCGGTCACCGTACTCCATAGACAGTAAAGGATTTCTCTTGGCACAGCTACTAGAAGACTTACAACTGTTGAGACAGGTTGCTCACGTCACATCTACGTCATCAAGCTCAGTTTGAGTCTGCGCAGTACGCTCAGCCATCAGGAAGTGAGTGCTTCTAATTGGCTTCACTTTTCTCCGTTGAAGTCTATGGGGTCGCTGTGTCCATTTCTTTTACTGTCTATGGTTTCATACATGGGGGGAGTGGCCCCCGGGGACCAAATGAAATTTTTCCGTAAAAGTCTAGTGGGGCTACATGCCCACCAAATTTCATGTTCCCCGGTGTTTCGGTGTCCCTGGTATCGTTGACGAAAAATTCAGTAGATGACGGGAAAAAAAAATAAAATAAAATTTGACAATCCCTATATGACCGCTTTCCCAGCTACGCTAATAATTCATTTGATATAACTGAGTAAACAGCTATGGAGCCAGAATTGGCTATAATTGTCATTTTTATGTTTTATATTTTACTGGAGGATGGTGAGGATGTTTCAGCCCTGGCGCTGCCGGGTCATGTATTTTTGGCTTAGCCAAGACCATGGCCAGATAAATTAAGCTGGTTTGCTGCGTCCCAATTCAGAGGCTGCTTCCTGAATTGGCGGATTACACTTTAAACTGTTCAAGTATTGGGTGTTAACACGTAAATAATGTACACTGTAAAATGTAATTAGCTGACCTTACTTAAAAAAGTATGCAAACTCGTTGCCTCAAAAAAATTAAGCAAAGTAATCTTAAGATTAGTGAGTTAGAAAAGCTTGTTTATTTTAAGTGTGCAGTACTAAATCAGGTAGTACCACTAGCACGTTTTTTTATGTTCATGTAACTTAATAGCCATGATTAGTGTTAACTTAGTTTTTTCATTTTGTGTGGATTGCTTGATATAAATTTAACCCCACTTAGAATTACTAAATACCTGCAACTTAACACTTCTAGTTCTGCTCACTCATTTTTCATTCTGGGTGCAACCAATCAAAACTCATTCATGGCTCCCATCATGCATTGCTGCATGAATAAATAATGAGCTTATGATCAGGGGTGATCTGTTTGTCACCATTGTTGAGATTCATACGCTAATTCTTGATGTCTGTGTGCCTACATAAAAAAAAAAAAAAATTTTTTTATTATTTATTTGATTATTTGGATTTCATTGAAATGGCTAAAAATATTATGCTGTACCAGGACATTGCTGCTATAATTAATAAAGTAAACCTAACTCAGAAATTGGGCTCTATATGAGTTCAGTGAATCAGGTCAAATGATTGCGAAATAACGATTATGTTAAAACACAACCATCACCATCAGATCACCTTTTCTATTTGTTCATCTGGCTGTTATAACTCAGGTACAGCAGCCAAACAAAATATTAAATTAATGATATAAGGGTCAAGAGCCCAACTAAAACAAACACTAATCACCATTGAAATTACGTTTTTCTCCTTCAGCCAATAGTAGCTATTCAAGGTCGGGTCTTGGCGTGGCCATATATCGCCGTCTAGCGTAGAGAGGACTGATCTGCGCATGCCCACAGGTCATAAACTTACTTTTTCTAAATTAATCCAGCTCAAGTAGACTGAGCTGGTAAGATTTTTCAACCTCAAAGTTGACTTACTAAAAGCGAGTGTTAGTAGCAGGTTGAAAAAAAATGATTAAGGTCAATTTACTATTTTTAATTAAATACCATGTTTGCATTTACAGTGTAATGATATATGAAAATAAAATAAAACATTTTCAAAGGTTCAAATGTTCACTTATATCTTACCTTGATGCGATTTTGTAGGCTAGTATATTCTTTTTATTATGTACACAAATGGACCATGGTGAACATACAGGTTTTCAACCCTGTTTGAATATAAAACCGAATATTGAATATTGAATATTACTCCCGCTCATCATCGGCAGCTGTCACAGTTGCCAGGCGACAAGAATAATTCCTCCGTAGGCTAGACCGGTCCGAGCGCTTCAGATGCACCCTTTCATTTGGGATGCAGCTGTAGTTTTTCCCCAATGCGGTTTTAGTAGTTATTAAAATTACTTTTTTTCAGAAATATACTCTTTCTGAAAAAAATCTCAGTGACATGGCAGCCGTCGACTGAATCAGCCCTGCAAACCTGTTGGTAGACAACTTAGTGGATAGTGGAAATATGTACTCAAACACTCTGGAGACGTTCCCAGATGATGTCCCATCAGCAGAGGCCTTACCAGAGTCTCTATTGTGGAGCCCATCCCGGACCAGCAGCACCAGCAGGGTCTCCCTGCTCAGCTCAATAAAAGTTTACATAATTTTTTCTTATTTGATGTACTGTAATTTTAAATGTTTATGTTGATTTTGATATGTTTAACGTCCATCCATCCATCCATCTTCTTCCGCTTATCCGGGGCCGGGTCGCGGGGGCAGCAGTCTAAGCAGGGATGCCCAGACTTCCCTCTCCCTAGACACTTCCTCCAGCTCTTCAGGGGGGACACTGAGGCGTTCCCAGGCCAGCCGGCAGACATAGTCCCTCCAGCGTGTCCTAGGTCTTCCCCGGGGTCTCCTCCCGGTGGGACATGCCCGGAGCACCTTCCCAGGAAGGCGTCCAGGAGGCATCCGGAAAAGATGCCCAAGCCACCTCAGCTGGCCCCTCTCGATATGGAGGAGCAGCGGCTCTACTCTGAGCTCCTCCCGAGTGACCAAGCTTCTCACCCTATCTCTAAGGGATCGTCCAGCCACCCTGCGGAGAAAGCTCATTTCGGCCGCCTGTATCCGGGATCTTGTCCTTTCGGTCATGACCCACAGCTCATGACCATAGGTGAGAGTAGGAACGTAGATTGACCGGTAAATCGAGAGCTTCGCCTTGCGGCTCAGCTCCTTCTTCACCACGACAGACCGGTACAGCGACCGCATTACTGCAGAAGCTGCACCGATCCGTCTGTCAATCTCCCGTTCCATCCTTCCCTCACTCGTGAACAAGATCCCAAGGTACTTGAACTCCTCCACTTGAGGACTCCGGCAGGGCTGCCCTTTGTCGCCAGTTCTGTTCATAATTTTATGGACAGAATTTCTAGGCGCAGCCAGGGGCCGGAGGGTGTCAGGTTTGGGGACCACACGATTTCATCTCTGCTCTTTGCGGATGATGTTGTCGTGCTGGCCCCATCAGACCAGGACCTTCAGCATGCACTGGGATGGTTTGCAGCCGAGTGTGAAGCGGCTGGGATGAGAATCAGCACCTCCAAATCCGAGGCCATGGTTCTCAGACGGAAAAGGGTGGTTTGCCCGCTTCAGGTTGGTGGAGAGTTCCTGTTTTATGTTTAACGTATAGTGTAAATAATTGGAAAAAGTACTTTTACGTAGCCAATAGAACAAATGATTTTAATTTAACAATTTTATTTAAAAAAAAAAAAAAAGGTATAGAAGAATTTGTTTCATGTAGAAATTATGACCGTCATTACAAAAATAAACAATGTCCAGAACAATTCATTCTCTTTTATTTACACATTTAAAGTTGCTTAAATAAATAATGTACAGAATTTTTCTTTCCTTTTAATAAAGTGAAAAAAAGTTAAAACAAGAATATATAGAAAAAAAATATATTTTTCAATCATTCTCTCAAGAAGAGAAAACAGCCTGTCCATCCTCTCCCTACTCTCCTTGCCTCTGCCTCTCTCTGTAGTTGCATGTCTTCTCTGTCTCGCCTCGTCCTCTCTGTCTCGCCGCCTTCGTGCTGCTGCTGCTGCTCGTGCTGCTGCCCCTGGCTCTTCCTCACTGTGGGCACCCACTGCTGAACTCGGCCCTGGTGTGTCCTCAGGGATTGAGGCAATGAGGACGTGGGGTTGGTGCAATGCCTCTGTCCCAACACCTCATCCATGAGGACAAACCAGGGCCAAGTTTCAGTAGTGGGTTTCCCACTCACACCCTCACCTGTCCCAGGACACTTGCAATCCTAAGGCAGAGCAAATTAACCATGGCTTGTTAACAACAACAGCACAATACATTTCAGCAAAGATGTGTGTATAAACTTTCTTACTTTGTATGTTTTTTTTTGTTTTTCTTGCCTGTATGGGAGTTACGGTTACCCTCCCCAGCAGATCCATTTTCTCCAGAATTGCTCTAAAAAATCAGAAAAGGGTACTTATGAAAAATGTTAACACAGGGGTGCTTAACATTAGTGCATTGTTAACAATGCAAAATATGACAAATCAGGACATGCATACAAAATACTTAAGAAATCATATTTCTGGATTCTCAAATTTGGTTAAAACCTTTGTAACGTTAGACATAGCTTGCATGACAGCACTACAAAAACACATAAAAGTGAAACCCCATTGCCTTATCTACTGCTTTTCTTATTGTTGTGGACTTTATAGGGTGAGTGATATTTCTTATAATACACAAGTGAGACAGACTAGTGCAAATATTACAAATAGGTTGTTGTCTTGCCTCCAGTTTTTCGCCCCCGTAAAGAAATGATCATTTTCAGACCGCAATTTGAAGCCACGCAATGGTGACGAAGGAGTTAAGATGAAGTTTATAAGAAAGAAAAACTTGAGTAAATGAAAACATAATACTTACATTTAAATGTGAATTTGCCGTTCACCACTGAACTCTCGGCCGCAGTTTTTTTTAAAATAAAAATGCTGTCGTCACCTGCGCGCAATGACTTATGGGATAGGATAGGCCGCTAAGGATCCATTTATGTATCCTTCCTTTCACGGGGAAACGAAGGGTGCATTTGGCGTCGCTTTTGAATCAGGGAAGCCTTCGTCGCGCCGCGATGACGCAACCGGCCTTCGAATACGGCAGAATTAAATTGGGACAGTCTTCATCGCGCCGTGGTGACGCAATCGGCCTTGAAATGCGACCTTCCAACGGTGCAGCCTTGGAATTGGGACATCCATCGTCGCACCGCTGTGACGCAATCGGCCTTCAAATACGGCCAATCGGCCTTCAAATACGGCCTTCAGAGGATGCAGCCTTCACATTGGGACACAGCTAGGGAGGTTGCCGCTTGGTTTCAACCGAACCAGGAAAGAAAATGCCTCTTCACTCAATTGGATAGACCTATAACCAATCAGAGCAACGGAGTAAGTGACGTATGTTTTTCATTCATGTTTCTGATTGACAAATGCCTTGATCGCGATTCTCTGTTCCTCTTTTAAAATTAATGCGCTGTCGATATCTTCTATAACAGACGTGATGGTGGAATCTACACATGATGTTTTATAAAGAAAGGTTGGGAGGAGCACGTTCAAATAATCAATCCAATCAACTTGTCATCAAACAATTACCAGGTCTACCCTACCAGCATGAGAGGAAGCATATATATATTCACTCTGTCAACTCACCTATCATTCAGTTGGTTATGAATGTTTTCAGTTTTCAGCATCCCTCCACACACTCTTGGCTTGTTCTTCCACAGCCAGGAATACGGGGGGAGAACTTTGGGTGCGGGCCGAATACCGAGCCCGGAGCGCTCTCCTCAGACAGCATGCCAATATGCATTTATTCTATCTGACTTATTTGTAAGTGTGAACTTGTGTAATCTCAATTCTCCAGCGGCAGTCATCTTTTTGTAAACAAATTCAACCCAAGCGCTCTTTGGTGACGTGGATGATTATGTTACAGTTGATCATCTGTCCATCATCGTATAAAGCCTGTCCTGGCAATTTGATTGGTCCGAACAGCTTTTGTTTTGTTTTGTAGCTCCACAACGGATCAAGTCCAGACCGAACTTCCCGACCTAAAAAATGTGTGGGCAGGGCTAAGTTTGGCTGGCATCCAGGCTACCTTATGTAATTTCTATTGAGCTTTTTGTCATTGTTGGAGCTTGACATTCCCCTTTTGCTGTATGGAAAAGAACAGCATGAACATTTCTTTAAAGCATCACCTTTTGTGTTCCATGATGTCTTTTGGGTTTGGAACAATATGAGTTGAGTAAATGATGACAGGATCTTTTTATTTTTGGGATTAAATCTCATTTTAATGCATCTTCAAAGCATTTCTTTTGTCTGCATTTATTCTCAAAATATTCATTTTCTTTTGATTTGCCTCATTTTTCAGTGCCAGCTTTTGTGACTGCATGAAATTACAGCTCATTGTGCAGTTGTTCTTAAAATACAAGACATGCTGTCTTCATGACAGAAGTATAAAACGATTACCAGGCCAAGTGCTTTTAAAATTACAATTCTCAAGTCCATACACAAACACACGCATACATACAACATCTTGCATCCATAGTTATTGGATCTTGTGGTTTCTCAATAATCTAATATTGATGTAGATGTGGAGAGGGCAATAGACAGAAAACAAAGGCTGTTGCGACATGCAGAGCATTATTTAGAAGTATACAAGCTGGTGTTATTTTTTAACATCTCTGTCCCTGTGTGAACTGGACATGATCCAGTAACATTGATAGCGTCTTGCGGCTCTTATTCACACTGAGAGCAAATGTTGGCTGTGAACATGACAATGGATAGGCTACCCAAAAACCTCAGTACACTTTTTTTTTTTACTTCTTTGGGCGAAAAATAAAATTATATAACATACAAGGTTTGCATAAAAAATATTTCATGGAATAATGACAGTAAAAGAGAGAAGAAAAGCATTTTATATTTTTAGAGTATGCACAGGTAGAAAAGTCCACCTACAGTATGTGCGTACTATGCTGATGACAGAAATTTCCATTATGTGACACGTGACATAACACTTAAAGATTGAAGTATATGACTCTGAATAGTGAATATGCCTTTAATGCAGGTAATATATCCCCCCCCCCCCCTTCTTGAAGAGCACATTTCTTAAATTTTATGAATTTAAAAGAATCGACGTTTCCTGCAAATATGCTTAAGCTAGCAAGATGAGTGATAAAAGAACATGTTGAGCACAGCATATTGTGAGAAAGGACAACGAGTCATTAATCAAATAATCAGACATGTCAAGAAGCATGCATAGAAAAGAAATATATATTTTTTAAATGGTCAACCGAACAAAACTTTATAATCAGAGGGATTGCAGACAGTATTATTGATTAATTATTGCATGTGCCTGTGCTATTCCTGTACTTTTACAACTGAGTGAGTCAAGCTTTAAAGTTATAAAATGTATCATGTATAGCTTGCCAGTGAATATACTTCAACCCTGTCATCCTTGTCTGTTTTGATTAATTTCCCTCATCATTCATTATTATTTCACCAGGCCCTTGTGATTTGTGCCTGGCATGAAAACAAAATTCTAACACAAAACCTGTCTCTAGTATAAAGACTCACATTCAGAAAATGACACAATAAACCTGTCAAGTGAGGGTGATTCGGTGCAGCTTTGCATTTCTGATAGAACAACAGGGTCAGGAATCATCATGGGGCCGTGAGTTTAGTCTTGGACAGCTGTGCTGAAACATGTCCTGAAACTGTCCTGAGGGTCTGAAGTTGTTATTTTTACAACTACGAGGGAAAAAAAGGTTTAATTGAGGCAGTCTTTCAGAAATTTGTTAAGCTATATTTGTGTAAGGGTTCAATTATTATTTTTTTGCAGGTTTAGGAAATATATATATGATTTTCAAAGTTGTGTTAAAAGGATGAAATAAAAATTCATGCTATTTTGGGTACCATCTTGTGATTCCAAATTTTTATATCGGTTAAGACATCATTTGAAATGTCTCAGTGCGACTGGTACAAAGGTCTCATTCCCAAAGAAGTAAAACAAAAGGTAATAAGGTATTTAAGAGTTTAGAGATAACTTGCACACAGAGGAGGGTGCATCTTCAAGGCAAATGGCCTCCTGCTCTCAAAAGGTGTAAACTCTGAATGCAAATTCCCATTGTTAGCAAATGTTCACATTTGAAAAGAGGTTTCTGCCTTGGTCTGAGTATTTAGGGAGATGCTGAAGAAGGCTCGTTGCGATTTGTAACTCAAATTAGGCTGTGATGCAGAGTGTATGCAGGCACTCCGCATCATGTATTTTATAATGTCAGGTTTGCATCTTCTCTCTTTATTCCAGAGCATTTGATGTTTTGTATTTATTATCTTTGAACTGATTATGAAATTGGCATGATACATTTACCTGACATGATAAATTGTTACATTTGATTTTATTCTGACTGACTCAGCAATTGTTTTCCCAAGTAGATTAAACGGATTCGTATGTTACCGCAAGTTTTGCGTCAGATTAGTGACGACTAATATTTGACATCAATTCAAGTGTACTTGGTTTGCAAAGACAAGAAGTTAATTTCCGTTTAGAACAGCAAATGCTGCTTGACACCTTTTAATGTAATGTTACTTTAGATAAGTGTACGTGGGAAACCACGGCATGGCCAATCCAAAGCTATTATAAGACAAGTAAAGTTGGTTGACTTATTTCTGTAGTAGTGGCCATACCTCTACTGAAGTAAACGTTACGTTAAATTCAAATGAATGCAATCACAGGGGCTATACCAAAGTATCTTTGCTTGTGTAAACGTGAATGCGACCAATCTCAGGTATATAGCAATTACCTCTGTAGTGACCGAAGCTGGTAGGATTGTAATCGTGAGACCCGCGTTAAACAAGGCGTGAGGACCTCTGAGCGACATAGCTTCCTAAAATGAACGGGCAAAATATAAGTAAAGAGTTAAATAGAACAATCAAATGTATTATATTACTATTATATAACTATAATAAACTATTATATAACTGACCAATAGCCAATTGGCAATCTAACTTAAATTCGAGATCGTGATAAAATGGAGTCAGATATAAAATGGAGATAAAAGCTTTAAATTACTTTGCCATGCGGAAAGACAGTAACATGCAGAGACCTTCATCCGTTCTGGCGGAAACCCACATTTGAACCGATAAACGAGATTACACAAGTAAGTCAACTTGTTTCAATCATAATTGTTTGTAAGTTAAGGGCTGTTCACACAGGACATGTTTTTGTATTCCAGCACACTAGTCTCTCAGTGTTTTTCTATGTACATATATAGGCCTTTTTTTGTCTTTTTTTTTTGTCATTTCACTGCCCTGCATCTCACAAACACAACAAATGTGTTCTGTGTGAATGGAATCAATGAACAGCCCCTTACTTGTGTTTTTCTTACTTTGTAAATGTCCAATTTTTATACCCACAATCTTCATGAGCTTGATGGCATGTTTTTGCACTGAGAGTGATGCTATACATTAGCCTGATTGGGTTTTTTGTACTTAATGGATCGGGGCTGGTCATGTGAGGCTGTCTATTGTGACTGATCAGTCCTGGAACAAGACCGCATCTGATGAGCCAACACTCCTACACTTCTCCATTGGAGAATTTCCAAGCTGCCCATCATTTGAATGCCAGCCCAGTTTCTGAACGGGCCCCGAGTCAAATAAACAGCAAAAGCTATCTATACTGGAGATCAATCCAGATTACTTCAATTTTGATAAATGCCCTCAAAGTTATCAACACATAAATTAAGCGTATATGATGACATAAACTTCAGAGTTTTCTGCAAACAGGAAAACAGCCAGAGGAAATTTAAGACGCTTTAAGAGGAAAACAAAAGACACTGAGGACATGGCCAAACGGAGCAGAAACATCATATATCCCAGCGTCCAAAATCACATACTCTCTGACAAGGCCATAACCATGTTGTCACGCTGAGGCAAGGATGAAGCAGAGAGAGAATCCAAGTGCAAGCATACATTTAATAAAACAAACAGGTAATCCAGGCGGAACACGGAACTCAGGACATGAACAGGTAACAGTTACATTAAACAACGACCGACAACCAACAACTGAAGCACAGAGGTTTAAATACACAGACAAACAAGCTAAACAAGATAACAAGGGGGTGTGGCTAATTAGAAACACCTGGGAGAACTAATAAGCAAGAAAAACTACAAAGGACTACAAAACATGACACAGAACAGGAAATGACAAAAGTGCACACAAGACAAGGGAAACACAGGACAGGAAACATTACATAGCCCCCCACCTAAGGAGTGGATTCCAGACACTCCGAAGAGAAAAAAAAAAAAAAAGGTCCAGGAGGGTGGTGGGTCTGATCCGGGGGCGGGACGGGGGGCTAGGCCCGTGGAGCGGAAGAGGGCCTGAAGACTCCGGCAGGGCAGAAGGCCAGGGCGGAGCAGGCTGTGCAGGCGGCCAGGGCGGAGCAGGCTGTGCAGGCGGCCAGGGCGGAGCAGGCTGTGCAGGCGGCCAGGGCGGAGCAGGCTGTGCAGGCGGCCAGGGTGGAGGCGACCCTTCAGGCGGCCAGGGAGGAGACGACCCTTCAGGCGACCATGGCACAGGAACAGACACCGGCTCAGAGGAGACCATCTTGTCCGAAGACACCGGCGTGGAGTCAGCCATCTTGTCCGAAGACCCCTCGGGCGGCCACGGCGGTGAAGACCCCTCGGGCGGCCACGGCGGTGAAGACCCCTTGGGCGGCCACGGCGGTGAAGACCCTTCGGGTGGCCACGGCGGAGAAGACCCTTCGGGCGGCCACGGCGGAGAAGACCCCTCGGGTGGCCACGGCGGTGAAGACCCTTCGGGCGGCCACGGCGGAGAAGACCCCTCGGGCGGCCAGGGCTGAGACGACCCTTTGGGCGGCCAGGGCGGAGACGACCCTTCGGGCGGCCAGGGCGGAACAGGAGTCCACCCCTCTGGCGGTCCTGGTGGATCGGGCTGGTCCGGAGGTGTATTGCCCCCCCCCAAAATTTTCTTGGGGAGGCTCCCCGGTAAAGAGTCCTGGACCAGCGATGAAGAGGGCTTTGAGCTGGGCAAGACCAGCGGCGAAGAGGGCTCTGAGCTGGGCAGGACCAGCGGCGAAGAGGGCTTTGAGCTGGGCAGGACCAGCGGCGAAGAGGGCTCTGAACTGGGCAGGACCAGCGGCGAAGAGGGCTCTGAACTGGGCAAGACCAGCGGCGAAGAGGGCTCTGAGCTGGGCCGGACCAGCGGCGAAGAGGGCTTTGAGCTGGGCAGGACCAGCGGCGAAGAGGGCTCTGAGCTGGGCAGGACCAGCGGCGAAGAGGACTCTGAGCTGGGCGGGACCAGCGGTGAAGGAGACTCTGAGCTGGGCGGGACCAGCGGTGAAGGAGACTCTGAGCTGGGCGGGACCAGCGGTGAAGGAGACTCTGAGCTGGGCGGGACCAGCGGTGAAGGAGACTCAGAGCTGGCGTGAATTGCAGGCTCGGCTGGACTGGCTTGAAGCTCTGGATCGGCAGAAGTGACGTGAACAGTCTCTGGATCAGCAGAAGCGACGTGAACAGTCTCTGGATCAGCAGTAGTGACGTGAACAGTCTCTGGATCAGCAGAAGTGACGTGAGCAGTCTCTGGATCAGCAGAAGTGACGTGAACAGTCTCTGGATCAGCAGAAGCGACGTGAACAGTCTCAGGATCAGCAGATGCGACGTTAACAGTCTCTAGATCAGCAGAAGTGACATGAACAGTCTCTGGATCAGCAGAAGTGCGCTCTGAGCTTGACGGGACCAGCGGCGGCGAAGATGCGGCTGAACTGGACGGGACGTGAAGACCAGGTGTTGACCTTGGGTGCCACGGGAGGAAGCTCTCCAGACATCTGGAGAGTGCCTCTCTCCAATCCAGACCGGAGAGATCGGGGAGCTCCCTCGGGTCAACCTCCCTAGCCCCCAGCCGGTAACACACCTTAATTGCCTCGTCACCCAGAGAGCAAGAGGCAGCAAGAGGAACAAATCCCCAGGTATACTGGAAGAGATCGAGGCTATCCAGGGCCAAGGCCGCGATCTGTCCAGCAAACTCCTGGGTCAGGCTGTGAAAATCAGGCATGACGCGAAGAGACTCAGGCTTTGCAGGCATGACACGATGAGACTCATTTAATGCTGCTGGATTCATCGTTTGGTC
This sequence comes from Abramis brama, assembly GCF_963993115.1. Lineage (NCBI taxonomy): Eukaryota > Metazoa > Chordata > Actinopteri > Cypriniformes > Leuciscidae > Abramis > Abramis brama. Next base: position 9,632,360 of record NC_139987.1, read on the forward strand.
GGTCGTTCTGTCACGCTGAGGCAAGGATGAAGCAGAGAGAGAATCCAAGTGCAAGCATACATTTAATAAAACAAACAGGTAATCCAGGCGGAACACGGAACTCAGGACATGAACAGGTAACAGTTACATTAAACAACGACCGACAACCAACAACTGAAGCACAGAGGTTTAAATACACAGACAAACAAGCTAAACAAGATAACAAGGGGGTGTGGCTAATTAGAAACACCTGGGAGAACTAATAAGCAAGAAAAACTACAAAGGACTACAAAACATGACACAGAACAGGAAATGACAAAAGTGCACACAAGACAAGGGAAACACAGGACAGGAAACATTACACATGTCTTGAACATTGGGGGGTGGGGACCAAAGTTCAACTAACTCTCATTAGAGTATTACTAGACTGTCTGCTTAATATCTACTAACTCTTTATTGTGATGCTCATCTAACAGACTTTCTACTGACTAGAAGTAACTTTGCAACTACACGTCAACTTATTCTAACCCTAACCCTACTACTCTCCTAATACTCTAATGAGAGTTAGTAGACATGTAGGTGCAGTTTTAGGTGCATGTAGGTGCATGTAGGGGGACAATTTAGTCATTTCCAATTATTGGGGGCTCTCTGAGCAGGTACTTCTTTTAATTAAGTACTTTGCGACAGTTAAAAAAAAAGTATGCTCTATATAATATGTATGTGTGTGTTATGAATGAAATTCAGACATACTACATGTTGTCTTTGTCATGTGACCTACGGCATCAGTTGTGTCGCTTCACTGGCATTCACTAATCTTCTCGTGGCATCATGGGATAGTAAACTGTCCATTGTATGCACAATTCAAAATCTCACCATAAGTAGTAGGTCATCTAGTTTCTTTTCTACTTCTGTTTTATGAAAACCATGACCTTCTATCACCAACTATAACCTTTTTATAATAGAGTAGTATGCCATGGTTTATCTGGTTAGCATGGTGTTGGCAATCGGTAGTTGCCATTGTCAAGTACAAGAAGATTCAGATTTTTTTTAAATGAAAAAGTTAGTATTTCAGCATGGAATTTGCAAGTTAACTGCTTAGCGTACTGCCTTAGCTTTAGCCTGCTAGGATAGCCTATACCCACAAATGTTCAATAGGACTATGTTTTGATTATTTGCTAAAGTGGGATAGCATTACAAATGGCCATCCCCTGCACTGTAATTATTTTTGTAATTTTAACATTAAAAGTCCATCAACAGTAAAATCCTGTTAATTGGTTGACAGCAAGTTCTACCAGGAAGACTCGGGAGAATAAATACCGTAACAAGTATACATTTATTAACAGCTCAGCAAGCACAATTATGATAAAGTTCTTTAGCGTAGGCCCCGTCCGCAGCTCGCATTCCGAGGGTACGGAATCTGCATTTCCTGCCTGAAGACGAAGGCAGTGGCGCAGCCAACCCCCAGGGAGGTATAGGAAGGGACCATCCTGGTGGTGGTGGGGAGGATGGAGGTGAATGAAAGCGTCAGCATCTGCGAACTCAGACATGTGTAAGTACCGCTCTTTTATACTACAAGTATTAGAACATAATTGGATAGATGAGAAGGTAATAAGTGACGTAACAATTGAGTCTTCCCGGCAGAACTTACGCTAAAACTTTCATTTCTCTTACTATCTGTGATGATAAAACTGTATGAGATCCAATAAGATTTTAAGTAAATTTACAGCAATATACCGTTAAATGTACAGACTGTGGACATCTCTGGAAGTAAAAAAAACGAACAGTCATATAATTTACAGCGAAAACTGTAAACTAAACAGTGGCTTGTGGGCCTCCTCCCTGTCCAGTGCATATAGACACGTGTAATAAATAAGGACCCTTATGTCACGGAGTAAACTATAGGATGGGGTTCACTGCTCTCTTGCCCCACATGTCTGGTAGGTAATCCTGCCCTGTTTTGGAAGTAATTTATTTGAAAATTCCCAAGCCTAATTATTATTAATAATAAACATACCCTGTCCTCCTTTCGTCTTTATTTTTGGACTGCTACATGGCCATAGTGGCTGTATGAATTAAACATGTAATCACTTTTAAAACAAAGCCTTTCTCAACTGCAAACATGCTAAATCTTGCAGGAAGCACAGCACAATCACGATACATGCAGCCGAGATGTAGTTCCACCCTGAAAGGCTGAGACAGGGAACCCTCCTCCAGACAAGTGCAAACTCAGATTCCGTCCCCAATCCATCATAGGAAGGCAAGGAAGAGAATCGGCTCTGGCTTTGCCGTCGTTCGCTCATCATGCAGTGGCCAAAAATACAACCAGAGTGAACCAGAAATATGAGTGAAGGGGCTGACATAGTCATGCTGGGAGAAAAGCAGTGGGCTATAAGACACACACACACACACACACACACACACACACACGTTCAAGCACACGTGGATCTGTTCCTCCTCCACATCTTCCATATCCACCACCACCGCCTGAACAGGCTTAGCAATGGTAAAACGAGCACTGCCCACAAAAATCCACCGTGGTAAAAGGAGGGAGACCAGCAGATATATTAAGTAGGATGGGAACAGATAACTTTGATGCTTTTAACATTTTGTGACATTCATGAGCAGCTCTGTCCTTATTCTTAATGGCAATATAATTACATCGTTCAAGAATCCGCATACATTGATTCTTGCACAATGAGCTTGATTGGCCACATGCTTTAGCTCAAGCTTAGAGTTATGGCACAGCTGGGGAATACAGTTAAAAAGGCCCTTGTGCTCAATATCTCTCTATTAGATGTGAGGTTTTCCCTGCTCATTTTCTCACTTTGGCTCCCTCCACCATCCACCCCTTCCCACCAAGTTTCATCACAAGCAAGGGATTGCATCTGCCTATTTTTTAGCAGATTTTCAGCTTCCTCCACTGGACTCTCATGGAAGGTTGGGAAACATTGTGCTACGATATTGAGTGGGAAAATATGAGGGGATTTTCTTGTTTCACAACTGTGGAGTTTTGAAGGTCTGAAAACATCTTCTAGAACATGGGAAAGTGTCAGTACTGCTGAGAGTGTTGCAGTGAGCTCCAAAAGACTACTATTGCAAATGTATCTATTTGGAAGATAAATATAATATTTAATATTTTTAATATAATATAATTATATATATAAAAAAAATCATTATTATTATTATTAATGATGTTGTTGTTATAACAATAGTAATTATTATTAATAGCAATAATCATAAATGTAATATTTAAATGTATTAATAGTAACAATAATTAATGAATAATAATACATTATTATTAGTAGTAGGAGTAATATCATCATCATCATCATCATTACAAACTATCAAAATAAATATTAATATTAATAACACATGTATTAATATTAATAACAGGATAATATAAACGATATTATTATCATGATAATGACAAAATAAGTATTAGTATTAAATGTATTATTAATAGTATAGAAATATAAATGTAATGCAAATAATAATAATAATACATTGATGTTATTATTGATATTTTTTAACAAAAATAGTTATTGATATTAATATTAATATTCCTAATATTAAATACATTATTAATTATATTTTAATATAAACATAACAAATTAATACATTAATATAATAATAATAATGTTAAATTGAAACATTTACTTGAACTTTAAATTATTTTAGTATTTTCAATGTTTAATAAATATAATCAGAATAAGTATATTGGTTAATTCAGTATTAAAAGCCATGACCTCATACAGCCAAAGCTATTACACAGTTTTGATTTGACTTTGCCTTTGATTTTGGGAACGTTTCACGACAACGATGTGCTAAAAAAACGGAAAAGTTATTATAATAAATATTATAATAAATAACAATACATACAACATTGCCACTAACAATAATAATACAAAAAATAATAATATTTTGTTTTTTGTTTTTTTGGCGGAAGCATTTAGGCGGAGTTTCCTTTGCAGCGCTATGTACGCAGCAGTTCGCCGCGAGTCTTCAAACTGCACGGGCAGCAGGTAACAGTAAGCTAATACGGAAAAGTTACATTTGTCCTACCATGCCACTGTAAAAGTTGCGGCAGCATGTGAGTTATGCTTAACAATCATAAAAGTATAACTCAATTTCAGCCGCATTCTGAGTCTGACAATGTCATTCGTTTTTATCCAAGGCCATAGCAAGTGTTATTAGCTTGGGGAAATACATCTAGTGAAAGGACATTTTAAGTCCATGTCCAGCTCTAAATTAGAAGGAATTTAAATCTTTGATTTCATAGTACACTTTACAATAAGGTTCATTTGTTTATTATTCATATTAACTAACATTTACTAATCATGAGCAAAACATTTGTTAGGCTACTGTAGGCCTATTTGTTAATCTCAGTTAATAATAATACAACTTTTAATTGTTTGTTCATGTTATGTTACAGTCAGTGCATTAACTATGTTAACAAATACAACTTTTGATTTGAATAATGTTTTAGTAAATGCTGAAATTAATATTAACTAAGATTAATAAATGGTGTAGAAGTGCAGTTCATTATTATTTCATGTTAACAAATTTAACTAATGAAACCTTATTGTAAAGTGTTACTGATTTCATGATAGCTAACATAGCCTACATAAAATTTAGGTTACACTTTATTTTAAGGTGTCATTGTTACTGTGTAATTATATATTTAAGTACTGAGTAATATTAAGCAACTACATGTACTTACTATAGGGTTAGGATAGGATTAGGATTTGGTTGAGGGTTAGTTGCATGTAATTATGCATAATTTACTGTTATTATTACTATAGTAAGTACATGTAACATATATAACAAGGACACTGTAAAATAAAGTGTTACCAAAATGTATAACATCAACATAACTAAACATGAATTCCTCATAATTACCTACTTGATTCTCTGTTTTGTTTGGTAAAGTAAATAATATTTAGTAATAATATCATCATTTCCCTATTTTTGTTTGATGTGTTATGCATTCTAATTGTATCAACATCTTTTCATTGGTAATGAAGAGAGGCTCTCTCATCTACTGCTGCTCTCCATCGAGCGAGATATTCCAAATAATTGTGAGGAAGTCATTAAAATATTTAAAAACACAACAGACAGACAAATGTTTTAAAAGATAAATGTTTTTTTTTTTTAAAGTGCCCTTTTTGGTCCTTCCATCCCTGCCCCAGAGGAGGTCTGTGCACGCCACTGGTTGACAGAATTAAACATTTTAGGTGAACTATCCCTTTAATGTTTTAGTGCTGTGCTCTGTATTCATCAAAAAAAAAAGAAAAAAAAAAGAAAGATAACAAGATACATACAAGGCATTACCTGCGTAATTGGCAGAAAAAAAAGAAAAAAAAGAAAATGTGTGTCTCTTTCACAACTCCAAACGCAGAACACTTAAAAATCACATCAAAGGCCAATTATTATGTACAAAAGGGTTATAAGTGCAAAAATAAAGCGTGTGATCCTACATCTGTTTCCTCATTGCGGTTCAAAATAGAAATAAGCACAACATAACAACTTTACACGTCGCAAAAGCTGATGAGAGAGCGTTTTTAGTTGTTATTGTTGTCCTTTGTTGTTTTGCCAAGTTCTTTTCTCACGTTATCCATTATTAATATCTTAAAATGTAATTGCTGTATTTATTGTAAAACACAGCTTCAACCTTGTAGCAATCCAGCCGAATGGAAGTTTCAATTAAAAAACATAAGAAGCATTCAGGCTCATAAACAGCAAGGATTTGCCATGTAACCTCATTAGCATTTAAAAGGCATTTTTAATAAAGTCTTAAATGCTCTTTTAACAACGTAAATAAAGCCCAGTGACAACCTTTATTTTATTCAGGCTTTGTACATATATTAAACTAACTGTAACACACATTAAAAGACCAAATGTTGTTGTTTCTAAACCGAAAGTTTTCATAGTTTAACTTTTTGAACTCATTTTGATGCAAACACCCCGACCTTGAAGTTCTGTGCATATTTTGGGTGTTTGAAAAACACCTCATAATTATGCAGATATCTGACAGATGATGTGGTTTAAATAATAAATATCATAACTAGTGCAGGAGACACTGTAATGAAATGTCATTATCATTCAGCGGCTACAGAGATGAATTCGACATCAAGCTGTGAAATTACATAAGCTGTTTGGTAAACTTCACAGCTATTGAAAGACATTAGTAACATTTTTCAGTATTGTGTTTTGAGCACAGCTACTTTAAAATAGTGTGGCTTTTCCAGTCACAAGCTAATTTTGCTAATGACTAGCGATCTAGCATCGGAAAGCATGTTTTTGAGATTAACTTATAGTCAGCCTCATAATCAGTTTTACTTCAAATATCAAGAGACAATTAAATGTAATAGACATTAATAATTGTCGCAAGGGATTTAATTTAGAAAATGTTTCATTTGCCTTACATCATCATAACGGATGCGATCAAACTTCTAATTGATGTCTGCAAGCACATAAAATATTAATAGGCAAAAGAGAAAGCTCTTAAAAAGGCTTTTTGAAGAAAATACTGTACATCAAAGTATGTATTGTCGCAAAATTGCATTGAATTATTTATGAGGGTCTGTTTAAGTAACAAGTCAGTCAGATAAAGAAGGATTCTTTTTAAAACTTTTGAGATGGATGAATCATCATACTATTATGATCTAACATGGCATGATCTGTGTCATTACAGAAGGATATTTCCAAATGGCCTCATTTTCACTGTGCTAAAAACATTATGGTAGATATGCTATACCCTTTTCATCTTTTTATATGGCCTCTAGTTATAGCTAGTAATTTATGGTCATTAACTGATCTAAGAGCCATGCTCACATAAATCATCCTCTTATTTAAATGAATCAGTTCATTCGGTTCACTTGAGTCCTTACCCAGAAATCCCTTATTTGTTTTGTAGTTTGACATGTTTTCCATTTAGATATTATGGTAACACTTTACAATAAGGTTTCATCAGTTAACAGTACACTCTCAGAAAATAAAGTACATAATTGTACCTAATTGTTCTTTGTACCTAAAAGTACATAATTGTTTTTTCGGCGCGCCTAATAAATCTATTGGATGTCTCCGATGGACCCGATTTTTCCCTAAAATCGGACAGGAGGAGCTCTAGGACTCACAGGTTCACCGCCTCATTAGTCCGCACACCAAAAAAACATTTCTTCGGAAGGTCTAGGAATGGAGTCGATCCAGTCCGCACCCCACAGAACCTCGAGTTTAATTACACATCAAACTCAGTACTCCACCACAGACCCAGGTCATCAGCATGGTTTCGTCTCTCAAGTTCCCCAATTAAGTAATTTATGTTTCTCTCTTACCCAATTCTCAGTGCCATTTGAGTTCAGTTTAGAATCAAAAGGAGGAATACAGTACAATCAGTCGGACATACAGTGGATACAGTTATAAAAATAATTAAAAGAGTTATAATATTATAAATAAATAAACTTCTCACCTGGCAAAACACCGGTGTATCATATTTTGTACAGCTGCTTGTTTTACTGTGAGATTTTCCCATGGTGATTACACTGTGTCTGTGGTGTTCTTTCGACGCGCCCCAAAAATCTGTTGGACGTCTCTAATAGACCCGATTTTTCCCTAAAATCGGACAGGAGGAGCTTTAGGACTGACTCACGGGGTAACCTTGGGTTCACTGCCCCATCAGTCCGCACCCCAAAAACCCATTTGTTCGGAAGCTCAAGGAATGGAATCAATCCAGTCCGCACCTCAGAACCTCGAGTTTAAAGGTCTAAGCGATGTTGGGTGACGTCACTTCTTGTTGACTTTCAAAGTATTGTCAAACAAAATGGAGGCTAACTCGACCCTCCCTCCTCCTCATCCCGTCCCCTCCCCCTCCCTTCTGTGCTTCCTGAAACAGGCTTTTCCAATGTAAATTCGGGACTTTGTGTGTTCCTTCTCCTTTTCCCTCTTCTTTGCTATTTGTTCATCAGAACGTCGTCTCTTTGGTCATGTGTCGGCCATATAACATGTGCACGCGCACTAACCCCCTTCCCCAAATCATTCTTGTCGGTTATTGGCTGGAACACTGTTTGTTATGTTTCGTGGTGCAGGTTGGCCCAGTTTGTTTTTGTTGCCGTTTGTGGAGCCTGGGCTGTCTTTTTTTTTACAGTGTGTTCAGGAGACAGGCAGCTTGCGGATAGTGAGGAGATGTTTGCTGTATGTGACAGCATGTTGTTAGTATGACAGTATGTTACAGTTTCGGCCTAAAAAAAACGCATACCATCGCTCCTTTAATTACACATCAAACTCACTACTCCACCATAGACCCAGGTCATCAGCATGGTTTCATCTCTCTTACCCAATTCTCAGTGCCATTTGAGTTCAGTTTAGAATAAAAAACATGAACTAACAATGAACAGCTGTCATTGTCAGAACAGCTTTCTGTCAGGACCACTACTGTCAAATACGATTGACAATTAGCAAACAGTTTAGATTGGCGGTATGGTTCCGTTCTGGGCGAGAACTCCCTGCGCATCCTTGCAGCCTAGCATGGATAAGAGCAGGGAGAGCAGCAATAACCCCCCTTGGGGTAAACAGAACAGAACCAACATGAATGTTTGTAAATATATTTAATTCAAGATTTTAAAGTACAACATATTTTGAACAGAACCAACATGAATGTTTGCAAATATATTTAATTCAAGATTTTAAAGTACAACATATTTTGAGAATTTATTCTGATTCAAGGGGAATCAGAATGCCAAATCCTGACTGGGCGAGAGGAGGGGCTGGGGATGGAGGAGGGTAATTAGCTCCTGAGAAACGCGATAGCTGCTGATAATACTGAAGGAGCTTATATATGTATACGGTGATAGGCGTCATATTCCTATAGGTAGATGTGAATCAGCTGAGGGTCAGCTGATGCGAGCTTGACTAACGTGACCTGCCAGAACTAACGCTACGCTTGATTTTTACTAACTAATGTTAACAAAGATTAACAAATAAAGTAACAAATGTATTGCTCATGGTTAGTTCATGTTAGTTAATGCATTAACTAATGTTAACAAATGAAACCTTATTGTAAAGTGTTACCGATATAACAATCGAGAGTCTTATTTTTCTAATTTTATTAGTTATGTTCTGTCAGAATTCCAGCCTGTGTTCCCCTGGTCTTGTGTGGACTTTTATGTTATTTCCTGTTCTGCACCATGTTTTGAAGTCCTTTGTAGTTTCTCTAGTTGATTAGTTCTGTGATCATTCCCAAGTGTGTCTTGTTTGCCTTGTCTAGTATTTAAATCCCAGTGTTTCTTGTGTTCCCTGTCAAGTCTTGTCCTACACGGATGTATGTTTGGTACTGCTCATTCTGTTCTATGATGTCATACAATGTCCTTCCTGCTTGTCAAAATATGTATTACCATACCTCTGCGCACCCTGCTGTGCTCTCATGCTTTCACTCCATGTCAGGAACGTAATTACGAGATGGCAACCCGTGACATTCTACCCGGAGCTGTTCACGTCCTCATACTCAGATTTACACGTTTCTATGTCAACACTATCAACGCAGAAATTAATCTGCAGCAGTCAGATGGTACAAGTAAGAGCTCTGTAATTTGTATGTTCATTATTATTGTAATGTTATGTGCTTTGAGACATGAGGTAGTTTAACGCCGTCTCTCGTGATGCTTTGCAGACTCTGCTGTGTGTGCCCATTTGTTTTGAAGGAGGCGTGACTTTGGAGACTCTGTATGGAAGGTGGGATCTCATGCTTTCAAAGCTAGCTTGCTATTGTTAGCCTCTTCGAAATTGCTTACCTAGAAAATAGCCTTATATTTAACTCATTTTGATTAGCAGCTTGTAGCTGGTTTTTTAAAAGAGAAGCTTCAGCTTTAAATTGTGAGCCAACACTGGACAATAACATTAAAGAAATATGATTTAGCAAACAAAAGTCTAGTCAAGTTTTTTTTATGTAGCGCTTTATGGACTGCATTTATATATATATATTCAATATATATATTTAGATATATTCAAAGCAGCTTTTCAGTGATAATGATTCAATGATGCGAACAGAGTTAATTTCGGTTGAACAGCAGCTCTATAAGAAAATAGTGTCATTGTTCAACTGAAGATATTTCAGTGTTGATTCAATCCCGTTGTAAAGGTAGTCAGTTATTGAATTAGTTCATTTCGTCTATAAAACAATTCTGCAGAAAACAGTAATGTCATCGTCCAGCTCAGTTCAGTTCTCATTCAATAGTGTCAGTGAGGTCAAATCAGTAATATTGCTGAATATTACGTGTCCCCAACTAAGCAAGCCAAAAGGCGGCAGTGGCAAGGAGCCTAAACTCCACCGTCTGTGCAGAGGACTTGTTTGGTTCTCGTGGTCTTTGCTGAGGATCTGTGCCGATGGCTGTCGTGTCGACGAGGCCTTCACAGGGGATTGTCTGGTTGATAGGATCTCTGCTGACATCCAGTAAGAAAGACAAAACAAGCCTCTTTCAAAGCTCTTGCATTTCCGATATGACCCCGAGGTCTGGAATAAATGAGGCCTTATGGGGCAACCAACTCCTCAAATTAATTCCTATTCTCTCGAACATGCTGATTCCCAAAAGTGTTTCCTTTTCTTCTTTTTGACTCTGTTTTCTGTGCTATTGTAAAAACCTAGTAAAACGCTAATCTCCAAATGACCTTTGAGTTACTCACCTCTATTGTACATTTTTGTAAAGGAAAATGCAGTGGGGAAATTGAAATGAGTTTACTTGTTTTTTCATTTGCTAACCACACAGTCATTTAAGCTTGGTACTGAATGAAATGGGTTCAATCACCTAGCTAGTACATTTCAATAAACAAAAACTAACACTAATTTTCTCACCCCTTCCTCCTTTTAATGGTCTTGGTCTTGAGGAACTTTAAAGATTGCTCAGTACTGTATGATGATGGTACTCCACTGTTCTTTAAGCCAAAGCCAGATAATTTTAATGAGTAGTGGGTTGAATCTATAGCCTGTGGCTGAGTACTAAATGTCAAGTAAGTGCAAGTCAAAATTAATTGATACAGGACCTTATCTGTGTACATAGCGCTGTTAGTTTTGTCAAGTATTCAGAAGCCCAAAGGATCAGACTTGGCATTAAAAGGCCATTTTTATTAAAAATAAATACTGATCTTACAAATTTCTGCTAATTATAGTTCTCTCACCCACACGAAAGGGAATGTGAAATTGTGTTTGCGTCCAAGTTCGGTTTTTGTGGCCAACTTATAGCGATAAGAAGGTTCACCTAAGGTCTTATTCATTCCTTATTTATTTCTTGGCCCTTAGAACATGACTTGAATAAAAACAAGATGTTTTGGAGTCCACCAGAAATCTCTCATAAGCACAATGTGTGCTTTACATTCCCAAAGCACTTACAATGATTTTCAAAACCATTGTTGTTTTCTCATGCACTGAGCCAGAAATCTCTACTTTATTAGCACTTACATACAACAAACGAGGTTTACTTCGGTCTGTATTGTGAATAGTTTTATTTTTATCGGAGTTGTTTGCCATGGGAGCTTGTTTCCGCCACGGAATTAAAAAAAAAAGACATTCTGACTTTTTTCTCTCGCAATTCCAAGTTTATATCTAGGAACATTCTGCCAAAAATGTCAAAATTGTGAGATATAAACTTCTTAACACCCCCGACTTTCTAACTTGCAATTCTGAAGTTGCAATTGTTGTTGTTGCAAGTTTATCAGCCTGATCTCATGAAAGTGTGTATCTATAGCAAAAATGTTATTTATCGTGCAATTTATACGCAAAAGAGTTTTTTCGTGCATTTGATACGCAGTTTTCGCGTGCATATGATACACACTTTATGGCGTGTAATACGCACGTACTCCACACCACTCCTAATCCTACCCAAGGGGTTTACAGTGCCTATCATATGCATGTAAAAACTATTTTTTGCGTATAAATTGTAGATATGCATTTTCATGAGATTGTGTTGGCCAGATTCACACTACTGCGTGAGCACACATTTCATTTCAATGCCCATGTTAGTGGCATATTACATACTTATTCAATGCCCACTCTAGGTGTCAGTGCTGAAAGTTGGGTTGGCGTCAGAACCCAACGTCAGACTGAAGTCAATATCCGATGTCGGACAGATGTTAGATTTTGGTTGGAAATGAAAGTTGGGTTGACGTCAGCACTCTAGGTGTCAGTGACCAGGGGCACCAAAGAGTCTTAATCCGCCACTGCTCACAGTAGGTCTGTCTTTAAAGGTTATCATTCAAAATTAATTTCCAAATGGAGAAAATTAATTTTTACTTCCGAAAGTTTTTACTTCCGGAACCCAACTGTTGCACTCTATTGTCTCAATGTACTTTGATTAATCAAATGGCGAAGTATAGCGATATCCATTAGTTACAATTTGTCCCTTAGTCACCTGTGGTGTCTTGCCTTAAATTAACTCAAACGGTCATTCCATGAATGATGGTTGTACCAACATCTTGTGGACATCTTTAAATGTGTGAATAGCCGTTATGGATGTGCAATGCCAGGAGAAACCCTTGAGAAATCCCTGTTAGCTCCCTGATAAACACTACGGCTGAATCGTTGAGCACAGCTGTTGTTGTGCAACTGATTTGTTTCTTAATAACCGTGTAATGGATGCAACATGGTTTCAAATCAAAACATGGACTTTCTGATTATCTTTTCTTTTTTTCTTTTTTTTTGCGTGTCATATGTGTGTTTATTACATTCGTGCCGCTGCAGGCTTGTGCAACATCAGCTGATGCCTATCAACCTTAAAGGTTACTGTAAATAAAGATTGTCAGGACTGCAAAATCTCGCAATGAAAAGTTACTCAAATAAATGTTGTTGAGTCAGAAGTGAGTCAGTTTGCAAGAGAGACGTTATTATAGCAAATCTACCTGTTTTAATATAAAGTAGGCAGTTTTGTCAGGTCAATTATTTGGGCATGTATTGCAAAATTTTAATCCACTTAAGCAGGAAAATTACACCCCTGCTAAACAAATGTCTATAATCATCTCACTTCAGGGGAAAGGGCACGTTATTGTGTTGGTGAAAATTTTTGTATGTGAAAAACACAATGCTTTCCAAGGTTGGCTGAGAAAATGAACACAAGATTATTTGAATTTCAAATATGGAAATTTTTTGGATAAAGATGTTTGATCTTAACAATGTGGGATTTCAGGGGTGCAGCAACAAATAAAAAATGTGTGTGAGGGGCGTATTAACATATATAGAGGGCCTGAGAGCACACTTAAAAAATCTGAGATTTTATTTACATTTAAATTTGTAAATAAAGTATTAGGATATAAAAAATGTTAGTTGGGTATATACAATGAATGAGAAAAATAGGAATGAACGTTTGTTTTTTATTATTGTTTTACATTAGATTACCTTTGCCATCATCTAACACTTATTTAAAATTAATTTTTAAAAACAATAATTTAATGAAGTCTTTAGCTAATCTTAAAATGAAAATTCAATTCCATGTCGTTCCGAACCCATAAGAACAGAAATGAAGATATTTTTTGTGAAATCTGAGAGATTTTTGTCCCTCCATTGAAAGTCTATTCATCCAAAACTCTGATGCTTCAAAATGTTCATAAAGTGATCATCAAATAAATCCATACGCATCGATCGGTTCAGTCCAAGACTTTTGAAGAGAAACAATCACTTTATTTGAGGAACAGATGTAATTTATGATTATATTCACATTTAAGCATTGATCAGCAAACATAAACAGAAGCTCAACTGGATTTGCTTGATGCACGAGAACAAACCTCATTGGTTCTCAAAAGTGTTGAGTGACATGCGAGAATGAACCTCATTGGTTCTTGTGTGTCATGCATGTACAGTTGAGCTTCTGTGTACCATATTTGATATGCTCTATGTATGTATATTCGCTGATCAATATTTAGATGTGAATGAAACCCAAATTACATCTTAAGGGACCGAAATCTCCCAGATTTCATTTAAAAAATCTTTATATGCGTTCTGAAGATAAACGAAAGTCTTATGGATTTGGAACGACATGAGGGTGAGTAAATGATAACAGAATTTTCATTTTTGGGTTAACTATTCCTTTTAAACAATTCATTTTTAGTGTTATTTATTTTTTACAAAATGGTGATATAGTGTAACATAAAAATAAACAATTTCGGCTGGTCACTATCTGACAGAATTTTAATATCGGTGCATTAAAGCAAAAGGCAAACATACCAAATGACAAATATCTGTTTTTCAGATGCTGTTCATTTTATAGCTAACACTGAAGCATGCTTTTCACGTTTGTTCTACTTCAATTATATTTAAGAGCTCAAACCTTTTGGTGATGACTGAGCTGCAGAAATTCCCACCATGTGAAGCGATTTTCAAAGGATGGTTCTGCAGCACGTGTAGAGCTGATTCTGAGTCAGTATCTGAGTGGGTGGACATCAGCCTACCTACAGCCCAGGATGTTGGCCTCACGCTGAGGAGATGTATAGACGCTGTCAAACGTTTGCCAGTCATCCGTGTTCAAGTTAGTTCATCATTATCCCTTCAAATAGCCCCGCTAATGCGAAGCAAATTGGGGCTCTCCCACACTGCCTGTTATGGCACAACAGAGGTAAAGCTAGCGGTTCGCCTGACACTGCTGGCAAGAGGATTTGGGGTCTCCCTGGCTCAGTGCGACACAGTGATCAGGATGAAAAACAAAGAAACTCTTAGTCACATAACCCATTAAATGAAAACCAGTGGAGAGAGCTGTGCCTTTGAGATAGAGCGAGCGAGAGAGACTGCCAGAGTTGTAGAGTGAGGCGGAAAATAGATTTATTTATTATCAGACTTTTCTGCACAACTTGGTGTATTACAAAATGAATTATTTAAATTGGAAATGAGGCTCTGAATAGCAGTGTTGTACAGTTTTTGTTTTTGTTTTTTTAATTTACTCAATATTTCGTTATGTCATTTAATAATTTCAGCCAATTTTACCTTTAGTTAAATAGCATAGTTCTAGTCAAGGAAAATAACATTTTAAGGTGTGGTCACATTAGCAGCAAAAAGATCTATCTATTTATCCATCCATTCATCCATCTACCCACTCAACCACGCATTTATCCATCCATCCACTCATCCATCCACCCAACCAACCACTAATCCAACCACTCATCCACCCATGCCTCCATCCTTCCATTCATTCATCCATGTATCCATTTATCATTACATTCCTCCATCCATGCATCCATTTAGCCTTCCATTCCTCCATCTCAACTGACTTGATTTTGTCACTTAATACAATGACAGTCAGGCATTTTTAAGTGTGATTTAGGTGCCCAAGTGCTTTTTACGGCCACTGTGTATCCTAAAAATGTGTATAAAACAAGCGCACATTTTAACACAGATATCCTGGCGTGAATCCTGAAAAGATTAAATTATGGTATAGGAAGGCAAGAGCCTTGCTGACTTCATCCTGGATACAGCCCACATGGGTTTAAAATAACTGTGAGTGAATAAAATGTAAAGAATAATGTTGTTATTTTCAAGCCATTTCAATGTTATAGTAAAAATGAATCACCAGCTATGTCATTCAAAAGTGTTAGTATGAAAAGGCGTGAACAATGCTAATTCAAAGAAAATCTTGTTGCTTAGTCTATTTAATTTGTCATGTACAGATGCCAACTATGTAGTGTAATGAACAGCAAGAAATAATTCAATCAGCAACCACTCAAATTAGCATTCAGACAGCTCAGCTGCTGCTGCCGCTCATCTCCAACTTTGGAATGGATAAGAAAACTAGGAACACTTTATAACGAGAGTTTGGTCACACTTTTTTTTCTTAACCTTGTGCATGCTATTTTTTTTTTTTGTCTAGCACTGATTTTTTGTATGCACAACTTGAAATGGATGGGTTGTATTGTATGCACTGAGTTGCATATTGCAAATTTCAGTTTAGAGATCACAATGACCTGGGCAAAACCAAGGTATTCCCTAAAATTTCAATAGGTGGTCTAAATGATTATTCAACAACTGGGGTTTTCAAAATATGGTGATCTATTATAATCCCAAATATGACAAGATGAGCTTTGTTATATATAGGGAGCTCTATATTCACACTTATAGAAACCCATTTATAATGTTTGATTTATTAAAATATATTTATATATTTTTTTAATAATATTATAAAGATAGCATGTTGTTTCCAAAATAAATTATTAGCTTCAAAGCAAACTATTACAATATTAACTAACATGAAAATATTAATGAATTTATACATATATGAATATACACCTCACACCATGTTTCAGAAAGGAGGATGATGAAAAAGATCAATTTGAAAGTCTAATAAAAGTCCACCGGAAAATCCAACAGAAAGTAGCAAGCTAGAGGGAAGGAGCAAGCTTTGGAGGAGGGTGTGGAGTTGGCGAAGGGCTGGTAAGAGGAGCAGGCAAAAGGATGGTGAGAGCAGGCAGCAGAAACCAGGGAGGAGCAGATGGTGGGAGCATCCATGGTGATGACGAGAGCGGACAGATGTTGCAGACCCAGAGCACAGCAAGGAAGACAGACCACAGTGAAGTTGATGGAGGTAGGAGCCATGATGGTGACTTGGCTGGCGACATCCGGGGGACGGCCGATGGAGGTGAAGCGCAGACGAAAGGCAGAGGTAGTGATGGGACGCCGATGACCTGGGCGGCCGCGACGGAGCCGCAGTGACGACCCCGCCGAGATGGAAGTGGTGATCCGGAGGGCTGAGGTTAATCAGGAGTGACCGTGGGCGGAGGTGGAGCCTGAGGGAGGGCGGAGCTGGCCGAAGCCAAAAGGGTGGAGAATCATAGAGCAGCAAATGGCCCGCAAGTCCGCAGCAGAGGTGTGGCGATGTCTGACCCAGGAGGAGCCGACGGTCCGAGAGACCACAGCGAGGCTGAATGGTCCACGCTAGAGTCGAGGGAGGAAGGAGCACAGGCGCAGGAGCCAGGGTGACGAGTCGAGGAGGGACTGAGCCATCTGAGGCTGGAGGGGAAGCTACGGGATCATCACGCCCAGGAGGAATTGGCTCCCAGCAGGTCCACTGTGTAACCACACCACTGAGAGGAGGTAGAGCTGACAGAGGGACCGATGGGATATGATGACTGAGTGGCAGGATTGGCTGAGGACTGGCAGTCTGAAGAGGTGGTGGGAGAGGGAGGCTGGGCAGGGTCAACAGGACTGAAGACAACGATACACATTTTGGCAAGATCAAGGGACACAAGGAATTCATCTCTCCACACACACAATCTGTCCAGTACATCCAGCTGGTACTCATTCTCAGAAGGCTCACTTCCATACCCTCAAACTCCACAAGGACTCCCATGGCGATGGACGGTGATGCTGGCTCACACCCCTGGTCAGACTCACTGAGGTGCTTCTGCTCTGGGGCAATGGTGGGTGCTGTCCTCCTTTCCTCGGGCATAGGCACACGGGCTCTGGCATAATATCCGTCCATCAGGGTGGTGGTGGGCTGGGGTCTGGCTGCGAGACATCCGTAAGGTGGGGCTGGATGAGGCTGATCGCTTCGCCCACTGTGAGTTTGGATCCGTCCACCCACAATGCAAAGTTGATATTGTCCTCTAGGGTCCAACAGTGATCATGACAAAGAGAGTTTCATCGTCCAGCCCACACCTAAATCCCTCCATGAGGCAGGCAGCTTGATGGCAGGGAAGATTTTTTTTTTAAACCAGAGTCTTTGATAAAAATCCACAGGAAAATCAAACAGAAAGTAGCAAGCTAGCAAACACAACATAACTTTAACAAGACCCAACAACTGAACACTAAGAACACAGGAACTTAAGTAGTAAGGCAAGTGAGGAGATAATGGCAAACACCTGGGATAATTAAATTAATCTCCATGACAACTAAAGAGTGGCGGGGAAACTAGACAAAGGGAATTAGGAAACTAATGAAAACAAAGTAAAAAGTCCTTGAAAATGTATCTAAGACCAAAATAACTGAATGTATGTGACAAATATATTATAGTAAAATATATTTTAATACATTAATATAATATACTGTATTAGCATACACTCACCTAAAGGATTATTAGGAACACCATACTAATACTGTGTTTGACCCCCTTTCGCCTTCAGAACTGCCTTAATTCTACGTGGCATTGATTCAACAAGGTGCTGAAAGTATTCTTTAGAAATGTTGGCCCATATTGATAGGATAGCATCTTGCAGTTGATGGAGATTTGTGGGATGCACATCCAGGGCACGAAGCTCCCATTCCACCACATCCCAAAGATGCTCTATTGGGTTGAGATCTGGTGACTGTGGGGGCCATTTTAGTACAGTTGACCTCATTGTCATGTTCAAGAAACCAATTTGAAATGATTCGAGCTTTGTGACATGGTGCATTATCCTGCTGGAAGTAGCCATCAGAGGATGGGTACATGGTGGTCATAAAGGGATGGACATGGTCAGAAACAATGCTCAGGTTGGCCGTGGCATTTAAACGATGCCCAATTGGCACTAAGGGGCCTAAAGTGTGCCAAGAAAACATCCCCCACACCATTACACCACCACCACCAGCCTGCACAGTGGTAACAAGGCATGATGGATCCATGTTCTCATTCTGTTTACGCCAAATTCTGACTCTACCATCTGAATGTCTCAACAGAAATCGAGACTCATCAGACCAGGCAACATTTTTCCAGTCTTCAACTGTCCAGTTTTGGTGAGCTCGTGCAAATTGTAGCCTATTTTTCCTATTTGTAGTGGAGATGAGTGGTACCCGGTGGGGTCTTCTGCTGTTGTAGCCCATCCGCCTCAAGGTTGTGCGTGTTGTGGCTTCACAAATGCTTTGCTGCATACCTCGGTTGTAACGAGTGGTTATTTCAGTCAAAGTTGCTCTTCTATCAGCTTGAATCAGTCGGCCCATTCTCCTCTGACCTCTAGCATCAACAAGGCATTTTCGCCCACAGGACTGCCACATACTGGATGTTTTTCCCTTTTCACACCATTCTTTGTAAACCCTAGAAATGGTTGTGCGTGAAAATCCCAGTAACTGAGCAGATTGTGAAATACTCAGACCGGCACGTCTGGCACCAACAACCATGCCACACTCAGAATTGCTTAAATCACCTTTCTTTCCCATTCTGACATTCAGTTTGGAGTTCAGGAGATTGTCTTGACCAGGACCACACCCCTAAATGCATTGAAGCAATTGCCATGTGATTGGTTGATTAGATAATTGCATTAATGAGAAATTGAACAGGTGTTCCTAATAATCCTTTAGGTGAGTGTATATGTTAATACATTTATAATTGTATTATTAATATATTAATATAAAGACAATGAGTTGTTCCAAAGTAAGTAGCTTTAAAGCAAATTATTAAAACAATATCTGAAAAATATTTACTTTACATTTGCATGTTGCTTTTTATATTATTTATTTTTGTTAGTTTTATATAGAATATCACAAACCTATGGAGGACAAACCTGCAAAAACAATAAACAAAAATACGTATGCATATACATAAATAAATACATACATGTATACATACATAATTACATACATACATAAATCCACATATTCCTGCACAACTAAATACATGTGCAAGCATATAAACTAAAAATTAAGTACATACATACATACAGTGGTGGTCAGAATTAATGGCACCCCTGGTAAATATGATAAAAAATGGCTGTAAATCTGCATTGTTTATCCTTTTGATCTTTCATTAAAAAAATTCGCAAAAATCAAACCTTTCATTGAAGTAAAATAATTGAAAGAGGGGGGTAAATCACATTATAAAATAAATTATTTTCTCCAAAACACGCTGGCCATAATTATTGGCTCCCTGTTATTAAATACTTTTTGCAACCTCCTTTTGCCAAGATAACAGCTCTGAGTTTTCTTCTATAATGCCTGATGAGTTTGGAGAATAACTGACAAGAGATCAGAGACAATTCCTCCATACAGAATCTCTCCAGATCCTTCAGATTCACAAGTTCATGTTGGTGCTTCTTCTGTTCAGTTCACCCCACTCATCTTCTATAGGGTTCAGTTCAGGTGACTGGGATGGTCATGTCAGAAGCTTCATTTTGTGCTCAGTTACCCATTTTTGTGTTGATTTTGATGTTTGTTTTGGACCGTTGTCCTGATGGAAGATCCAACCACGGCCCATTATAGGATTTCTAGCAGAGGCAGACAGGTTTTGATTTTTTATCTGTTGGTATTTGCTAGAATCCATAATACCATGTATCTGAACAAGATGTCCAGGACCTCCAGCAAAAAAATAGGCCCACAACATATAAGATCCAGCAGTATATTTAACCGTAGGCATGGGGTTCTTTTTATCCCTGTTTGCACCAAACACATCTGGTGGGTTTGCTGCCAAAAAGCCCTCTTTTTTGTTTCATCTGACCACAGAATCCGATCCCTTTTGAAGTTCCTGTCATGTCTGACAACTGAATATGCTGGAGTTCATTTTGGAGGAGCGAGGAGGACCAAACAAGATGTAGGGATGTAGGGGTTGTTTGATAAAAAAATTTAGGCTTTCTGACCCCCAAGACTTAACTAATCTCTGCAATTCTCCATCTGTGATCCTTGGAGAGTCTTTGGCCACTCAAACCATCCTCCTCACCGTGCATTAAGACAATATAAACACACGTCCTCTTCCAGGAGGATTCGTAACATCTTTAGTTGATTATAACTTCTTAATTATTGCCCTGATGGTCAAAATGGGGATTTTCAATTCTTTAGCTATTTTCTTACATCCACTTTCTATTTTGTGATGCTCAACAATCTTTTGATGCACGTCAGAACTATATTATTTGGTTTTACTCATTGTGATGAATGATTAAGGGAATTTGGCCTTTGTGTTTCCTCATATTCCTCAAACAAGAAGTCATAGCTAAACAATTTCATGTTCCTAGTCACCCTGGTGTGCTAAATAAAGGTAAATATTAATGGGAATCTACTTCAGAGATATTTTACTCGTAAAAAATTCTAGGGGTTCCAATAATTGTGGCCAACATGTTTTGGAGAAAAACATTTATTTCATAATGTGATTTCCTCCCCACTTTCAATTATTTTACTTCAGTGAAAGGTTAGATTTTTGCAGATTTTTTTAATGAAAGATCAAAAGGATAAACAATGCAGATTTATTTTTTACAGCCATTTTTGATCATATTTACCAGGGGTGCCATTAATTCTGACCACCACTGTACATAGATAGATAGACAGACATACAGACCCATCAATGAAAAAAATAATACAATATAAAACATAAATATATGGGGGGTTCTATTTTGTGTCCCAGAACTCCCTATAAGTGTTAACAGAGACCTTGTGATTGAATTTGCCACCCTGATGCTCATGGAAGCACTACTGAATATATATAGGCCTGTGTCTAGAGCTCTTAAACTGATTTGTTCGCTTTGTGCTACAATTGCTGTGCTGATTCCAGTGAGAGCAAGTGTACAACTGGAAAAATCCAGCCATAAATTTCTGAAAGGGCTGGAATGAATATTCAAGGCTTGATGCAGAGGTCACCCTATGGTGTGCTGTTCTGCATATAAAGCTTTATTGATCTAATGATATCAGTGATCTAATAATCTAATATTCAATATGAAGCTATTTCCAATGTGGATTGAATCATGAATGTAAATGTTCTATGTTGAGTTGTGTTACTTAATTGGTTTTGCTGTGATGGACAATGTGAACGCTTACATTCTAGAAGGGAACCCAGCGACTGTACTGTATATTAAGGGAGTATGATATCATAAAGACATGAAGGTGGACACATGAGTACCCTAGCAACCACTCCACACCTAATTAGTTGTCCATGTGTTGTCCTTCAAACCTTTTAAACAACTGAAGTGCTGGTGTGCTTTTTTCCTAAAATGACAATTTAAAAACCATCTATCGTTAAGCTCTTGTACAATCCTATTGCATATTATGGTAATGATCATAAATCTGTAGTGAATCCTGTGGGTGTATGCAAAAACTTTCACAGCAGCAGCCTTCTGGCTGTTTCATCATCATGTCAAATGTGTGCACTATGTTTTAGCGATCTTCTCATAAAACATTTCCACTATACACTGAAAAGATTAATATCTGTGGGTGTATCTAATAAAGGTCAGTTGTAAGTTTGGTTTTCAAATTGAGACCATCTCTGTGCTCTTCAGTGACATTTCTAGTTAGTTATACTGTAGGCACTCGTTGAGGGACAACTGATGGGTAATTTATTCAAAACATGTTGTTACTTATATAAATTAACAATTTGTGTGTGTGTGTGTGTGTGTGTGTGAGTGTAAAAAAAGTTATTTTAGACTGTAATTTTTCACAATATTTCAGCTTTAAAAAATCGCGCAGACCCCAAACTTTCAAAGGGTAGTGCATATCAAATTTTTATGATATATTTTAATAATACTATAACTCAATCAGAATCACTATGTTTTGGATGAAGGGAGAGGTTTAAAATATCCATTACCTGAGGGTTATGAGGCATAGCTGACAAAATAATGTGCTATTTATTATTTATGTATTATACTTCTATCTATACCATCACAAAAGAAGCAATGTGAAGATAAACTCACATTACATTCCACAAAACAATTCTATTCTGTCATAGCAAAAAACAGCACATGATTAATTAAGTAATGCAGCCATTCAACACTAATGAAATTAATTAGCACACAATTAAAAGCTTTAATCCAATGTGACTTACAAATGAGTAATACATACATCTATAAATAAAATATTTAATACACATTTAATTAACGTTAAAATTATGTTCCCTGTACAGTCATTGCGTCTTTGCACAAATTGTCATATAGATAATTTTTGTTCTACAGGGGAATATCCATGATTCATTGCTCTTGTATATGTAAACCTAGTTGCTGCAGCTTGTAATGTGAGCAATTTATTATTGTAAACAGTACAATGAGGCTTTTTTTTTTACCCCTTTGGGATACAGTAGGCTAACAAATGAGGCAAGCTCATAAAAGTTTTTTTTTTTCTAATAATGATCCAAGTGCAACAAACAGTAGTAGCATGTGCTGAATGTTCATCTCATGCCTATAATGTATTTCCAGGGCTTCTAGATTCCCATTGAATCTCCATTCACCTGTAAGGGCACTAGGGACAAAAACCGTCACGTAACAGCAGCTATGCCATTTATTAGCCATTATTTTTGAACTGGCTGCCTGTGAATGTGAGCAGCTGTACATGGAAATATCGAATGGCCTGTGAAAGCCCTCTTCAATGTTTGCAAGTTTGTGCACAAAGTGGCTCTCAAACGAAGAGGTTGGGATCTCTGAGAAAGATGCCTCTGGGGGAGTCTCTGATGGCAAATACTGTCTGTTCCATAGTCATTAAAGTATAAAAGAGCGCTGCTACGGGTAATGTTAAGCACAGAACAAGGCCCGCAGGAGAATAGTCTCACATTCTGGATTGCTTCCACGCTGTCAAGACACCCTCTGATAACCTCCAGCATGTTATCTATAAACAGTGTTTATCCAAGTGTCAGCAAGGCAAGGAATCAAGAAGCAGCCATCATTTTCCCTGTCACCCATTATCTCGCTGCCAGGCATTGTCAAAAGCTGAGAAATCAATTAGTGTGGAGCATCTTGACAGCAGACTCCACTGGCCCTCATGATCGCCCTGCTGATGGAAGGAGACAAAGTGTAAGTAATGAAGACGACCACCCACGACCCTTCCCTGCCTGAAAATATCTCTGTTTGCAGTCCACCGGAGCTCCAGGAGGCTGGATCACAGACTGGATTTGGAATGGAAATCCACACTGTAAAAAAAAAAAAAAGGATTGTTGGTTTAACTTAAAAAAGTAAGCAATCTGGTTGCCTTAAAAATGTAAGTTCACTGAAAAAAAAAAAAAAAAAGTGTTAATACAATGGAGATTGGTTTAACCTGTTAAGCTGCAACCCCACTTTTGAAAAATCCCAAGAAATTACATACCCAAACTGAAACAGATACAGTTCATGAACCCTTTGTACTAAAAGCACAAGTATGATCTCATTTGAAAGCTGACACCTGGCAGTTTATTGTAAATGTAGAATTAATTATTGTCATAATGACAAAAATTGTTATAAATAGCTTCAAAGTTTTGTAAAGTTATTAGAAATTATTTTTTATGAAAAAAAAATTGAAGTTGGCACTGGAGCAATCTAGAAATGCACTACAGCTAATGCCACATGTCTAAACATTTTATGTTTAAAATCTTAAGATAATAAGTCCAAAACTCTGTATTTAGTGAAATGTTTTTCAAGACCATGTCATGTGACTTTATTTTGATTTGAAGCTAAAATGCTACTGATGTTTATTGTCATCTTCTAACCATCTATCCAGTATATTGTCTTTATTGTTTTGTGGTGCAAACGAGCCCCATTCAGTCTCAGTCTCCCCCTGCACACATTCACACCTCTCCAGCCCGGTTATGGCTCTAAATATGCATTTCTTTTGTCTGCATTATAGTTACTAACGACTGGCTATTCACAGGCTATTCATATGGTTTCAGTCACTAATTTCTTTTCTTAAAGTTCACCCTTACATTTTAAACTGTATCAAATGCATTTCTTGAATAAAGAAACATTTCAGTAAGCATTCAAAAAATAATAAAAATATAACTTCTAGGTGGCAGGTGCACCTAGGGCTAGCTAGCATGTTAGCTTAGCACACCATCAATACACGACAATTTATGAGATTAAAACCATGTTTGTGCTTATAAACTTACTTTATAAAGCAAATCGAGTATTTTAAATAATTTTTTGTGATCTAATTTGGCTTCAGATAAAAAATCAGACAGAAAATATACTATTGGATAGTGTTCTGCACAACGATTCTATATAGATTAGCATTACATTATAAATATAATCTATTATTATGGAAATACCTGGCATGGATTGAAAAACACAGGTAACTCAAATATCATAGCAAACATGTTTATTGTCTTCAAAACTGCATGTTACAGCCATAGTTACAGCGCGATCTCTTGTTAGCTTTGTGTGTGTTCGAGGCTTCCTGGATTGTCACATGATTATGGCACTTCTTCATGTTCTAATACTGTGCACAGGGCGGCGAGGGCGCCCTCAGGCTATTGGTATGAATTGAAAACACAGTATCAGAGTTATGCAAACGCTCATAATGATTACATCGACGCATTTGGGTATAAATTCAATAAATATTATTCCTGTCTATAGAAATCTGATGTAAACCTATGAGAATATATCAATATTTCTCCAAATCTGCACATTTTTGAGCTAAAGCCCTGAGGCACGTTGTTTTGTGTATCGCTGTCATGACGACGGCACGGGAGTTTTTTTATGAATGAAAGCGGCTGACGCGCATAATTCATATCAAAGGTATCGACTAATTTTTTCATTTCATAACTCCTGACACAAATTAAGAAATAACTGTCGCTATTGAGAATGAGGACATACTCATAGGTAGCTTGCGGTCACGTGACGAATTGAGCCCGTCCACCATTTTGGGAGGATACGCTATCGGTTGCCAGGGGCAACAGTGCAAGAGCAATACAGAGACGGAGCAGGAAAGACGGCTCGAGGAATTGACCCTTCGCTAAGCCACGCCCGAAAACCGCCACAGGCCAATCGTGGCTTAGCAACCGTAACTAGGCGCGGGAGGTCTGGCAAGCTTTCGAGCGAGGGAAACATGCCGAAGCGTTGTGCGTATGGATTGTGCAAATCTGATACCCGGTATCCTAAAAGTTTGGACGGGGTGGTGGATTTTGTTCCCTTCCCGAAACCTAAAACCCAAGGGGAGAAATGCCGGGCGTCATCTTCATTTATATAGCGCTTTTAACAATGTAGATTGTTCCAAAGCAGCTTTACATTGATAATAGGAAATTAAAAGTAAAGTGTTTTGGCTTTATAGCAGCTCTAGAATAAAGTTATTGTCCAGCTCGTGGATCAAGCAGTGTGATTAAAGCCAAGACGGAGGCTCACTGACATAACTTGCGTTACTTAAAAATATATTTCAACATTTTGTTAATCGACGGCCAAATTACCCCAATCCGATCGCGACTCTCCCGTTAGTTCTAGTAAAAGTAAAAGGTACAGTAGTTAGTAAAAGGAGGGAATATCACGGGGCTTGCCGGAGATCTCCAAGGAAAAGGTTGGTATGCAAACTTAATCAGTTCATAACAGTAAGTTAGTCCGACGTGTGAGCAGTAACGTTAGCCTGGCGCGCTAAAAATATAAGCGGGAGAATGGTATCATTGCAAAGTGGTCAGGCTAATGTCTTGTGTTTATTCCACAATACATATGGATAAGCTGTTTGTTTTATAAATATTAGAATATTTTCAAATTTCACTTACCCTGCTGGGCATGCACATAGCTGTTCCTCAAATTTGTGTGTTTCCCATTTGAATGGTCAGCATATGAGGCGGTTGCTGCTTGCGCTGGGACCTAACGTTATGCTTTAACTTCAATTTTGATGAAATTATTCTCTAATCGTTTGCATATTATGTCGTGGATATAGCCCTCGAATGCATACTGCAGTATTGCACTCTCATATTTTCACCTGTTTGCCAAAAATGACTAATTATCTCCTTAGGAATGTCTGAAACCAGTGCATACATACTGTAATAGACGTGCCAGGCGCAAAAGCTTGACAGGCGTAGCAACAGTAACTAAGGAGGGCGGGGCTTAGCGAAGGGTCAATTATAATAGAAATTACGAGAAAATTAAGAAGAAATGGAGATGAATGCGGCAAAAGAAAAGGGTCCTTACAGGGAGAAACTTACTACCAATGCCAAACATTTTTTTTTTTTTTTTTTTTTACTTTTAAAATTTAAAATACGATAAAACTGTAACACATGGTTGCTACGGTTTCCACGACAATCGTGTGAGACACTGGAGCAGTTTTTTTACACATCAGTGTTTTCCAGGCATTCTAAAATAGTGCGACAACATCCTCTACTACCAATACAAACAATGAACGGCGCTGGCGGGTATCCTCCCAAAATGGCGGAAAGGGGAGGATGACGCGGTCTCTGAGGGCGGGGCGCTGTGTCGTGACGACATCTCCTCATTCTCAATAAGTTTCTCAGAATACAATAGTGGTCAAATTCTGAAACTTGAGTCTTATATCTTTTTAATGATGTATAGTTTGTCAAGGTATAACATTAAATCTGATAGTAACTTTGAACTATATATAAATAAAACCGCTTAAGTGCGTCCGCGCTCTGGCAACGGTTAACAGGTTTTTAATCAACAGAAACTCAAAATATTATGTTATCTTAAATACGTAAATTATTTAGGTCGATTTAACAAAAGAAAAAATGCTGTGATAACAAATCATTTGGTTATTTTTTTACAGTGCAGTGAAGCAACAAATTTAATTTCATTTTAATTCAATTCTACTGTTCCTGTTTTTTAACAAGCTGCATAATGTCTTTTAGTTTTATTAGCTGTATTTTGTGTACCTTTGTTGGGTTAGTTTAATATCATCTTAATAAAATCTATATAATTTAATCTAAGTTTAATAATCCCTAACTGAGAATACAGCACTGATTGTGTTAAAACATTTTTTTAAATATGCACCACCATTCAAGTTTTTGAGGTCAAGATTTATTTTTTTGAAAGATGTTTTGAAAGAAGTTTTTTATTAATGAAGGACGCATTAAACTGAATTAAATAAGTGACAGTAAAGATATTTATAATGCAACAAAATACTTTAATTTCCAAAATGGCTTCGGCGCTATATATCAAGTCGGACAAATTTTCTAACCGACATGCACTGCTTCAAGTAAGCCGCTGATCGGTCTGCGCAACGCTGTATGAAGTCGAACAAGCCTCTCTTCTTTTCTCAGATGATGTGTTTACTGCCGCGAGGGCGGGACAACCTGTCACTCGCATGAGAATGACCAATAGCAAACCATAACCATCCAATCAATTCCGCTTGGACAAAATCAAGTCCCGCCCTACATTTTTTCTTGTTCAAGAAGCTGTTTTACTCAGATATACATCACAAGGGAAGAAAAAACTATCATGCTATACTTTCATGCCAACTTTCATTCTATCTATCAGATTAAACTGCATCGTAAATAGATACTGAAGATGGTTGGAGGGACTGGCATTTTGAGAAAACAAAAATACAAAGACAAAACTTTTATTATTTTATTTGAAAAACAATGTGCCCTGATGAATTATGTAGAATAAGACCAGAAATGTGCATTAAGGAAGTAAACCGGGTCAATTTCTATGTCACGTTGACAATCAGAGAAGCTGCTTGAATCTCATGGGCAGTGCAGGTACTGTTTGGAGACACGTGACGTGCGGCTCCTTAGAGTTAATGTCTTTATTACACATGTTGCCTGGTTACATCCATATCTATAATTAAGTCCTTTTACCAGATAAAGGGTCGAGCCACAGTGCTTGTTGTTCTTTGTGCTTCTGCTGCAACTTTAGAGAGTAAAGATGGGTATGAAGTCACGTGTGTACAGTAGATCACTGCGGCCGGTCCCTGGGGTATTAATGTAATAGCGGAGAGTGCACACAGTGAGTGTTACTCTTTGTAAAGACACAATCTCAGCATGATTTGCTTTTTTAAATTCCTCCTCCAGCTCCATGCCTACCTTTGCTGTTGCCTTTTAACAAGCTGTATTTTTCAAACTCAAGGACAAGCGATATATAATAGGCTTACATTACATTGGTGCCACAGAACAAAAACGGCCAATAAGGATTATTTTGTTTTTAATTCCTTTCACTGACAGAATTTATCAGTTATAACGTTCCTTTATTTTTGACTGTGATAAATTTGTGTAACCTGTCAGAGCAAAAATTGCCTTGCAGGACAGAGGATTTTCTAAACACACGCTAACCTTTCCAACAGTTGAGATACATGTACTGTGAAACATGTGGACCTTGAGTTTGTCTCAACCATTGATTACTGTGTAATTACAATAATCATATAAAAGCAATAAAAATAATGTATTTAACAATACTATGTTTTTTTTTTTTTGTGGTTTTTTTGCTATATAGTTTGAAACTGTGATTAAGGGGAAGATCTTATTTAGATCTTTTTAATTAATTAATTTTTCTATCCAGCAAGAATAGTAACTTGATCAAAAGTAAAGACATATTATTAGTATGCAAACTTTCTATTCATCAACTATTATTTCATAACTTTTCCATATTTAAAAAATAAAAAAATGCAGCCTTGGTAAGCATAAAAGACTTCTTTCAAAAACATAATGAAATCTTGCCAACCCTGAACTTATGAACAATGTATACAGTAACTATATACCAAATTATATATAATGTGTTTTTTTTATTATTATTATTGATCTCAAATAGCAAGTACAGATCGATTCATATTAGATTGATTTAATTTAATGTTGATGTAGTTTGATTTAATAGATATCCAAGAAAGACTCTTCTTCTTAAATATTATATTTTGACACGGTTCCTTTTGGCTTCCTAACTGAGGATTGTAAAGCACAATGTGGCTTTAAAGTGATTTAAAATGAACTATTTTAACCAAACTTAATTTAATCATCACTGCTAAGACTAACTGGCTCTTAAAAAATGCATTTAATTCATGTCAAATGGGTTTATTCAGCTCAGACCTTGCAGAAGCAATGTCTCATGTGAGACCATAACCACTTTAGAAAATAAAAAACATCTTCATCTCAATGTCATGCCGGGTTCAGACTACACAATATCAGCTCGTTTTTGGCACGATCCGTTTGATGTAGGGTATTGTGGTGATTCTTAAACTACAATGCAAGGCGAAACAAAAGAGAAGTGATGGTATTGGTGCTGCTAAGTGGAATTATGCAATGGACGCAAAGTTTTGTGGGGCCATGGCAACAATACTCATGCCTTTATGATGTTTCCTCGATGGACTACCACAAGTGAAAAAAGGTAAGTGCTGGCAAATGATAGCGGAGGCGCTTCAGCAACCCGGTGAGTACTGGAATTAGCATTAAGTTTGCACGGCGCTTTGGTAGTTTGTTTACGCTCTTGTTTCCGGAAGTCAGTTGCTTGTTCCGCCTTCTCAATGACATCACGCACATCGTTAAAGACGGAAAGTAATGACTGGCATGTTTCTTCCACGACATGACAATAATTTAGGAGTCAAAATCGCATAATCATACAGTGACTATCGTAACAGACAGAAATATTGTGTAGTCTGAACCCCCGGCATTAATGACACGTATGCTCTCCATCTGCCCATCTTTTACTACATTTCCCAGCATCCCTCCTGTCCCTCACCTGCACCCGTTCCTCATCAGCATGCCAATCAAGAACAGTACTATAGCACATTGTCTGTTCTCCAAATTGGATTACAGACTTCTTATGTGTTATACTCAACTGAGAAGTCTCCAGCGATCTCCTGTCCTGTGAATCTATTTGCTTACCTGGCTACCCACAACTGTCATTGAAGAGGTTTGAGCTCTCCTGCTCATGCTTCAGTCACAGTCAAGATTTCTGAAACCTGGTAAAGAAACAAAGACTTTGCTATTCTATATTAATCTGCTAAAGTAATCACTGCTAAAGTAATCAATAATCACATTATTCACCTGCTTGTGTTGTTTATCATCTGTTTTAATAAATACCTGTTTGGGTGGAACTCCGAGTCTGGTATCCCCTGACAGAAGTCCAGACCTACAACATCATGAACCCAACAGCTTATTCACCCGTCCACCCCGCTGACTGGCTCCTCTCCCTCTCACAGGATGGCTGCCGTATAACACTATGTGGAGGAGTTCCTCGAGCTTTGCTACCTGGAGTCTTGGAGTGACGACACCCAGAGGACAGTCTTCTGGAGTGGTTTGGATAATCATCTCTTCCAACAGTTACCAGCGGGAACTATACCTGTACCCTGGAATGATATCTAGAATGTAGATGAGTGGCTTCTCCCTCGTAATAGCAGAAGAGGATGAAGACACCATCGCCCCCCAGTCGCAGCCTCTCCAGCCCACTCCAGTCCTCCTGGTGCCATCTGTCTTCATCTCAGAGACACCACCCGCCTCAGAACTCCTCCCTAGTCCTTCTCCACCCCTCCTCAAACCCGCCACCATGCTAGAGCCAGTGACTTACAGACTTCGAGCCCAAACAGCCCCTTACTCAACCCACCAGGGTCACTGAACCAGAGCCCACGGCAGACCCAGAACCTGAGCCAGAGCCTGCCAAGGACCTTCCTCGAATGGAGAAAGTTACCCGGAGCCAGAGCCTGCAGCCCTACTCATCCCAGTGTCAGTCATTGTGTCTGACCAGGTGCGAGAGCCACACCAGTGGGGATTTTAGAGGAATTTGACTGTGTAGAGTTGGGTTCCATCCATGTCCACATCCCTGGTGTGCAGTTGATGCCTATGAGCCCAATCAATGGCTCCCTAGTTCCCTCCTATTCCCAAACCAATTCTCCTGTGTCTCCGCTGGTCCCGCCCATCTTCATCACCCACACCTGTTTCTCATCAGCATCTCACATCTCAGTCTCTCATCGTCTGGTCTCCAACATGGATTACCGACTCCTTACCTGCTGTCTTCACCTGATAAAACTCCAGTGATCTCCTAGTAAGACTCCTGATATCTACATGTGATACTGCAGTTATGTCAGTCCTGTCCTCTGAATCCCATTTACCTGTTTACTCACCTGGCTACTTACCACTGTCATCAAAGAGATGTGTGCTCTCCGGCTCCATCACGCTCCAGTCAGAGTCAAGATATTTGAAACCTGGTAAAGACACAAAGTCTCTGTTATCCTATTTTCATCTGCTCAAATCATCACATTTGAGCAGATGCAAATTACTCATTTCTCACCTGCTTGCATTTAGCATCTTTGGGTTGAACTTATTCTTTCTCTAAAGTCTGGTATTCCCTAACAGTTGGAAATAGAGCTTGACCTATACCTGGGAGTACATGATTAAAGAATAAATACATATATGTGTTGAAATGGAACATTATTATAAGTTAGTAAGTAAGTACTGTTTGAAAGTAATTAAATAATTAAGCAAGCTCCACAAAACAAAACAAAAAACACTTGAGAGATTGTGCATGAGATATTCCCCCTGTAGTTTGTTTAAAAAAAAAAGAATGGGGAAAAAATGTTGCATATGCTGTTTTACATACATTTTTTATCATTAACAAGAAGCTAAACATGTCTGTGATGTCCATGAATGTCTTCATGTTTAATAATGATTCTTTAATAATGAATGTTGTTTTAAATTATTTACTTTTTATCTTCACAGAACACACAGTATGGTGTGTGCAGTGTTTGACAGCTAAGTTTGCTTGTAATTGGCCAAACTAGTTCAAAACTGTTGAAAATAAGGACCAAAAAAATGTACAACTATGCCAATTTCCAAAGATCAGAAAACAACCAGCCTCATAACTTCCAAAAAAAAAAAAAAAAAAAAAACGATTAGCAATCCAAGCTCTCTCTTTTTCAAAAGCTCATAAAGAAAATTGAACGAGAAATCATGGTTTGACAGCCCACAGAACAATTGTTAAGTGGATTTCCATGTTTTGTTAGAAGTCAGGTTTTCTTTTGATGTAAATGGTTCTGACTTGTGTCCTTTAGAAGGTCACATGTTGGCCTGTCCTCCTTTCCATATTAATGCATTTACCTTTAATCACACAGACCCATAAGTGCAGCTCACTCCAGGCAACGACCTGCAAGAAGACATCATTAGTGATTAAGCCTTTGACAGGTGACTATTAGACCATGTACGGGTGCTGTCTCTTTGCTCTCTGCAGATTTGTTTCCGTGCTTATGTCTATTCCTCTATTATTTGATTAGCATCCGAGTTATTGCGCTCAGTGTGGTGTAGTGGGTGTTATGTTTGGTTGATCAATGCATAAAAGACATCGACAGTGCAATGCAATTAATGTCTTCCCTGCTTTTTCAGCAAGCTGTTGAGAGCTGTAAATATCCTCCTTTTTCCGCTGCCAAGTTTAGTTACCCCTCACCGCCTCTGATAATTTGTGTGTGAGCTTGTGTGTGAGTATAGGTGTCTGTGTTTGAATATATGTTCTTATAAACTGGATAGTGCTTTATGCAGTGTATATATTGTTGGTCCTTGATTTTTATTGGCTGGGTGGCGTTCCAAGAGTGCTGATATAACAGTCTAACAGCACTGGGACCGTTTGTATCACTTTGTTTGCGATTTCCACAGTCTGTGCATTTGTGGTGGTGATTATCATTGTTGAGAGAGTCATTGAATTTTTCGCCCAATCAAGTTGTTCAAAACGTCTCAGGTTATGACTATAACCTGGGTTCCCTGAGGGAACGAGATACTGTCAGGATGTTATGGGAACGCTTCCGAGTGACCGGTCTCTGAAGCACATGTGAAATCAAACCAAATTCTATTAGCCGATGGCAGTCATGAAATGGTGCGCTATTATGACTAAATGGACCCTGAAGTAGACGTCATTAGCTTCTGATTGGCTGAAGGAAGAAGCCTGCAGGAAGTTCTACTCATTCCCGAGACATTCCCGGTAACACTTTATAAATCTGCACGCTATTAATCATTAGTTAATCATTAGTAAACAGTTAATTCATAATTTCTAAAGCATATATAGATTGGTCTAATTTGAATCCGAAAAGTCTGACTGATTGCCCCTTTAGCAAACTGTAGTTGGTCAGACTAGATCTTAAGACTTAAGGCTTAACATAGTAACTTTGTTTGGGCAACTGGCCGCTGTAATCTTTTATTCTTCTAACAGATTATTGGAAAAGAGACTTGGTTCTTGGTTCTATCAATTGGTTGTTGATTGGATGTTGAGATGTGCGTATTTCACATAAAAGTGGAGGCAGATAAATGAAAGCTTGCATTGGTAGGGTTTAAGCGGACTAAATTATTAGAGAAGTCTGTCATAACACCGGAAGATCAAGTTATGACATTTTGATTACACACTATGAGGTAAAATCATTAAAAAAAAAAAGAAACAGATGAATTGTTCACAATAAGATCTATAACATGCATTTAGAAAATAGATTGGGTAAATATTCATTTCAAGCCAACAACCAGTGGTTTAGGAAGAGGTCTACATTTGTCACAATGAATAAAGTGCTTTTGTATTATGCTGTGAGTTTTTGATTTGGCAAAAAAAAAAAAACTGGTTTGTGAATCTGATCATATTCATAGCATTTTTCATTTTTTTTATTCACTAGAACCAGTAATAGGGATTTGTTTTGGGAATTGGGGTTAGCTGCTTGTGCTGTTTGTTTTTGATTTCAATAAATTTCAAAGTCTGGAGAGTCCTTTATTCAACATGCAGTTAGAAGTTAAACAGCAAACATGCATCCTGCATGCATACGGGCGCAGCAGCAAAAATAAAGAAATACAGCCTTTGTCATTCTAAGGGTCAGAAAGGAAGTGGAGTTATTCACAAAAACAAATAAAACAAAAATACATGACATGATCACTTTAATATAAGAAAACTTGACTTTTGCTTGTGATGAATGGTTAAGCCTGGTAAAACGGCAGATTTCCTTCAGATTGAGGGCTCTTAAAGGCAATCAATAGAAAGACAACTCAGCCCGACCCAAGTTCTGAATCACTCAAATGGTGCAGACAGAACTGACCAGTTATGAGAGATTTCCTTTATTACTTTTAAAATGTCACATGCTTATTAAAGACATCCTCAAGGGAATGCATGTTATTTTTCTAAGCAAAGAAATTCACATCAGGCTAGAACTTTTTGTGTAGCGCAGTATGCAATTTAATGTGTGAACTTCCATCCAGAATGCCTGTTATGACGTCTCATAATCATGAAATATTTCTGACGCCCTGGGAGAGATATTGAGAGCCATGTAATTGGCTTACATCAGCATAGCAGAAGCTTTTGGTGTTGTTTCAAGACAAATGGGTAACAATTGGTTTGAGTTTTTTTTATAAAAAAATGTAACCACTGATTATCACATCCATCATACACTCTCTCTACAGACTCAAAAGACAATATGCTTTTTATAAATCATAGTCCTATATGAGAGAGCGTAAATAATGACAGAATTGTTTCTTTGATTATGGATTAAATGATTCGGATTGGGTATTATATCATATGCTTAAACTCTCATTACAAGACTTTTTGTTAATGTCAGTGCATGTGTCCTATATTTGTCAACATTTTTTTTCAACACAGCAGCTAACACAATGATGAATTAAGCTATGCTGTTAACAGTGACCTTGTTTTGCCTTCGTCCATCCTTACATTGCCATCGGCTCCTGCCTGTTTTTGCCTAACTCGCACTGCTTAAACTGGATAATCCCCTGCTAAAATTTATTCCATTGCTTAAAATTATCTGCATGTCTTCAATGCGGCAAGAGATCAAATAAAGCCATAGCATCCTTAATCCACTCATATCACGACTGCCAATGTGTGAAAGTTCCAAGAATTCTTCTTTTTTTATTTTTTTTTATTGTGAAAATCTTGTTTGACTGCCAAGATGGAAAAAAGATGGATTTTGAAAGTAAAAAAAAAGAAAAGATTTTTTACTTCTAACGAGATATCATCTTGTCTTTTTCACTTACAGATAATCTGCCCAAAACCATTTCGAAAGCTTCAAAAACCAGTTGCACCTTGTTAAAAGAGCCATTATAAAATAATCGACTTATGTAGCATAAAATTAGATGGATTTACAGGTAAAGACTGGAAGAAAACTCATCAAACTCAAACTCACTACATTTACCCACAGGATAGACAGTCCAAAAAAAAAAAAAAAAAAAAAGTCATGTTCTAACCATCCTATTAATTTTTTGTGATAAAGTTGCCATTTCTTTTTGCTTTACTTTTGCTTTACTTTTGCTTTAAGTTGGTCAGATCACAAGAACAGCCTGGAACAAATCTACTTCTCAAACCAGAAAATTTATCAGAATAATTATTTTTCATAGATCATATATCAAGTGTTTTTTTAGTTCAGCTGCTGGCTCTCTTGTTTAACAGCATACTGACCTACAGAAATACTTTGTTTTAAAGAATGTCAATAAGAATAACAAAACAACAAGAGTTAAACTTGGCGATTGTCTTCACTATTGTGACATACATCCAATTGAAACAGCTTCTCAAACAAGAAAAAATGTAGGGCAGGACTTGATTTTGTCCATGTGGAATTGATTGGATGGTTGCGGTTTGCTATTGGTCGATCTCATGTGAGTGACAGGTTGCCCCGCCCTTGCGCCAGTAAACGTGTCATCAAAGAAGAGAAGAGATGCCACTGCAAGAGGGAGAGGAAGTTTTTTTGATTAAAGATCACGAGGCACATGGACTTTTTTTTTTCTTTTTTTTTTAAAGTAATGATGTGCATGGATATATTATTTTATACAGCAATATTCCAATTAAAAAAAGTAAAATTGTCCATTTTGATTTTACGGTGACTTTAAATTCTCCACTAATTTGATCACTAAATTGGAACTAGCTCTATGGCTGTTTTTCCTAACACTAATTAGAGACTCCGAAAAAAGCACCAGGGGGACCAAAAAGGAAATTTCCATATTTTGTTTATCGTTAAAGAATTTTATGTCGCTAACATGCTGGATTACTTTGTTTTATAAGACATTTTCTTTCATTTTTTATGTGCCTGTATCACATACAGTTTTGCATGTATCTGAACTTCTACTTTACAATGTGCAGCTAATGATAGATTGACTATCTTGCTTATTATGGGGCTTACCAAGTAATTAAATAAACGGACAGTAAATATTGATTTGAGCTGAAATTATTTAAAGACGTGAGAACAAAAAGCTTCCAGAGCAAGGTTGCCTCGGTCAAACATACAGTTTACAGAAAATATTGATGCATAATTCCATGACTGAGTCAGAGTCAAGTATTCTGGATCTGTGTGATATTATAAAAAATATTTTTTTTATATGCCTAATTTAACCTGAATACATTAAAAGCAATTTTAAGGTTCTGGTACATAAATAGCTCAGTTTTCAACTGGGGTTCATATACTGCAAGGGGGTCCATTCAATTATAAAATATCAAAATATTGATTATTTTGTAAAAAAAAAAAAAAAAATACTATTTCAAAAGTAAACAACAACAACAACAACAAAAACCCCGTCAAAATGTAAGGTCAAATGCAACAACAGCAGCTTTTATCATCTCATTTGATTGATTCTATAGAGCATGAATCATCTTTAAATTAATGAAAATACAAGGATGCACTGTAAAGTATAGTTGAGGAATCAAAACTAGTTTAGCATAACCCAATAATGTATGTCAATATTGTTAATGTTGTTAATATTAGTGTTAAAGACATTTTTTATATTAAGACAATAAAAATAAATCAATCAATCATTGTTAGTGTCCATACCTGTGGTGGGCTACCACACACACACACTGGGTCTCTATTGTTACTTTGTAGTGATTAACAGTGTGTCGTTTACATTCATCAACAGTCTTGGTTAAGTAGGGGGGTGTTCTGGCATTCTGCTAGTGTTTACCGCAGCAGGTTTGCCTCCGGGTCACCTTTATTATGACTGTGGAGAACCTGAGGGTGAGGGCGGGAGCGCGCAATCATCATCACGGTCTGTGATATTTCTCAGGGACGAGACTCGACTGCGGCGGCGAGCACAGATTTACTCTCACGCAAAGCCCTCAACACTCGGTCTTTCTTTTGGCTTTGCTTACCTCTCTGGTCGATAAGCTCCGCATGATTTTAGCATTATTGCCTAAATTATGCGACCCAGAACAACTTTTGCCCTTATATTCAGACAGTTGCTTGCCTTGGTGCGTAGCGAGAATTGAATTACATTCCGTTTGATCGACGGATGACCATCATGTTTATTGCTGTTGGATATGTACCGGTTTGCCGTTTTGTTGGATTCAACGGAGGAGGCAGCATGTTTTAAAGTTTTATTTTTGCGACATGGAGTCGAATCGATAATGATTTTAGTTCGGCTGTAATACTGCTCGGACTAAAGGTAAAAGTCTTTGTTGGAGTGGACCCTGAGAGACTGATATCTGTGCAGTAACCGCAGGGATTAAACGCGAGTGGAATCAAAAGCGCGCGGCTGATATGGGTGAGTATTGGCATCCTGGGATACAGTTTATCCGTTACCATTGATGATTAATAAAAATGTTTTATATAATTTGCAGATTTAAAACATATAGTCGGTCCATTTATGTAAAATTAAACAAAAATGCACCTTTTCCCTTTTTTTTTTTTTACATAATAGTTAAAAAAAAGTCAAACTATGTAAAGTAAAATATTAGTTTTTTTCCGTCTTCTGTATTTGTTAGATGATTCATTGCAATTTTAAAATGATCTCAAGGTGTTGATAATGTCACATTTCAAATAATTTTTAGCTTGCCTGTCAAAATGATTGGCTTTTTTGTTATTTCAACGCATCAATTCGTGATGGGCAGTTCGACTCATTTCCGCGAATCGATTCTTTCGAACAACTCGTGTCAAAGTAGCATTTCGGAAAAAAAAAAGCTTTTACGTAATCACGTGGTCTCTGACATCACAAGGTGGTATAATGCATGTTTTAAAATATTCCGATAAAGTAATTTGTGCACACATGGATGTTTATTTCTGTTTTTCGATTTAGTTATTACTGCTTGTGTTTATTGTGATTTCTTTTGTCCCAGTTTAGTTTAAAATTATGATTCAGTTCATAAAAAAAAAAACTAACATATTTAGTTCTAAAAATATTTAGAACCTAACTAAACTTATTAATTGACATCTTTTGGATAAAAAGTTTGTTTTAATAAATTAGGTACTATTATAACCTACTATTATCTCATGTAAAACTGCCATGTGCCTACAGTCAAGATTTAATATTCATTAATATTAGGGGTGTAACGGTACGTGTATTCGTACCGGACCGTTTCGGTACAGGGCTTTCGGTTCGGTGCACTTGTGTACCGAATGACCGAATGCAATATTTTGTGTGCGGAACATAGGTACATTTTCGTGTTTCCACACGAACATATTAAGTGGCGGAAGTCTCCGTGTTCAGCGCAAATCCCGCCCTGCAGCTGATTCTAAAGTTTTACCAGAGCCCGTCTGCCTTATTAGACATTCTCTGGTTTTACCAGGCGGGAAGGAAGTCGACCGGAAGTTGAAGTCGGCCGGGTGCCGACATCTTGTAGCAGAACTTCACTTGCGTTAGCATCCCATTGACTCCCATTCATTTTGGCGTCACTTTGACAGCGAATAACTTTACATCTGAGGCGTTTAAAGACTCCATTTGTCCATTATTTATTTCTAAAGATACACGACAATGTATAAAATGCTCCATTACCTTGTAGCTTATGTTATGGACCCGTAGAAGCAGTTTTTGTAAAAGTAGGCTAACGATTGCGTCATAACCACGCGACTCTCTGTCGCACACTAGAGAGATTACCGTATAGACGGGAGGAGAAGCTCGCGGGCAATCGGGGGGACGTGGAGGCAAAATGACAATATAATTAATCAGAATACCTAGCAAAAGTTTCTCCTGCTCCAAGCTTATGGACAGCTCCTACTCACACTCTCCGTCTCTGCAAGATTCGGAAGGGAATGATTCAGATTTCTCTTGGCACAGCTACTAGAAGACAGACGGGTTGCTCACGTGGTCCGTGTAACGCTTTGCTCGGTTTGAGTCTGCGCGTCAGGAAAGGAAGTGCTAAGAAATCGCTGAAAATGGGCTTCACTTGTCTCAATTGAGTTCCAATGGGGTCGCTGTGTCCATTTCTTTTACTGTCTATGGGTTTTACCCGTCGTCACTGTAACCTAAACCAATGAAATCGACTGCAGGGCGAAAAAAAGCTTTTCCGCTCCGTGTGCGCCGCCGCACTCTCCGTTCCGTCTGTGTGTGTGTGTCTGCGCGCTGCGCTCTCTGCTCAATGTTCAATGTTCGACTCCGTGTTTGCGCTGTGCGTTCTGCTCTGTCGTTAACGGCCCAAACACTCCAATCATGGACCGATCACGCACTGGAAAAGCAAAGTCCGCTCAAATAAGGTGAAATTTCTCAGTAGTAGACTTCTGTTTGCTGAGCTGGTATAGTCATGCTGGCAACAATGGTAAAATGACCTGCTCTGATCACATGCTCTGGTAACAATAGCTTTGTAGGACTATATTTTATTTTGATAATTAGTAAAAAAAAAAAAAAAAACTTAAATTGATTATGTTGATTGATTATTGAAAAATAATAATACATTGATATATTTATGTTTAATATTATTTTAATATAGGGCTATTTTCTGTTCCTTTTTCCCCCGGTGTTTCATTTAATTAGGCGATTCTAAGTTTAGGCCTAATTATTGATGATTACAAGCTTGGAGGAATTGCAATTAATTACAGCAAATTGTGCAATTAATTAGTTCATTTTTTTTTTATCGATTCCCAGCCTTAATTTTTAAATATAAGCAGGCCTACAAGCTGGGATTGGTAATGCTGCACTGTAATCATAGTTATTTATTTATATTTTTCATTAAATTTATTATGTGATATTGGTTTTGCTTTGCAGCAGTATTTTATTTCTTATTCTTTTTTTTATTTTATATATATTTTATTAAAAAGTGTAAACAAATTGTTAAAAAAAAGTTTATAGTAATAAACAACCTGCAGTTTAATGTTTGCATTTCTTTCCCTTACTGTACCGGAAATAAACCGAACCGTGACTTTAAAACCGAGGTACGTACCGAACCGTGATTTTTGCGTACCGTTACACCCCTAATTAATATTAATATTAATATTTCTGCTATTAAAATTGGCTTTGACCCCATTAGTCAAATCCTCACTCCAAAGGCTCAGACCAAAAGATCAGCTTCTCACTGGCGCTCAGTTCTCGATTCACTTTGGGAGCTTTTTTTTTGGTGAACTCTTAACCTGGATCACTGCGAAAGATTATACTGTAATTAAAGCTATACTACTATTCAGTTTGTGAACTACTCTTTCAAGCGGGTTTTGTCAATTGGAATGCGTTCAGCCCTGACAAAAAGTTGCAAATCGTTTTTTAAACGGAAACGGTGGTGCGTTGAACACCCTGTTCTA
This sequence comes from Abramis brama, assembly GCF_963993115.1. Taxonomy (NCBI): domain Eukaryota; kingdom Metazoa; phylum Chordata; class Actinopteri; order Cypriniformes; family Leuciscidae; genus Abramis; species Abramis brama. Next base: position 9,673,251 of record NC_139987.1, read on the forward strand.
ATGCTAAATCTGTAGTGAAAGAGTTGCAACTATGGCAGCTGAGAAGGCCATTCTTTATGTTCTTTTTTAAGAATTTTCGGAGCCTGATGAAATTGGTATACATGTTTAATACTGCAAAATATGGTAGATGTTACAGTTACTGCCCTTGCTGTCCAAAATAAAAGAGAATATCCCAATAGAGTGAAGGGATTTGTGGAAAATGTGGTTCCTAATTATTGTGATCCAACATTTGCCTCGGATTTCAGGATGAAAAGACAAACATTTCAGCTGAAGGATAATCCACTTCTTATCTCCGTGACTGTGTTATGATCTATATGACTTTATCATTTATCACTTATCATCATGGCTTATCATTATTTCTGATCACTGTGATATGCTATATTTTTACTATAAAACTCTTACGACTTTATACTTAGACCCATTGTGCGAGCTGTCTATTTAATACAGCGTGGTTTATATACATGTTGCTGCTGATTGGGCTGACATTTTTGACACACCCACCAAACAAGAGAAAACGTATCTCAAACGTTGCTCACTGTTTCCAGGCAACATGTTGTTCAACCCGGAAACCATAGCAAAACGTTGCGCACTGGTTTGAGCTTGAACGTGCCCCTGGTTAATGACTCATTCAAAATTTTTGATTCAAAAGAATGATTCGTTGAATTTTGGTCACAAATTAGACATTGCTAATTGCTATTACAGCCTATAATGAAGATTCCCCCCCACCCCCCAGTTTTTACAGTGCTGCATAATTTCATATGTAGCCTACAGGGGAGACTGAGGCTATTCGGCACACCTTAGTCAAGTGAATATTTCTCTGCTTATATAAATTTCAACTTTGTCACAAGATAATTTATTAAAATATCAGTTTCTACTTCATATTCACTCTCACTGGCCACTTTATTAGGTACATCTTGTTGGACCCCTATTTGCCTTCAGAACTGCCTTAAAGGGATACTTCACCTCTGGGAAGATGAATGTGTATTTAAAATAGGTCATTTAAGTAGAAGAAATGTGAAGAAATTTTTGAATTTGGAGCTTTCTAGACTGAGAAAAGCCAGAAAATGTATTTTTGGCTTATGTGGATGAAAGACAACAACTCCCAGAATGCACTTGCTTCGCTGCCTTAGGAGGCCACGCCTACCGGTAAGAGTGCGCAGTTGAAAACAACAAGGCTAGCCTACGTGATGAGTTTGCCAGGGATTTAGAGATCGACCAAAATGTCCGGGATTCGGCTTTTGCGTTCTACAGTCGCCATTCATTCATTATGTTTACTGTGGCGAGCAGGATGAGGCTGACGGCCGCGGGAGAACGGCGCGAGGCCGGTGGCGTCATTACTGAGACGCGCTGGGTCTGGCATCTCTCACGGAGGAGCAGGAATTTTCTTAGCAATGGTAAAACGCACATCAACCGATCACTTGTTTAGCGTTCATGTAAACACTACATTCAGATTCACCAGTCGGAATGAATTCAGTTAGATTGAAACAAAAAGTGTGCATGTAAACAATGAATGGCGACCGCACGCAGAACGCAAAAGCTGAATCCCGTACATTTTGAACGATCTCGCCCGCTGGACAAGTCCGGGAAAAGGAGGATGGTAACCCCTACTTACTCAGCTTTCTCCTACTATTCAGCTTTCTCCACAGAACAAGAGCCTGCTAGCTTAGCTTCCAAAGAAAGACGGCTGACACTTGCTGAGTCCCAATTCGCATACTATCCGTCCTAAATAGTATGCGAAACTAGAATTAGTACATCCCAAATCATAGTATGTTGAAATGAGTATTCCCAAGATACCCGGATGGTCTACTATTTCCGGTTAGAATTCGAAGTGCAGACAGAGCCCGTCTACGGAGAGCCTTGGCACTTCCTATTAGCCCCATTGTATAGATGGTTGGTTGCAGTTCCATTAGAATTCCACTGGAGGTGATCGCGGGCGAGTGCAGACTGAATGGGAGTCAATGGGGCTATACGGCTAAATTTGTCTCTTTCACCCGATTGCCGTTGAGAAATCTCAGATTTTACTGTAGGTTTTGCAAGTTCAACATGGGTTATAGGTCGAAAATTGAATGAAAGAGTACTTATGTCCTTTCGATTTCTTACAAGTTGAGTTGTTGCCCATAACACGCTAGCATTCTGCTAATGAACTGCTAATGATTGGTCAGTGAAGGACTGATTACGACCAGAGATGCCGCTTGATGGCATCGTGGCATCCGAAGCGGGACCAGAAACAAACAAAACAAAAACTCTTCTAGCACGTGTATTTACCTGTGTCAGCTGTGTTGTCGATGCCTCGAGTGAAAAGAAAGTGCAGAGCGCGAACGCACCAGAGTGAGTGAAGGATTGCCGTAAAGCTGTATCTCTGGTCGTACGATGTGTATGACGTCATTGACACTTTAAAATACTTTTTAAAGCAAATAAGTGACTCAAAAATCTAACACCCAGCAATGTGTAATTTCTTTGCATCTCCTTTCGAATACAACATTCAAATTACTAGACAAAAAATTATATCCTGAGAAAAGTGGATTTTGATGGATATAGCGCCATAGACCTCCATTCATTCTGCACTCGCCTGCGAGCGCCCCCGCATGGACAGAGACTTGTTACTGCAGCCAGTCCAGAAACCGGAAGTAACCAGAGAGTGCCAATTCTCTTCCTATTAGACATTCTCTGGTGCAGATCAATGCACACTCTAACAGCTAATATTGCCCACAACCCATTGCGTGCGGGAGGGAGGAGCTTTGTGGTGATGGTGGTGATGATGTAAACATGACAGTCGGACGCAGCAGCGGAGATGCGCCCTCAGTTTTTAAGTGTAAGAATTCAAATGTTTAACCCTAATTAAAGCTATATTTAACCACACTGACTTATTTGTTGTAATACTGTGGCTGTACAAATGTTAACTTTATCAGTCCAACTAAAAGACACATGGTTACTACACTTTTACTATAGTAAAAGCATGGTTCATTTTCATCGGGGTATTTTTGAGTATTATACATAATGATGAAATTAAGTTTAAAATATGTTAAACAATAGTTATACTATAAACTTTAAATATTTTAACTCAGAAAATAAGTAGCTTTCGTTACACACATTGCACACGATTGCACATGAACGTCAGAACCAGCCGCCTCACAAACGACCTGCATTTGGTTAATCTACGACGACGCCCTGCTTCCCTCCTCAATTTGGTAGAACACATTGTAAATGTATTGTGGAAAAAACGATGAGGAAAAAAAGATAAAAAGATGGGAATAGTAAATAAAATTATATTGGATATGAATGAATGAAATGTAAAATGTTCTGTTAACAGTCGCGGTGTGCGTAACTAGGCAACCACGTTCAAGTTCACGTTGCATGACGTCATCGAAGTAAGTCCCAGAACGTGCATACTCTTTTGCTACACACTCAAAAGTATGTACTTTTTCCTCACAAAAAAAGTACATACTTTTAGGTCGTAGTATAAGTAGGCGAATTGGGACTCAGCAACTGTGTACATTCTGTGAGTGAGATCCCTCCCTCTATGGGCGGGTTGAAAACATGCGGAACAACGCCATCTACTGGCTGTAGTCTTTAGCCACTGGCCAGAAAATCCTCCGATGACGCAAAAAAAAGGATTTTTTCCAGACAAAAAATACATAAATCTCTTGTCTCAGGGGGATATGAGGGTGGAAAGCATGGTAATTCGAAAATACTACAGGTTTTCTACTAATACAAAGCTTAATGCTAAATCCTGAAGTATCCCTTTAATTCTTCATTGAATAGATTCAACAAGGTGCTGGAAACATTCCTCTGAGATTTTGGTCCATATTGACATGATAGCATCACGCAGTTGCTGCAGATTTGTCGGCTGCACATCCATGATGCAAATCTCCCATTCCACCACATCCCAAAGGTGCTCTAATTAGATTTAGATCTGTGGCTGTGGAGGTCATTTGAGTACAGTGAACTCATTGTCATGTTCAAGAAACCAGTTATCCTGCTGGAAGTAGCCCATCTGTTCAAGGTTCGACATGTTGTGCTTTCAGAGATGCTCTTCTGCAGACCTCAGTTGTAACGAGTGGTTATATGAGTCACTTGGTTATCAACTACCAGTGTGGCTATTATCCTCTGACCACAACAAGGCTTTTTTGCCTGCAGAACTGCAGCTCATTGGTTATTTACGGCAGTTTCTGAAATACTCAGATCGGCCATTTAGCCATTTAGCATCAGCGACCATGCCACAATCAAAGTTACTTAAAGGTGCAGTAAGCGATTTCTGAAAAACGCTGTTGAATGTGGATCGGACAGAGCACCGCAACAAACTCAACAGTGAGGGGCATGTCCACACATGATGGGGGAGGAGAGAGGTTGAGCAAGAGGGAGATTTGAAGAAAGACTGGCTGAGAGACATTATAAAACAGAACACGTATCACTGGAAAAAGAAGGGTTATGATCAGGTAAGAGCTTTATTAGAAAAGCTTTCCAGCACTGGATAGACTTCAGTGGGAAGACCTGAAAACAGATTCCGAGGTTGCCTTGTTTCTGCTGCATACTTGAGTAACATTGATTTTGAGTGTGTGCTGCTGTGTTTTTGTTTGGGGTGATTTCAAAAATCAACAGTGTTCAACAATGATTCTCAGAAATTGCTTACTGCACCTTTAAATTATCTTTCTTCTATATTTTCTGATTCTTGGTTTGAACTTCAGCAGATTGTCTCGACCATGTCTACATACCTAAATGCATTGAGTTTCTGCTATGTGATTTGCTGATTAGATATTTGCATAATTGAACAGGGGGGTATGTTGAATATTTACGATCAGAAATCCTGTTGTGTGGGAGGAACCCCGAGGACTATTAATCACCATTTCTTCTTGCCCGTCATCCGCCATGTTTGTTTGCTCTAAAGTCATAGTTGGGACTCTCCACACACTATAGGAACAAAACTGTTAAATTATTATTATTTTTATTGTCATGTTAGTGGTCTCTCACAATTTGAAAATCTGATAAGATTTTAAAAATCTTTTAGTGTAGGCCAGCCTTAAGCTAACATGATTTCACATTTATTCCTGCTCAGATGATGGATTGCACTTAGAAATTGCCATGTTGTCATGAAAATACACGTCCACGTGAATCAGATCCATCCTTGTTACCATTACATTGATCGCTAGCCCTACATACAGACTTAAATAGCCTATAGGGAAGGCTTCTATTAAAACAACTGACTATGTCATCAAAGATCTCTTTTCTAACATAAAATGACCTTTCAGGCATGAAAGTGACACATTCGTTCTTCACTTTTTTACACAGACCTTGTCCTTTTCAAAGCTTTTATTTCTAGTTTGGTTGGACTGGAGAGAATAGGTTTTGAAAGAAGACACATGTTTTCATTTTACTTGGGTTTCATCAGTATATTCTTTCAATGCAATACCTAAAGTATAAATGAGAAAGATGAATCTTTAAGATACAGTACACCCAATAAAAGAAACATTCTTTCTTTAGTGGGACATAAAAAAATGCCTCAGTGAAAAATGCCAATGTCAATGGTTATAGAGCTGTACGATTCTGGATAAATTGAGAATCACAGTTTTTTTAGTTTCAAATAAAGATCACAATTCTCCCACAATTCTGAACAGACAACTATAAACTTTTATCCCAGTACTTACGTGATAATAAGGATATTTGAAACAGAAATAATGATACTGTGTGGTTGAAAAGAGTGTTGGTGAAGCTGTTTCATACCTACACAAGATAACTGCTTTCTCTTTGGTCAGTGGCAGCGTCAACGCAGATTTGAATGTTCTGGTGTGATTTTTGTCGAAGATTTAATAGACAGGCGAAACGTTGAAAAATTGAGGTCGAGATTTTTTTTAATTATTAATTGTGCAGCTCTAGTGTCCAGTGTTGTTTCAGTCCCCATTGACTTTCATTATATAGACAAAACGTGAAAGCATTCTTCAAAATATCTTCTGCTGAAAGTCATACAGGTTTGAAACAATGAAATAATTTTCATTTTTGGATGAACCATTCCTTTAAAAAACATGGGTACAACAAATTATATAGCTGCACAGTATGCAAAGTGCCTCTCTTAATATTTAATTATGAAAGCTAAAGCTTGTCTTTGCAGTTATGAGCTTCTCTTTTATCTAATTGGAACATTTAATTTATTTACGAGCAGTCGCCACCAAACTTTTAGCATTCTTAATCCTTAAGTGCAAATCAATTGCCTTGCTACTGCAACACATTATTCATTGCAGTGGATTAAGTTGATTTTACAATCACAATTCTGCCATAAATAATGCTTTTATAGTATAAATCACTCCTTTGTTCTGTGCTCCACATCCTGAGTGAGGCACAGTTACAGCACTCTTCAATCTCACAATTAATGTGTGTTGAATCTTATCACTGCGTAAATTACGTGCTTGAGTTGTGGTCACGTGTGGATAACATGGAACACATTAAAGACTAGGTCTTGACATTGGTATGGAAGAGCCACGGTGAGCTTCATCCTAATAAAAATGAAGCCTTTCTCAAGATGTTTAGAAAGGTTTAGAAAAGCTTTGGTAGCAGGACATATGAGTTTCATTTAATTTAGTTTTTTATTATGGATACTATTGTTATTATTTGATAGTATTGTTATGAATTATTTATGATTCTTGAGACATGAAACTGTCAATTTATTAGATTTTCTCTTTACTTTATCAAAATGATTACATTCCATTATCACTCACTTCCCCTAAAACTAAATATAGGACCACAACTTAATTAAGATTAAAATTAAAACAACTTCATGTAGATTGAAATATGTATTACACTTAAGAAAAAAACATTTATGCTATGAAAATGTATGCTATATCTAGAAGGAAGAGGTTAATTTGTGGCCCTACGTTTCGTTTTTATACAGCACATTTTGTGGGTATATACACTGCCTGTCTTAACCCAGTATTCAAGAACTAGTGTTATGAAATGTTTCAGGAGTCTCATTACTGGGAATTGACTGTTTAGTCATGTAAAGCTGTATTTTTACTTTAAATAGGACAAGTCATGCTCAAGAGTGCATCCTATAGAGAATCTAACAACTTGAGGACTTAAACACATCTTGCATTGGCTATGAGTCATAGTTCATCTTACTTGAGGGAAAGTTTGGATTTGTAGAGAAAATGACCATTATTTTACATTCCAAGAATAGGGACATTTGCATTTCCTGTGGCCATGTTGCTCTCACGTAAGCCATTAATGTAATATTTCACATATCAGTGTTCCTCTCAAAGTTTAGTTTAGAGAAATAGAAGTTTTAATATGGAAAGTGCAGTTTTTTTTTTATTAAACATTTGCTCAGTCTATCATGAAGTGATATTAAACTGAGTGTTGACTTGACAGCTGAGCTTGATGCAAGCAGCGGGATATCAGTTATATTTGAAGATTTAGTCTAGTGAACCCAATATTAATAGGCAAACTTATGAGTTAAAACCATTTAATTCCATTCTGCTTCAAATGTTCATGTTTTATCCAGGTTTTGCCATTATCTTGGCAGTTTGGGTAATAGCCTTAAATTCACCAAAGCATTTATATCATTTAAATATCAGCTTGTCACTGTGCCAAGGAATACAGCAGCTGACTCTGCTGTATGTGCCAGCATCTTCCCCAGCTATTTGAAAGGGGTCTGCCACAGTTGTACAAAGTTAAATCAGTGGCTTTTAAATGAACTAACCTTGGGTGAGCTATGGCGCATGGGCCTTCAAAGTATTTTAATTTGCGGAGTAAAAAAGTCTTGTCCAGATCGATTTTTATCAGCAGTAATACTCACAGGTGGCACACTTGCCACCACGGCCTTCCTTAGATCTCTGATTCATTCTACACTACATCATTTGCAGTCAAATACTACTGTGTTGCTGCATTTGTAAGTGTCTAAATTTTGGTGAGGAGCATTGTAAATATTTAAACTCGATTGCAATTGATTGGCACTGCCTTGGTAGATAAGGATCCTACATTAGAGAGTTACTGCTATCATCTGGCAGTAGCTGGCAGTTTGTTGGTTTGAATATCAAATATTGCACCTGGAATATGAAAGTTCTTGATACCAATTTGCTGCAGAATATAAAATGGAGACCAAGATGTTTTTAGCATTACAACATTAAACTCCTGCTAATACACTTAATGCTAAGGGTTGGCGATGTAAGCAAACAGTTATGTGAAGATATTAGTAAAAAAGAATTGGTCTCACTATATGTATCACAATAATAAATATATACATTTATCAATCAATCAATAATTTATTTCTAGAGCATGTTTAAAACACAACCAAAGTTGACCAAACTGCTTTACAAAGATGCAAATGATCATTTTTTAATGGAAAAAAATTATAAAAAGAATGCTCAGAAATAATGTCCTTAAGAAGATTTCCTTGTAGACCTGTCAGCCTATCATTCAATGAAGTGCTTTTAAACCATTCAAGCACAATTAGATGCAAAAGAGAACTCAAATTGTTATTGGCGTGCGGCTGTCTGTGTGCACACACCCGAAAGGCAAGCACAGAAGGCTGCATAAATGTAGTATCAGAATACTAATGTTAGACCTACGGTAAAACCTTAAAGCACTATTTATTTCATGTGTATCTGTTCTTATGTGTTTATTTGTTCTTATTTTATTACTGACTGTTTACTTGTCTTTAAAAATGTTTGAACTTTATATTAGTTAGGCTCATAGTTTTTGTTGTGGTATAAATTTTTTATTGAGTTTTGTAAAATTTCACTGGTAAATGAAATGAAATAAAATAAAAGATTACATGGGTCAAAAACATGGGTTTTTGGCGGGGCCAGTGGAAAAAATCCTTAGCACTGAGCCCTGTTAAATGGCTTATTATATTGTAATGATAAATTACTATAATTACTAATTTCATCCCCATATAGTGAGAAATAAATTGATTAATCATGGTCGATTACAGAAAAATGTGCAATTTATTAGCTATTTTTTTCCCATTTGATTGACAGCACTGCTATAAAAGCATACAATTTAGCTTGCAAGGACATCACAGTCAAGAAATGCAAGAAATATATATTTCTTGCCATTATATTGAAGGACACTGTCTTTTTATCTCATTACATTCAATTCAGCCTGGTAACCTGCATTCATAGCGTAGGTAATTTATTATAGTATTTATAGGCAAAATTTTGTTTGCTGTGGCACTGGAGATTTAGGAGAAATATGCTTTTAGCAGCCAGATCATCAATTTAAAGAATAGCCTTTGATAACAGGGCCATGCTATTGAGCCAAACCTTGACCTTTGGTTAACAGTGTCCATTATTGTAGGATGACAGACAAACAATCAGGTAGTTATTGTACTTTTGTACACCTTTGTACTTACAGCTTTTTTTCTTGGAACTTGAGGCTGGGTATTTTTGGACTACATTTTTATTTGTGTGCCTACAGTTTGTGGACAGTGCAGTGTGTGTTTCTACATAGTCATTGTGAGGGTTAATCTATTCTGATTCATTTTACCTTTCCTGTTTCTTGCTCTTAAGACTTGCATGGACAGTGGTACAACATGACACAAACATAATGACCCTTAACAAATGTCCTTGTAGAGAGGGAAACAATATGTGTGAGTGTAATGGACTACCAGTGAAGCATAAAAATCGGTAATAGTCAACAAGTCATTTGGAAACACAGAGAGATGCGCCTGGGCAATTTTTTTCTCCTCAAAAAGCTCAGAGTATAGCTAATAGCGGTTTGGTGATTTTCATAGCCATATGTTTAGTAGGAAATCTATTCCGAGTCACTGCATGCTAACAGCAATTGACAACAATGATATGTAATTATGATATTTATTGCATGGACTCTGAATTGGTTTTATCACTGGTAAGCCCTTAAAGGGGACCAATGGACAGTACTGTTGGAAGATGTAATGACAGTGATCTCTTTTTTTTTTTTTTTTTTTTTTAGCCTCCTCTGAAATTTTCTTAACAGCACCAATGGGATTATAGTTTGGTAAAACAGATGACTCTGTTGTTTGCTGTGTATGCTTGGATGGCCTCAGTCATCCTTTTTTACAGTGGACAATGAGTTCATGGTACACACAGTGCAGATCTTTAACTGAATGGTTATACATTAAGACTTCAATCAATTTTTCTTTGTTCTGCATATTGCTGTATTCTTTTTTCCTGGCAAAGAAATTTCCTGTTGCACTTAAAACGTATGAGATGCAAAAGATTGTAATGAAATTGTCCATTTTGCATCATTTTTTTCTTGGCATGGATAACACAATATGAAACACATTTCAAATAGCATGGGTAATAGCTTCAGCGTAATTATGTTTGATGTAATGATTCAGCTCTAAAATGACTAATCAATTTCCACAGAACACTATAAAATATGACATTAAAGATATTGCTGGTCATTAGTCATATCTTAAAGTTGATTAGTTCATAGGTGATAATTACTAAGCTTTAAAAATGGTCCTTAGTAAATTAATCCAAATGACTCTCTTGGGACTCCTTTTGTAATTCTAGTCTAATTCAAAAGAGAGTGCCAAAAACTAAATAACAGATTTATAGTGATTTGCCTTATGCTGTGTAGAACTTTATAAACACTCTACATCATATACTGGTGATTTTTATGATGTTTCCCTAGAATATGAGATCTATATGATCTTATTCATATAGAATATGCATATGATATCTCTCATTTTCTGAGCCCGATGTCAGAAACAAACCAATCAGCTTTGTGTGTGCTAATCTTTACAGGGATTGGGAAGGTTTTATTTCATGAACTGATCTATTACCGCTCAGTTTGGAGAGACAGACAAACCACAAATTCCAACTATGCAATCAACCAATCCTGAAATAAGTAGCAAACAAAGAGGCTAAAAGAACCATAAAACAACATGTGTTGTCTTGGGCAACACAATTTGTTTGAAAAGAAAAACAATGCTAATTAAATTTCATTAAGGCTGTTGCTAATGATTCTGCGTTTCATTTCAAAATAAAATCTGAAAAAACTTACAGAATATAATTAAACTGTTATGTCAAAAAGATGACATCTTGACTTCAGGTGTGGATGGAAGCAGCATTTAATTATATGATAAATTATATGATTATATTATATGTTAAAAATCATAAGTTGATGTTGTGCTGTTTCCCTCTTCAGGTTCTGTTGCTTGTGACAAGAGATTAGCAGGCCTCCTCCTCCTCCAAGCCTCCTCCCTGCTGCTGTTCAGTTCTGGGGAAAGGATGTGCCCCTATAGCTGTCGCTGCGAGGGAAAAATTGTCCATTGTGAGTCAGCCAGCTTCCAGGATGTCCCAGAAAATATTTCAGTTAGTTGCCAAGGTCTATCCCTGCGGTACAATGACCTGCACACAATGCTCCCCTACCAGTTTGCCCATCTTAACCAGCTACTGTGGCTGTACCTGGACCACAATCAAATCACATTTGTGGATAGTCGTGCTTTTCAGGGGGTGCGGCGATTGAAGGAGTTGATCTTGAGCTCCAATAGGATTTCACAGCTCCATAGTGTAACTTTTCACGGAGTACCTAACCTTCGCAGTCTTGATCTCTCCTACAACAAGTTGCAGGAGCTGCAGCCAGGCCAGTTTTATGGTCTTCGAAAACTGCAGAATCTGCACTTACGCTCCAATGGGCTTACGACAATTCCTGTCCGGGCCTTTCTGGAGTGCAGAAGCTTGGAGTTTCTTGACTTGGGCTATAATCGGCTTCGGGTTATAACTCGCACTGCATTCCTGGGTTTGTCTCGACTTATGGAACTCCATCTGGAGCATAATCAGTTTTCAAGAATCAACTTCTTTCTCTTTCCTCGCCTTGCTAACCTTCGTGCCCTGTACCTACAGTGGAATCGTATTCGAGCTGTCAACCAAGGCCTTCCGTGGAGCTGGTATACCTTGCAGAAGCTTGATATCTCTGGCAATGAGATACAGGTACTAGATCCTGTGGTATTTCAATGCCTTCCCAATCTTCAGGTTCTCAACTTAGAGTCTAACAAACTGCCCAATGTGTCTCAGGAAGTTGTGGCTGCCTGGATCTCACTAACAACCATTAGCCTTGCAGGCAACATGTGGGATTGTGGGCCAGGAATTTGTCCTCTTGTTGTCTGGCTCAAGAATTTCAGAGGCACCAAGGACACTAGTATAATCTGCAGCAGTCCCAAGCACCTTCAAGGGGAGAAAGTCATGGAGGCTTCAAAGAACTTAATTGACTGTGATGATTATGAAATTACTGCTCAATCACCTTTGTATCTGCAGACCTTTGATCCATATTTTGACTTTACCTCTGAACCAACTGAACCGACAATGGCTCCTACAACACCGTCTCCACCCCTGCCTTCACCTGCCTCTGAGGCGCCCGTTCCTCCTCCCCACCCTCGACCGGCTCAACGCCCCACCTTTCCCAGCCATGCAAATATAGATCCCAGAGACTCCCGTCAATGGACACCCTCATCTCCTGACAGCTTATTAGTGACACCAGCTCCTGAGCAAGACGTGTCATTTCACAAAGTGGTAATGGGTGGGGTTGCACTGTTCCTCTCAGTGTCCCTTGTCCTGTCTGTAATTTATGTCTCCTGGAAACGTTACCCGGGTGCCACCCGGCTATTGCAGCAGAGTTCAGTGGGCCGAAAGCGAAGGAAAAAGAGTCAGGAGCCAGAGCAGAACCTGAGCTCCCAGCTCCAGGAATATTACATGAGCTACAGCCCCGCAGCCACGCCAGAAGCCTTGGAGGTGCTGGGTAATGGGACTGGTACCTGCACCTGCACCATATCCGGTTCCCGGGAATGTGAGGTATGACATGTGAAAGCAGCCTAAAATCAAATCAGATCAAAACAAATGAACAACTCAGGAAATAGAGGTAAATTCTTCATTGAGCATGCAGGAAATATTCACCAGAGCAAGGGTAAACACCTTTGACTCCTTAGGTCCTTTAAAATGACTCATACAAGAGATTGATTTTGGTTGATACAATAATTATTTGTATTTTGAAGCTGATAACCAGTATTGGCTGATTTTAGGTAACAGTTGACATTTTTTGTGATTGATTGCAACATTTCCTTTAAAATTCCAGATCTCTACATGCTTATATTGTCAAACATCATATTAAATATATCTGCATTTTTTTACTTATCAGACTGATAATGATAACATTAATGTTATATTTATTGGTTGAGACCAAAATAACTGCAGATATGTTGTGCATCCCTTATGTTGCTGTACAAGGTAAACCATAATTCAGGAGTCAATGGTTCCTTTACCAAAACTTCCCTGCACTGCCCCGTCTCACACATCTGCATCTTGGTTTTGGCCTCATTAGTTATTTCACTTGTGAAAGGCTTATTCATTTTTGTTTGTCCTCATGATTATGATTATTATGCTTTGTGTCTGAAACACATACACTTGAGATGTTAAACGGGTTTCTGAAAACCTCTGATTTTAAACATGATTTTTCAAACAGTCAAAACCATGCCTGTTGCATTGGGAATTGGTTTGCATCATGTAGCTTCTGAGAGTACAGCAATTACTTAAAAAAAGATGTAAAAAAAGACATCTGTCGATAATTAAAATTGCAGTGCAGGCTAATGATATATGCATCCAAAATGACTCCTCCTTCACTCTCTAATGTCATGTTTAAAAGCACCTATCTCTTTATCTGTCGAAATCTGTAATTGGTTTTTATGTAGCTCTTTTTGAAGATTTTAAAGGCTGCATTTTAATTTTGGATATATTTCATGTACCAAACAGCCACCAGACTGTGGAGACATGAATGTTATATTTTAATCATACTGGCATGGCATCGTTGCAGCTAGGGAAATAGTATAAAGTTTCCGCCAGTGTTCAGAACAGTCTTAAGTGTGAAGTGAAGTGAAGATGCGGTTTTTAACAGTCATGCAAAATCCCAAGATCTCTGCTTCAGTTCAGCCAGGAATAGTCAGTAAAAACGGATGTGCACCAGGCATATCTGATAAAAAAAGGGGTTATTTAGACTTAAGGAAGAAACTGTATATGGCAAGAAACCAAAATACTAAACTGGAAGTAATGTACTTGTTCAAATTAGCTAATGGAGGTAACCAAACATCACTGAATAAGAAAAGCTATTAAACTCTGTAAATATTTAGTTTGAACAATGAAGTCACTGAGTTGAATTAATGAGACAGTGAACATAGAGAATAGGACAATGAGACGTGCTAATACAATACAAGACAATTCAAGTTTCCATTTAACTGATCCTTCAAATCACCTTGATAGCAGCAGGGAAGAAGGAATTCCATGGAACCCGATGATATGGATGGTTTTCATGATTTCTGAGAGCTTGGACAGCTTTGCCTTCATCCACCACCTGCAAGGGATTGGGGTTTGTTCTTGAACTGAGGTACCTTTCTTGATTAAGCTAAAGCCCTGTGGCACCTCCTGTGTAGGTGCTGCAACCCTTTCTTATACAGGCAGTGTGTATTTGCTGCCCACTCTAATTTATTGATTGAGTGGACCCCAGGTAGGCCTATACCACCCCAGTGTCTTCACCATTGATGGTGACAGGGCTGAATGGAGTTCTTTTCCTTCCAAAGTCTCCTTACCAGTCTGTAAGAAAATTTTGAATAGCAGTGACCATTATGGAGCTATTCACATCGGATGCAAACTTTCCCCCGCTGAGAAGTTTATTTTCTTTGGAGAGGGTGATTTATTTTTTTTCTCGTCCTGCAATGAAATGCGTCTACCATTAAGATGTCCGGAGCCACTGCAGGTACATATACCAGAGTAAAACCTGTGGTTGTCAAATTGCTTGAATAAATTTTCACATTCACACTTTTGTTCTATGTGAGACATGGTCTCTAATCTGCATATATTTCTACATCTACATTCTTAAAGGGATAGTTCATCCAAAAATTATTGTCATCATTTACTCACCCTCATGTTTCAAACATGACTTACTTCTGCTGAGCACAAAATATAGTTTGGAGCAACTTTAGGGTGAGTAAATTCACCCATTCACCCAAATTCATTCATTTTTGGATGAACTATCCCTTCAACATTTTCATCACTATTTCACTATGCACTATTTCAATACTACTTGGGACAAAATTGGCCTACTTAGTTTATAAAAGTATACTTTTTAAGTATACTTTAAGCGTAACAGTTTTAAACTTTGAATACACAACTAGTTTACAAGTATTTTTTTTTTTTTACTGTACACATATACCATTAGTGAACTGATAGTAAAAGTGTACTAGTTAAATACTTGTGGCACATTTTTAAGTTTATGAAAGTAGACTTTGAGGTATACTCTCAGTAAACTACTAATTTAGTAGTTTTATACTGCAAGTATACCTGTAAGTTTTATACTGTAAGTTTTATACTTAAAGTACAGTTTTATACTTAAAGGTATATTTCAAGTAGATTTGGAGTAAATTCCTATATACACTACCAGTGGACTACACAAAAATTCACATACTCAGAATTAGGAACGTATGTTTTCCTTAAAAATCGATGTTTTCAAACAAATCGGTTTGTATTGGATGCCAAAAAACATGCAAGTTTATAAGAGTATGTAAAACTATGTGGGGGGAAAAGTATTTAATAGGTTACTCAAAAGAGTAAACACGACTACAAGCCAAGTATAATTAATTATACTTTTTACTTAATTAAAATTGAGTACAAGTATAGGTCAAATATACTTTTTTCTGTCAGTGTAAGTCAAATACTTAAGTGTAAGTTTAAGTATATTTCTGAGAAATACGCAAAACATAGAATGAAAGTATACTTTCTTATTTTTAGTGTAGTAACTGATTAGTACACTAATAGCACACTTGAATAAACTTTAAAAAGGGCAAGTGTGAAAAGACCATTTAACAGTGATGCATTTGGTGTGAAAGGGCCTTTACTTTTAGTCTAAATAGATATCTTCTTAAGTCTTTGTCTTCTTCTAGAGTTCAATGTGTTCAAGTTAAAAACATCTAATTTTGACTCATTAAGCACACAGTAACCTCAGGCAGTAAAACTATTAAGGAATGAGCCTATGCAGAGTATCTATTTATTCTTATGATTAAAGTTCTTTTGAAACATTTAAAAAGAACATATAAAGATTATACCAATGTGTGTGGTAAAAAGCATAGTTTAAATATAACAATCACTTACCGTACCTTTCAGTCGTCTCAGTAGAAACATTTTCAATGTTTCTTTTTGTTTTTGTTACACTGTTTTCTACTGATGTTTAATAATACAAGAGCAGGCACCCATTCTGCTTATGCAAGCACAGTGTTTCTGTGCCAGGTTCAGAACTTTTCATTTCAGCCCATACACAGTGGAGGCCGTCCCTGTGGATGCTGGTAAGATGCACTGATCATGAGCAGGAAGCAGGTATCACAGTGTGCTGTAGCTTTTGGTCTGTAATGGAATCTGCAGCGGTGAGGAGAAAGAATGAAAGCCCAGGCAGCTCTTTGGACTTGAATAAGCTTATTCATCTGCTCCTTTCCCACAGAATGCATTAGTACGATTCAGATGTGTTGGGTCTAAACTAGCAATACATGAAAATAAAATTCATGCACTTCACAGTGCGGCTGGGGAGCATGCTTCAAATATCTATGGAATATGTAATGTAATGCACAATCTGCCGTTCATTAGGATCCTAATTAGAGGGACTGATTATGGCCATTTTAAGAATATACCCATGCCCGCTTTTCCACGTAACAGTATTATTTATTCAAATGTTTTTGTAAATTATTATAAAATATAAAGTGTTATTGTACCTCCAGTTCACTGTCAAATTTTTTTATTTATACATAGCCTATATATATATATATATATATATATATATATATATATATATATATATATATATATTATATGTATATATATGAAGAGTTCAGATGCAAAAGCCTCTAAGTGCCATCTGCAATTTTCTTCTAGAATGATAATTTTTATCAAGCTCGTATATTTAAGTTCAGTAATTTCACTTAAATGACAATTAATAGGTCATTTTCATTGGCTTTTAAGTGAAATTACTGAACTTAAATATACGAGCTTGATAAAAATGATAATTTTAGAAGAAAATTTCAGATGGCACTTAGAGGCTTTTGCATCTGAACTCTTCATACATATATATATATATATATATATATATATATATATATATATATATATATATATATATATATATATATTGTCATTATATCAGCAGAATACCTCGACTGACCAATTATAATCAAGCATTTCAGAGCGTGTTAAACTACGTGGACAATTCTTAATAAATGTTGTCAAAAGTGTTTTATGTAGGCACCATTTTCTAAAAGTTCTCAGTGCTTTACTGAACCCACTGTGCTTCAGTATATATTGTGCGCTTAAATTCAGTCCTTGGCAGGCTGTCAACCCAATAACATGCAAGGAAAGAGACATATTTTTCTCGCTCAAACTCATGGAGAACTTAATAGATTCTGCAAGACTTTAACACACGAACAAAAGATGCAGCTAAGTCAGTATAAATGAGCATGAGCACCTTACAAAAATGTGGCCCTGGCGTGATAAATGGGCATTTCTGATAAACAGAAAGTTCTGAATGTCTTTAACCCTTGATGACCCACTGTAGCAAAATTGCAACTCTTGTTTACAGTTTTTCAATCGCGTTGGCTCAATTCTCAATTTAGATTTTTTCCCCAAAAACAATAAGTTCAGATCTCTGAACAGTTAGTTTCTCATTAACGTCAAATTTGAATTTCTTATTGATTTAAGCAAATTGCGTATTTTTTGGCATGTGTGCAAAAGTACAATTGTCTATAGTTTGTGCATTAACTAAATGCGCATGGCTTGATGATCAAAACTGATGAGTTGATTATCAGTGAAATTGTGAAACTCTTCACAACTTTTAAACATTCTTTCATTGTGTGAGCCTTCACATGCCAAACATTCTTGAAAACATAATTATGAAAAATGTCAGAAGGACCAGGGCTGGGTTTCCCGAAACCTTCTTAACGCTACGTCGTTCTTAAGTTACACCTTAAGCTGTACCTTATCGTTAATACGTGTTTCCCGAAACGTTCTTAGTTAAGTATACCTTCTGTAAGTCATACTTTCGGAAGGTTGGTCTGGACCACTCTTAGCTTTACCTTATCACTGTTGCAGGTCGATATGAATATAATTCTGAAGTTTTAATACACCCAGACAGTGTTCAGTTAGGCTAATTCAAGTGTTTTCATTCAAAGAATAAAATTGTCATTACACTGATTGTTAATAGAATTTTTATTATATTATTATATAATAAAATTTTAAACATTTATTTTAATTAAAGAGCGCTTTTAAATGCCAGTGAAAGCATAGGCTACTGTCAGTTAAGTCCTATTCGGACGCTAATATTGTTTCTCATGGGCTCGTACAGTAAGTCGGTTATTTTAGTGCCGTCCAATCCATAATATCAGTGTTTTTTCTCACCCAACCCGTGTAAAAATCCCTGGCCAAATTAGTACCTACTGTTTTTTGACAAACAGGTCGTACGTTAATTTAATTGCCGTCTGAATACACCTCTCCGAGTTTACAAGAAGAGATTCAAAATCCACTGTTTAAATCCTTTTTGATCACTGCCGAGCACCGTACGTATGACGTACACTTTTATTACTGAAATGCTATAAAGTATTTATAAGAACAATATTTCATCACAGCTCCATCTCAGCGAACAAAAAATAGGAAAGAGAAGAAAGCACATAAATAATTGAAATGGTTATTATGGCAGCAATATATGATACAATTTTAAAACATGTCGGCAAGGCTATTATAGGCTATTATAGTTTGGGTTATTTTTTATAATATCCCATGAGTCCTAATAAATGCATTTATTATAAATTTCAACTATTTATGAAGTGCTTATTTTATAAAGAACACCGCTTTCTCACATAAACAGCCCCTGCACAAGAGAATAATTGATTCTCGAGCCATCGATATCAACAGATTCAGCACCATTGCCACGGACAGCACCCGGTAACGTCGCACGTAAGAAGGTATATCTTAAGCAGCTTCCTAAGGTATAGTTCGGGGAACACACCTAGAAATGGTATACCTTCAGTTAAGTTATACCTTAAGAGTCTTCGTAGCGCGCTAAGAGACAACGTTATCGGGAAACTCAGCCCAGTCTGATCAATACCAATGATCTTCCCTGCTACCTTTTTGAAGCTCAACTTATTGTCAATGACCACAAGTTTTTGTTAGTGTCAACAATTTCTATCTCCGAACCTTTAATTGTTGTCATCAGAGGACTGGGTGGGGAACTCCTGTAATCAGTCACCATGTCCTTTGTTTTATTAACATTGAGCTGAAGAGAAAACCGATCGCACCATGACACAAAGTCCTCCATGACAGGACCATGCCTCGGATCCTGTTCATGGAGAAGACTCACAATCACGGAGTCATCCACATATTTTATAATATAACTGTTATCATACCTACTCCGACAATCATTGGTGTACATGATAAACAAAAGAGGTGAAAGACCGCAGCCTTGAGGTGAACCAGTGGAACAATACTGAAGGTCTGAACATCAAGTCAAGTCACCTTCATTTATATTGCGCAATACAGATTGTTTCAAAGCAGCTTTACAGTGGTAATAGGAAATTAATGTAACAGAAATTGTTTTGGCTTTACAGCAGCTCTAGAATAAAGTTCTACCAGAAAGACTCGGGAGAATAAATACTGTAACAAGTATACATTTATTAACAGCTCAACAAGCAAATTATGACAAGTTCTCTGGCGTAGGCCCCGTCCATAGCTCGCATTCCGAGGGTACGGAATCTGCATTTCCTGCCTGAAGACGAAGGCAGGGGCGCAGCCAACCCCCAGGGAGTTCTAGGAATGGACCATCCTGGTGGTGGTGGGGAGGATGGAGGTGAATGAAGGCGTCAGCATCTGCGAACTCAGACATGTGTAAGTTTCGATCTTTTATACTACAAGTATTTAGAGCACGATTGGATAATGAGAAGGTAATCGGTGACATAACGATTGAGTCTTCCCGGCAGAACTTACGCTAAAGCTTTCATTTCTACCAGAAAGACTTGGGAGAATAAATACCGTAACAAGTGTACATTTATTAACAGCTCAGCAAGAAAATTATGATACAAAGTTCTTTGGCGTTTTTTTTTTTTTTTGACACCACCAGTAGTTGCATAGGGATTTATCTGAATCGTTATTGAAGAGCTTGCTGTTGCTGTAAGATTCTAAAGCAGAGGAAGACCATCTGCCCAGGATCTTGATAGCTGAAGTAGAACACCACGTTCAGCCACTGTAGTGGCTGCCCCGATCCTGAAGGAGTGACTAGTATACTGGGAGGGAGATAGACTGCAGCTTTAGAGGACAGTAGCTAGATGAGTCCTGAACCAGGCTTAGAGAGAGGTGCTCCGTTAGGTAGAATAAATAGGAAGATGATTTATCTTTGCAATAAGACAAAGTAGAAGGCAACCGTTTATCTGGGGAATTGCTAGATATACCTGTAGCTATGCCTAAGAAGCAAACAGAAGTAGCAGTTTTCATACAGGGCCACCGGCCATCTTTTCGATAAATTGCCATAGATTTAAAAGCTTCTGTTATGTCAGTGTCACGACGCGCACACGAAAGGGTGAATTCCAAGTGCAGCTTTATTTTGGGTAATCCGTAGATAATGAATAATGAGTCCTACAAGGGTGATCCAATAGTGACTGACACCTGTGGGGGAAGAGGACTTCTAGTGGCTACCCAGGGGACATCACCCAGACATTGTGACAGTCGGCTTTAGCTAACCAAGTGCGTTGACCAGCTAACTTAATTAACTGAATAGTATTAATGAACTGAGTTAACGTAATAACTGAATTGCCAGAATATTTCAGAGTAGCGAAAAGGGAGGAGAAGCGAAATGGCCAATGACGTATCCTTTATTAACCTCTTTTCTAGTAATGCTAAACCACTCTTTTTTTTTTTTTTTTCACAAAAAAGGTGGTGAGATTGTGAAAGGATACCCACCCGAAGCCATTGGAACAACCCGGTGATTAAATAGACAACAATGACGGATGGGGGTGAAATGAATAGGAGTAATTGGTTGACTGTTCAGAATTCTTTTCGAATTGGGACTCTCCCACAGGTTGCAGGTTTGTACCGGCATGGACAAACTGATTTCAGGTGCGGATCCTTACAAACACTACAGATGTGAGCATATTTACAATTAGGATGTGAACAAACAGACTCATTAAAGGAAAAACTTAGAGGAACACCGTTGAATTCTGCAACAGGGTGACCTCTGCTGTTTGGGGAGATTCTTACATTTTCAGCACCAGGGACAGCGTGCAGATCATGGCTAGCGAATGCTTTAGGTCAAAATGAAGCCGTGTGACCATGAGCACTACAAATAGCACAAGCCAAAGTTTTTTTTTTTGTCGGTAACTGACCAGTCTAGTCTTGAGTTATAAAGTGTAATGAAGGAAGCAGATTTTGCGGAGAATGATCTAACTCTTCCCTTAGTAGTTCAACCTCTGATTAAACAACCTGCTCTAGATCCTGCAGTTCTTGCTAATTTCAGGCCTAACTCCAAACTGCCTTTCCTTTCAAAAATCCTGGATAAGATTGTGCACAGTCAATTAATGGCCTTTCATAAAGAACATCATATTCTAGAGGTTTTCCAAACTGGTTTTAAAACCCTGCACAGCACCGAATCAGCTCTTTTAAGAGTTTTTAATGATATCTTTTTAGCTACTGACTCTGGTGACTGTGTTATCCTTGTGCTTTTAGATTTAACTGCTGCATTTGACACAGTGGATCATAAAATATTGATTTCACGTTTGAAGCTGTGGGTGGGCATCAGGGGCATAGCACTGGAGTGATTCAGGTCGTACTTGGCTGATCGAACTTTCTGTGTCAGCTTAGGTGACTCTGTATCCTCTTCTGCTCCTCTCTTGTGTGGGGTCCCACAGGGCTCGGTTCTTGGCCCTCTCATTTTCTCTCTCTATTTGCTCCCACTTGGATCCATACTTAGGAAGCACGGCATTTCATTCCACTGTTATGCAGACGACAGTGAGATTTATGTGCCTCTTAAATAAAATGAATACTCTGTCAGACTGCTACTTAATTGTCTCAATGACATAAAGGCCTGGATGGCTCTGAACTTTTTAAATTTCAATGATAAAAAGACGGAAATGATGGTTTTTGGAGGCACCACTGGGACCCCCCCTGTAGATCTGGGTTCCTTGGCCCAGTATATTAAACCTAGCATCAAAACCTAGGGGTTAAAGTGGACCCTGAGCTTAAGTTTGACAGTCAGATCCAATTCTGTCAAGACACCATTTTGAGACTGTAATCCACACCTTTGTTACTACTCGGCTGGATTACTGTAATGCACTGTATGTGGGGGTTAGTGGGTCCTCCATCACGTCTTTTAACTGGCACACGTAAACATGAGCACATTTCCCCTATTTTAGCCTCACTTCACTGGCTGCCTATTCAATTTAGGATCCATTTTAAAATTCTGTTATTTGCTTTTAAATCCCTGAATGGTCTTGCCCCGCCATACCTCTCTGAGCTTCTACATTCTTATACACCCGTCCGCTCTCTCAGGTCAGATGATCAGCTGCTCCTGAGTGTGCCTAAAACTAAGCGGAAGCTCAGAGGGAACCGTGCCTTTGCTGTGTCTGCTCCTAATCTATGGAATGATCTGCCTCTGCACGTTAAGCAGGCCTCTTCTCTGTCTGATTTTAAAACCCGTCTTAAAACCCATCTTTTCTCTGTGGCCTTTGGTACCTAGTAAGATGTTGACTTTATTTACTTTATTTAATTTCTTATTTTGATTGCTTTTATTGCGTGGCTATTATTTGTACTCATGTTTATGTCGTTTAATTTTATTGTTGTATTTTATAGGTAATTTTGCACTTCATGTGAGCTGTTATGTTTTTTATTTATGATTTATTTTTATTTTCCTGTACAGCACTTTGGTCAACTTTGGTTGTTTTAAAGTGCTTAACAAATAAAGTTGGATTGGATTGGATTGGATGTTTGGTTGGCAACTGAACGCGAGCAAGGAATGAAGGCATGAGCATCTGCGAACTCAGACATGTGTAAGTTTCGATCTTTTATACTACGAGTATTTAGAGCACGACTGGATAATAAGAAGGTAATCGGTGACGTAATGATTGAGTCTTCCCGGCAGAACTTACCTTAAAGCTTTCATTTATTGTACAGATAAAGTAAGTTTTTGATTGGTTCACTTCCATTGCAAAGATCATTAGTTATTAACTTAACATTGTTGAGGATCAGTGCCGATGGCTGTTGTGTCGATGAGGCCTTCACAGGGCTGATGAGGCTGGCACTTCATCGCACTTGCGAGTTCACACACCTCTTTAATGTTAATTTTAGTGATCTCCAACTGGCGAAGTCGAACATCATTAGTGCCAATGTGAATAATAATCTTAGAGAATCTACGATTAGCATTAGCCAGCACTTTTAAATTTACTTTGATGTCAGGCGCTCTGACTCCCGGCAAATATGTGACTATGGTGACTGGTGTCTCTATTTTCACGTTCCGTGTAATAGAATCACCAATATCTAGGGCACATTCAACAGGATTCTCAGTGGGTGTTTCACTGAGTGGGGAGAACCTGTTTAATGTTGTTATCGGAACGGAAGAGCGGTGTTTTGTCCCGCGACTACTCACGGTCACCCAGTTGCCCTGCTGCACGGGCTCTACAGCCGGAACCGAACAATGTCCAGATTAACAGGCAGATTAATGGCAGATTAACAGACTAGCGGAAGGCTAGCGCGTTTTGCGAGCGATAGTGATTTAGATTAAAGCTAGCGAAGTCAGATCAATGTGACAATGTGATAATCAAAATTAGATAATTTCAGATATCTGGTTGATGAGTATGATATATTTAGCGATATATTTAAACAACAAGGAATGATAGCAAACAGAGATTTAAAATGGAAAACGTCTCGGTTACGTATGTAACCCTCGTTCTCTGAGTAGGGAACATCGGATGACGACAAATGGGGTTTCGCTTAGAAAGCCTATCACCTTCGAGTATAGAAAACGAGCCAATGGCAATGAAATGCCATGGGTCTGCGGAATTTGCATAGCGTAACTCTGCCCCACCTCGTGGGTATATAAGGAAGTACGCCGGCAACATGCAGATATGTTTCTTCGCTGAGGAGTCGAGACTGAACTCCGGCGATCCCAGCGGTACAGCGGAAGTGGCAGGGTGACATAACGTCTCCGTTCCCTACTCAGGGAACGAGGGTTACATATGTAACTGAGACGTTCCCTTTCGTGGTCACTCTGAGTTACGTTGGATGATGACGAATGGGGTCCCCAGTCTAATCACGCCACCTCGGCTGTCTTCCAGTGCCCTGCGTAAATCTGAGCTCCCTGTTGTGAGACTAGCACGGACGAAGGAGTCCTACTTAACACAGGAATACCAAGGTACACTGGGAAGCATATCTCAGTGGAAATATGCAATTATGTCCAGCCCAAAAGGGGACTTGGAATACACATATGACCCAGAGGGGCTGCATATGGAGTATCACTGGGGTGTCCAGCTGCAGGTGGAATATTTCAACCCCAGGGGTGGCAAGGTGGCTTGCCGAGGGAAAGACATATGCTCAGAGAGGCTTACAGTGGAAATACACATGTGGGGGTCGCCAAGAGGGGGAACCATGCACATGGAGGCACCTAGCCAAGCGCGAAAGCTGCCGGTGGCATAACTCTGGCGTTGACGTCAACAATGCTGGAGGAGACTCAGGGCTTATTAGGCTCACCTGAGGAAAATATCACACGTATCCCGTCCTTGGAGAGGAATGGCGAGCAAGCGAAGACACCTGAGCAGAATCTAGTACCGGCTGGTTGAAGCGAGTACATGAGAAGAAACTGGCTCCACTCTGAGATTATAGAATCTCGCGAATGTGTTATGTGTTAGGTGTCGCCCAGCCTGCAGCTCTACAAATGTCTGTTAGCGAGGCGCCATGCGCTAGAGCCCAAGAGGATGCCACACTCCGAGTGGACTGGGCCGTCATACCAAGGGGGCATGGTCGACCTTGCTGCTGGTATGCCAAAGCAATGGCGTCCACTATCCAGTGAGACAACCTTTGCTTGGAGAGAGCCTTTCCCTTCAGCTTCCCTCCATAACAGACAAAGAGCTGGTCTGAGGACCTGAAACACTGTATTCTGTCTACGTAAGCACGGAGGGCGCGTACTGGACAGAGCACTGCCAAGGCTGGGTCTGCCTCCTCCAAGGGCAGCGCTTGCAGGTTCACCACCTGGTCTCGAAAGGGTGTGGTGGGAACCTTGGGCACATATCCAGGCCGGGGTCTCAGGATCACGTGAGAGTTTGCCGGCCCGAATTCCAGGCACGCTTCATCAACCGAAAATGCCTGCAGGTCCCTTACCCTCTTGATTGAGGCCAATGCAACCAGGAGCGCTGTCTTAATTGACAGGAACTTAAGCTCCACTGATTGCAGAGGCTCAAAGGCAGCACTCTGCAGGGCAATTAAAACCACTGAGAGGTCCCAAGAGGGTACGAGAGGAGGACGAGGAGGATTCAGTCTCCTCGCTCGCCTCAGGAACCTCATGATCAGGTTGTGCTTTCCCAGAGACTTACCATCAACTGCATCATGATGTGCGGCAATGGCGGCAACATACACTTTCAGGGTGGAGGGAGACAGCCTTCGCTCCAACCCTTCTTGCAGGAAGGAAAGCACGACACTGATCGGACATTTCGTGGGTTCTTGATGTTTAGAAGAACACCAGAAGAGGTTCCACTTCAACGCATATGCATGTCTCGTGGACGATGCTCTAGCAGAAGTGATGGTAGCCACCACCGCTGGTGGTAGGGTACTCCAACCTGCCTCGTCCCGTCCAGGAGCCACACGTGGAGGTTCCAAAGATCGGGGCGAGGGTGCCATAGGGTGCCCCGTCCCTTAGAAAGCAGGTCCCTCCTCAGGGGAATTGGCCAGGGAGGTGCTTTCGCGAGGAGTACTAGTTCTGGGAACCAGGTCCGGTTGTGCCAATACGGGGCAACCAAAATGACCTGCTCCTCATCCTCCCTGATCTTGCGCAAGGTCTGCGCAAGAAGGCTCACTGGGGGAAACGCATACTTGCGTAGGCCCCGCGGCCAGCTGTGCGCCAGTGCATCCGTGCTGAGCGTGCCCTCGGTCAGGGAATAAAACAGGTCGCAATGGGACGAGTCGTGGGAGGCAAACAGATCTACCTGTGCGTCCCTGAACTGATCCCAAATCAGCTGAAGCGTCTGGGGATGGAGTCTCCATTCTCCTTGGAGAGGCCGTAGCCTAGACAGCTCGTCGGCCGCAAGGTTCAGGTCTCCCGGGATATAAATGGCTCGAAGCGACCTCAGATGCTTCTGACTCCATATGAGGAGGTGGCGAGCGAGTTGCGACATACGGCACGAGCGCAGACCACCTTGATGGTTGATGTACGCTACTGTCGCGGTATTGTCTGATCGGACTAGTACGTGCTGACCCCTGAGCAACGCATGGAAGCGGTGCGGGGCGAGACGTATAGCCAGCAACTCGAGGCAATTGACATGCCAAAGGTGCTGAGGTCCTGTGCAGGAGCCCGCGGCAGCATTTCCATTGCACATGGCGCCCCAGCCCGTGGTGGAGGAATCTGTTGATACAACAACATGCCGGGAAACTCGTTCCAAGGGCAATCCGGCCCGTAGAAAACTGAGGTTCGTCCACGGGGTCAAGGTCTGACAGCAGGCCGGAGTCACTGGGACTTGGAGCGTGCCGTGTTGCCATGCCCACCTCGGGACTCGATCGCAAAGCCAAAGCTGAAGCGGTCTCATATGAAGCAATCCGAGCGGCGTTGCTGCGGATGCCATATGCCCCAGGAGCCTCTGAAATAGTTTCAGTGGAACCGCACTCTTGTCCTCGAACTGGCGAAGACAAGTCAGCAGTGACTGTGCGTGCTCACTCGTAAGCTGCGCGCACATGGCGACCGAGTCGATCTCCATACCGAGATAAGAGATCCTCTGCACGGAGCAGAGTTTGCTCTTCTCCCAGTTGACCCAAAGGCCCAGACGAGCTAGGTGCCGGAGCACTAGGTCCCTGTGTTCGCAAACCTGGTCTCGAGAGTGAGCTAGGATCAGCCAGTCGTCGAGATAGTTCAGGATGCGAACCCCGTGTTCCCGGAGGGGAACAAGGGCTGCCTCGACGACTTTCATGAAGGCACGAGGAGACAGGGCTAGCCCGAATGGGAGAACCGCGTACTAGTATGCCCGCCCCTCGAAAGCAAACCGAAGAAACGGTCTGTGTCGAGGTAAAATGGAGACATGGAAGTAGGTGTCTTTCAGGTCGATCGCTGCAAACCAATCCTGCGGCCGCACGCACTGGAGGATGCGTTTGGCCGTGAGTATCTTGAACGGCAGCCTGTGAAGGGAGCGGTTCAAGACGCGCAGGTCGAGGATTGGCCGTAACCCACCGGATTTATTCGGTACAATGAAGTAGGGGCTGTAGAAGCCGGACTTCATTTCGGCTGGAGGGACCGTCTCGATCGCACCCTTCGCCAGTAGGATGGCGACCTCCGCTCTCATGACAGGGGCATTCCCACCGACCATAGTGAAGCGGACTCTCCTGAAGCGGGGAGGAGACCGCGCGAACTGAATCGCGTAGCCGAGCCTGATGGTTCTCGCGACCCAGCGGGACAGTCTGGGAAGCTCTAGCCAGGCTCCCAGAAACTGCGCCAGCGGGGTCATTCGAACCACAGACCATCGGTGGTGCAGCGAGGCGGAATGACTGGCCCAGGCGAGGGTGGCATAGCGGCCCTGTGCGGGGGCACGTTCATTAGCCGCGTCCTGCCAGAGGAGGCTACAGGGGCGTGCTCTGGCAGGGGTCTGGCGACAGAGGGGGATGAGAGGAGCGTGGCCCGTGGGCGGCGCGTGCTGTCATCTGAGAACTCTGTGACAGAGGGGGACGATAGTGGCGGGACCCGTGGGCGGCGCGCACTATGGCCCGAGAACTCTGTGTGCTCAGGGTTGGGGGAACCAGTCCTTTCTTTAACCACATTAGGGTACTGCTCATCGTTGGACGAGCAGCGGGGAGTGGAGAACAAAAGATTCTCCCCCGGCCCTCCACCGGGGGAAGGAGTGGCTCTGCTACCATCTCCTGAGAAAAACTGGTTGCCAACCCTGAGCAGCCTGTCTCAGGGGCGCCGTTTAGCCTGGCGTTTAGCGGGGCCGGAGAGAGCTGTGGCGCCTTCCTGCGGCTTCCTCCACGACGCGGCCCGGGTGGAGGCTGCTGCTGGGGCCTTGCGGGAGGGGCGGGAGCCGCAGGAGGGCGTCCTCGGCGGCGAGCAGACTGAGGATTCTGTGCCGACGGCTGGGTGGAGGCAGCAGCAGGCCGTTGGTGCAGAATGTGCTTTATAGCCTCAGTCTGCTTCTGAGCGGTCGAGAACTGTTGGGCAAAGTCCTCGATCGCACCGCCGAAGAGGCCGGCCTGGGATATGGGGGTGTCGAGCGGCCTCCCACATATCAGCCAGGTTCAGCCAGAGATGTCTCTCCTGGACCACAGCTGTGGACATCACCTGGCCCAGGGAGCGTGCGGTCACCTTCGGTGCTCGGGGAGAAAGGTCGGTGGCGGCACACAGCTCATCAAAGAGCCCTGGGTCAGTCCTGCCCTCGTGCATGTCCCTAAGCACCTGGGCCTGGTAGACCTGCAGGATGGCCATGGCATGCAAAGAGGCGGCTGCCTGTCCCGCCGCTCTGTAAGATTTCGCCACCAGGGTAACGAGTTCATTGAGTCTCGACCGTAGCG
The DNA here is from genome assembly GCF_963993115.1 of Abramis brama. NCBI lineage: Eukaryota > Metazoa > Chordata > Actinopteri > Cypriniformes > Leuciscidae > Abramis > Abramis brama. The sequence continues at coordinate 9,701,981 of NC_139987.1, forward strand.
TGGAGATGGTTATGTTCCCGCAGTGAGAACATGAGTCATCCACAAGCGCTGCTTTAGCGTGATCTAAGCCCAAACACACAAAGCAGCGATTGTGCTCATCAGAATTGGAAACATCGCGACCACAACCAGAAGTGCACGGGCGAGGCATCTTAAAAAAGACGTGCCGCGTGCAAGCTCTTTTTGTGAGAGGAAAACTCTGCGGATGCTGAAGCGACCAGGGAGAAACACACTAACTGGCAGATCACTGCACAGATCAGCAGGGTAATGTGCACTCACTGGAAATCGCCGTCACACCAACACCGGAGAGTCGCTCGTCTCGAAGGATGAAGAGAGAAAGAGTAAACTCAGGATTTTGGCTTACAGGAGTGAAGAAAAGCTCTCGGCTCCGAAGCGAAAACATATCTGCATGCTGCCGGCATACTTCCTTATATACCCACGAGGTGGGGCGGAGTTACGCTATGCAAATTCCGCAGACCCATGGCATTTCATTGCCATTGGCTTGTTTTCTATACTCGAAGGTGATAGGCTTTCTAAGCGAAACCCCATTCGTCTCATTCATAATCCCATTCGGAGTGACCACGAAAGGGAACTATATGGAGCTTACAGACGCAAACCACACGGCAGCAAGACAGCGAGGCAGACCGGAGCAATTGATCCTTGAGCGATCCTTGAGCCAATACAGAATTTTTAGTAATTTCCGCAGATCCATGCGAACTTGAATAATTTTGTTAACGTTTTATCTGTACAGAGGTAAAGGGAAGGGAAGGAGGCCTTCACTGGGGAGAGTCTGGTTGACACTTCAGGGCTGCGTTGTCATTGTGTCTAGGCGCAGGTCCTTCATCAGATCTCCATTGATGAACACCATTAGATCAGATGAACACCATTGACTCTGACACAATGAGGACGTCCTAATAGAAAATCCAAGATCCACCCAACAATATTGAGATCCAAGTTAAAAAGAGAAATAAGTTTCTCTGCCAACAAATGGGGCCGTATTGTATTAAAGGCCAAAGAAAAATCAATAAATAGTAGCCTAGCATGGGTGCTTTGAACAAACAATTTAACAAAGGTTAGCAACCTCGACACAACTGCCCTGTCTAAAAGCAAACTGCAGAGGATCAAGACTATCTTTAGACTGCTGTAAAACACTACTTTCTCAAAATACTTTATAACTATTGAAGTAAAAGTTATCGGCCTTAAATCATCGAGTTCCCTTGGAGCCCTAGTCTCCCAAATTTCAGGGACTCGTTGTAGCTTGAGTGATTGAGAAAAAATATAATGAAATATCTCACACAACTGTTCAGCACATGTGCCTAACACCCTTCCTTCAATATTATTTGGACCGAGACTTTTATTATTGTTAACACACTGGAAATGACCTTTAACCCTTTGCACATTGATTAAAAGCTTGACTGCTTGCAGTCCTTTGTTTTAAAACATCTATATTTTCATCAAACCTTAAATAGAATGTGATCAGCTCATCAGTAAACTTTTTTGCTGAGCTAAACCCATTCGGTTTAATATCCCTATCCCCTCCTCTTTACAGCCTGCCATTTCCTTCATATCTTGCCAGGCCGATCTTAGATTATTACCACTTAATTGTTTCTCAATTGTATCCTTATATATTTTGTTTTATCCTTATTCAATTGAACTGTCACTGCCTTTTTCAATTCCCTAACTGCATTCAGATAACCCTGTTTTCTGTACAGAAGGTCTTTTGTTTGATTGGAGACCAATGGTTTATTATTTGGAAAATCTATAACCGTTTTGTTAGGAATAATCATATCTGTACAGAAGGACACATAATCACACACCACTTGTGTGAGTTCATCAATATTTTCTGACGCAGTTTGGAAAACATTCCAGTCTGTACTTTTATGGCAGTTCACATACTGATAAAAGTCACTTAAAGTCTTCTTTAAATTGCAATTATTAAAATCCCCCACATCTGGAGAGATTGATCTAAAATTTGATAGAACTTTACTAACATATCCAGTGGCAGTGCCAGCTGTTTGTTTTCGGGTGAACGTAAACAACTGTAATACAAATCTGTGGAAATTCCCTCGGTATAGGTAAAAGGGTATTATCGAGAGACACAGACAACAACCTGTCCCAAAAACCTGTCCCTAACCTTACCTGTATCCCTCTTCAATAGCAGTAAAAGTGTTTTGCAATACAATATGAACACAATAAGAACATTGTAATTATTTTTAATGTAAGTACATAGTAGATAAGGACACCTTATATAAAGTGTGACCAGTCCATTTTTTTGTTTGTGTGCTAAATTTTTACCTACTGCTAAATTATGTATCTAAAAGCGCAGTGTGAGACACATGAGCATTCAAAACTGACAATATGAATATTTTGGGTGATTTACTACATTTTGCAGACATGCCAGAGTTCTGATGTTCCAGCAAACAGTTGTGACAATTGAACTTACAGTTTAGAGAATATTAAAACTGTTTTGAAAAATGTGCCAAAGTGAAAAACTGTAAAAGCAATTAAATAATAGTGTTGTTATTGTTTGATATACATAGCAGTAGCTGGCACTCTAAATTGTCTCCCAGCAACAGTTTTGAAATAATTAGATATTGAACAAGGTGAATGATATTAGATATTGAACAAGGTGAATGCTTACTGAATGAAATAATTTCTAACACTTCTGGAACACGTTTCTTTATTTGGCCTGTAATTTGTATGTTTATTTCTTGAAAATGTATGAAATGCACCAAAATGCAACTGTGGGCCTTAGTTGTCAATATTTTAAAGGGGCATTTCACCCATTTGAACATTGTTTTTTATTTAAAGTGGGTCATATATGTAGTCGATATGTAAAATAAATTTTGAATTTGGTGCCTTTGTGACCGAGGAAAGACAAAAAATAACTTCAGGACGCATTTGTATGAAAGACAACAACTCCCACAATGCACCACATTGCACAGCTCCGCAAGCCACTCCCACTAATCCAGAAAGCGCATATCTGCCTATAAGAGAAATCACTCTTCCGTCTACAAGGCTAGCTACCACCAGAGCTTGAAATTCATTTCACATTCACACGAAATGTCTAGTTAGTTGGCGAACTCATTAGTGCATTACTCCTCGTTTGTATTTCTTTCGAAAAGGTGAATTATTGCATGGTACCTGGATGTTCAGTCAGAACATATGCGGTGCGAAACTAGGATAGTTCTCAACACAAACGTCCGTGTCCTCGTCTGATTCAGAGATTTCGTCCAGGAGAAATTGTCATCGTTGAAATTCTTTGCCGCAGACGGACTCTATCTCTGTGTTCGTAGTTGCATCTGACAGTCTATGAGTTGCATAGTGAGATCACCGGCGCCACCAGTCCGCCCTAACTCGAGCCAGTCTGGGCTCCTCGTCCGCGGCAGGCAGGTCTTCTGCCTCGGCTGCTCTTCGCTATAATCCGGCTTGTAAAGGTAGCCACAAACACCTGATTCAAGCATCAGACTTCCGAAATCCTCTTCCTCTATATCATATTGAGCACTCTCCTCCGCTATTGTCATAACTTTAGATCTGTCTCCACAGCGTCTGTTAGCTTAGCTTCAAACAAGATGGAGGATATTGCTTTCAGTTTCAGAGAGTAAAGTCCCACCCACTGATCTGTAATAGGTCTGTAGCGTGAGCGGTTCCTGCCCCCTGGGAAAGATGAGGAACTAGTGCTTGTAGTCTCAACAGAAATCCCCCCCCTTACACTTCCTCCTACAATGACGCAAAATTACGATTTTTGCGTCATTGTAGGAGGAAGTGTAAGAGGTAAATAACGGATTTCTCCCGTCTCAGGGGAAAATGAGAGAGTGTTGCACGACCATTCAATAGTATGACTGGGTTTCTAACAATGCAAAGCTTAATGCAAATGGGTGAAATGTCCCTTTAAACTTAAATGACTAACTTGCAATTTTGCAACACAAAATATGCTTAAAAATGTCTAAAAAAAATGTAAACTGTAACTGTAAAAAAAAACTGTCAAAAAAAACTGTAACTGCCCTTTTTGAGCACAGATCTGAACTTTGGAATTTAGACCTTGGGCCGGTTTCACAAAGATAGACTTTGACTATGGCTTAGATATAGTAGATAGTCAGACTTCAGATAGACATCTAAATCAGACCGTTGCACAAAGCACTTAAGACTCTGACTATCTTAAGTAGGACTACACTGCAATGCATTCTGGGTAAAATAAGACACTTTTCAAAACAAAAAACATAGCGGATCAAGTAAGCACATTCAACCGCTCAGTGCACTTTACCCCAGCGGAAAATATGTGTTTGTTGGAGGAGTATAAATGACGGAGTATGTTTTTATGTTTCCACTGTTCGATCGCGCCCGTGCCTCTCTCTCTCTGACACACACACACACATCAGCACTGCAATCTTGACATCACAGCCTGTTATTATGCAGCATTCACACCAAACGCGAATACAGCGTCAAATTCGCGTCTAGTTCGACGCTTGAACATTTTGAATCCATTCGCGCGTCCAAGGGGAATAGGACGCGTGTATAAAGCGAGCATTTGAAGCGAAATAGACGGGCGTTCAGAGCTATGACTCCATGACTCTACTAAGTTACCCCCTGTTGCGTGAGTGGTGTATTGCATTTCACGCATCGCCCGTGAAGCTTGCGTCTAGTTTGAAAGGGAGCGCGTCGATCGTTGCTCGCGTTGACTATGTAACGGCCCTACAGTTACAAGGACATTTTACTTGGGAATGTAGTAACAAGAAGAAATTTTTAAATTATGAGCCATTTTCCCTTTTCTTTTGGCAGTTTGTAACTTATTGTTACTGCTGGGGCCGGTTTCACAAAGCTATTTTAGACTGGTCTATAGTGTTAGACTAGTCTCAAATTTGCTCATAGACTAGTCTAATGGAAGTTAGACTGTTTCACAAAAGTAAAGACTGACTTAATTTAGACCAAAAAAATTAGACACCTTACCCCCAGGCTAACTTAGGTTTAAGACTCTGGGCCCTATTTTAACGATCTGAAACGCAAGTGGCAAAGCGCAAAGCGCAAGTAACTTTGTGGGCGGGTCTTGGCGCTGTTGCTATTTTCCCGGCGGGATAAATGACTCTTGGGCCAGGCGCAAATCTAAAATGGGTTGGTCTGAAGAGCTTCATTATTCATAGGTGTGGTTTGGGCGTAACGTGAAATAAACCAATCAGAGCGTCATCTCACATTCCCTTTAAGAGCAGGCGCGCTTGTTCTAAAGCAGATTCCTATCATAACGGCGGATTTGCCAGGCGCGCGCCAGGAGCAGTTCACAGCCGAGGAGAGCAACGCTCTCGTCAGGGACGTTGGGGATGGAGAAACCCACCCAAATTAACTTCGGTTAAAAAGGCGTATGATAATTTGGGTAAATGTGTAAGCTAGATGTATGCTTTTATAATAAACTATCTATCTATCTATCTATCTATCTATCTATCGTAATAATGTATGATTTGCAAAAATGAAAACTGCTGCTTCTGTGTAGATGAGAGAATCAAAGTGTATTCGCGTTGTGCACACGCTACATTGATTATGGCCAAGCATGCGCCCTTAAAATAGCATATGAATAACATGCGCAACGCGCCACTGACTTTAAACAATTTTTTCCTGGTTAGTGGCGCAATTGTTTTCTAATCCTGCAAAATAGCATGAAGGAACGTTTGCGCCGGAACACGCCTCCTTTTTTGCGCTGAACCGCCCAGGGAGCGCAAGTTCATTCCCTAGTTTAGCGACGTGCTTCTGTGGAGGGAAAAGCGCGCTTTGCGCGGGTGCAAAATAGGAATGATACATGCAGGCATGAAAACTCCTCACCTTTCGGCGAAATTCGCCGTTTTAAAACCTAAAAGGGTCACCTACGTGATTTGTGCAGATCCGATGAGAAAATATTTATGGGGGGGGGGGGTGTCGAGGTCGAGGCCAGCATTTATCCCCTATAAAGTTACCATAAACTTCGCAGCTTTAAAAAACAATCATCATTCCTAATGCCGAAACATGACAGCCAATACGAGTCAGAGTAACGTTAGGGCAGAAATGTTTTCAAAGTCTTTTACACCGCGAGTCTGACAACTGGACACACTGCCGAACAAAGTACCGCACGTCGGAAAGAAAGCCTGAGGTAAGTTAGCTTACAATGTTAACTGTCCTGTCAGATACAGACAGCGATGTTGCCAATGTCATTATTTTTAATTTTGACATAGAAGTGGGCGAGATAATATCGCGAGCGGGCGCGGGCGCCGTGAGCGCTGAGCGAGCAGGAACAGTGCAGTGTTATTCATTGCGCGGCTCGCGAGCCTCATGTGGCTCGCCAAGCTTTAATTTGTGGCTCGCATGGCGATAAATGATACGGTGATATGATGCATTCACTAGAGATATTTCATAAAAACATTAATAACAAGTAGGGCTTTAACATAACCCGTTAAAATCTCAAAGTGTCAGCTCTATTACAAATAATTTCGATCGGATTGAAAGGGGTGGTTTATCGAGAGAACGTGAAAAAACTCGATCGATTGAAAACCGAAACTGAAAGGACGGCGTATGACGCGCTGAACGAGCTGTTCTCCTGATGAATAAAGTGTCATATAAATGAGTATCCTTTCATTCTATAATTCTCCTTTCACTCAGCATCTGTGAAGTGAAGCAGGACAACGGCCCACCAGTCCTTGTTTCAGATTATCATACAGACGACTGGTTTGGGGCATTTTTAATGCGTGATAAATAGTAGTAGTAAATAGTTTTTTTTCTCTGACACCCGATGAAACACGTAGATCAGCGGCCCATTGGTTCTTTTCTTGATTGACACTGGGCTAGCCCAATCAAATCTTTAATGTGAAGTATAGAAATATACTCTTTCAAGTATAGAAATTAGTACAAAACTAATTATGAAAGTTTCCTTTATTTTTCAGTGCATTTGTTTTACAATATATGGCTATTACTATCATGGGATTAATATGATAACTATTATTGTAGTAGTAATGTAGACAGACACTGTAACTAAAAGAGTTTTGAAATTTTCTTTGTTTAATTTGCACCAGATTGATGAATTTAACATTAAAAAGCAAAAAATTTTCTTACGGGGGAGCATGCCCCCGAACCCCCCTAGAGTGGCAGAGGTCCATAAATGACAATTTTGTACTTATTTCAGTTGTGCGTGTTAACTCTCACGCGTTCCTACTCACTCATTACATTTATTTATTTGTTTATTTATTTGTTTATTTTTATTTATTTATTTTGGGGGGGGGGGGGGGGGATATATGCCGCATCCTTCTCACCTTTTTTACCCCTGACCTGTTTTCATGCCTGTACATGCGTCGGTGCGCGATCGAACAGTGGAAACATAAAAACATACTCCGTCATTTATAGTCCTCCAACAAACACATATTTTCCGCTGGGGTAAACTGCACTGAGTGGTTGAATGCGCTTACTCGATCCGCAATGTTTTTTGTTTTGAAAAGTGTCTTATTTTACCCAGAATGCATTGCAGTGTAGTCCTACTTAAGATAGTCAGAGTCTTAAGTGCTTTGTGCAACGGTCTGATTTAGATGTCTATCTGAAGTCTGACTATCTACTATATCTAAGCCATAGTCAAAGTCTATCTTTGTGAAACCGGCACCTGGTTGCCAAGGTAACATAGAGTCTTAGACCTAAGTTAGCCTGGGGGTAAGGTGTCTAATTTTTTAGTCTAAATTATGTCAGTCTTTATTTTTATGAAACAGTCTAACTTGCATTAGACTAGTCTATGCGCAAATTTTAGACTCGTCTAACACTATAGACCGGTCTTAAATAGCTTTGTGAAACCGGCCCAACTTGTGTTGGTCTCTTTTTAAAGAAGACACTCAGAATATGTGAAAGCACTTCAAAAAATGAAAGCGTAAAAACGTAATGGAAGTTTATGTTTACTGTAAAGCAAATGTGCTGAAATACAAAATATGTATTTTTCAAAATAATTTGGACTCTAAAATTGCTAGACAATCAAAACCATTATGCCTAACCAAGTTGTGTTCCAAAATTTGAAGTTGATATAACAAAAATTGAGCCTACACTGTAAAATATGTTGGGTTGTTTTAACCAATGTTTGGGTCAAATATGGACAAACCCAACCATTGGTTTAAATGTTTTATAACATTTTTGGTAACACTTTATTTTGGGGCCAAATTCTCTTATTAGCATGCATGTTACTAGGATTTTAGCTGTTTATTAATGCTTTTAAAGCACATATCTTATTCTGCATGACCATTTTATACTGTACATCCCTTAATCCTACCCAATACCTAAACTTAACAACTACCTTACTATCAATAAGCAGTAACTAGGAGTTTATTGAGTCAAACATTTTAGCTAATAGTTAGTTAGTTAATAGTGAGATTTGGACCCTAATCTAAAGTGTGACCAAATATTTAAACCCAACGGTTGGGTTTGTCCATATGACCCAAACATGAGTTGAAACAACCCAGCATTTTAAAGTGTTCTAAAAGGTTTAAAGTACAGTTTCCATGGTAATGCAGTGTCCAATTTCAAAATGTTTTTTACATGATGAATTTTGAGTATTCAAATGATACCTAATTTGTGATTAGAGAAAAATAGCAATAAAAAAAGCGTGCCAGCATCTATGATAATAAATAAAGCATCATCAATGCCAGTGTTTGGGTCTGTGGAGATTACTGATAGATGACATGATTGGATTTTCAGCAGTATCCTTCCCTACAATTCCTGTATGACATCATATGAGTCAGATGCATCACATGCCCATTGACTCTCATTATCTCATAAGATTAAAATGGCCATTAATGGCCATATTCTTAATGCCTCTAGATGTCAAAGAGGCCTTGTTATGAATGTTAGGAAATGCATGATTCACATTCATTATATTTTTTTAAAAAGCTGTTCTTTTAAGATCAGTTTTTCTTCACACCTCCTCAAATTACCCATTAACCAAACTTCTGTGGAGATTAATAGTCGATTGGACTTTTAAGGCACTTGAGACTGTAAAAGCAAGTGATGAAAGAGTAAAAATATTTAGGGTAAGTGTACCTATTAAGCACACCAAAATCTAAGTCTAGGTTTTTTTGATAGATATTGACATGGTTTATAAGAAAAATACTTTGTTAAAATGCAAGATTTATCTCTCATTTGAAAATGTATTAATTAGTTGATGTACATTTTAGAATGTAAAATTAAGATATTTTAGGAATAAAGTCAGAAGTCTGGCATGGGCTTAATTGGTACTTTGGCACGCCTGCATGTGTTCCAAATTAGCCCACATCATCTTTGATTCACAAAAAGAAGTAAAACATCACTATATGTATTCAGTGACAGAGAAGTATTAAAAAAATGCCTTTTGCTAATGTTTGATTAGAGCCCTGGATGGGATGGGTAGGTGTTAGTGGCCGGTGCCGGTGGTCTGGAGCCTTAAGTTGGCTTGACTGGAGTTGTAGCTGGAGTCAAGCTGGAAGTTTGACCGGGTGTATCTCGGGAGCCAAGCCGAGTTGAGGCTCCATACTCTGGGCTTAGGGGGTCCCCTATAGTTTGGGGTGACTTTGTGTGAGGTCCCCTGAGACAGCATGCACATGGGTAGGGCTAACTCAACATTGCCAAATGTGATTGGTATGCAATAAAAGTGCCATGGAAGTAACAAATCACTGGATTGGTTAAAATAATGAGCAGCATAAAATATTATTTTCTTGACTTTAGAGTTGAAAGTGGGCTTAAAGAATACATGGGCTTAATGAGTTTAAAGGTAACAAGATAAGTAAAACACGTCTTTCAGACTGCTGCATGTTTCTCCTTTTACCCTTAAACAGGCTGCAAAGCATGCCAACGGCATCTCTTTAAAGATAAATACAAAACTAGGCCGTGAGGTAAGTCAGGTGAAAGAAATTATGTGTAGGATGTATTAAACATATTAAGCCAAAAGTAAAGACATTTCTCTTTCTAGTGAACCAAGCATGAACAAAACAAATCATCTTGTTTGCATGTTGTAAATGACTCTAGGCTTTTACTGTGGGTCTTGCATTTTATTAAAAGCCCCAGCTGGAACGTTGTATAGTCCTCAGGCAAAGACAACAGGAAAGCCTGATTTTATTTTTTTTTCCTTCTTGGTAGAAATTTAAAATAAATGTGCAGTTGCGATTTTATAGAGAGAGAACGATCTATTGCAGTGGTAAAACAAACAACAAAATGAGTAAATTGACAAGCTGCTTTCACATTGGGCATGTTGAAATATTTAAACACTAGGACATTCAAATTTTAATTTGATGACTGCACAGATGGAGGATGCACACTATAGCTCCATCATGCCGATCTAATGTGCTTTTTAGTTTTGTTGATATAGTGCAGCCTCAGTGTTTAGCCCATACAAATCTTCATTTTTAAATACAGGAAGTATATGTCTTTTTTTATCTTCTGTTTGTGCACCTCTTAGCAAACTTTCATTTGGATAGGTCAATGGAATCGTAAGATGGTGGTAGAACACTAGGATTTTTGATATTTTGGTTTTCGATCTGTCCATCTATGAGCCAACGGAGTAAATCTTTACCAAAGAGCTTCAATGAAAATGCAAGGACAGAATACAGAGAAATAAAGGATCTGTAGTCGCTGAGGACTTCGGGTTACTACATTTAGTGTGATTGTCTGGAATGGTAGTTCTACCATGTAAGAGCCTTAGAAGTCTTTATCACTAGAGTCCGAGTCGAGTCTCAAGTAATTTCATCTCTAACTTAAATTATATGTTCTTTCTATGATCTGTTTTGTTTGTAATAAAGGTCCCAAGATGTAATGGATATTGTATATGTAAGGGTTAATGCCCGACGAGGTGTCCATTATCAGGTATTAATGGATGACGGCGAGGCGTGCGCGTCGGATGGTTGCCTCCGCCGAAGTCCATTAATACCTGACAATGGACACCTCGAAGGGCATTAACCCGCTTATACCATGGTCACTTATGAACGAAAGAAATATTTAATCAATTAATAATACCTTAATGTGTTTTAGAGAAAAATAGTGAGGGTTTTTATTTATTAAGTCGAGCGCACTATTTAATATCTCCCGTATACAGGCGTTGCCAAGCAACGTGGCCACAGCGACCCGACCGCAGCAGTTGATCAGTGAGTTTGAGCCAGCGCAATCATTTAGAACTGTCATCAGGCAAATTGACGGGACGCCTTTCCTAGGTGTACATTATCACTTTTTAATGGACACCCTGCAGCCAATCAGAATCGAGTATTCACCCAGACCATGGTATAACTAGGTATATCAGAGTCAGTTCATTCACATTCGGAGATCGACTATTTTTGACTGTCAAAATGCCGGCGGACGGAAACAACATCAGCTACAGTGAGTTGTTCAACGAAAATACGGTCAATCTCAAAAGTGGCGTTTCCATTCTAATTATACTTTTAAACAAAAGTTTACCTCGGGTAGATTAACAAAAAGAACCTATGTTGCATTTTGGTGAGAGTTACCCTTTAAGAGAGAGAAAAGCCATATAGGCTACAAAAAGCTGGATAAAACGTAGTGCTAGGTTTAAAGGCTAGATTTTTCGTTCATGTTTTTTAACAGGCTGGCAATCCAAAGGAACCATGATAAAAAAAAAAAAAATTGATATTGTCGTTTTGTTGTTTTTAATTATTTATAAATATTTTCTTTGCATCTAGCCAATGTGACATTAATAAATCCAAATCCGAGTCAGTAACTCAAGTGCAGTAACCATCTCTGCTTCATAGGTATTTTTTTCTTGTGTACAGGACAATCAGCAGATGCGTATCACTGTAAAAATGTTTTTAATAAATTAGTTGAATCTTGTATAACATAAAAAAGTTGAAAATTGCTTAACTTATTTTGATGAGTAAAAGCAATGTAAAACCATGTTGTCAAAACTTTGATCATATAATTTTTTACAGTCATGCTCACGGCAAGTATTCAGTTTTTCCATAAACGCAAATCCCATTTATGACACTTCAAACAAAAAGCTTTGAACAGTGACTTTCCATGTCCCATAGTCCGTATTCCTCACTTTATTATTTAATTTACTTTGTTGTTGTTGTTGTTGTTGTTCAGAGAAGATGTTGAGTAAAAAATGATAGTGAAATGCTTTAATATTTAATCAAGTAGCTACAATGTAACAGCATTATTTAAGGTATAATTTAAAGCTCCATCTTTTAGTTACTAATACATCGAAACAATACAACGATACAACAATACATTGTTACATACAATGAAACAAAATAATAAACTGGCTTTTATGGAATTTAGTTCTTTTATTTCATTATATATATGATTGGTCATATTTTAAGAGGTCTCTTTCAGCAACTTTTGCAAATCTCTGAATTATTGAAGGCTGATGAGCAATGCACAGAGAAGATGGTTGAAGAGATTTTTTTTTATTATTATTTTTTGCCTGCGGGCACACAAATGCATGTTTCGCATATGGAGGCTGCAGTCCACTGAAATGAAACAATCCACATTCTCTCTCTCTTCCTCTTTTTCATATTGTGCCACAAGGGACAGAAGTACTTTTATGAAATAGTTTTTTTTTTTTTTGGCTCTTCTCACACTGAATATGATTTGAACACAGTTGAAATGACTAATGGGAAATAATCCAGTCTTTCAATGGCTCTATGACATTCGTCTTTTGGGGTTCATTACTATAGATATGTGTATTTGTGTGAGTCATTCTACTGTGCTGTAGTGTATTTTTAGCTGGGTTTCATGTTGGTCTGAAGGGTCAACATTTGAAAAGTCATGTTATGATCTCAAGTATGCAAGCCTTTTATGCACATGCAGCTATTGCTCTTGAGCTAAAGAAAGACATTAATTTTTATCATCGATGATTGCTCAGAGACATATTATAAAACTCTCCCCTATATTTAACACACTAAATTACGGGATGTTATGGCAACCATATGTGCAGAAAAAAAGTATGGCTAATTAGTCTTTTGAAAATCCTGTATCTCTGTAAAATAAGGTATTTTTATAGTGTAACTGACCAAGAAATAGAATTTGATGTAAATCATGAGTGTAACAATATTAGCTCAAAGGGGAAATATCAATAATAATCCATAATTACCAATTATGATTAATCATTAATATTTGGGTCAGTTAATTAGATTAACTTTGAGGTAAGCTAAATTAATATTTGCAATCAATTAATCAGTTCCAACAAACTCTTTTGATTATTCATTTATTCTAAGAAAAGTGTATCTTTCATGGCCACCGAAAAAATAATTATTTCTTAGCATGTACAGCACTTAGAGCATGTAACAAGATCAAGATCGTAAAAGGGACTTTGTTGCAAGCAGAGTATCAGAAACCAAATACATAATTGTGCACAAGTTTTATTAACTAAATCACAAACATAACTAAACTAAACAAACATACATTCATACATACATACATACATACATACATACACGCATAGTTAAAACACACCTTGAAGGCCTGGCCTTCCAACAGGAAAGGGAAAATTTCTGAGCGGGCTTTTCCTCTGTGGGGAGGATTTATGACGCTATCTCAAGTGTGGGTAGACCTCTGCCTTACCTTTTTTCTGTTCATTAATGCTCAGATAGATATAACAATTCCACACTGCATTCTAAGAGAAGGTGATGTACATCAAAGTGTGAGTCATTAAATGAGGATTAATTAGATAGGAGACATGATACAGGTGAGGTTACATTGACCGTTGGTTGGTTGTATAATAAAATACATACCATAGTACATAATACAGTAAATCATTCACACAGTTTCTGGGATGCATGTTCATTTATAGATCAGTTAGTCTATGATTAATGCAGCAAAGTCTGTATTAAAGATTGTTTCTGTCTTCCCATTGTCTCTCTCTTGCGCATGTGGCCACATTCCTTTGGATCGTAAAACTCTTATCAGTCTCAGTGTGTCCTGTAACAAGGCACCGTGTCCTGCCAGTGTGTTAGCTTCATTTGGGATGTTAGTTTTTGGAGGAAGTTTCACAGGCCTTGGTTGGGAGAGTGAGTTTGCTGGATTATTCATTAAATAAATGAATAATTTGTGTGTGTCTGATTGGTCCAGATGCTACATGAGACATTAGCATCACTATTGTTAGTGGAAGAAAATATGTACAGTTGTTATTATAACAACTCTCTACTGAATTTCAATATTGCATTTCTCAAGAATAGGAAACAAAGATTAGCTATATCTGTCTTGTGGTGAATCCTGTAACATCGGTTAATTTCCATGAATCAGTTCAAATGAATTGGTCCAAAACTTTGATTCAGAAATTCAGCTCTCAGATGATTCATCAGTATTGTTATAGCTAAAACAAAAACTATTAAAAATCTTTTTGTAATTTAAATTAAGTTCAAATGAAATATAAATACTTGATTAAAAACTTAAACTTTAAAAGTGAAAATGAGAAATGTTACCTTGGCATGTTACTATAACTAAAACTGAAATAAATATTTATTAAATCTATATCAAAATATATATATTTAAAAAAAAAAAACGGGGGGAAAAAAATGACAAAGGCACATAACAAAGCAACTAAAACAAAAATAAAAATCTAGAAATAGAAGTTAATTCAAAATAAAACTAAAATAACACTGGTTTTATATATGTATGTAAATGTTGCATTTTATTGTAGTAAAACAGCGCCTAGATTATGTTTTATTAACTAGATTTAAAATGTTTGGTTCAATAATCTGATGGGGAAAAAAACAAAGTTATTTGAGAAAATACATAGGCCTAAATATTAAGATAAATAAAACATCATCAAAAACATCAAACAAATTATTATTATTGTTATTATTATTATTATTATTGCTATTTTGCCTATACAGAAAAACCTACACATCCAAAATCAAAACAATTATCAAACATTCATGCATCATAAAGGAGACCTCAAAGTCAGCAGTTCAACAAGAGCAAAACTCACTGGAAGAGCACTTTTGGCAACCTTTTTTCCTTCTGTTTCAAACGTCTCTCATTTGCTCACTCTTTCATGTTTGCTATATGTGAAAAAGAAAGCAGGAGACCCTGTGCACAGCAGCTGACCTCCCGTTGTTTGCAAGGCACATTGGGATAATTGGAGCCTTGGGCCGGATTCTAGTAGAGAAACAGCATGGCTTTACTGACAGGTTGAGCCTGACATATGTCTCACTTAGCGCTTCACTGCCGACACAATACAAGCTAATCACTACATGTTTCTGCTCCTAATTAAACCTCGCTAATATGATCTAATTACAGCTCTGCCCACGAGGAAGTGAGGTTAATTTTACTTTCCTAAATAAAGACAAAATGCAGTCTAGGTTATCACCTTGGCCTATAAAGTGTAAGTGATCATCCACTATTTGACTTGCCTCTAAACCGCATTTGTTGTGCAACCGTGTGATAATTGAAATTGCTGAGGGTTCAGCCAGGCAAAACTTATTAGCATAATTAGTTAGTTACCTATTTGTTGGAATTTACAGCCATGCTCATCTACTATATGTAACACAGGTTAAATAAAGTTAATTATTTAATTTACACAATTTAGTTATATGATTTTACCTTAATACAAGTCGATAAGAGATTATTAAGATTAAGAAAAATATGTGAATATATTCTACAATAAATTCTCAGCGATCAACCAATGAGAGCTCTCTCTAATTAACGTCATGAGTGTCGACGAGCATGTGCGATGACAGAAGAGACGAGCTTGTTTACAGTCTATGATTGAGAGGAGCAGACGAAATCCCATCGTCGTGATCCATTTTATATATCTGAGGTTAAAAATCTTTGAAAAAAGCAGGGACGTCGTTAGGCCTATTTTAGGGGGGCTGAAGCTACCTCAAAATGTTCCTAAGCCCCCCTAAATGATAATAAGAACAACAATAATAATTCGATTTATCAATAACCGTATCCTCATTCATATTTAGACGCAAAAAAAATGATATCCAGCTACAAAAAATAGCCGAAAAGTCGGAAGTTGGACAGAAGTACAAAGTCGCTGCCAACTCCAGGCCCGGGGTGGGTAATCGGGATAATCGGGAGAATTCCCGGTGGGCCGCTTCACTTTTGGGCCGGTCGAGGATTTTTTTTTTTTTTTTTTTTTACATTTGTCACGTTAGTTACATTAGGCTACACACATTCCGCATTCTGACACCGCAGCGCGCAGCCTCTGCATGGGTTGTACCATGAGAGGGAGTTCTCCCCTCCCCTTCCATGGAGTTGGTTGGGTCCATAGCCCATCTTTTCCAAAACGTTTTCTCAGGTAGGCTACCGTGGCACCGACGGCGCCTACCGATAGCTGGGCCGGCCCTATGGCGGCAAATCAATGACAAAATTAACGGAGCGCACAACTGATGCTTGGCGCGCGCAGTAAATGACATTCGCGAGAGGATAACAGCTCTACAAGCGAGGAAACGGGAACTCGCGAGCTCATTCAAACCCTGCGCGCGTGCATGACATCTCCTCTGCACGCAATACAAGCCTTCGCACGCGCATGATCATTCCCCACGCTCTTGATCTCCTGCTTTTGCTCGCTCGAACACTTTTACTTTTGGCAGTCGATGGGCGGGACTTACTGTTTTAATAACCTCAAATGTCATTAGGTATCACGTTTTTTTTATTAAAAAAGCATTATTTTTGAATATTTTTGAATACAAATAAATCTGTAAACATTAGTTCAATATGCCTCTTTGTGGAAGAGTGGGATACATTTCAAATGCTTTCTTTCTTTCTTTCTTTCTTTCTTTCTTTCTTTCTTTCTTTCTGCTTTTGTTAATTTATCAACCTATCCTTGTGGAATAGTGGAACATTTTTTGTTAACTTCTCAGCTTAAGTGAATTATTATTTAACCTTTACATTATTTGTTGAACCATGTTATTAATAAAAACTACACAATGGTAAGAGCTGAACTGTTGCTTCATTTATCCAATTTGGAAAAAGTGCTAATTTGGAATTCCACCAAGGAAAAAGAGGGCCGGTCTTGGGCCTGAAACTTCCGGGCTGAAAAGTGGCCCCACTCCGGCCCTGGCCAACTCTCACGCATTCACCGTGAGTCCGTGACACACACGCAATTGACACTTTTCACACGCTCTCACGCCACACATCCATTTTCTCACGCACAGAAAAATCGCGAAACAAAGAGGACACGGAGACCAACAGACTAGACAGAGCAGGTTACTTATGATATATAAGAATCTCAACTATCAGATTCTGTCACTTTTATTACGAAATTCAAACAATAAATACCGTCTTGGTGTTTGTAAATGTTACGTGACAAATCCCTAGCGCACGTGAACCGATCATCTCTACTAGTAAAAAATAAAACACTGTTGAAAGATACAGTAGTAGGCTACAACTTACCGAAATGTATATTCCTCATACATAATATCGATCAATCAGTGTTTTTTTTATCAGCGTGAAGAGGTCAATAACATAGCTGGAGAACAATTATGTCACATTTACCTCAGGAAAAGCCATTTAATGAACATAATATAGGCTATAGCACGTAGTTGGCAAGAAAAAAAGAGCTAGCCTATAGAGAGTATTTTGCTAAATATGTGTTCTATATTTATTATATTTTTACTTATATCATTAAATAAAGTTGTTGTTATTATAATAAAAAAAACACACATTAGGCTATATTTAATTTGAGTTACTTTTATTTATTGTTTACAGCATTAGGTGAGTTGTTTTTTTATTGAGAAAAAAATCTTGAGTAGCCTACCTAATATTTATCCAAATGAGTCAATATTAAATCAAATTAGGCTACAATAACTGAATTGAATTGAAATAATAAAAAAGCGTAGCTTACCAGAAATTGTACCATGCACCATAACATTTACATATAATTTTACACTTATGCTATAAAGCCTGAAATGGGCACTTTTTGTGACAGCAACCCTATAATTTTTAATCAAAGATGTGGCTTAACTTCAGAATTTGAACTAAAATCAGTATTCTTATGATTGCTCTGAACAGTTCTGACTAGTTCAACAAACATTAAATTACTTATTCATAAACTTAAAAAAATAATTAATAAAAATGTAAGTGAGACAGGGTTGAGACTAGGGCAACAGGGTTGAAGATGGTAACGGGGTTGAAGAGACAAATAGGCCTACAGCTTAACATATACATAGTTGTTTTTTACTCAAATTCACTGTAAGATTTTCTATAAACGCAAATTACTAATACCCTGGGGGCTAAGCCCCCCCTGTCTTCCAATCCTAGTGACGTCCCTGGAAAAAAGTATTGAGAAGTTGAGATTTAGTTAATTTGATGCATTCTGAACAAGAAGCCGACTGAATAGAGGAATAAATTATACTTGGTGAGTCAGTATCATATAATTAATGATAAAAAAAAAATACTAATACTTCATAATAGGATAGAATTACTGCTACTAAACATTAAATTAGTTGCTGTGGACTGGTTATTTTCTTTAAAAATTGTATTTTGATCCGAGTAGTAACAAATGTCTAAAGTGAACCGCGTGGTCATTGTACATTGCAGTTCACCGACGCCATTTTACGATCACGCACGAGGTGCGCCTGAGTGAGAGCAAAAGAAAAAAAAATCGATCATAAAGGTAAATAATTAGTTAATCAATTCTGTGAAAAAAAAAAGATATTTGTATGTTAGTATGTAATTACTTCAGTTTGAGCGGTCATAGTGAACCGCATGGTTATTATTTGTTCATTTCAGAGTTCAGCGTCACTATTGTTGGTCACGTGTCTGTATGAAAGAGCTAGTGATTCAGAGGTAAACGAATGTGATTATATTGGTTCATGAAGAAATTGTAATTGCGTATTAGATGTTATTCTGGATCTTAGATGTGGAACTTATTTTGAAATGTACTTAATGAATGTTCTGGTCTGTGATCATGCCAGGTTTTTTTTCTCTCCTTTGTTTTTTTCTTTTTCTTTTCTTTTCCTTCTTGATTCGCGAAGACCTGCACAACCTTCTGTAACATCCTGTAGACTGTGAGTTTGATGGCGAGCCAATCCAGTTTGTAGAAAAGACATCACGTGGTGGAGAGGAGGCTCGATATCCTTTCCTTGAGTTTCCACTGAAACTCATTGAAGCACGACAAATTCGATTTAAAGAACTGTTTCTTTTTCTTTTTTTCTTGAGGGTGTATGGTCAACTACCACCCAGAATTGAGAGAAATTTAACTTTTCATGAGAGACACTTGAAGTCCCTTTGAGAGAGAGATTATACTCTTGTAATATTGTCTATTTTATTTTAATTTTTTTTCTGAGTGTTGAACTGACTATGTGGGTACATATTTGAAAACACCGACAAGAGTGCACTCGAGGTGGAAATTGCACAGTCAGTTTTGTTTATTGTGATCCGGTAATTTCATTTATTTTATTGACTTTCTACTTTTCTTCCAAATCAAATTGAAACCAATTATATTTCTAAATTAATCTTGTGTCTGTTTGTTACTTCTTATGCTACCCCGCCGTCTCCATAGAGATCCCTAGTTCATCTGACAGAATTTAAATATTATCTGTATTATAATAATAAAGTAAAAAGCTACTTAATTACTGCTGATAATCCAAACACGTGCTACATATAACTGTGTTAAAAATCTTTCACCTTGTCTGATTTATCGACATTTTTTGCTGCTACAATTTCGATTTGTGGCTGGTCTCTTGTCAGTAATCGCAGGACTGTCATTGTATCTGTCACTCCTGTCATAACTGTGATTATGATTTAAATCACATGCTATTATACTGCTCTTACTATTTGTGTGTATACTCTGAACTATGGCTGTAAGAAATGACTGTTTTAATAATCGAGTCATCTGTTGATTATTTTTGTGATTAACTGACCAATCGAATATTCCACATTGAAGTCTGTACAATTTATGCTAGATTGTGTGCCAATTTTTTTAACACTTTACAATAAGGTTCATTAGTTAACATTAATGTATTAACTAACATGAACTAACTATGAGCATTACATTTGTTACAGTATTTATTAATCCTTGTTAATGTTAGTTACTAAAAATAAAGCTGTTCATTGTTTGTTCATGTTATTTCACAGTGCTTTAACTAATGTTAACAATATTTTAATAAAGTATTAAAAAATGTTGACTTTAACATTAACAAAGATTAATAAATACTGTGTAAGTTAACTAATGTTAACTAACAAAATAATAATAATAATAAAAATCAAAAAAGTCTTCCCTGCTCCTGAGGACCCACTGTCCTGCAAAGTTTCTTTACAATCTGGCACGTCCTGAGTTAGATGTTCCTAAGCCTAAACTTGACATAAACTGTAAACTTGTCCCTCTTATCTGATTGGTTGATTGGAATAACAAAGATTTTGATCTAGGAACATGTGCACTTGGTGAAATCAGGTCATGCTGTCTGGCACAGTATCTCAGAATCCAAAAACAAGCAAAGAAGAAGATCTGCGTAAACCAGAGAGACATGAATAGCTGCAGGTCGAAGAAACGGGTGTGCTGAAAGGTACACACTGCTACATCTATTATTAACCCCTAACCCTACCCTACCCTCCCCTCCCCTCCCTTCCCTCCCCTCCCTTCCCTCCCTTCCCTCCCTTCCCTCCCCTCCCTTCCCTCCCTTCCCTCCCTTCCCTCCCTTCCCTCCCCTCCCTTCCCTCCCCTCCCTTCCCTTCCCTCCCTTCCCTTCCCTCCCTTCCCTCCCCTCCCTTCCCTCCCTTCCCTCCCTTCCCTAACTGGCAGCTTTTACCACCAATTATAAAGACCTTTCAGCCCACTTCTCTGACCTGCAGAAACCCATGCTTGAAAACAGGATTTTATTTTGTTAAATTCTTTTCATTTTGTATTTTTGCAGATTTTACAAATTAGCCACCATACTGTATTCCATGATGTAATGCTCTTCACTTTCATTTCCAGTGATGAGAAGTATTACCCATGATCCCTTTCTGATTTGATTGGTCTGCAAAAGCGTTTTAACACAAAATTGGATTAAAATGCAAAATAATTAATTTTATTTTCAGGATGATAACTAGACAGTGCTTGAAGAATCAAACAAAAATGTAATACAGTTTGAAATGCAACATTGCATAATGTGTTTTTTTTAACACAGTAATTATTATTTTTAAAGTTAATATTCAGTGTTTTATAATGCTATAATATCTTAATAATTACTGAATACTACTTTTTTTTTATTGTTGAATGCTTGATTCTGATTGGTTGACAAACATTATTATTTTTATTTAAACTAATTACAGTTCCACTTCATCTAATTATTTCAGTCACTTCAGTAAAAGTCCTTACTGCATACAACAGCAAAATAACCTAAACCCAAAGACACCGATCAAGCAAACTTTTTTTTTATATATAATTCATTGGCCTGTCATCAGTTATTCTTTAGATATTTTATTCCGTACACAGTCAATGACAAAATATGTCATTTATTTTGTATAATATCCTAAACACTTTGAAGGTAAAGGTCAAATTCAAAGGTTGCTAATCGAATGCTGCATAAAACATTATAAGGGTTTTGAACTCGGCTATACAGAGTGCAAGGAAACTCACATCATCTATTGTGCTATGTCTGTTTTTTAGCATTCTAGAGTGTGCTTCTGCTCCGAGCATGTCCTTTGGGGGACTTGAAAGGTTTTTTTTTGTTTGTTTTTATTTGCTATGATTCTTCATTGCAGAGCAGGGCTTTATGCTCACATTTTTGTTTAGGACAACTTGTTCCTAAGTTACTTTTTTATAGATAGATAGATAGATGGATAGATGGATAGATAGATAGAAATGTATATGATCAATAAGTTATGACAACAAATGTTTTTGCATTGTTTTAACTCATCAAAATAAGTTACACAAGATCAGTCAGTTTAATATAATTTAAGTAGAAATGACTTAAACATCCAAGTTGATTGCACTTAAAAATGTAAGGCCCATATTGGCCAGGTTGAGCCAGAGATGGTGCTCCTGGACCACTAAGGTGGACATCGCCAGTCCGATCACGTAAGCCGCAACGGCCATACCCCGGAGGGCGAGCCTATAGCTCACCTATGAGCGCACGGTCCGGGCTACCCTCGTGCATGTCCATGAGTGCAACGCCATGGCACTCAAAGAGGAAGCGGTTTGCCCACAGGCTTTGTAAGCTCTGTCCGTAAGAACGGACGAGAACTCACAGGCCTTAGAGGGGAGACGAGGATCCCCCGTCCAAGAGGTAGTGGCTGCCGGACACAGGTGTGTCGCAACAGACCGCACCACTGGAGGGATAGCCCTGTAACCTTTCACCGCTCCTCCGTCAAGGGTAGTGAGGGGGGAGGAGCTACTCAGGCAGTCTCTGGCAGAGAAAGGTGCCGTCCACGACCTGGCAAGCTCTCCATGCATTTCGGGAAGGAAAGGCACTGGGGCGGCGGGCTGAGAACCGGCCCGGCCCGCCCCAAGAAACGAATCATCCAACCGAGACCCTTCGGGACACGGTGGAGGATTCCACGTGAGCCAGACAGCCTCTGGATCTGGCTCGGGCAACGTTCCCCAAAGGGGATAACGCAGCCGAGTTGTCATCTTCAGAGCTCAGCTCACCCTCCGATGCTGCAATCGGCATCCTGTCCTCTGGAGGGGCCCTGAATGAAACGGCTGGTCGGTCCATTACAGAGGGACCAGCATGCTCAATGGGGAGCTCCACCGGTTGCGGTGTGATAGAGAATTGAGGGGCCCACAGGCATTGGTTACCGGGCAGGGAAGCCATTACTATGATCCTCGATCACCCATCCCACACGGCACCCTAGGGTGGGGCGTGGTAATGGGGACTCCACCTTCACGGACGAAGGCGAGTCTCGATCTCAACACCGTGATAGTCATGTTCTCGCAATGAGAATATGAGCTATCCATAAAAGCTGAAGCTGTAACCCAAACTTAACCCAAACACGTGATGCAACTAATGTGACCGTCAGAGGGGGACAGGGCGTCATCCAGAAACGCACGGGTGGAATGACATCTTGAAAAATATATGCAAACACACCCGTGTTGCTCTTTCAGGAAATGAAAAACTCTCACCAGTGCCGAGGCACACAGGGGAATGATCGCGGCAACACTGACAGGGATGGTGCAGCCTGTGCCAGTGAAGCACTCACTTTCTTTGCCCTCAACCGGCCGTCAGACAAACAAACACAAAAAGGAATGCTGTTAAAACAGCAGTTGAGAGCTCGGAAGTCTCGCAACCCACCGCTGCACTCGCGCTGTAGAAACACCAGCCCCGGGAGAGAAGAAGCACCGACACACTCGCTCGTTGAATATATCAACACTCTTCATAGACACTGTCATGAAGACCAATCGGTTCCGAAGCAAAAGACAAGTGGTGCTTGCATCCACTTCCGTATTTATACCCGTGCTGCGGGGCGGAGCGTGGATGCAAAGCTCGCACGGCAATATGTGCATTGGCTCGTTTTATTAATACTCGAAGATGACAAGCTCCCTAAGCGTGATCCCGATCAGTCGACACGTCGACTACGTTGAACGTGAGCGACTGAAAGGGAACTTATTTTTACAGTGTAGATAGATAGATAGATAGATTTGTCATTGCAAAGTCGTAAGAAATTACAACAATTTATACTTTATAGGAATAACGATCAGTTTTACAATGGTTACTGTTCTGAAATAAAACAACCTTTATGATGTATGCAGCCAACAAAGACACAGCTAATAACTAACAAATATGTGAGGGTATAGCTCATGAATATTTAATGAATTACAGGACACTCAGAAGGACACGACACAATTAATATTCACGCGGTATACCTTAATTTCACATTGGGGCGTACATACAGGATGCTGTTTTTAAATGGAGCAGAGTGTCCTGTTGAAACATAACTTGCATATAAAGGAGGGTCAATTTTTTGATAATACCTGTATTATATCAATCAATTAAATTCACCAGTGCAGGCAAATCATTTTCCACATACTGTACACAGTAATTTTCAATGTCAAATGTTCATGCCGTAGAGCCCTGCATATGCTGAAAGAACTCGCTGTCAGTAATTTCAGCCTATCTAGAATTTCACTTAAATTGTAAGTCAAGGGTATACAGCTTGTGTCAGCCAGTTTGAATACAAGAAAATCAAAGCTCACCCTCAGGCTGCTCCAACAAAGCCTCGCAATGGTGGAAAAAAGCTGGCATTTTTAGTTACCTCGCTGTGAAACACAAAACGTGGTTTTAACTAAAAATCAGATTCCCTTATTTTTGCAAGTTACAGTCTTTCCGAGAGCATCCTCTTGAAGAATCTGCTGTTTGCACCGTTATCTCTGCCTGAAACTTGAGTTTACTAGCATTACATCCCATTTCTCTATTCAAAGATATTTCATTGATCATTGTTTTTTTTTTTTTTTTTTTTTTTATGCCACGCAAAATGAGATATTTGGCAGAATGTCCAAACTGCACTTTTCCATACAATGAAAGTGGATGGGAACCAGGGGCAGCCATTGAAATGAGCTGCATCAAAAGTCTGCAGCTACTCCGAAGTGTTAGAGATATGACAAACAACCCATTCACTCTGTGTTAATTTAGATGAAGTGAGAAAGATTTAATTCATTTGATGGTGAAGATTTTATTCTCATGAGTAAGAAAGGCGGCATCACTTTTGTCCTCATTTTGTCCTCATTTTATCAAGTAATTACTCAAATCTTTGTCTTCAGGTTGACTCATTGGGCAGTATAGCTGCTATTCCCATGGTTTCTGAAAGAACCTCAGTTGAACTTGAGGATAGCTGAGATAATGATGATTGTGCTCAAT
The DNA here is from genome assembly GCF_963993115.1 of Abramis brama. NCBI lineage: Eukaryota > Metazoa > Chordata > Actinopteri > Cypriniformes > Leuciscidae > Abramis > Abramis brama. The sequence goes on from NC_139987.1 coordinate 9,726,673, forward strand.
GCATATTGTTAATTAGTATTCACAGCGGTTTGTTTAATCCATTTAAGACGAAGTGCTCATGACAGCAAGGTCACTTGAGCTGAGTAAATTCAGTCGTCTCAACTGTAATTAACATCTTAATGATGGCATACAATGTGCTGCCATATTTGATTTCTGACTTTCTTTACTGATAGCTGCCAAATTATCCAGTTCTACCAGAAAGACTCGGGAGGCAAAATAACTTAACAAGTATGCATTTATTAACAGCCCAGCAAGCAAGTATTATGATATAAAGTTCTTTGGCGTAGGCCCCGTCCGTAGCTCGCAATCTGAGGGTACGGAATCTGCATTTCCTGCCTGAAGACGAATGCAGGGGCGCAGCCAACCCCCTGGGAGGTATGGGAGGGGACCATCCGGGTGGTGGTGGGGAGTATGAAGGGGAAGGGACCATCCTCGTGGTGGTAGGGAGGATGGAGGTGAATGTAGGTGTCAGCATCTGCGAACTCAGACATGTGTAAGTACCGATCTTTTATAATGCAAGTATTAGAACACGATTGGATAGATGAGAAGGTAATAAGTGACGTAATAATTGAGTCTTCCTAGCAGAACTTACGCTAAAGCTTTAATTTCTGCTTCTCAAAGTTTTTTTTTATTTCTTGGCCATGCATGAGCGTTTCATTTAACATCACAATTGCATGCGGCTGAAGTAATGTGTCTGATTTATTATCCTGATATTTGTATATAATCAAATTTATCTTAACAATGGTCAATAAAAAAATCTTAGCAATGTAGGCTACTCTTTCTTTGTATTCATATTGGTTTCATTTGTTTTTGAAAAACTTGTATAGCTTTTCAAGAAAAGTTTTCTATGTAGTTTATTGATTACATAGAAAAGCTAAAAAAAAAATGTTGTGTGTTGTAACCATCAATTAAAATCAATTAAAAAAATTTTTTTTCAAAATACAAATGTAATGAAGTATTTATTCATAAATGTCATTGTTTTGGGGGGGAGTCGCACCACATGACTTTTTTTTCTTTCTTTTTTTTTTAATATAATTCTATTTTTCTTCATTATCATTAAACCCTTATATTTTTGACTTCCTGCTCCCCAAAAAATATTGAAATATTTTTTTTTTTATCCCCAAAAAAGAACGAAAAACATGCTCATCATAGAAAAGGTGTATTCAGGATGATGTATTATTTGCATTTTTGGACAAATAAAAAATTCATCAGTACAAAAGAGAGCATCGTGTCATTGACCCGTGTATCAGTTCTAAACTGAACCTCATGGTTTTGTACCGTAGTAATCATCATCTGTCTTTTTTGTTTCCTACAGAATGAATACACGTGTCCCAGACCGTTGCCTGGAGCTTGGATTGGAGACATACCGACCATACACTAAAGGGAATGTTTTGTTCCACAAACATAATCCACCGGCGGAGGATTTGTGCCTACCTGCATTCCACCAATCCATCAAGCGTTGTTCTCATGATACCACTCATGCTGTCAGTGCTTCTTTAATAGATTGTGCTGGATATTACAAATGGCCATCTGAGAGACAGTCAGAACAGATGCCTCAGATGCATATTTTACTAAAACACATTTGGATGCCTCACTTTGTTCTTTAATGCACCTTTGCATTAAACATGTGTCAGGTGGGTGAAGAAGCCTCTGGTGGGCCATACAGCAGGGTCAGTGCTCAAATAAAGAGCAATGGAACATACCAATGAAAGCTATCCAGCCTTTGATGAATCACCCAGCGTCATTTGACGCATGTGTGGACCTATACATAAACTATAAACTTTGTTAATATACCCTAAAATTGACCCTTTCCTTTGTTATTTAATGTAAATCCTTGGAAAATTTGTGTATCAGAATAACTAAATAAAACGACTGAGTTAAAACCTTTATATTTGCTGCTTAATACTGGATTTGTTATGCTTTGAGTTTCTGCAAAACTCTTTGTACAGTTTTATTTGAGGAGATTCTCAGATTTACATGCCCTTCACGACAGTAATAGACTTCTTACTGTTTTACCAAATAATGTAAACATGACCTCTGATCTCATGTCAACACTGACTCAATGTTTGAGTGTAAATATGTAGTCTCATTTTATAGGAGAGTGTGTAAGCAAATGTCAAGATCTGAATATAGAGGTATCGTTTTAAGGTGAAGCGTGTCATTTGGTGCTGCTAGTTGTGCAGAAATGATACACTTCACCTTTAAAATGGCATGTGTGTTGGAGAAGGGTCATAAAGAGCATGTGTGTGAGTGTATTGGGTGGGTATTGATTTGTTCAGGTTCCACCTGCCCCTCAATCTTGAAACATTGCCATTTGAAAGTGTAATTTACTTTTATGCTCCCCCACTTTAATTTAATAATTACATTTTTGTAATAAACTGTATGAATTGTACACCACCAAGTTCTGTTTTATAATGAGAATGTTGTCAAAATCAATGGTGAGAAATATACATTTGTCAAATGGAAATTAGTATTGATCAACTTATTCTATTTTTATGAATTTATTATTAATACTCTTTTTAGCAATATAGATTTTCCAGAAAGAAAAAATGAAGAAGAAAATGTTACTGAGAAGAACCGAGTAGGCTCAACACATCATTTTTCACTTGTTGGACATTTCATGTAGCTCATTTGTATTATTTGAATTTAACAACTGTAGATGTAATTAGAATGCACTACCAAAATTAGTTTTTAATGTTTTTGAAAGAAGTCTCTTATGCTCATATGCTTATGCTTTTTTTGTGGAAACCATGATACATTACCATTTAAAAAATGTATCTAAAAAATTACAATAAACAATAATTGAGCAGAAAATCAGCATATAATGATTTCTGAAGGATCATGTGACGCTGAAGACACTGGAGTAATGATGCATTCAGCTTTACCATCACAGGAATACATTGCATATATTCAAATAGAATACAGCTATTTTAAATTGTCATAATATTTCACAACATTATTTTTTACTGTATTTTTTGTATTTAAAAAAAATGCAGACTTGGTGGGCATAAGAGACTTCTTTCATAAACATAATCTTTTTGTAATTATTCCATTTTGATCAGTAATGTAAAGTTAATATGTTCAGAAGGTTTTTACTTTAAAGCTTAGATGGCTGTTTGTGTCTCAAACTTTGGCATTTGCTATTAAGTTTGTGTGACTAAAGGGGCTGTTCACACTGACCATGATTTGCAGCGACAAAATCACCGGAAGACACTACTTTTCAGAAAGTGTTGGCGATTTCTGGCAACATAGGCGACGACGTGGGCATTTTTTTCTCATTTGTGATACAATTTTTAAAAGCTATGGCCAATTACACACTGCCAGCGGCATCATCTACTAGCAGCCAAGAGTACTGCAACCTTCAGCCATTAAAATCTCTGTCATTGTGGCCACAAGTTAGTAAAAGAAAGTTCAAGCTATACTTGGCTGCACCCACATGCTCAAGCCAAGGAAATGTCCTCCCATATTTCGCTTCTTTGAATGCTGTCAGATCAATATTGGCCTCATAACCCTGAAGGAGAGCCTCTCCGATTTGTGCCAGCCCTGCCCTCTCTAAACAAAGAAAGTTCAAAATTCTTCCGGGCATGTCATAATTATCACTAAATATGTCATTTCTCAAGAGGGGGCTAACATGAAGAGTTTGTCCCGCACCAAGTCCTCAAGGAACACGTCAAGCTGTCTGATATGAGGTCCAGATGGCATATCAGCTCCGGTGTTTTCCTAGTGTTGCATCTCTCCCCTTCTCTCTCTTGCCTGCCGAAGCGACAGCTAAACAGACACAGCACTGTGTTTGACCAAACTCTCCCCATGAATTATTCATCAGCCCCCATCCCTTCTTGTTCAGAAAGGAGTCTTGACATTTTGCCCAGTCAACGACCTACTACTGGAAGAGTTCTGTGTTCAGAGGCCCCGACTGCATTCAGATATTGGCTGGTGTGTGCTCTATTAACCTCAATCATGATATCCCAAAAGTGCTCAATTTTTCAATTATTTTTAAGTGTGGGCTAGACATGAATTAGACAGACACCATTGGGAACATTCATGCAGAAAGCGTTTTTGCACTACACTGCTTTTTCATTGTTTTTCTATGTAAATATGTGGTAGATGAATGTGACCATTGCTCTCACGCCTTTCATCAGTTGAAAAGCATAATTGCATCACGGATGATTGACACATGATCATATAGATTGATGTGTCTGCTGCTGGAAAAGATTAGGACTCATGGGAATATGTCTCAAGAGGTAGAAAACTCGCCCATTCTTGATCTTTAGCCAATGGTTGCACATCCTCCAGGGAGCATGAGGTTGGAGAAACGATGCAAGACCCAGCCAGAAATTGTCTTTCCAGAACACATCTCACAGCTAATTAAAAGTTATGAGATGATATAGACTGTCCAGTTCACCCGGCCTTCCAGTTCACCCACACAGAAGTACAAAGTATGGTTAAAAAAGACCAACAACCTGTTAATTAATATGAAACCAGTAATCTGTTTTATCCATAAGCCAGCAGATAAGGTTTAGTGTTAATGTAGTAAAAGATGAGATCTCTTTAGCATCTCAGCTGTTTTAATGATATCAACCCCCAAAATAAAAGTTCTGTCATCATTTGCTCACCCTCATATTGTTTCAACCCACGACTTACTTTCTTCCGTGGAACATGAAAGGAGATTATGTACAGTTATTTACTAACTAAACAACATCACAACACTAAATAGAGCTCAAAGCCTTCAATAATTCTAATGTCTATGGCCCCTGTTCTTATTAAGCATACATATTTTAATTATTCAAAAGCCAGGGCTTATGGGTATTCCCTCCTGACACAATGCTCATGACTTAATATGAGGTTCATTGCTTAGCTTAAGCATTGCTTGCGTATTAACTTAGCGTTAATAGCTTTATTAATGTTTTATTTAAATGAGCTTAACTGAAAAACAAATTGGCTAATCAACAGTATATTACAGAACTAGCTTGGCCAACTGGATCAAAAAGAGACTTTAAGCCTATCAGTATTTTTTATTAAAATGTGGAGGTTTTTCATATTTAAACTGTCTCTCAACTGAATGAAATATTAATCAATATTAATCAAACAGAACATGCATGAATAGTGTAAACAACTTTTACATGAAATGTAGCCTAGGTTTCTATGTTCAGTGAAACTATAAATGAGAACTCCAGTTTTCTGAGCTATGAAAGACCAACCTTGAGCAATAAAAGTTTCCTCGGGTTTAAAAACATTAAAACATTTAATTACTGACCCCAAACTGTTTATAGAATTCAGCAGTCCAACGGACTTGCTGTTCATATGCAGGCAATAGTTTTGCCCACTCTTTTCCGTCAGTCTTGCAAAATTGTTTTAAATCATTTAAAAAATAATCAAATATTGTTGACTGAATATCGATTTTTTTAGTTTGAATATGAAGATTTCAAATACAAATTTCATAAAACATTATGAAACCTAAAATGCAGTGAATACAACAAAAACATTGGTAACACTTTACAATATGGTCTCATTTGTTAAAGTTGGCATGAAATGGAAGTTGTGATAGTATTTTCTTCCCTATTGTGAGGTACATCTGAGTGAAACTCAGTTTCTTCTCAAACAAGAAGAAGAAAAAATAAATAAATAGGGTAAGACTTGATTTTGTCCATGTGGAATTGGTTGTGGTTTGCTATTGGTCGATTTCATGTGAGTGACAGGTTGTCCCGCCATACAGTTGTTTATTTATGTTACTGTTAATGTTAATTTGTAAATGTTTAAATAAGCTAAGAATAATGAATGCTGTAGAAGAATTGTAAGTTAATGTTAACTGTTAATAAGTGAAACCTCATTGTAAAGTGCTACCAAAACATCACAGCACTGTATGTGATTGAATCATTTCTTGGCACGTCAGGCAGATGGCTCTTGATCTCATGTGTGAACAGTTGAGTTACACACTGATTGAGACACAGTTGAGCCCCCCCCCCCATTAGAAAGTCTGTCATTCTGAATATTACAGACCGCCATGTGGTGCAACGTGTCATATCACAAGAGAAGGGCACAGATGACATTATTTTATGCATTTCTCAGGGGCCGCCTTTCACCTTATGGATCTAATATGAATTTGTTGCATTTCTTCAGACACCTTCAAACTGCAAACCAACCCGGCAATCTGCCAAAGCCAGTGACGAGTTGTAACATTACACAAATCAAAGAATCCTGAAAAAAATGATCAGTATTGCAAGTTTATATCTCACAATTCTAACTTTTTTCTTGAAATTGTGAGTTTATATCTTACGATTCTGAATTTTTCTTGCAATTGCAAATTTATATCTCACAATTCTGAAAATATTCTTGCAATTGCGAGTTTATATTTCACAATTCTGACTTTTTTCTTGCAATTGTGAGTTTATATTTCACAATTCTGACTTTTTTCTTGCAATTGCGAGTTTATATTTCACAATTCTGACTTTTTTCTTGCAATTGTGAGTTTATATTTCACAATTCTGACTTTTTTCTTGCAATTGCAAATTTATATCTCACAATTCTGAAAATATTCTTGCAATTGCGATTTTATATTTCACAATTCTGACTTTTTTCTTGCAATTGCAAATTTATATCTCACAATTCTGAAAATATTCTTGCAATTGCAAGTTTATATCTCACAATTCTGACATTTCTTTTCCTTGCAATTACAAGTTTATATCTAATGATTCAGAAGTTTTTTCTCAATTGCGAGTTTATATCTCACAATTCTGACCTTTTTTTGCACCTTTTTCTCTTGTTTTTACTTTATAGCAGCCTCTAAAACCTGATGGAAGGCTTCCATCTTGGCTCGGATACACCTAATCTAAAGTTGGTGCATTGCCTTGGATCGGACATCTTCAAACCGCAAACCGATGCAGGCAATCTGCCAAAGCCCCGGACAAGTTGTTACATTATGCAATCTTTAGGCAGTGGATCCTTTGAGACGCACACAGCTGCTCATGGGACGTCCAAAATAATAGCCAATCCACACGGCGGAGTGGCTCTAAATGAAGACTTGTGGCTTTCCGGCCGGACGTGGAGGTAATCAAGCAAATGGAATGGAAAATCAGATTCACAATCACAAGAGACTCATCTTTCCCGTGGCTTCTGGCCAGAGCGAGTGGAGGAAGTGCTGGCTGTGTCATCTCGCCACTACTGGAGCCCATAAATTGGACGCATACAAAAACATGTTGGTCAGGGCAGGGTTTGATCTTGATGGGGTGGGCGTGAGGCAGGGAAAATGAAGAGTTGATCCCCCGCGAGGCGGCGGTAACGAAGAGAAAAAAATGCTCCTTTAGGGGCTGCCAGAGGAGTTAGATCACCCCTTAGAGAGCATCCGAGCATGACAGGAGCTTTTTCCATCAACTGTGTAATCAAGCACAAGCGATTAAATCACTTTCACATCTCACCCTCCCTGAGACGTGCCTGCTGTGCGCGTGTGGGCGGATACACGTGTGTCCGTGAGTGTGTGAGTTACTGTACTGTGCGGGTAACGCCGAGTCGCAGTGGCAAGATTTGCTCGAAATTTATTCCATCTATAGGCCTATCTGACGGCCTATCTTTTTTTTTTTTTCATCTGCGCACAATGAGAGAGCAATTACACACATTTAACATGTTTAAAGAGGCCTTGACAAACTTGTTGCCTTTCCAGCATGTTTTATTCTGCTAAAGCAATGAAACCAATTGACATTCTCATGGAGTTTACAGAGAGGCACTTAGTGTGCATGACAATAACTTTTATAGCTCACGGAGTGTTTGCTTCAGTTCTGTGCTTTGATGTTTCAAATTCTTTTCACATAACACATTGTAATTATATGGGGGGCATTAAAGCAGCTTAGAAGATCAAATATGGAAACTTCAAAATACAAGTTCATGATTTTTTATAAGATAATATAACATTTTATGCTGATTTTAAAATATTCATGCTTAAAGTCAATAGATATCCTTAATTCATGTGCCAGGCCTTAACGAAAAAATGTCTGCAGGCTGTAAACTTTCATCACAAACTTGCTGCGCATATGAAACACTTTCCTTTAACCACCTGTCTTTATAGAGTGCAACAGTCGGGTTCCGGAAGCAAACAAAATAAAATTTTCTCCCTAGGGGAATTGATTAACTTATAAATTGTTAAAGACTAATTGATGGTAAAATTTTTTTTAAAGCCATCTGCCCAGATTATTTTTAAATCGTCTTTAACATCAGAATTTCCAGTGAAAAAACTATACCCGTAATTTAGCAAAAATCTCCACCAATCAGAGAATCGTGACAAGTCATGCTAAAAGCTCCGCCCACTCCTATGAAGCACTGTGAACTACTTAAATATTTATGCACATGCATATTTTACAATAAACAAAATATATTGGTTTTATACAATCAACATCTTTAAATCAATTGTTTTATACAGTCCTTAATTTGCTTATATCATTCGCAATGCTTTTTTGGGATTGTAATTCTTTTCGTCATTAAAACATTTGTGGGTAAGTACAGTAGAGTCTTGTACAGTATCTTTTGGCTGGTTTTCAAATACTTTTTTGTTTCAAATAAAAGTTTGTAATGCGATTCACCACGTAGCTGCATGGTTTGGTTCATCGCATGTAACTCTTTAACCAAGAAAACCACTCAAGAAAAAATAAGTAAAATGGGTGATGTTAAATTATTGTTTTTGAGATGCATTCTAACCAAAGTTAATTTAGTCCACAAAATTACAGACGAAAATGTTCATTACATTTTTCTTAACAATATTTTATGATCAAACAAAAAAGACATATCAAGATTATAACTGAATGATTTTAACTTAAAAAACTCTTGACAGATATACATATGATGAGAAAAAAACGAGGCGGCGTATGTTTCTTTTAGAAAAGGAATAACAGTCATTAAAACAAATATAGATTAAATGCTTTATTGTGCAGTTATGTTACCACATACAAGACCAATTTGTTTCTGAAGCTAAATTAAACATATATATAAAGTGTGACCAAACTAACAATTAACAGTCTCTACATGCAGTATCACCTAAAAAATTGATAATTCTGTATACTAAATTATTATTTCAAAAGCTTTGATTCAAGCTTAGAATACAATTGTATTGTTTTACATTGTTTACATTGTAAATGTAATTACGTGGTAATTCACCTACAGGCTGTATGAAATATTGTAGGTGAGTATACAGAGTGGATATTATATGGAATGTTAATACATTATTAATAAATATGTACACATTTTTAAAAATGTTTGGTTACAGTTCAACTCATTATAGTTTGACAATTTCATTGCCTATACTATTGTCATTATCTAAAATGATGTGGCATTGTGCATTTATGCACAACGAGAGCCATTACACTCATTTAACGTGTTCAAAGAGGCCTTGACATGAGTGTCCAACTTGCTTTATTCTCATGATAACAATTGAGATTCTCATGGGGTTGAAAGAAAGAGAGGCACTCAAAGTGCTTGACAAAAATACATTTATAGCTCACAATGCGTTTGCTTCACTTCTGTGCTTTTATGTTTCATATTTCCTCCACATAACACATTATGCCACGCAGTTTCATGACGAGGCAAAGTTAGTTTATATCTTGGAAATTCAAATCTGGAAATATGATTAAGTGCAACATACAACGAGTGATTATACTGTAATGTTGTTCTATTTTTTAAAATACTGATACTTAAATTAAACAACAGAGCATTTTTACATTCTTAATTCACATTCCTGGTCTTTCTTCCACACACACACACACACACACACACACACACACACACACACACACACACTTGCTGTGTACCTGCAACATTTCTATGCCCTCTTATTTTTCTATTCTGGTATGCAACACTCTTTTGTATTATAGTATATTTTCATGGACCAATCAATTTCCAATAAATATACAATCAAGTCCCACCCTTTTTTTCCTCACTAAAAATCATGTTTCATTTTGAAATACTTACCATTATGGACGTAAAATGCGTCATGTTGACTAGAATGTATTTTAAGGCACAACTACTAATTAAATACATGTCAAGAAACAAATCCCTTTAGATCCATTTCAATCCTAGTTCTGGTTTGGCCAACAGGTAGGCGGTCACCAGTGCAGCTGCTGTCATTACCACACCGAGGAGGCAGTAAGACTTGGACGACTTGCACTTTGACTCCTTTCTTGGGTTACTGTGTTTCAGGGAAGCTCGCACTGCGTCCAGTTCCTCCCGGGACAGAGAAGAAGGACACATCTGAGCTAGGACCTCCATAGCCGCCCGCTGACCGGACTGAATTGCCCCGCTAATGTATCCACACCATTGGGTGGCCGTCTCTGTGCCTGCCCAATGAATCCTGACAAAAGAGACAGAAAATTAATAGACATTTTAAAGTGTTAATACTTTCTGTATTCTTTAAAGTTGGCATGAAATGGAAGTTATGATAGTCTTTTCTTCCTTATTGTGATGTACACTCACCTAAAGGATTATTAGGAACACCATACTAATACTGTGTTTGACCCCCTTTCGCCTTCAGAACTGCCTTAAATCTATGTGGCATTGATTCAACAAGGTGCTGAAAGCATTCTTTAGAAATGTTGGCCCATATTGATAGGATAGCATCTTGCAGTTGATGGAGATTTGTGGGATGCACATCCAGGGCACGAAGCTCCCGTTCCACCACATCCCAAAGATGCTCTATTGGGTTGAGATCTGGTGACTGTGGGGGCCATTTTAGTACAGTGAACTCATTGTCATGTTCAAGAAACCAATTTGAAATGATTCGAGCTTTGTGACATGGTGCATTATCCTACTGGAAGTAGCCATCAGAGGATGGGTACATGGTGGTCATAAAGGGATGGACATGGTCAGAAACAATGCTCAGGTAGGCCGTGGCATTTAAACGATGCCCAATTGGCACTAAGGGGCCTAAAGTGTGCCAAGAAAACATCCCCCACACCATTACACCACCACCACCAGCCTGCACAGTGGTAACAAGGCATGATGGATCCATGTTCTCATTCTGTTTACGCCAAATTCTGACTCTACCATCTGAATGTCTCAACAGAAATCGAGACTCATCAGACCAGGCAACATTTTTCCAGTCTTCAACCGTCCAATTTTGGTGAGCTCGTGCAAATTGTAGCCTCTTTTTCCTATTTGTAGTGGAGATGAGTGGTACCCGGTGGGGTCTTCTGCTGTTGTAGCCCATCCGCCTCAAGGTTGTGCGTGTTGTGGCTTCACAAATGCTTTGCTGCATACCTCGGTTGTAACGAGTGGTTATTTCAGTCAAAGTTGCTCTTCTATCAGCTTGAATCAGTCGGCCCATTCTCCTCTGACCTCTAGCATCAACAAGGCATTTTCGCCCACAGGACTGCCGCATACTGGATGTTTTTCCCTTTTCACACCATTCTTTGTAAACCCTAGAAATGGTTGTGCGTGAAAATCCCAGTAACTGAGCAGATTGTGAAATACTCAGACCGACCGGTCTGGCACCAACAACCATGCCACGCTCAAAATTGCTTAAATCACCTTTCTTTCCCATTCTGACATTCAGTTTGGAGTTCAGGAGATTGTCTTGACCAGGACCACACCCCTAAATGCATTGAAGCAACTGCCATGTGATTGGTTGATTAGATAATTGAGAAATTGAACAGGTGTTCCTAATAATCCTTTAGGTGAGTGTATATCAGAGTTGAGGTATGGTTTACCTGGTATTAAGATGTGTTTTGGTCGATTCAAGGGGGAGGGGAGGTTAACTTTTTAAGATTACAAGTGCAGAAGAATAAAAAATAACAATAATGATGATGTGCACAGATTTCTCATTTATAATAAGCACTGCAACATTCAGTAAAAAAACAAAACAAAACTAATTGTCAATTTTGATGTCATGGTGACTGTAAACCAGTATGACTGAGTATTAAGGGATGTGGAAAATGTCAAGGTGACTGGAAATATAAAGACTTTGTATTCACGGTTGATGACTGTCAAAATGAATGATGGCTAATAATTAGTTACCTAAATCAAGTTTGTGCTAATAGCAGTCATGACTCTTTACTCTAGTATGAAACTGAGCATTCAAAGGCCTTAGACTCCACTACGGTGTCTATTATAAACTCCTAGGGATGGGACGATTACCGGTTTCACTATAAACCACGATAAAATGCACTGACGGTTAGTAATATCGTTTAAAATTTAATTATCATTAAAACCGTGTTTGATTATCGCGATTTTAGATCCTGTTCAGCCAGCAACAGTCTGATGCAGGCGCAGCGCGCAATGTTGTTGTTTTTTTTTATTCAAGAAGGAATTGCGGAAAGCAGTGACCGTGCTCGGGAGATTTTTCTGCCTTTTAAGAGAACCAATTCTGAGGTGTGGTCATATTTTGGCTTTAACAAAAATCCTGAGGGAAACTTAATCGAGGATGGTCACCCTGTCAGCTCTAACATGCACAAGAAAGTAGCCGAGTCGTCTTGTGTGACCATTACCCACTGTTACCACTGCGAACGCAAGGCAAGTTAACTTTGACCTCAATACCAAAACTACTAGGAAATAATTGGGCATAAAATGTTGTTTTAAGTTGAACTATTTTATATCAATCACTTGAAATAAACGTGAAGCTTCCGCAAAGAAAAGTTCGCAGCAAGTGGCTTTGAGCCAAAGACGAACGAACAAGTTCAAACAAGACTATGTGACATTTAAGGGATAATAATTTATATTCATTATACACTTATTACACCGATTTTTTTTAGCACATAATTACGGGGACATTGAATTGAGATTAATGTTTTAAATCTTACCTGTTTATAAATCCATTACAGCGTACAAAACAATCGTTCAGACAAGATGATCATCACAACAATATTATCAAACTCTGTAAACAATAAATCAACTCTGATTTAATTTTAAAATACAATTAAAAACGGAGACGCAAGACGGCAAGTTGTATTTGAATGAAACGAGAGAGCGCGTCCATTGTGATCATGGTGTAACGTCTGTCAGAGAGTTTGAATACTAACGTTACCCAGATACAAGACAGTGCAAATGAACTGTTAGTTCCACGAGACTTTTATAGATGTTTTCTCTCAGTTAAGCGCACACTTCACATACATGTCGAAGAGCGAATGTTAAAAGGGAAAATAAAACACTCTAAAACACGCTACAAATCAAAGTGGAAGTAAACACATTATAATAAAACAACGGTCAGCAGTAGAGGTCATCTTCCTCTTTGCGCGAGCAATCTCACTCTCACTGTGTGCGTGCGCGCTCACATAAAACCAGCATGCATACAATAACGTACGCCATAGAAGAAGTTATCTTAAAGGCACATCAACATTCATGTCATGAACACTACTTAACACTAGGCGGCCGTTACAATGGATGTGCGCGGTGTTATAATGCATTGCTATTGACGACCGTCATTATAAGGAAGGAAATACCACATAATAGAATCTTGCTTTAAAAAGTGCATAGAGCTGCTTGTTTTATTTGTTGTTTGTTGATTTTCAAATATTAAACTTCTTGAAATGTCTTCAGTGTGATCATCAACTCTTTTTGAAAAACTTTCATCTCGTTTTAACAAAACCGTGATAATATTGATAATCGCGATAATTTTGGTCACTATAATCGTGATATAAAATTTTCATACCGTCCCATCCCTATAAACTCCACAAAAATATTGAATCTTTACAACAGATGCTTATGTGTAACCTCTAGAACTGTCAATTTTTATGCACACTCACATACACTGTATATATTTTTGTCATGACAACTCTCTGAGAGATTGGCATGATAATGGATATGGCAATGTTACAGTTTTTCTCAATTGCTAAAACACAATTTCTGAAACCTTGCTCCATTTTCTGAAAACATTAAACACAAAACCTCATCTTCAAGCACTATTTACAAAACCTCTGACTCCTCTTGCAAAATGAAACTTTCGCCTCAAAACAGTTTTACCTGTGTTCAAAATCAGACACTGCTCTCAAATCTTAAACAAAGTGATCAAAATGATATACACTTTCAAGCAGTCAGAAAACAATACACCAAAAAATAGAAAACACATTGTTCAAAACATATAGTTCTCAGGGAGAAGTAAATTTTTAATCTACGTCATTGTCTTTTGATGAACGAAAACATGTTCTATCATAGTAGCTCAAAATTGATCAGAAATTACTACTCTGCTTTGCTCTTTGCAATTTTTTCCCTGTACCCTGAATCTCACAAACTTGTCCTTTGTCTCTGTGATACTGTAATTCTTGTTCTTTGTTGATATGAACCTGCAACCAGTCAAAATCTATTGAGCAGTCAGTACTGTTAACAAATGGAAAGCACAATGTTCAGGGCCATACAATGTGTTCATTGTACAGTATACAGCCTACAATGCACTGTGCTAGTACACGATACTAAAAGGGACAAAAATCAAAGGAGTAAACATGTGATCAGTGTGCTTCCTCTTGTCTTTGGGCATCATTTGAAACAGGTTAAATACATTTTGAGTGGTTGTGTTCAATCAATGACATGTGTTCTCTATTTGTATTTGATTGTTGCCATTTGTGTTTACCAGTATGGATGACATGTGCATTACAGTGCAGAATGTGTTTTGAGAATGAGAATGTGTTTAGAGTTTTGCTGAAAAGTCTAAGTGAGATCTGCAAATTGTGTTTTACCATGTGAAATGGTTTAAGGTATTGACAACAGACTGCACAATTAGCTAAATGAGTTCAGGCAACTGAGAACTTTGTTCAGCCAATGGGTTTTAGTGTTTTAGCAATTGAGAAAAACTGTAATGTATTTGGTCTTGGCGGAATAGGTCTGCTATACACTGCTGCTGCAAAGCCAGAACAGAGACTTGCTGCTGCTGCACATGTAACATCAAATAAATGCAGCCTTGGTGAGCATAAAAGAGACTTGCTTAAAACATTTGAACAGTAAAAATAATTATAAATAATACAAATATATAAATATAAATGCATTTTTATCCATAGTGACTTACAAAGGAGGAACAAAAGCAAAAGCTATTTACTAAAAAAGTTAATATCTAATCTGACAGTCCTGGTAACTCCATGGGATGGTTAATTTATGCACATATAAAACAACTCAGTCAACCTCCAGCAGATAATGCACACATTCGTGTCTGTTGTGAATTTAACAGAAATAACTTTTAATTGGGTTCTCAAAAATGCTTATTGCTGCATTCAACAACATATTCCCCATGCAAGACCATTTCCCATCCACCACACTGTTTATTCTTTATGCATTATGGATGGGTGGACTTGAATAAAACCCTTAGGTATATCCCTTACCCACAGTGCTTTCACCTATGCTCTTTGTATATGCGAATCACTTCAAAGACATGAAAGCAGTTTGTTTTCTATTCCTCCATCTATGGAAGGCAAGAGATGCTCTTATACTCTGGAAATACTGCATCAAAATCAGCCAGCATAAATCTAACAGTCTAGTTCTGCGGTTTTCAAACTTTTCTGGCCAAGTATCACCTTCAATCAAAATCAGAACATCCAAGTACCACTTTGCCACAACTTTGGCTCTCTCTCTCTCTCTCTCTCTCTCTCTCTCTCTCTCTCTCTCTCATGACGTTACACAAGTTTGCTCTTTGATTTCTCTTGAAGTATATCAGGGCCTTTATAATTTTACAGAATCTTGTCGTGCACTACAATTTAAGAACGACTGCCCTTGTGCTGTGCTTCTTTTTTCTTCCTCCTCCTTGTACCCCTATTTTTACAGTACTGTACCCTGCATCTCACAAACTTGTCCTTTGTCTCTGTGATACTATAATTCTTGTTCTTTGTTGATATGAACCTGCAACCAGTCAAAATCTATTGAGCAGTCAGTACTGTTAACAAATGGAAAGCACAATGTTCAGGGCCATACAATTTGTTCATTGTACAGTATACAGCCTACAATGCACTGTGCTACAGTATACAATACTAAAAGGGACAAACATCAAAGGAGTAAACATGTGATCAGTGTGCTTCTTCTTGTCTTTGGGCTGGGTCAGGCCAGGCCAGAGCACTTCGTCGACATCACAAGCAATATTGTCCCTCCTCCTTTCTTGCCCTCCTCCCCCTCCTCCTCTTTCTTGCCCTCCTCCTCCTCTTCCTCTTTCTTGCCCTCTTCCTCCTCATCGCCCACCTCGCATACGCACTCGTCCTCGTCCTCTCACATTGTTTCTTCTATCCATTCTCAGACTTTATCCTTCTCACCTTCAACAACCTGTTTTCTCTCTGAACTGGCTTATATTGGTTGTGTCACATCTTTTGAAACAGGTTAAATCAATTTTGAGTGGTTGTTTTCAATCAATGACGTGTGTTCTCTATTTGTATTTGATTGTTGCCTCTTGTGTTTACCAGTGTGGATGATATGTGCATTACAGTGCAGAATGTGTTTTGAGAATAAGAATTAGTTTAGAGTTTTGCTGAAAAGTCTAAGTGAAATCTGCAAATTGTCTTTTACCATGTGAAATGGTTTAAGGTATTGACAACAGACTGCACAATTAGCTAAATGAGTTCAGGCAACTGATAACTTTGTTCAGCCAATGGGTTTTAGTGTTTTAGCAATTGAGAAAAACTGTAATTCATATTTTAGTCCTTTTAATTATTCACATCTAATATGAATAACTTCTGTAGCTAGAAAGAATGGACGGAGATTTAATGCATGAAAGAGTCTTGTAGCATCTGAGAGATCAAGAGCTTCAAGATCTCGTCGGGAAACCCAAGTGGGTCAAGGACAGATTACAGCTCTCTTTCAAAAGACGTCTCATTGCCCGCACAGGTACCAGAAAGAATGGGAAGTCTGTACATGCCTCAACCACCTTTACATGATGAACTCATTCCTCTCCCTATGGATTTAATTCTATTATGGAAATTTCCCCTCGATTCCAGCCACCGCACGCTCTCGCTTTCTCTCTTGCACGCTCTTTCTGTACGTTCTCCTTGGGCGAGCATTAGTTCAGCCCTGTCAATCGCTTAACCGGCCCATTTCAAATAGCTTTTGAGACGTTTTCCCCTGAGAGCGCTGTCCTTTTGACATCATGCAAGTCATGCATCCGGGTAGCATTTGCACTTCAAGGTAAAATGGGCATTTATGTACTACTCTCACTTTTATCTTTATCTGCAGCTAATGTCTGCTAAAGTCAATGAGATCTCCAATTAAAGTTCACCCAAAAATGAACATAGTCACTATTTACTCTTCTTCATGTCTTTCCCAACCTGTGTGCTGTTTTTTTTTTTTTTTTGTGCAAAAATGTTTTGAAGAATTTTAATAATCCTTCTTTCAATATGTATGTACATACAAGGACAAATAAAGTGAAAAAATAACGATTAAATACGATTATTATTAAACATTATTATTACAAAATTAGTATTTCAAATAATATTAAATAATATCATAAATAAATAGAATAAATAATAATAATAATAATAATAAATTAAATAAATTAAATTAATATTTTGGTGCCTGGACAACTTTGTTTTTTTAATAACAGTAATTAATAAAGGCTGTTATTATTATTATTATTATTATTATTAAATATTCTAATAGTACCACATTATGTTTTGGTACTAGGATCTAGGGTTATCACAGTACCAAAATTCCATTAGTCAGTACAAATACCAGTAAAATGTCACGATTCTCTGTACCAATTTCCATCCCATAGCAGAAATAGTGGGAACTATTTTATTTATCCATTTGAAAAAAAAAAAGAAAAGAAAAAATTATTAATTGAAATGAGTAAATAATACATTTAAACAGCATGCAGCCTTCAAATGTTTATAAGTAAATACTGCTTATAAAAGATCAAGTGAAAAATTTGTAATAAAATCAAGGACAAAGAAAGACAGGTCTATTAGTTTGCATTCACACTCTAAGGATTAATGCATTTTGACTTGCAGTATCAGATTGCGCATTTAAATACAGTTGTAAATCCAGAAACTGTGCAGTGTACTTAGCAGCATGAAAAACAAAACTTTTATTCAAATGTGTATGGGTTATAAACACAAAGCGATCAAAGAGCGCTCCCTTTATAATCACTGAAGCTGTCAATAACTTAGGCTATGTTCAGCGCCTGCTTACTGAGATTTGCAGTCCTGCGGAAACTCGAAAAAGCTGCCTACACGGCACAATGAATCTCTTATTTACATTGTGTTTACCCTTTGTTGGTAATAATGAAAGGATTTGCAAGTGTGCAGAACTAAATTGCGCTGTGAACAAAAGGTTTTGAATGGTTGAGTGGCCACTGCATTCACACACTCAACAGCTACTCAACAGCTATGTCTGTGATGCAGTTTTTTATTTTGCAAATATTTACTGCTACAATGATCAATGCATATCATCATCACATTTTTTAATTTCAGTACCGACCTGGTACCGAAGTACCGGTACTTTTAACAACCGGACCACTGTTATTATTTATTCTAATAATATTACAATTTGTTTGGTGCCAGGACCACTGTTTTTATTAATAACAGAAATGAACTAAATAATAAATTATTATTATTATTATTATTATTATTATTATTATTATTATGTGGTTGTGGCACTAAAAAAATAGAAAGTGGACTAAGACCTGATCACAAGTAAAATGAACCAAAATGAGTTTATTGATCAAGTTTTTTCACTCCAAGAACATAAAAGTAACCTATATGACTCATGTTCAGTATTCAAAGTCTTCAGAAGGCTAAATAACAGTGGGTTTGGAACGATATGAGGGTGAGCACATAATGACAGAATTTTCATTTTTGTGTAAACTATTCCTTGTAGGACAGAGGAAGTGGTGAAATGAGGGATTGGGATTTTGAAATAGGCTTTGATGAACATGAAGGGATTTGGCCAGTGTAGTGGATTGGTTTACCTGCCGAAGGGCTTTCGAAGACTGGGGTGGTAATACGTTAACATCCCGGGGGTCATTACATTCACAGGACAGCCTCCACTATATTCCTCCTTTGCCCAGTCCTGAAAAAACAAGACAACAATTAACATTTTGCAGCAGTCAGCGTCAATGTGAAATCTAATTTCGGGCTAATAAATGATCTGAGAAAGATTTACACTCTGTGGTTTGATGTAGCTTGTCCTTTATTTCTTAGAGGAGACACATTTATTATGCAGGTGCCTTTTGCATTGACACTAACAAAACATTTAGACGTCTGGCAGACAACATTTGGCAGAAAGTCATATTGTTTCTCTTCTCACTGAGCAGGTTACTTTTATATTAATGCAGCTTCACATTATCATAAACTCCCTACAACCCACTATTTCTCACTTTTAACAAGGTCACCTTAATGAATATTGTGTGGATTAGACTACATTTAATGAACAGTTATTACACCATTAGAGCCCTGTAGCCTTTCTTCACGAAATACCCTGCTGGCATCTTGGTTAATGTTGAATGTTCTTAAATGCTCTTGTGGATTTTTGAAGGTAGTTGAAGCAAAACTCTTAAACAATCCAAGCATGTTAACTTGTGAATAACTTATGTATAAGATTTTATTAGAAGGTTTTGGCATCTCAAACAGCTCTATTGGTAGTATGCATCACCTATATATGAAAATATGAATAACACAACTACAGTTAACAATTAGCTTGATACAATCAGCTGAATACTAAACACCGATGCTGTCTCCACACCACTAGGTGTCAATATAAGTCTAAGACAACTGTCCAGCACAACATAAAGAGCAGAAAAAAAATATAGGGTTCTTCTCAATACTCAAAGTGATGCTTCCTCATTTCCTCGCTCCTCCATCCTCCAGCCTGTGACCCGGAAACTGATCAAAGGAAGCCATCTTGAAGGACATCTCAATTTTCTAATTGCACCGCGAGGAACAGGAGGCTTCCAGAGGAGCTGAGCGAGGATGCACAGGTCTATCCTATGCAGAAGTCTTTCTTGTTGAGAAACCTGACGCACGTACCAAGGAAGCGAGGATGCACACATTAGAAATGAGAAGCACCCATAGACTGCAGCTTTGTTCGAAATCGCCTCCTATTCCCTTAAATAGGACACTATTTGAGGGGACAGCCATTTGTAGTGGTGTTCAAAACCATAGTGGACGTCATCGAGTGCACTTATTTAATCCTACAACGCACCGCAATAATGAGTTTAATAAATAAAGTAAACCTAGCACACATTGTGTTTGCAAATGCATGTTAAACTCACTTGCAGAGATGCCATTTATTGCATTACTGTGAACCGAGCTGCTCTAAAAACAGCTACACGCATGCAAATGAACACAGTGCTGGTTTTCACTCACACGGCACAGCAGCCTTTGATTTGATAATCACTATTTGATAAGATCTAACGCTATTTCAGTTTTATATAGATTAAACACCATCTGGAGGTTTTCTGAGTTGATGCACCTTTGCTTTCCACAATGCACCCATAAGCCCAACACAAGACATCTCAGGGCTCTCTGAGTTGAAAAGTTAGAATTATAGGACTACTGATGGCAAGGCCTTTTTTATAATGAGCTGCTACTGAGAAAAAAAGGCCTTGCCATCAGTAGTCCTATAATTCTCTCCTGCCCTCTCCATCCACAGGTCAAGGAGTAGCTTGAGGCTATTCTCCTTTTTCACTTAGAGTGCTAAAGTGGCCAGACACCGCTTTTGCACCAAGGTGGTAAAATGTTAACATTCTGTTGAAGCTGATGGCTGTCAAACCAATGTGCCCGTTTGTCAATCTCCATTACGCCTTCTGCATGTCGCCTTTTTTACCTCTCAGGGGGAATAAATTCCCATTTCTTTTGTGAAATTGTGCTTTTTAGGCACAGTGGAGGACTGGTTCTCAGCTTTGGCCAACTAGGAATAGAGGTGACTGCAGAGATTTCCATTTTACTTGACGCCTGTGGCAAGTGTCACATGGAGGCTTGTCAAAGCCACAGAGGGAGCTTGCACAGAGGTGATGAACTCTAGCAAGTCTTAACAGGTTTCATGCCTGATTTTGGACAATGTGTGTTATATTCACATGCTGACTCATTCAGTGAGAACAGAAGCAACAAACTGAGAGCTTTGGCATTTGGATCCATTCAAGACTCTGAGATGTTTTCACTGTCAATCTGTCATCCATTCATTTTCAAACCGCTTGTTCAATATAGGGTCGCTGGGATACTGGGCCTATCTCTGTATCCCGGGCCGTACATGATCACATAATGTATCAAGTGTTGGTGGAATTGAGTAAATTTTAAAGAGTATTATACTGGTTAGGATGTCAATTTTGAATATGAACCTCCTAATTAAACACTGAACCATCAAAATGAGTAGGTCTTTCTATAAAAAAATTAAAAAAAATAATAAAAAAAAACACTTAGCAGCCTTACTGTCACGATCTGGCTCAGCGT
Organism: Abramis brama; assembly: GCF_963993115.1. Classification (NCBI taxonomy): domain Eukaryota; kingdom Metazoa; phylum Chordata; class Actinopteri; order Cypriniformes; family Leuciscidae; genus Abramis; species Abramis brama. Next base: position 9,747,990 of record NC_139987.1, read on the forward strand.
GGCTTCAACAGGAACACGATGAAGACGAAATAAGAATAAACAGGCTTTAATAGCAGAATGCATACATAACCAAACTTAGCTAGTGCGTTAACGAGAACCGACAGGAAACAGAACAATGAGGAACTAAATACACAGAGCTAACGAACATGATGAATGACAGCTGGTGAGATGGGTGTCCATGGTAATTGATGATGGCGGGAAACTGAGACATGGGAAAACAGGAACTAAAGAATACAAACTAAAACTCCATGAAAACAAAACTAAAAGAACATGACGGTTACATTTACATCTATTTTGCTAGCAAAGGTGGAGTGTATATTAACAAATCAGGTAATTTCCCGGTAGTAAGGTAAAAACATAGCCTAATCATTCATGTATCTGACTTTGAGTATTCCATTTATTATGTCTGTTGTGATGTTTATGGGAAATTTATGGACACATATCCTCTCATGCCGTTACAGATGCAGCATTTTTACTGTAGGACTTCTGCAAGAGATGAAAACACATTTTTAAAGTTTCTTGGGTCAAGAAAGAGTTGGAGTTTGCGATATTTCCTCCTCCCTATAGCTCTCGCGAAAAGCTCACTCTGTCTGGATACACGTAAATGCACAGTAAGGACGCTTTCCTGTCATATAGCCTATCACATGTGCACTTCAATAAGCCCAAAGAACGCATGTTAATGTGTTTAAATGCCGGGAGAAACAGGGGTAAGGGGCAAAAATCAAGCTGTGTCAATCGGTTTATGCTTAAGCCTTTTATGACTTTACTCCAATAAAGAAAAATGGGTAAACGCATTTACATGTCCACATGCATTGTCAGCTTATTCAGCATAATCGGGTTAAGAATGTGAACGTAAACGTACTCACTTATTTCCTGAAAGTGAAAGCAAAAACTGACTGAGCATCTGTCGCTGCATTAACGGGGCATTCTCTCAGAGAGGACGATCAATCTACCAAAAGCTGATGACGGTTAATCTGAATTTACTGGCTTAATATTTCTCTAATGGACCATACTTTAATTACAGTGAAAAAAATAAGAATACATTTTTCTTGTTAAACAAGTTTTTTAAGTCAGCGTTTGAAGCTGCTTTTGATTTTCAAAGATGATTGATTTGTGCTAACTGTACCTAAAACAGTTATTAGGCCTATATAATTTTAGTGATATTACTATCAGTAATAATAATAATAATTTGTAATTGTATTGTTTTTAGTGTTATTAGTGTCATTAAAAGTTGTCGCATTGCGTCTCAGCCAAAAAGCTGCGCTTGAACACACCAAAACGACTAAAGGTGACTGCCAACTAGTATGTGCGTTCTGCGCCTGCACGTAAGGAAATAACTATCTATATCAGCAGGTATCAATAGTCTATATTCGTCATTGAAAAAGGGACACTGAAAAAAGGACTGCAGATATACGAACTGTATTGAACTTTTAGGTAAGGTGACGTAAAATATGCCTTCTGTCACTTTTCGCTTTTATTCTTGTGCACTGACTTGTTTGCTAAACTGAACAGCCAATCATAGCAATCTCTCACACCGACACCCCAATGCCGATTCATCATGCTGACTCAGGTGAACTGCCGCCGACGTGTGGAACACAGCAAAGACTATCCCGACAGACACTCACAGACGGCCGAAGTTGGCCGACTGTCAGATGGTGTGTCATGTCATGGCCCTTAAATACATTACTGACCAATTCTACCTTAGCAACTGTTGTTGTCCGCCATTTTCTTATCTTTGGAGAGGATTTGTGTTTTGGCAAGTTTTAAACAAAAATAGAGTAAATCTTATACAAGTTATCCTATGAAATTTTTTTTTGCTAATTTTCTATGTCTATGTATAATCTAAGAAAGGATACCTACAGTCATGTGAAAAAGAAAGGACACCCTATTAAATTCTATGGTTTTATGTATCAGGACCATAGACTGTAAAAAAATATGGACGTAGTGTCCGTGACGTCACCCGTAGGTTTCTGAAGAGCATTTTTGAAGCCTAAAGTGGGCGGAGCCGGCCGTCGCCATCTTGGCCTTGCGTCACTCCCGGATAACAGAAAATGGGCAAAGAGGCTGAGAAATCACGCCCAAATAGCTCGACGTGATTGAGTTAGCTCAGGCTGTTAACGGCTCTGGGTAATGCTATAAGGTTATGCTACTGACAGTACCAAGTCTGCGACTGCACAGTGCCTCGCGCTAAAGTGACACTTGATGATGTAAAGCCAATTAAAAGTTCCTGTTTTTGCCCTTCGAAATATTATAATAGTTAAAAGACATGGCTACAAGTGAGACTGTGTATCGTGATTCTGTACTATTCTGCTAGTTGAAAATGTATTATGCAGTAACTTAATATTACTCTGAGAGTGTGTGTGACAGTGATTTATGTGCATAGCCTACATGTCAGTCACTTTTTTATAGTCTATGGTCCGTCAGCGCGGCATCGCTCGTCAAGTTCGTAGAGAGCTTTTCAGTCCATTTTAAATTCTGATTTTGGCCGCCTCTTAAATGGGTTAAAACATAGATATATTGCCTATGAAGTTCAAGTAAATGCGCTAGAAAATCCACGCTCATTCATGGATGTGCATTTATTGCATGGACGGAGAAAGCGCCGACGCCTGCATGATTTCATCTGACGGTACATGAGCATATTATAATCCATCTGTTCCGTGAGAGCAGAACGAACGAGCCTTTACTGACATTTTTAAATCTGAAAACTCCAAAAAGCAACGAAATTGTCAGACATCCATTAGTGCATGTTCACAGAGGAAAACAACTGAAATACAGCGCTGGTTGTTCTCTCGAACGATACTCGACGACAACGACGGAATCCAAAGCCGTGGGCTTTGTACCCAAGTAATGGGTGTATTAAATTGTATGAAATAATTTTATTTCATACAATTATTTATTTCATGAAATATGAAAAAAAAAGCACAAACACTGCAGAGAAAGCAAGTTCAGCAGCAACATTTGCTGAGGTGAAGTGACGGCTAGTAACAGCAGACAAACGGCTAGCATTGACATCAGCGACAACCAACCTGTCACTCAAGTGGCCACACCCTTAAATGCAGAAATTTAAATATTAATCAACTAAACGGATGAGTTATAAAAAAATGCACCCCCCTCACAGTTGTTATGAAGGGCAAAATTAGCTGTATAGACCAAAGCCACATAGAGATCCAGGCTGTAAACATGTTTTTTTCTGCTGTAAAGTTGGTAATTTTAACATGGGGGAGATACAGATTTGACTCACTTCTGCAGCCAGCCCAAGCGGCCAGTTAATGAATTGCAGTTTAACTCACTTCCGTGTTGGTTTCAAGAGAGAGAAGGGGAGGTTGCCGCTTGATCAGGACATAATAAAAAGTCATCTGGTCCTTGGCAGGTCTTAAAATTAGGTAGATACAACAACCTCAGAACAACAACATGACATATTACACTGTGGCATTATTTATTTAACAAAAACTAGGCCAAAATGGAGAAGCCATGTGTGACAAAGTACACCCTTACAGCTTCCATAGGAATTAAGAGAGTAAGTAGCAGTCAGGAGCTGATAATCAAATTTGATTTACTTATCATCAGCAAGTGTGATCAACTCTATAAAAGCAGACGTTTTTGCAGTTTGCTGGTCTGGAGCCTCTAGGTGTGTGTTAAAACAATGCCAAGCAGGAAAGACACCAGCAATGATCTTAGAGAAGCTATTGTTGCTGCCATCAATCTGGGAAGGGTTACAGACCTCAAATGACATGTTAAATGTTAAAGTTCGTGGCAGTAGAATTAGAAAAAGACGGGACAAGTATGGCATGTTTGGAAGGGTTTCCAGGAGAAAGCTTCTTCTCTCTAAAAAGAACATGGCAGCATGGCTTAGGTTTGGAAAGTTGCATCTGAACAAACCACAAGACTTCTGGAACAATGTCTTTTAGACAGACGAGACCAAAGCAGAGATGTTTGGCCATAATGCATAGCGCCAAGTTAGGAGAAAACCAAACACAGCATATCAGCACAAACACCTCATTCCAACTGTCCATCATGCTGATGGAGGGATGATGATTTTTGGCTTGTTATGCAGCCACAGGACCAGGGCACCTTGCAGTCATTGAGTTGACCATTAACTCCTCTATATATAAAAGTATTCTAGAGTCAAATGTGAGGCCATCTGTCCGACAGCTAAAGCTTGGCTGATATTGGGTAAGGACAATGATCCTAAGCACACCAGCAAATCAACAACAGAATGGCTGAAAAAGAAAAGAATCAAGGTGTTGTAATGGCCCAGTCAGTGTCCAGACCTCAACCCGACTGAAATGCCGTGGCGAGACCGTAAGAGAGCTGTGCATAAACACATAACCACAAACCTCAATGAACTGAAGCAACGTTGTGAAGAAGAGCAGGACAAAATTCCGCCACAACGATGCGAGAGACTGATAAAGTCATATAGAAAACGATTCCTTCAACTTATTGCTGCTAAAAGTGGCACTACTAGCTATTAAATTATATGGTGTAATTAGTTTGTCACCCATGGCTTTTCCATTTTGGCTTTATTTTTGTTAAATAATGACACAATGTAATATGTCATTTGTTGTTGTTCATCTGAGGTTGTATTTACCTAATTTCAAGACCTGCTAAGGACTAGAAGTTTTTTTTATTATGTTCTGTTACGTAAAACCACAAAATTCTTAAGGGTGTCCTTTCTTTTTCACATGACTGTACATTTGCTACATTTAAATGAATGTACTAAAAAGGTAATATTATTTACATATTGATTCCTGTCACTGTGGTGTTAAAATTAACTAAAGCATTACAGTACCATAATAAATGTATTGTAGAAACATAAGGAATCACTAAAGTTCTTCTTATCACTAGAAATTGCTGTTAATCAGGTTTTCTCTTTTTTGTATTTCTTTTGACTGTGAGAAACAATTTCCTTGATTCTTCTTCATAGGCTCTACAGTTTTTAATCAGGCTACTTGTGTAATTTAATATTTTATTTAAAGAAAAGCAGCACAAAAAATTGCAATGTGACAATTCATTCTAGACCCCTTAAGAATAATATCCTTTTTTTTTTTTTTTACCAATTTATAAGCAAATTTTACTGAAAATAACATCATTGACATAAATATCCAATTCATTTCTATGGGTTGTTCTGCTAAGCTTATCTGAATTAGCAACGATCACCGAAGTGGGCGGAGCTTAGCTAAAAATCTATTACCATTAAAATATTAAATATTAAAATCTATTACCATATTAAAACAGCATATTTTTCTTGAAATGAATGACTTCTTCACAATGGAAGATGATTAGTCAGACACTTGCAAATGCATAAGACAAACCACCACAGACTCAAATGTGTGTTCCCTTAAAAAAATACCTAAAGAAACTGACCCAGGCAGCATGGTAACACTGATACAATGTTGAGTTTTGATCCAAACCATCATTTTGGTTGAGATTGAAATTTAAATGTTTAAAGTGTGTTGGATCAGCATTGAAATTTTGATGAAAGTCAGCACACACACATGGGTGAAGACAGTGACATTGAACTAACAGTGATTTGTAGTTGATGAGCACAAGATCATTCAGGCATGTATCTCTGCAGAACGCTAGTGGGTGTTTCTCAATCAGTGGGGCGTTTTCAAAAAAACATTGGGCATTTTCAACCGCTTTACCTGATTTGCTCTAATCCACTGGGGGCTTGGTTTAGGGGTGGGCCTTCATGATTTTAGCAAATCTGTTGAAAAATGGTTGAAAAACATTTATTGTAGTGAAATTGGCCACTGATTGGTAAACGCCCATTTTGGTTTTGCATGTGCACTTCTCAGTAATCTAATGCTTCCTCATTAGAGAGAAAACATACGTGCACCCTATACAGAAGTCTTGTTTGTTGACGCACCTGACATACTTACATGACTTCTCTAGCACAGTTTCAAACAATGGTGCATCTACCTTATTTCTGTGTTCCTTTGTTTTGCGTGCTTATTTGTGTTTCATTTGTGTTGTTACTCACTGTAATGAGATAGATTAAAAAGTTATTAAAGTGTTTGAATAAAGCATCTATTTTTCTACATTCTTAAAAAATGCACCGTGCTTTAGTAAAGTTTATTAGGAATTTCCTGAATAAAGTTCAGGAACCAGCGTCATTTAACAGATTTCTTGAAGTTACACTTGTAACTTGATTATGTTACCCTGCAAACATAAACCAGACAGTTGATGGCCATTGACTTCCATGGAATTTATTTCCTACTATGGAAATCAATGGCCACTGTCAACTTTCTGGTTACCAACATTCGTTAAAATATCTTATTTGGTGTTCAACAGAAGAAAGAAACTTATACAGGTTTGGAACAACTTGAGGGTGAGTAAATTATGACAGAATTTTCATTTCGGGCTGAACTATCCCTTTAAAGATGTTATTTTCATTGGAAAAACCTAAGCTCTTTTATTCTACAGGATAAACTTGTAACTTGAATGCTATGTAGTTTCACAGAAAATGAACTGAGATATAGGTAATGGCTACAGCTCAGAGGTGTTTGTTCGTTCCTCTTCATGAAGAGTTTAGCTCCAACACCTGCCTGGAAGATTTCATTGATCCTAATGACCTTGATTAGCTTGATTAGCTGCCTCAGGTGTGTTTAATTAGGGCTGGAGATAAAATCAGACACCCCGTCATAGTGCTTTCTTTTGATTTTGAAACATTAATAGTTTTTAGAAAAATAAATTAAAAAACAGAATTTAATGATACTATAATCGTAGTTAGAATATTTTGTGTTTAGCAACTTTTTTTTAAAAAGTGAATCATATTGTGTTTAGTATATTAACATTCTTGATTGTGACTGTATGTATGACAACTGAATTGACTTGTTCTTGAGTAACATCACGCTTTCATTTTCAGATTTCAGAGAACCCAAAGGAAAAGAGGCAGTAATCTGAAGAAAGACAGATTTTTAAAAACCTGAACTGTTGGACCACCTGTAGTTATGACATCAGACTTCTGAAGCCAATTTTATTTTTAAAGGTTGAAATGCTTTTTGTCCTATTTCTCCCCCTTTCTTTTTTAAAGAATGATCTTTTAATATATTTTTGTCATTGATTGATTGAATAAAATAAATTTACTCAACTGCTGGAAAGGTGTCATTTATATTTTAAAAGGTTTTCGCCAAATTTTGAAATGGTCAGGAATTTGTTGACGCATCACTGAAGTTTAGTTGAAATATTAATGTTGTTTCAACATTAACTTGATACATCAGATGGCAACATTGTTTGACATTCCTTTTCAGTTGTATTTTCAGTGTTTCAACAAAATTTATTTAGAATCAACATCACATTGTAACATTGATCAAACCATATTACCAAAGATTATTTTTGTTAATTTCAGCGTTGATTCAACAGCAGTGATGTAGATTCAACATCATAGAGTAACGTTGATTCAATAGCATTACCACTGATTTTTTGTTCAACATTAACTGAGGGTGCAAAAGTGATGTTGATAAAATATCACTTTGTAAAGTTGAATCAATACTATTACTGTTGATTTTTGGTTGAAATCTCAACATTGCTTCACCATTATCTGAGGGTGCAAGAGTGATGCTAAAGCAACATCACTTTGTAACGTTAATTCGCGTTATTTAATACGGTAATTAGCGTTGACGCATCAACACTTACGCAACAAATCTGGGGAGTGTCTTTTTTCATTTTTCAGAAAATATTTTGTTCCTAAATAAAAGCTGAAGTGGAGGGTTTTGCAAGACAATGACTATAAATTATCTGACTCAGTGAACATATTGGTTGAAATTCACCACATACCTTTTCCCCATAGTGAATGTAGGTGGATGCCTCCGGGCCAAGGTACTTTACCAGGCTAGAGATGACAGCATCTCTTCTCTCCTCCATCTAAAATGAGAAAAACATAAAAATCATCATATCATAAAAGGCCAAAGTTGCTAAAATATAACTGCACTGTTGTCATTGTGAAAAAGAAGTGTGCTTGGTTGTATTGAATGTGCACTTGTTGTGTACTTTAAATCTCAGTTGTATTAAAAACTTTACTTGTAGGTAATATATTAATGAAATAAAAGGCCAATTTAAGTGTACTTAAAGAGAGAACACTATGGCCCGGTTTCACAGACAGGGCTTAGACTAAGCCAGGATTAGACCATAGATCAATTAGGACATTTAAGTAATTTTTATAAACATGCTTAGAAAAAAACATTACCGATGTGCATCTTAAAACTAAAAAGGCACTGATATATTTTTAAGATCAGTCAGTGCAAGTTTATTTCAGTGGAAACAGCTCAGACTTACATTTTAGTCTAGGACTAGTCTTAAGCCCTGTCTGTGAAACCAGGGGTATGTTTCTTAACACACTTAGTACACTTCTAAAAAGCAAACTTTGTAACAATGTCAATTAAAAAGTTTAATTTTAAAGTACATTTTAAATCCTTAAATCAATCATCTTTTGACAGCCTTTAAAGAAGCCTTTAAAGAAGGACACTTATTTTGATGTGTTAAAGTCTCCCTGTTGTGAAAATCCAGCTTTTAATGTAGTTTATATGTCTATGTGGTGTTTTTAATATGTTTTAAAGGGCCCCTATTATGCTATTTTAAAGTTTCCTAATGTTGTTTTGGAGTCTGCAGGTTTACATGCATCAAAGGTAAAAAAAACTGTTTAATTTCCTCATAATATACATTTGCACATCACCACATTTTAAATTATTCTCATACGACTCGTCAGATGAATAAATCTCTCTAAATGCCTCCTTTCCGCGAGCTACTCTGCTCTGATTGGCCAGAGAGCTCAGTCTGTTGTGATTGGTTTACTGTTTACAGCGCGTCGAAAACAAAAATGCCCATTGCCATAACAACGTCAGCTCTGCTTGTCCTGAGGCTTCCTACACTGTAAACTAAACAGATTTTACCATATCAATCCGAGTGCGAGTCCGATGATGAAACATTGGAAGAAATAGTTATTCAAACCGAACCTCCATCGCAAGGACAACTCGAGCAGAACGTTTCTACTCAGTTTGAGGTACATTATGAGATGTTGCAACTGTAATTCCTCACCATCAGCATTAACAAGTGCATGTCCAACAATAAACCGATTATTTTACTTGTAGCCTACTTATCTATTCACCGATTATTTTCTAATTGCGGTGAACATGTGGAAACTGTATCAGCCGAGCTCTAGCGTGAATGACTGATGAAACATAAAGGTTGGTAAAACAAATCTTCCTCCATGCTTAATCGTTCCTCAAAGTAGTGAGAATGACAGACAATCTGCATTAATAAACAGTTTTAGGTTATAGTGGTCCACAACTGATTAGCATAAGTATTTCAGTAAGACAGTAATAATGTGAGTTAGCCAGTTAGCAGGAGACCTACACAATATAAAACTCAAAATTAAGTATTCTGAACACCATCTTTCAAGAGCAAGCGGTTTGCGAATCCTGCATTGAACTCAGAGAGGATTATACTGCTGTGGTATCGTGGTAAAGATGAATTTTAACCACTGATTCATGCATCAACAAATACTTGACATATGCATTCACAACCTTGTAACTATGTTATTAGGCTACTTTAATACATAAAATAAAACATCCTTTCCATTCAACTTTTGGTCGGCATTAATAGAATAATAACAAACAAATAAAAAAATAGCTTAGCTTTTAACACCTTTTACATGACACTGTTAAAATAAAAAAAATCTACTACACTATTTCAGTAAAAAATAATTTCAGTCCTCCTGATGTTCTCTTGTACACTTTCCTTATGTGGGCTTCTAGGTCGCTAGCACCTTTATTTGACACTGACACGTAGACTACGTGCCAGCTTTGCAGGTCATGCATTCTGCCTTACACGGATCCCTACCGAAATGAAAACACCTGAATTTTCTCTGTAAGGGACTGTTCGTTTTTTATTTAAGGGGCCACCGGAGGAGTTTTGAGATCTGTTGTCAAAAAAGACATGACCCTCCCTTCGCCAGCAATAAATTTTTCTATGACCCTCCAAAATGATTGTGAAAAAAGGCATGACCCTCCCCGATAATTTGATTAGCCTACTTCTGTACTGGTTTGCGCTTGGCAAAGATGTTCAGATAGCCATTGTTTTGTTTTGTTTTTTAAACCATAAACTCTTGCTTTCTCATCTTACTAGGGCTGTAACGATAGACCAAACCTACGATTCGGTTCGTATCACGATTTTTGATTTTAGATTTGAAAAAAATAATGTTTTCGGTGCTGATGCGGTGTGACTCGATCAACATGTGGCGCTGCCAACAAAGCATAAAAGCTGTCACAAAGAACCGGCAAAAGTAATGATTATTAATATGTAAAATATAGCAAGGAGACATTTTAATTAATAAACAAGTGTTTTCTGTGTCGACTGCAAAGATGAAGTTGACGATACGTCGCGATCTTCTCAGAACGCGCCAGAGAGAGATGCACATTTCATAAGCAGAAAGTCTGTTTTCCTTCGTTTTGAATTGTTCTGTTTAAAAGTAGACATTTCAAGCTTTCTATATATTTCTCAGGTCTGTGAGGCAAGTAGCATACCTTACGCTGAGTTTCGGTTCATTTATGAGACCGTTCACTCGCCCGCGCCTCCGTGTCATGATTATCTATTTTCTACTATATTTACTTCTTATTTATTAAATCCAGATGAAACATTGATTAAAATTAAGATACAATTAATAAAAAAACGAAATTCACTTTAAAGAAAGGCTTTGTGCTTTCTGTTTGAGGTGTCTGTGAAATTTTTAAAGTCGCTTTCAGAGCAGTCATGTCCGTAATGGAGAACTGTCACGCCCGTAACATTGTTTTTTTTTTTTTTTTTTTTCACATAAATGCGAACACGAAAAATAAAATAAAAATAATATTTTATGTTCTGTGGAGGCTGATCTTTATTCATCCGGTGGGTATATATCTTTTGGTTTGCACAGTGTAATTTCTAGAATTACTAAAAAATATTTTGCCACCTAAAAGTTAAAGATTTTTTGTGTCACGTCACATGTGTATTTCCCTCATATTAAATATAAAACGCATGTGTAGACTGATATTTTTCTAATGTCTTGACTCCTTTCAGACGTTTCAAAATATTGGTATTAAATGCATTTTCTGAGAATTTATATTTCAAGTTTTGACTGCAAATTTGACGTCCATAACACTGGAATCGCCCAATTTTAACGAATTTATCCTCAACTAGTTTTTGTGGTGTAGGTCTACGTATTTCCAAACAGCGCCAAACTGGATTTTTGTTGGGTCAGACCCATCTGATATCGAAGGGGGGCTGATAACACGAGATCAACATGGAGCTAAATGGAAAAAAAAATAGCACCAAACAAGCCACTTTGAAATGTTGCTGTTTTCATGAATATAAAAGTTGGGTGACCCTCCCCCTAGACTAAAAAAAGTTGGATGACCCTCCCCTCAACATAGAATAAAAAGACATGACCCTCCCCTATTTTCCTCCGGTGGCCCTTTCGATAAATACCGAACGGTCCCTAAATCATCTGTGAATTTACAGTTGGGCTTTTTTTTACGCTGTGCATGTGCCACTGTTGACAAGCAAGCGCTGCTCTGTCTCTCTCTTGCTCTCGTGGTGCTGAGGGTAGTGACTGAGATGCAGTTTGATCAATGTTTGCGTTACGTATATGACCGACCGACCGACCAATGGTGGCGTGCGAGAAGGCGGGACCTAAAGCAATAAAAAAACGGCGACTGGGGATCTAGAAATCCCGGCCAGACGCATTTTTGTAGGTCCAAAAAGAGGACATGTCCGGGAAAAAGAGGACGTATGGTCACCCTACATGAAAGGTCATTTTCAAAAATCCATAATAGCGGCACTTTAAGACAAACCATGTACAAATTCATAAGTCAGCACCATTGCTGAGTATTTTCTCCTTAAAACTGCGGTGGACAGCCTCAAAATCACGCTTTGAAATCACTGGCAATGGTGTAGAGTTACATTCAAGCTATTTTAAGGCATGACAAAAAAAAATTAAAGGAAAAAATGATTAAATATGTAATTTTGGTGATCAAAGGTAAGTTTTAAGGGAAAAAATATTGACTACAGGGGGAATTTAACTAACACACTAAAGCACATGTAAAGTATAATTTTAAAATTGTACTGTGTTATTCGATATTACATTTAAAGTTAATATATTTTAAATGCACTACATTACAACTTCATCATTACTAATTAAGTATAAAGATAAGTTTCATTACAAAGTACATTTTAGTTAACCACAAATGTTTGTCAGTCCTTTCAACAGTACACTTTTACCATATTTCAAAGACAATAGAAGTAAAATAGAAAAATACATAAAATATGTACTTAAGTCCTACTTACATGTCAAAAGCCCTCTAAAGTTCAGGTAATTGTATTTAAAATATCTTTAAACTAAAATACACTCTAATTTAATAGTAAATAACAATTACATATATTATTTTAAAGCATATTCTTTTAAATTATATTATGTCCTTAATAAGTTCTCTTTTTAAAATTACACTAAACTGTACTTTTTCACAAGGGCAGGAAATGGGCTGAGTCCGGTTCTCCAACCTACATCAATCTGAATAACTCAGTTCCTTTTTGGTCTCTGTTCTCTATGAGTTATGGGCAGAAACGGGCCGGGGCACGCACCCCTGCTGTTACTATGCCAACGAGTGACAGATGTTAAGGGAACACATAAAACCCTGCATCTGCATGTTGTGAACACTTCCACTTGAACCAAGTGTCCCAGACCATAATTCAGCCTACAATTATGGCTTTGCACCAGGGCAGGGCGGCAGAGGAACCATATGCGGTGGATGGTATAAAAGTGTCCATAAGGAGCTGGAGGGCTAGCCGCTATCTAATGCCTGCTCATAAAACAAACCATACAAAATTGCACTTCATGTCCGCATTTAAAATTTCGCCAGCTCATTCATGTGAAGTTAATGTGGAGTAACAGCAGAAAGCACACGGCTTGGGCATAATGTGCTGAGTAGTCAGTCTGGACTTCTTGGACATCTGTATAAGAAGAACCAGAGCTTGGCGACAACTGCTTTGCAGAGTACAAGACATTTTACAGACAAAACTCATTAATGGAGGTAAAAAAATGGGTTGGTTATTCCAGCATAAAATACCACCATACACAAAATAGTAATGTTGTATTAGTAGATGAGAACCAGATTGACTTGTCCCATCTGATTCATTATGAATGAAGCAACCATAAACTCAGTTGATTAGAAGAACTCCTCTTGTCTATAATGCATGACTACGGATGGTCTGGGAGTTTTATCATAAGAAGAGGGAGTTCTGGTCTCATCTGGTTTTTAGCTTTAGGCTACAGTAGCTATTTTCTGCATGCAGGATGTGTGGCTATCTTTGTTTGATTTAGCATCGAGTAACAGATAAATCAATATTTTGCCACATTATCAGTCAGGAAAAGACCCTTTGAAGACTCAAAGCTGGAAATATTTGTTTTCCCAAGATAGGCTTCCAGTTTAATTCTGTAGCAAAGACATTTAGCTAATCCCTTATCAGATTAGGATGCTGAGAAAATAAATTTGTCCTTCATTGCACTGGCTCAAATACTCACAAAGACTAGCTAAGACTAGCATGTTAGCAACATTGGTGTCAGTGTCAGTGTTATTTTATTTATTTTATATTTTAGTATTGGTTATACAATAATATTTTTAAATTAATATTTTGAATTAGCTTTTGTTTTTATATTTTCAGTTAAAATTTTAGTTTTAATACATTTAGAACTTCAACTTGTTTATTTCAGTTAGTTGCCAAGACAACATTCCTATTTTAAAAGGGGTCATGGCATCATAAATCAAATTTGCCTTGATCTTTTGACATATAAGAGGCTTTTGTACCATTAAAACATCCTGCAAGTTTCATAGCTCAAAATGTCCCTCCTCATTTTAAACAAAGCATTTATTTAATCAAGCTCCAAAAACGGTTCGTTCAGATATTGTGGGATCTTTGACATCACATGGGCAACCAAATTTGCATATGACCACCTCCAGAGCAAGACATGGACAAATAGATATACATCATCGCACCATAGGCCCTGCCCACTGTCATTCAGACGCTTAGACTGACATTGGCCTACAATGGATGTGAGTGTTGCGTCAAAAGCAAATAGAATTATAATCAATGATGCTGTCTACACGGGTGTCAGGGTTCTGACCAAACCAAGAATTAACAGACTGAAGTGACAGAACCCTGACAACTGGATACAGTATACAGATGCCCGTTCATTTTCTGCTGTACTCCACGCACTTGAGTCTGTCGACAACAGGACAAATGGAAGAGTAAAAGGAAGCGTTAAAGAACGTTCGCTTTGACACGTCCAGTTTAAACAGCTCATTAGCTCATTTCTGTAGAGACTTCAGAAGGATACCAGCATCAGGAACAAGTTGGTGGTTTATTTTATGACGCTCCAGATCACGTCGGATGATTATATGTTTGTACATCATTTTGTTTTGTATATGAGGCAAAACCGAGGTATAATGGAGAGTTTCTGTCTTAATGCTGCCTTTGATATCCCACAATCCCACAATCCTGTGCTTTCCATTCTGTGACAGTTGAGCTAAAAAAATAAAGATGGCATCTGAAAGTTGCGGTTGCTGGTCAGTTTGCGTGTAAATGTACGTTTCTGACCAATGTTTTCCACTTCTGATGTCATATCTAGCAAGAAATTACTCTAATTAATCATAGTAATTAAATATTTGCTTAGTGTTCACCAAAGCTTGCTCTATTCTGCTGTAGATCATTAAACTGTTACGCTGTGTCAGAAGTCTGTCCGAAATCAGTTTCATGAGGTGCCTTCATGCTCAAACGCTTCCTGCAAAGTCATTGCCTGATAAGGCAGCGAGGCAACAAGCCAACAAGCCAGCTGCCTAAGTTTTCGGACGCAGACTAAGTTTTTCATCTAATATTTATATTGTATATTATTTCACCTTTATTTCAATTACTGAAAACATTTTTTAATTATCTACATTAACATTAACAACACTGGTGCTGGTCTAGTTGGTGGACCAACATAGCCATGATTATCTTCAGCAAAATGTAGCTCGTACTCATATTACTATGAATGGGAGAAAGTGCAATCGCTAAATGGTAAAGTCATTGATTCACTGCAGCTGCCGTTAGAAGCTAAGTCAGTGTTCTGAGATGCACGCTTAGAACTGCACATGCGCATTGGCTGGTCCAGCCTGAAAAGTTAATTATTTTTTTTAACGCTACCTTAACATAAGTAAACACATTTATGAGACAACTGTTGTCAGATTTGAGATTTCAGTGGTGATTTCAAATATGAAATTTAATCGTAAGCTTGGTGAACAGCTTTGGAGAATTTGATGTTTCCCCATTCATAGAGATAAGAGTTGTACTTGCATAACTGAAATAGCTGCCTGAGAGGTGTTAAAAAAAAAAAAAACTCTTGAGTGAAATGACTTGTCTTGAAGGAACTTTTATATAGTTTTCTATAAGTAGACAGATTGTTTTTGAAGGCTCTTAAAAATATGAAACAGACTCTGAAATGGGAATGCTAACAGATTTCTCCACATATTATAGATTTCCTCAAGTTCAGCTAGATGAAGCAAACAGTACATGAGCATCCAAAACACAACAAATGGTTGTGAGCAGCTGTCTGTATTTCTTTTCAGCAGGGTATTATGACTGTTAAGCTTTACAAGGTCAGTTTTTGAGCAACTAAATGTCAGAATGTATTTATTTTCACCTCTTGACTCATTGTCTAAGTATTCCTATGAAAGTGTGAAACTGAGAATAGACCTGACACCGGAACATAATGAACTTCTTTCTCTTTATCTCACACTCCCTCTTTCCATTTCTCACTCCAGTTCAGCTCACTGTACAGTATGTCTCTGTTTTTCATAAACCCCCGCTCTCATTCTCTGTCTCTCACCTTTCTCTCGCTCCAGTCAAGGGCCTGTACTCCGGTGATGAATCCCACCAACGCAGGATTGCCTTTGGGGCTGGTGGCGTCAAATGTGACGCTTAAAGGGCAGCACTCGGAGGGGCGAACCACAATTTCCCCAGAGAAACCCTTTTCCTTCCAAAACGCCTGTGAAGTCAGATCAAAAATGCAGAGAATCAACATCCCAACATCAACATGAAAAGCATTCATTCTTGATTAAATGAGACAAGCACTATGCTGACAACTGACATTATCTGCATAAATGTCAAATATATTTGCATAAATGTAAATATTCAATTGTAGATTTATGAGAATTTATCTGCATTATCTGCATATTGATCATCTCTCAAGCAATATGTCCTTTCAAACTGAGGTGCTACGTGGCCTGTTGAAAAGTGAATTTTGAATGTTGAGATGAACATATATATATATATATATATATATATATATACAGTGTTGGGAAGGATACTTTCAAAATGTATTCCGTTACAGAATACAGAATACATGCCCAAAAATGTAATTTGTAACGTATTCCGTTACGTTACTCAATCTGAGTAATGTATTCTGAATACTTGGATTACTTCCACATTGAATTGCATTTTATAAGTGTTGGACATCAAATCCAATAAACAGGACTATTCTTGTGGGGTGGGGTGTGGTGATGCGTTGGTGACGCGTATGCCAATAAAGCACCTAAAAGCTGTCACAAAGAACTGGCAAAAGTAATAATTATGAATATGTCAATAGAAAGGAGATATTTTAATTGTTCTAAAAAATTTCACGAGGTCTAAAAATAAAAAGATGACCAGGGAAAAAAAACAGTAGGGCTATTTAATTAAATTAATTTATGTATCACTACTTTTATTTAATTAAATGCATTTATACTGAAATTACTACATTTTCAGCTCAATTTGTGTTTATTTTTACCACGAAAAATGCGCTGTCACTTTAATTCAGCGTTTGCAGCACAGCAGTAGACTCGGTGCGGAAAAGATCTCTGCACTGCAGTATACGCACCGCTCCAGGAACGGATAAACGGACCGCATCCGCGTGCAGTGTGAAAGCTCTAACCTGTTAACATGGGTACGGGAGAGAAAAAATATGCACCGCATACGCACTGCAAACAGAGTAGTAGGCTATGTGTGAAACGGGCGTTCATTTATGAGTCCAGCTCCAGTTCACCGCCTCCGTGATTGTCTCCTATATTTAGCCTACTTCTTAGGCAATTGGTTGATGAAATATTGATTAAAATTAAGATACAATTAATACAAAACGAAAATCACTTTAAAGAAAGCCTTTGTGCTTTCTGTTTGAGGTCTCTGTGAAAGTTTTAAAGCAGTCTTTTACTGCCGCACGCTTTCAGAGCGCTCACGCAACCCAGGTCAGAGAACTGTCACAACCTTAACATTTTTTTTTTTCCTCATAAATGCGAATACTAAAAATAAAATAAAATAAAATAAATATTTTATGTTCTGTGTGGAGAGCCAACCCTTATCCATCCGGTGAGTAGGCCTAGTATTACTTTTGGTTTGCGCAATGTAATTCACAGATTGGCACCTAAAAGTTAAATATTTTTTTTGTTTCACGCATGTTTTATTTCCCTCATATTAAATATAAAACGCATGTAGACCGATATTTTTCTAATGTCTGGATTTCACTATTGGTATTAATGCATTTTCTGAGAATTTATATTTCAAGTTTTGACTGCAAGTATTTGGAAAAAAAAACGTAGGCCTACATTAAGATGCTTCTTCAGATTGGAGGTGGTGGAGTCTTTGGACGACGCTGAAAGGAGGTTGGTTGCTGGCAAGCAAAGGTTGCGCTGCACAGTTATATTTCGTTCTCCCTTCTTTTCTTTAATGTGAAATGCTGTTTGAATTTCCAAGATAAAAACACATTCTTGCCCTGCTCTGTTGTTCCGGCTCCATCTCTACCTCTAGCTCCCGCTGCTCCTCTTCCGACTCCATTGTGACTGATCACGCAAACCCGCGCAAACCGCGCTTTTTTTTTTCTTTTCATATTGGGGCTTCTGAGAAATGCATGGAGTTACCTTAATTTTTTTAGTGAGTGAATAAACTCGTGAAACAGAGAAGTATCGTCATGTAATCCATTGATTTCAACAATGTAACTGTATTCTAAATACTAACTATTTAAATGGTAACTGTAACGGAATACAGTTACTCATAATTTGTATTCTGAATACGTAACGCCGGTACATGTATTCCGTTACTCCCCAACACTGTATATATATATATATATATATATATATATATATATATATATATATGACATGATGATGAGTAACAACTATCCGTTAAAAACAATAACACATATATAATAAATTACTTTGTTCTTAAAATGTTTGAACTAAAATATAAATGCATGCATTATCAACCTCTTTATGTAAAGACAGAAAAGGACTAAATGTATTTTAAAGGTTAAATAATTCATAATCACATTTTGTCTATGTGCAATTTAAAATATTTAGTACTTTCCAAAACAGCACTTTATCTGAAGCACCTTATTTAAAAATAAAAAAATAGCTTATGTGGTATTCCTCATTTGTAAGTTGATTTGGATAAAAGCATTTGCTAAATAAATAAATGTAAAATATATTAATTTATATTTTTACATTTATTCATTTACCAAACTTGATGCATACTTATGGGGCTCCAATATGTAACTGCATTTATACATGTGTTATCCATAATTCATGTATATATGCAATTAGAGATAATAAGAAAGATTAAAACACACTTTTAAGCACTCAGGCAGGCTTTTATGCACTCATAATTGAGTGTGCTGCACAGAAAAGCTTCTCCCTGAAAATTTCTACCAGATTTACAAGAGGTTTGATTGATCATTTTGTTTCCCTGAATTGTAGGTTCACAATCTACGTTTCAGAGGCCACTGGGAGTGCATGATTTTTGTGCATGTTTGGTATCAGTTGGTTCTAATCAAATTTATGATAAATTTAAGTGTGAACTTATCATTGAATCAATATTTATCACGTTTTATGCACAAGTTGTTAATGAATGAAACCCATAATCTTAATTAATATACAAAAGATAGAAAATATTCAAGTACACATTTCACAGTTGACAGACAAGCCTTATCCTCTGATTTAGGTGGTTTCTCCAGTCACTGCAGGGCCAAAATTAAATATTAAATTAAAGTGAGGGCTTATACTGAATATGGTAGACTGAGCACTAGGAGACAGCTCTCCATGCCTTTGCACATTTTAACTTCATTATAGAGTATAATGCAATAGAGCCATAGGGGAAGTAACTGCACTACGCTGTGCTAGGAAAGCCAGTAAAGCCGGCTGTGGGTAAGTGGATGCGTTATGCGTGTTACTCACAGTGGGGTACGTGACGATAAATTTCGTCATGTGGCCCATGGGCAGGCACTGGATGAGGCGCTGGCGCTCGGCTGGCAGGGCAGGCTCGTAATGGATCTGGGCTGGAAATGAGGGCATAATCAGCACTGAATGAAAAGCCGTTTAGTGCTAAAAAAGAACAGTGGAATGATAATGACATAAAATAGGAAGGACAGATGAGAAAGGTAACAGCTCTGTTCTTGAAGTTGGAATGAAACAGAAGTTGTGATAGTGTTTTCTTCCCATGCCGTATATTCGAGTAAAATGGCTTCTTAAACAAGAAAAAATGTAGGGCAGGACTTGATTTTGTCCATGGGGAATTGATTGGATTGTGATTTGCTAATGCTGCGATCTCATGTGAGTGACGGGTTTTCCTATCTGTGATGTGGACGCATACATCATTTATAATAAATATTCCATATATTTCAAAACAAAAACTGTCAATTTTGATTCCATGGTGACTTTAAAAGTAGTAAGCTGCATTGTTGCCTACTGTCTTCATAGGCAGCTACCTTCTAAGAAAGCATTTAACCATCATTGAACCTCATAAGGAAGCAACTTGGAAAACTTTGAGCAACAACAAATTTCGCTTCAGTAATTTGAGACATGAGAGAAGCAACTCACAATTGATTTCAATAGTTTGATGTAGCATGTTGCTGAAATGATGCTTTGAAACTGTAACAAGCATTCAAAAAAAAAAATAGTACATACAAACATTGGGTAAAACAATATTTTTATTTTCAAAACTATAATTTCGTTTTATAATTTCTTTCACAGTAGAAATATGCAGATATGCAACATTTCAACAATCACAACGACGACCATCTTCAATTTAGGTGTTAGCATTTGGATTTAAATGTTAGCATTTAGATTTAGATGTTGTTTTGGTGTTAGCATGTTGCTAAGCTAATGTGAAATTTTAAAGCATAAAAACATAACATATACAAATATTAGGTAAAATTATGTTTAATTACAATTAGCTAGTTTTGTCAATTCTGTCTCAGTACTGAAATACAGTATATGCTAATTTGAAACATTTCATCTATGATCATCTTGGATTTATATATTTTTACAGAGCTCATCGCCGTGTATTCTGGGAGTGCCTTCCCTGCAAATGAAGAATTGGATCCTACCTTAGATTTTGTCTTAAGATGTCTTAAAAGGCAGTATGATTACTGTAAGTTGCCTACACTAGAAAAAAAATGTAGAAAAATGGAAAAGGTAGTCTACTGGTAATTAAAAATATGTAATTAAATATGTAATTAGCAGCTCACTAGATTTTGGAAGAGCAAATGTCTCGCTGACACTCTTGACCAAAGGATTCTGGGATACTGTATACATTGGATTAAGAGTGTTATAAAGGGGAGGACAGGGCTGAATAGAAATACACATTTTAAAGAGCAATGGAAAACAGAAAATGGATTCCCATATGAGGGGGAAGGGGAAAATGGGAAGCACAGACAGGAAGAATATGGTATAGAATAACTCATAGGTCTCAGATCATCCCTTGGTATTGATTTAGGTGGCTATAGCTTCTAATCAAGCAGCACTTTGGAAAATTGGATCTAATACCCCAGTGACTGGCTCTCCATGAAATTGCCAATCTATTAAAGAATCTCTGCAATTTAACACTACTACTTTGTTTTCTTAAAAGCCATAATTAAGGCTTAGCCATTTCGCGAGTGTGGGGTATCCAATAACTTTATGTGCGACCCACTGTGCCATCTCTATGTCTGCGTAACGCAAACAGTGCCAGAAGGGACTCTGACCTCAGTTTTGACAAGACAGCCTTCTGGCAACAAGCCAACATGTGAACTAGCCTTTTGCAGAGAGAGGACACACAAATAAATTTTAGCCTGCCATCCAGTTGGTCAATTGAAAAGTAAATGCTTGACAAGCATAACAATATAAAAAGATGTTAAAAAGATTAGATTAGGCCATAGCTCAGTTGGGACAAGTAGGTAACTTTTATAAACGTGCCTACTGGCGTGCATCTTGGGAGAAAACAATTGCACTGACATATTTTAAGATATATCGGTGCAAGTTGCTTTTAGTTAAAACAGCTCAAGAGGGGGTGCATGAACAAAATGCTGTTCATTTAATTCTACCCCACTTCAAAACATGTATTTCTAACAGACAAAATGCCATAAAAGGTCTAATAGATGACATCCAATCAAATGACCTCATCTTCTGCAGTCAATACTGACTGCATCCACACAAGCAGCGTGCATATGAGGTTGTGTACAGGGTATGCTACAATGTTCTCAACAATATACCTTTGTAAAAGTAGTTATTTAGCACTTATTAGCATGAGGAAAAATATAGACACAGAGTGTGGATAGAGGCATACCTAGAGGGACCCCTCATATAGTCTCACAAAACCCTGTGGGAAACACTGAATGTGATTATCTTAAGAGCCAGGAAATGCAAAGAAATACACCAGGGTTATTATAACAAAAGGGACAAAAAAGTGAGCTTGGATACTGTTGGGAAGGAAATTGTCAATAAATCCATCTGTAAAATGTTTAGCAAATCACCCAACATCTCATTAAAGTGGATCCAGAATAACACAGAGAAGCATTTTAATTGGAGCTAATGTTAATAAACGTCTTCGTCCAGACTGAAAAATCAAGCACTAAGTTGCAATTGTGTTAAAAGACGGCAATCAGAAAAAGATATTTTGATTACATTATGTTTCACAAACACGTTGCTAATTGAACAAGAGGCTCTGATTAGCACATTTCCATCGTACTAACTCTCTCCCAGAAGACTTTCCAACATGTTAATGGGGGAAAAAAACACAAACCATGTTTCTAATGTATCTTTTCTTAACCATGATTTATTTCTGTGATCATTTATATGTGTCCGCCAATCCCATGACAGCCCACATGAGTCTGTCTCTCGTAAGGGCTGTGATGGCAGACGGGGGAAACAGATCTAATTTAACCACAGTGACTGAGGTGTAGAGTTGCTCTCGTTGATTGAGAGCAATCGCTCTGCGTCTGGCAGTCCATCATAACTGTGTGCTTGTAAGAGACAGCAACTGTCTGCTTGCTTTAATTTGCAAGATGTTAGGAAATTGTAACACCACCAATCTGGCAGCCGCACAGGGAGACAAAGGGATGAGCAACCTTAGAATAAATTAAGAGATGTTTGTGTACATTTTATATTGATTATGGAAGTGGAAATTTGTCAAATTGCAATCAAATGATGGAGTGTTAAACAGGCATATACTAGGGTTGCATGATATATCAAAATAAAATCAATATTGCAACATGGCTTAGTGTAATTGTCAAATCGGAAAGGCTGCAATAGAATGAAATAAATATATGCACTACCGGTTTCAATGTGAAGTGCAGTGCACCATTTACACACCTGATATTGTGAGTTGCATGCATGTAAATGAACACAGTGCTGAGCTTCACTCTGAAACCACGGCGCATATTTTTATTTAGCAGTAACCCATCAAAAAAAAAAAAAAAGCTTGAAATTAAGAAGTTAATCAATTAAATATTCTAATTAAATAAACTAAATTTTTATTTTAATGATTATTAAAACAGTGTGAAATTGCTTGTATATTTCACAAATACTTCAAAAGAAATGGCAAGTAATACATTGAATTCATTGGACAAAATTTCTAAAGTAGAAATACTGAAATAGCATATTGTAAAACATACTCCAATAATCTTTTTTCATTTTTTTAACAGTGAAGCTTTTGCTAAATCGCTCAGCCCTAAAAGGATTTTTGCGTTAAAGTGTTTAGAGAAATAGTTTTAAGATTCATATATATATATATATATATATATATATATATATATATATATATATATATATATATATATATATATTATATATATATATATATATATATATATATATATATATATATATATATATATATATATATTTCAATGCAGATGCACTTCCTAACAAAATCACACCACTTATGATTTTTTCAAGTCATGATTCAAATGAAGTTATCATTTTAAAGAGCCATTTAGGGAGTGAGATATGTTTGTCTTTACCTGATTTGCATAATATGTGGCTGCAGTTCAAGCTTTAGTGAATTCCCAGGATATTTTACAGACCATATTCTAGATCCTCCTACACTTCAGTCAGTCTGTCGCTATCTTTTTTGCCTTAAGGTTTTTTTTTGTGTGTGTGTCTTTGTGTTGTCTCTTTTCCCCCTCACTCCTTGGCATCTCTGTCACCTATGTTACCCAGGTAGCCGTGAGTGGTGGAACAGACAGTTATAGCATAACCTCGGGCTAATGGGCCACAGGTGCTCTCAGCATTTCTCTAGGATACCCTCCTGCCCGGAGCCTTTGGGAAAACTATACTTAAAAAGGAAGGGGGGAAAAAAAAGAATCACTTGTTTACACTAGTGATGCAGTGAAAATCCTGGATACGGCTGAAAACCTACTAATTATCAGGTAGCAATTGCTTTGAATAACTAAACTAATGAAATATAATATAATATAATATAATATAATATAATATAATATAATATAATATAATATAATATAATATAATATAATATAATATACATTAAAAGTATTAAAAAAATTATGACTCATCCTGCACTTCATAGATTTTTGACCAATCAAATGCTCTCTAGAATGACAATGTGAGGGACATTGCCTGTAACAGTCTGGAAATTGATTATTTTTCAAGGGACAATTCTTCACTCAAAAATAAAATATTTAGGCCTAAAATTAAGATTTATGTATTTGAATTGCATATAAAATTTCCATCCAATTGAATTGCACACTTTAATAGGAAATATGTCAACACAGGAAAGAAAACCAAACATGTCAGTCAATGTCAAGGCATCTTCAAATTTGGATCTTTTCATGTGAACATGAATGACACAGATGCTTTTTCTCCAACAAGATTCTGTTATTGTATGATAAAGTACCATATTCCATTCAAATGTTCGTCTTCCAGTCGAAAATGTCCTAAAATGCCATTTTCAGCTGAAAATTCAAGGGCCGAAATTTGCTATATATCCCTTGTTCCCATTCACATACCCACACAGCCTCCATTCATCTGTAAATGGCAAAAGTGATACCAGCAATTTGGTAATTAAAGGTTTGGGTATAAAGCCTGTGCTTTTGAACACATTCCCAAAGCGCTGTGAAATTGGAAATAATCCGGCACTCTTAAACAAAAAATAATCTGTTTAAACTTCGGTGTAACCACCCTTAAAAATAGGTCACTGCAGTCAAACGGATGCAAATATATTGCTTCTCTTCCTTCTTAAAAGTATAAACAAGCCTCTAAGCGAAACTCTGAGTTATGTGTCAGTGATGTTGCTTGCCTCCACCGTAGCCCGCTGTCACTGGAGATGTTCTCTCATCAAAGTGGAGTCAATAGGAGGCTGGGCCGGGGACCGGTTTCTCTGCCAGTCAGCTCAAATTGCATGCAGCTGCAATGCCAGGTACAGCGTTTTGGAGGAAGACTGGGGAGTTAAATATAGCAACCAACCGGCTGCACTCGGTTATGCTTCGACGCCACAAACCCACAGAAGGAATGCGTCCAAACCCGGTTGAGCATCTTAACACCAACCAAAATACCAAGACAAAAAAGCACATACATCCCACAACCTGACTAATCGCCGGCATAATGTAGGCTTGGTGCAGCAAAGCATGAATACTTCATGGTTTTATACCACGCACAACAAATCCAGCAAACACACAAGCATACACACACATTCGTTTCTCATGGTTGCCCACGCACACCCACACTTCATATTCTGTCCTCTCCCCAACTGTCACAGAAATCCAGGATTGCGAATACGGTTTTAACACACAGATTTAAATCGATCGCTTGAAGACATCTGTCCCACTGACTTTACTCGTGACAGCCATTACCTATGACTAAAAGTAAAGAAATAGCTAAAAACTGTAAATCCAAATCCAAGGCAAAAGTGTCTAATTCACTATCAGAGAAACAGTTCACCCACAAATAAACATTCTATTATTTTTCATTCATCCTCATGTCTCTCTAAACCTATATTCTGTTATTTTTATGCTAATATGCATAAAGAAATGCACCTTTTGGAATGCAACAGAAGTTCATTGTAACCAGAGGCTCTAAAAAGGTCAATTTTTCTATTTTATTTTTTTCTGGATTCAATTCAATTACATTTTAATAATTAAAAAGCCTAATCAGTTGAGTTTTAATTTAATAATTTATAAAAAAAAATTCTCTTTACAATAATAGGGCCATATGAAATATGTTTTTTCTCAGATGTCCTGTGTTGTATCCTTTACTTTTCAAAGATACTAGTCCATATCATGATATAATTAAGTGTACAGCCCTTTATTCATCCCAAAAATTGCCAAATTCTGTGACATTCCACATTATACAGTCAATTCCATTTTTATGATTCGATTCCATGATTCCTTCATATGGCCCTAATAGTACTTAATTGTATGATTTCAGAAGACAGAGACCATGAGTCATTTGGACCACTATGTTACTGTTTTGGAGCTTGAATGGCAAAAACGTGTGTTCTATAAAATAAAATAAAAATATATATATATATAAAAAAAATGTGTTTGGAACGCTACTAAATTGACAATTTTCATATTTGGCTGAATTATTCCTTAAAATACTATATTAGTTTTTAAAAATATACATTGAGATCAAGCTCTTTTGGGCTGCCAGTAGAACAGAAGTCTTTCATCACCCAGCATGGCAAACTGAAGCACAATAAAGTACTATTATACTGGCTTCGTACCCAGAAAGCTAAACACATCCACTCAATAAACAGTCTTGACACCGGAGTCGTTGTTCAGATTTACTGAATAAATGTGTAAAACAATATAAAAACAAAAAGAATACATAAATGAACGGTCACATGGTAAATGTCGAGTCCAACAATGTACAACATGAGAAAATTATTCAAAATGTTCACACAATATAACGCAGAACTATGAAAAAATTGTTTTTTATATATACTCCCTCATGAACATACAAAATGCCATAATCAAGAATAATCAAACTCCACTTACAGGCAGTGCCTCGTTTAAGTGTTGTTGCTATGGACTGACCTTTTGAATACAACCCCGGAAACTGAATAAAACCAATTAAAAGTGCAGAATATAAAAAGACCAGCAGGGAGAGCAAAAACGCTAAAATAGGAAAAGCCAGAACACTCCCTGTCTGGTATCTCAAAGATACCATTTACACTAACAGTTACTGGACTAAACAGCCTGATCTGAAGACAGGAGGTGTACCAATTCAGATATAGGTCTGCGGTTTTGGTTGCCCCGTGTTGAACAGTTTTCACCTGCACTTTCCTCACCATACCGTCCGTACTGGGAATGGCCTTCACAATTATCCCCATTGGCCACTCATTCCTTTTGACTTGTTTGTCTTTGAGCAGTACAATGTCGCCTTCTTTGATGTTTGGATGTTTGTGAAACCACTTGCAATGGCTCTGAAGTGTTCCGAGATACTCCTTCCTCCACCTATTTCAAAACGTTTCTGCTAAGGCTTGAACCCGTTTCCATTGAGATTGGAGCATGTCTTTCTTGCTGAAATCTTCTTGTGGAGTTGGGAGATTACCAGCTTTTTGTGTCAGAAGCATAGATGGTGTCAGGATGAAGGGGAATTCAGGATCTGTGGAGACTGGGACTAGAGGCCGTGCATTAATGATGACTGAGGACTGTGATATGATGGTGAGCCAGGATGATGAGGGGATTCATTTCTTTATCTCCTAGCTTTGCTTGTCTGATGCATCCACCAACTCTTGGCAAACCATTGCTGTCAATGATTGGATTCAACTTTAAAAGTGGACTACGTGAGGGGATTTCACCTGTGGAAGTGATGCATTTCAGCTCCTCTGAATACACTTAATGTTGTACACTGTGGATGATTATTTCCTCTGCTTTCAGGAGATCGCTCACAGATAAGCCCTTTGAGCAAAAATGCCAACCAGTGCACTGACTATCATCACTTGGTTCAGTGAAACAATGAGCAATGTGCAGCCGTGCCACGGCTCTGATGACTGTTCTCCAGTCTGAAAATTGCTCAAATCTTTTGGTACCTAACTGATCCACTTTGATGTGGGTAGACAAGACTTTAACCTCTGAGCAAATTCCAACGTCTTTCTCTGCATCAATAAAGTCATATGAGCTTAGATTATCAGGGAGCTGCTCTGATGGATAGTGCAAAAACGAAGGTCCTGTGAGCCAAGTTGTGGCCTCAAGCTTTGCAGATGAAACGGAACGAGAGCCATGATCGGCAGGATTTTGCTCAGAGGAAACGTACCTCCATTGTTCAGGCTGTTGTGCTGCACTCTGTTGCTCACATAAACATGGAACTGTCTTGACTCATTATAGATGTAGCCTAACACTACTCTACTATCCGTGTAGAACCTTATTCTATCCGGCTTCAGATTAATCTCTTCTGTAATGAGTTCAGTCAGTTCGACAGCTAGGACTGCAGCACATAGTTCCAACCTAGGTACAAAGAGATCAGGTTTTGGAGCCAACCTTGCCTTGCCAAGAATAAAGCCAACCTCTGTGTTGCCATTCTGATTCGAGGCTCTCAAGTACGCAACAGCTGAGATAGCCTTCATGGAGGTATCCAAGAAGACACATATTTCAGTGTTTGGCTTCAGAAAAAGGAATGGATACATACATGCGTGGAATGTTCAGACTTCTCAAGTCTTGCAGCGAATGACACCATCGTGTCGATTCTTCATGTCTGTTTTCAGGTAGTGGTGTGTCCCACCCATATGTCTGTGATGAGAGTTCTCTTAAGAGTAGACGGCCCTGAATTGTGATTGGTGCCAGGAATCCGAGAGGATCGAATAAGCTGTTCACTGTTGAAAGGACTCCTCTACGTGTGTATGGCTTTTCAGTGTCTGGCACTTGGAAGGAGAAGGTATCCGACATTAGATTCCACTGTACCCGCAAGCTTCGTTGATCGGGTAAGTCATCCGTTGAGAGGTCAAGGCATTTGATGTCCTTAGCCAAATCGTCATTTGGAAAGGCATCCATTACTTTGGCTCTGTTTGCAGCAATTTCATGAAGCCTGAGGTTTGAGGCAGCTAATGCCTCTTGTGCCCTTCTAAGCAAATCGATGGCCTCTTCCTCAGTAGAAAATGACTTTGAGGCATCCTCTACATAGAAATCTTCAGTGAATTTACTCACATCACTGCCATACTCCTTTTCTTCTTCTCTGGCAGCTGGGCGAATTCCATAAATAGCCACTGCCGGTGAAGGGCTATTCCCAAATACGTGAACTCGCATCCTATAGTCTACGACCTCCTTAGTCAGATCATTGTCACGATGCCATAGAAAGTGTAAAACATCACGACAGTCCTCTCGGACCAAGAAGCAGTGAAACATCCGCTATGTGTCGGCTGTGATGGCAACAGAATCCTTTCGAAATCTTATGAGGACCCATAGGGTTATAACCCAATAATATATAATATATTATTATAATAATAATAATAACCCAACAGGCTATTGTGGAGATCAGATCCAGACAGCAGTACATCATTGAGAGATACTCCATCAAACTGTGCACTAGAGTCAAATACAACTCGTATTTGACCTGTTTTTATTTTTGGATTGTACATGCCAAATGATGGAAGAGACTATCTCTCTTGGCCATCTTGTAAAGGAGGTGCTAGCTCTGCATGTTCATTGTCGAGTATTCTTTGCATGAACTCCGTGAAGTCATTTCTCATCTTTGGTCATTTGTCAAGATTGCGACGGAGAGACATGAAACGTCTTTTAGCATACTCTCTGTTGTTAGGCAAGTATCTCCTTGGCTCACGAAATGGCAATGGTGCTACCCAGCTGTTAATCAAGCCCCTGAAGAATTCGAAGTATTCCATGATGTCCAGAAATAACTGATCCTCTACTGAAGGTGCAAATTTATTGTCGTCTTTGGTCTGCTGAAAGACTGACTGGCTAAATCTGCAGCTTGATGGGCTTACCTGACAGTATGGCAAGTGAGATGGTTTTTGGATCTGTTTTTTCTCATTGAACATCTCCTTCAGTACAATGTGATTATTGCATGGACTGAAGTAGCTTGGTCTACCATTCTCTAAGATGCGTGTTCTCATGCAGTTCACCGGAGAGGGCTTGTGACACTTTCCTACACACACATCTCCCACAATGACCCAACCAAGGTCCAATTTTTGGGCATATGGAGCATCATGAGGACCGTTGAGTTGCTTGCGGACTTTATGTGCTCATGTCTCTTCCCAGCAGGAGCAGTATTTTAGCATTGGGTCAATAGGTGGTATTTTGTCTGCTATCACTTTTAGGTGGCTATGATGCAGGGCAGCAACAGCGGTTGGTATTTCATCTCTGTTATCTGGCATACTATTACATTCGATAAGAGTAGGACGTGGAAAATGTATCTCACTATCTACAGATTCAATGATTAACCCATGAGCTCTTCTTCCAGTTGCTTGCACTACTCCTGTACATGTCTTTAATGTGTACGGTCCAGAGGTTCCTCGCACACTGAACATGTCAAAAAATTCCGATCTGGCCACAGATCTATTGCTCTGCTCATCTATTATGGCATATATCCGCTTGCCTTGGTTTGGGTCACCAACAGGATAAACATTAAGTAGGCATATTTTGGAACATGACTTTTCACTAAACCCACTGCCACAAACCTTGGTGCATTTTGATGACACATCTCCGCCATAGGACTCCTCTTCCTCCCCGCCATGCAGTGAAAAAGGTGTAGAACCAGAACGCCATGGCGCTGGGCCCGGGTGAAGAGCAGCCAGGTGTTTGTCACTCTCACACTCTGAGCATTTGATTGACACATCACAATTCTTAGCCACATGTTTGTTTGATGAGCAGCATCTAAAACAGATGGACAACTCCTTTCTCTGAAGGCTCTGCATTTCTTGAGAGGATGAGGTTTATGATGTATTGGACATTGCTTATCTATCTCATTGGTCGCTCTCTGAAAACTCTTTTTCAAAAGAAAGATTAAAGGGGGGCATCACATCTGTTTTATGGACTGAGACAGGTTTATGAACATGGGTGTGGCTTTCACTATACCGGTTTAATCCACCAGGGTTTATGGAGAGGGAAGAAAAATTGAAGCTTGGATCATTGCATGCTCTTGCTTCTGTACACACAAACTCAACAAAGAAGGAGAATGGTGGGAAAGAAACTCCATAAGTGTACTTGTAGTGTGAACCCTGCATCATCCACTTTGCTTGTAGTCCAAAGAGCAACTTATGCACAATTGGATTAACACCTCTGGCTGTATCAAGATAAATGAGCCCGGATGACCCCCACTCTTAGCAGCTTCTATCTCCAAAAGCAAGTCTCCTAATTCGCGAAGCTTATGATGATGGTTATTATCTATGCTGTGGATGGCAATTCGTACCCAGCAAGCTAAACACAACCACTCAATAAACAGTCTTGACACCGGAGTTGTCGTTCAGATTTACTGAATAAATGTGTAAAACTGTAAAACAATATAAAAACAAAGAGAATACACAATTAAACTGTCGCATGGTAAATGTCAAGTCCAACAAAGTACAACAGGAGAAAATAATACAACATGTTCACACAATATAACGCAGAACTATGAAAACAATTACTTTTATATGCACTCCCTCATAAACATACGAAATGCCATAATCAAGAATAATCAAACTCCACTTACAGGCAGTGCCTCGTTTAAGTGTTGTTGTTGCTATGGACTGATGGCAAATTCAACCATGTGCTGTGCACGTTGTTCTTTTGAACCCAACCCCAGAAACTGAATAAAACCAATTCAAAGTGCAGAATATAAAAAAAGACTAGCAGGGGGAGCAAAAACGCTAAGATAGGCAAAGCCAGAACAACTATCAAGTCAAGCAGTTCATTAATCATTGAAATGGAGGTGGTGGGGAAGTGACTTCACTCATTATAAAAGATAGATGGATGGGAGGTTAAAACATTGTTCTCCATCAGCCCGGATGACAAGGCCACACGTAGCGTAAGTGAGTCTATAGGCTTTTCAAAAAAAAAAAAACCTGTTACACCTATTTCTGTTGTGTTTGTTCTTAGTGGAGTTTTAATGGACTTTTAGTTTGTATTCATTAGTTTCCTGTTTTCCTTTGTTCTTTTCCCGCTTCTCTTGTGTTGTCATGGTTACTATGTCATTAGTTTTTTTAGTTCAGCAGTGTTACATTAATTACCTTGTTAATCAGCATAGTTCAGTTCAGCCTTTTCCTGTGTTTAAGGTCCGGTCTCGTTTGCGTTAGCGTTTGGGTATGCAACTTCCTATTGTTCTGTTTTATGCTGTGGATTACTATTAAAGACTCATGTTTGAACTTTATCCTTCTTCATCATCTGTCTGTGCAACACTTGCTGACACCCTGATTATATCAGTTTGGACACTGTAAATAGCAGTTTAAAAACTGGAATTAAATAATAATTTAGTGAGGATTATTAAACAAATGAAAAACAAAAACAAACAAAAAATATGACAAAATACGCTTTAGAACTGTATAAATGTTTTTAAAATATATATTATATTTATTAATGTATTATTATTATTATTAATAATAATAATCATAAATAATATATTATTAATAATTAATAATCATTATTATATAATAAATTATTAATAATCACAATATTAATTTTATATTTACAACATTTAACAATTCTTACACTAATGAAAATAAAGACATAAGACATTTTCTGAAAACAAGCCTTTTATGAAACAGCTCACCCAAAAATTGCAGTTTCGTTATCATGTCCTCAGTTCCCAGTATTAATTTCTTTCTTTCATGAAACACAGAAGTCCTTAAGCAGCTTTTCTATTCAATTAGAATGGATGGTGATTATAAATGCTAACCTCAAATAAGTAACCATGTGACTTCTGCTACATTCCAAATCTTCTGAAGTTATATAATAACTTTTTTTGAGGAAGAAAAGGAAGGAACTTTTATTCCCTAACAGTATCCTCCTTAATTTTTGAAGCTTTTATGAGATTGGTGGGGTTTTTTTCAGCTTGGCATTAAATCACTATCAATTTTAATTGTAGAGAAAAGCTGTCTAAGGACATTCTGCTTAATTAAGATATACGTTGTGATACGCAGCTGATCCATATCCACCTATAGGAATATGACGCCTATCACCGTATACATATATAAGCTCCTTCAGTATTATCAGCAGCTATCGCGTTTCTCAGGAGCTAATTACCCTCCTCCATCCCCAGCTCCTCCTCTCGCCCAGTCAGGATTTGGCATTCTGATTTCCCCTTGAATCAGAATAAATTCTCGAATTATGTTGTACATTACAATTTTGAATTAATGATATCTGTAATACATTAATGTTGGTTCTAACGAACATTCGCAAACAGCATCGCAAAGTTGTGTAGTTGGAACGACAGCTCTCGACCTGTGGTTAGAAGCATAATTTCTAGATTGCATGACATGTGGACTTAATAAATCCTTATCTTGAGCAAAATAAGCAAGCTGACATTCAGTACAACCTGTGTCTTTTATTTAGAATACATACAAATATCATTCACATCTTTCAGTTTGTCAAGAGATTTAAAGCACCGTTTTTGAAGAGTGCGCATGTGCGAACGTGCTCTACTATGTAAGAACGAGCCTATGATTGAATAAAGCAAAATAACAGAGAAAAATGAGAAATAGTCCTCAGATGCTATGTCTGTAATTTATAGCAAAATATCTAGCGTTAATTCGATCTCAAACAGATTCATTAAAAGAAGTTATTACTCCACCACGTGTGTGACGTCATAAACCAACGTGGTTGAACGACCACTGTGCGACAGTACGGTTTCGGGAAACAGTCGTGACTAGCTAGCTGATTTCTTCAACGATGCATCGTACTATGGTAGTTAAGCAGCGAGTTACGTCGTTGTTCGGGAAACGCACCCCAGAACGGAACCATACTGCCAATCCAAACTGTATGCTTACTGTCAATCGTATTTGACGGTAGTGATCCTGACAGAATTGGTATCTGTGATACTGGCCTTCTTTCATAAAAAGATGACAAATGTAAAAAAAAAAAAGATAAGCTACTGTTTTTATGTTGTTTCTACATTAATGTGGAGACTAAATGTGAAATTATAATATATACAATATAAAATATAAAAAATATTAAATACTTTACAGAAAAATCTGTGATTAACTGATTAACCTTTAATCGATTGACAGAGTATATATATATATATATATTAGGGCTGGGAATCGATTAAAAAAAAAACTAATTA
Source organism: Abramis brama (assembly GCF_963993115.1). Lineage (NCBI taxonomy): Eukaryota > Metazoa > Chordata > Actinopteri > Cypriniformes > Leuciscidae > Abramis > Abramis brama. The sequence goes on from NC_139987.1 coordinate 9,781,508, forward strand.
ATTGCACAATTTGCTGTAATTAATTGCAAAAGCTTGTAATCATCAATATTTAAACTTAGAATCACCTAATTAAATTAAACAACACAGGAGAAAAAAAAAGGAACAGAAAATAGCCTTATATTAAAATAATATTAAACATCAATATATCAATATATTATTCTTTTTCAATAATCAATCAACATAATCAATTTAACAGATTATAATTTTTTTTTTTTACTAATTATCAAAATAAAATATAGTCCTACAAAGCTATTATTACCAGAGCATGTGATCAGAGCAGGTCATTTTACCATTGTTGCCCATCATGGCTATACCAGCTACAGACAAACAGAAGTCTACAGAGAAATTTCACGTTATTTGAGTGGACTTTACTTTTCCAGTGCTCGGTACATGATTCAAGCGTTTGGGCCGTTAACGACAGAGCCGCCGACACACACACACACACACACACACGGAACGGAGAGCGCGTCGCTTGGCCGTTAACGACAGAGCGCGCCGACACACACACATAAATACACACACACATACGGAATGGAGAGCGCGACGCACACACGGAGCAGAAAAGACCCGCTCATGAAAGCTGCGCGAGAATGAAACCTGATCGCCGAACACGGAGGGGCAGGACGGCATATTTTCGTCCTTCTCAATAGCAGCCGCAACAGGAAATCATTAAAACGAGGCAAAAAAAAAAAAGTGCTGCGTTAATTGCGTTATTTTTTTTTTAACGCGTTAAACATTTTAAATTAATCGCAAAGATTAACGCGTTAATTTCCCCAGCCCTAATATATATATATATATATTAGGCCTATATGTTTGTGTGTCTGTGTGTGTACTCAACAATACAGCTTGTGTGATGCAGTTTGATTCCCAGTACAAATATTAAAAGTTTTCAGTTTGTAACAGGAGAAGATGCTAGAGGGTTGACTTCAAGCCACACTGCCTTCATTATTTATTTGCTGAATGCATTTTGGACGGCTGTCTAAACTTAACAGTGTCTCCAGTTTTTAAGAGTTCCCGTCACCTGTCAGCTTGCCATGCGTGAATTCTGATTTCCAGCCAGCAGGACGATAGCAGTTCAGACACTCTGCGTAATTCAGAGCTGTCCTTAGATCCGTCACATTAAAAGTGTCCTCACCAGACTCCGCGCAACAGACTGTGCTGCACTATCTGTTAAACAAAATGTGGCAGCCAAACTTGCAGTCAGGATGGCGGCAGTCCAGAAGGAAGTAGACTACAGGGGGCGTGTGATTGACGGCTGTTTTGGGGTCAATGCGACAGACTGTTTTGTGTGAACTTTGTGATTCACATAGATGTATGTGTATACTGTATGTGCACTAACCTGACAAGTTAGAAGGACAAGCAACAATGACGGCTTTACAAGTGACTGTGCCTGCAGAAGTCGTGACTTTTATGTTCTCAGAATCCTGTTAGAGAAAAACATATTAGAATTGATTCAAAGAATAAAACAGTCTAGTATTGTGAGGTTAGACTGAAATGGCAAGGACACTGACCCAATGTGGCTGCTGAAACTGTAGCCAATACACAATAACAGTATTGTTAATGAACACTATTGATCCCTATCAAGAAAATCATGTTATTATGTATTGGAGAATACATACTGTACACACACACACATCTGGCTCAGGGAGGCATGTCACCTATATTTCTACAGCATTTTATACAAAACAGATTGTTTCAATGATGCAAACTTCATCAAATATGAGACAAATTCAAATCTTATTATTTGTGTATCCGATTGGAATCTGATCTACATTATTGACTGTCCACACTGTGCATCGCAACCGTTTAGATCTGATTTGTGTGTCCCATGCCGCTCTTTCGTTTTCCAGAATATCTGCATTGGTTTCTATGGCAATGACGTTGCGTTGGTAGGCATACGCCAAAAACAACAACAGCAAAATGGAGGGGATTTGCAAAACAGATGTTGTGTCTTATTTACAACATGATGTGCTTTCGTCTCCGTCATTCTCAAAACATGTCTCCATTATAATGTATTTTTCTGCACGACCGGCACTTTGCAACAACACTTGTTTCTGCAGAGACTTTCATCATGTTTCCTATAACAACGTCTGACATGTTTTGCGTGGCAAAAGAAAGCGACAAACGGCACAAAATCCGATTAGAACGGTCAGACTGAAAAGGATTTCCAGAAATGCAATTTGAATAAGACTGCAAACCACATAAGAATGCATCTCGAAATAGTTCACACTTGCTAAATATGATCGGATTCCACTCGGATATGCACAACAATCAGTTTTGGACTTACAGTCTGAACGAGGCTTAAAAGACAATAGCGTCATTATTAAACTCAAGTCAGCTCAGTTCAATAATTTTGTAAAGTTCATCAATCATGAAACAAGTTAAATTTAGATATAAACAGCTCTAAAGAAGACAAAAGTGTCATTATTCTTTATTAATTTTATTTTATTTTTATATTATTAATATGGCCATCAGTCATAAAGCTCTCCCCCAAACAGATCTCACCGCTGGCCAGACTGAGATATAAATAAATCCAGGCTGTTACGGTATGTACGACCCCCAGAGGTGCTGCAGATAGAAATATGAGTGCAGCAGTACCTTTTATAGATACAGTAACAAAGACCAGCTACCACACTCAAATAGAAGGCAAAACACCTGGGCAGATCATTGTAAAGGACATCGATAAATGTTATCCTTGGCTATATGGGATCACATTTAACAGGTCTTTACACTGCTGGGACCCACATACATGCAGCATTTTTCCTGGGCTCTGGAAATCCAATAGACGGTTGTTCAAACTGTAATGCATGCAACTGACAAGAAGCTTTTACTGATTGATCTTTTTATATAATGTAATAATAACGTTTAGGTTTAGTTCGATTTTTTGTTTTTAAAGAATTTTATTTATACTTTTTTTTAGCAAAGATGCATTAAATTGATCGAAACAGACATGTAAAATGTTAATGAATGCTGTTCTTTTAAACTTTCTATTCATTCATTCAATTCTTGAGCAGCAAATCATTATATCGGATGTATGATGCTGAAAATGCAGAGTAATGATGCTGAAAATTCAGCTTTTAAAACAATTTTTAAAATAGAAATAGATTTTTTTTTTAACTGTAATAATATTTCACAATACATTTTACGTAAACTTTATTAAACTGTAATTTTGGTCAAATAAATGCAGCCTTGATGAGCATAAGACGCTTCTTTTAAAATCATTTAAAAAAATCTTAAAGACCCCGAACTAGTTTCAGTAGTGTGTTCATAGCATAGAAAAATATATGTAGGAACCAACATCACATTTATTCAGGTTGTATCTTCATACGTATAACACAAGACTTCTAAAACCTAAAGAAATGTGAAATAAAAGTAAACAAAAGGTAAAAAATTACATTAATATGTTATTTATATAAAATAATTTATTAATTGATATTATTTTTAGTACAATATTTTATTGCTTACATGCTCTGTGATGTTAACTGTTTAGATCATTTCTGCCATCATGCTCATTTTTTTAAACTAATTTTCTGATTAGCTAAACAAATGCAAGCCCTTTTCTGTTTACAGAGCCCCAGATGTGTGATTTCTCAGAGGACCTATTTCAGTGAAATCTAATACATGGTATTGTAAAAAAAAATATATATATATATTGCTACAACTGCAACACCTTTTATTATTATATTTGACACTGATTATAGAAGATCGTTTTGATTGTACAAGTAACCAACAATATTCAGATACTCAAATGTGCTGCAAGGGCTTTTGCCTCTATCGAATAGTGCAGACTTATTATCACATGTGCTATACAGTGACCACCACTTCACTTAATTGATATTGATAGAAGTCAACGAGTTCATTTTGATAAACAGTGAGGGGCGAGTAAAACTTTCTACTCAGCCATGTCGATGTAACACCATTAAGATGGCTAATGGATTTTACCTCTCTATGTGTGAGAGCGACATTATAGGCTAATTCCCTGACGTGAGGCTTTCAAAAGATTTTGTGTCACCAATTCTCAAATGAGAACGATCTAATGGAGTGGATTTGATTTAGGTTATCTAAATATTTTTGTCATGACAAGCACTTCAGCGTACAACAGTGCATTATACAGAAATGGAAAGGAAGAGACAGTGCAAAATAAAACAAAAGAGAGAGAGAGAGAGAGAAAAGCACACAGCGGGACCCATTGCCTTGGTATCTGAATAGTATCTCGTTTAAAGGAAAGGAACTTATCACTCGCACTGCTGGTGGAGAAATGCTCATTATCTCGGTGTCAAGCCTGCGCTGATGGAGTTGTTACCTGACATATGGTGGTTACACTGGCACCCAGCCGAACCCGCTCTGCTCCGATCTGCTCCACTAGCTTCTCCGACAGCTGCTGAGTGCCTCCCTGTGGAGAGAGATGGGTATCACACTAGGGTCATCCACAGATTCTGCTCTCAATGCACAAAAATAAACACAACACCTTGTTTCAGATGTCTGTGTTGCTCCAATGGGCTTCTCCTCTGCCACAAATTATGCTCAAAATGTCTCTTGTGCAAAAGAGTATCATGTCATGATGATACATCTGTTTTGTTTTATGAGACTATGAGATTGCATTGACTGTGTGCTGAAAAAAACGCAATGGGGAATACAGTACGCATTGTAATCGTATGCAGTGCTCAATGGTTAGGAGGTTAAGGACAGACCTAATCTAGTAGTGAGATAAACAAGGCAGTCAGTGCTGGCAGAAAGTAGGTAAAAGAGGACCAGGAGATAAAAGCGTTTCAAAATGAGCCATTTTTCACCCTTTCACCTAAATCAATAGCTGATATCTGATGCCATCGCTGAGTTCCAACCTAGCTCACACTATTCAGCCACTAAGGAGTTTTTCTCATGGTGTTAAACTTGATATTTCTTTCTTTCTTTATCATTTTTTTTTCATATTAAAAGTATTAGTATACATATATATATATATATATATATATATATATATATATATATATATATAATGTATGTATGTATGTATATATATTTATATATATATATATATATATATATATATATATATATATATACGTATATATATATATATATATATATATATATATATATATACAGTATATATATACATATATATATATATATATATATATATATTTATACAGTGGGTACGGAAAGTATTCATACCCCCAGTAAATATGATCAAAAATGGCTGTAAAAAATAAATCTTTCGTTCAAAAAACTGGCAAAATTCTAACCTTTCATTGAGGTAAAATAATTCACATTGGGGGGGAAATCACATTATGAAATAAATGTTTTTCTCCAAAACACATTGGCCACAATTATTCATAACCTTTTAGTAAATACCTTTTTGCAATCTCCTTTTGCTAAGATAACAGCTCTGAGTCTTCTCCTATAATACCTGATGAGTTTGGAGAACATCTGACAAGAGATCAGTGATCATTCCTTCATACAGAATCTCTCCAGATCCTTCAGATTCCCAGATCCATGTTGGTGCTTCTTGTGCTCCGAAACACATTTTTGTGTTGATTTTGATGTTTGTTTTGGATCGTTGTCCTGATGGAAGATCCAACCACGGCCCATTATAAGATTTCTAGCAGAAGCCGCCCGGTTTGGATTTTTTTATCCGTTGATATTTGATAGAATCCACGATGCCATGTATCTGAATAAGAAGTCCAGGACCTCCAGCAGAAAAATAGGCCCACAACATTAAAGATCCAGTGGTATATTAAATTGTACACATGGGGTACTTTTTATCCTTGTGTGCACCAAACCCATCTAGCGTGTTTGCTGCCAAAAAGCTCTTTTTTTAGTTTCATCTGACCACAGAACCCTGTGCCATTTGAAGTTCCAGTCGTGTCTGACAACTGAATATGCTGGAGCATATTTCTTGAAAACCTCCCAAACAACATGTGGGGATGTAGGGGTTGTTTGATTTTTTTTTTATAGGCTTTCTGACCCCAAGACTCAACTAATCTCTGCAATTCTCCATCTTTGATCCTTGAAGAGTCTTTGGCCACTCAAACCATCCTCCTCACCGTGCATTAAGACAATATAGACACACGTCCTCTTCCTGGCAGATTTGTAACATTTTTACTTGATTATAACTTCTTAATTATTGCCCTGATAGTCAAAATGGGTATTTTCAATTATTTAGCTATTTTCTTACAGCCACTTTCTATTTTGTGACGCTCAACAATCTTTTGCTGCAAATCAGAACTGTATTATCTGGTTTTATACATTGTGATGGATGATTAAGAGAATTTGGCCTTTGTGTTTCCTCATATTTAAAATCCTGTGAAACAAGAAGTCATGGCTGGACAATTTCATGTTCCTAGTCACCCTGGTGTGCTGAAAAAGGTAAATATTAATGGGAATATACTTCAGAGATATTTTATTCATAAAACATTTTAGGGGTATGAATACTTGTGGCCAACGTGTTTTGGAGAAAAACATTTATTTCATAATGTGATTTGAATTCTTTTACTTCAATGAAAGGTTAGATTTTTGCCAATTTTTTGAATGAAAGATTTATTTTTTACAGCCATTTTTGATCATATTTACCGGGGGTATGAATACTTTCCGTACCCACTGTATATATATATATCAGGAGTGTAACGGTACATGTATTCATCATCAGTCACAGGGGATCCACACTCCAATCCAGAAGGGGGCGCCTGCAGCAATGCAACGCTGTTTGCTACCAGCTAGTAGTGGGAAGTTCGGATCATTTTACTGACTCGGATCTTTGAATCTCGTTCATCAAAATGAACGAATCTTTTTTCGAGTCATTTCGTTCATTTCAGCAGAATGTATTTAAAATGTTACGTTAGCCAAATTCCCAAAACACATCAAATGTTGATCGCATTTAGAATAAGAAAAAAATTGCAATGCAAGGAAAAGGCCAAATTATGAGAAACAGAAACGATTAATTAATTTATCTTGGTCTTCAGGCTATGCAATCTGTTAGTTTACCTCACCTCCCGAAGCTGTTCGTCATCCTGTTACATGCTCATAAACTGAGCTTTGCAGCAGTTTACCTTTAAACCTCAACGGGGTACTCTGGGTTCGGGCAAAATTTCGTGGTTTGGAGCCCTTGATCACTATGTTGTTATAATGCAAGAACTGTCTACTTTTGTGTTCTATGGAAATAAGTCAAGTCATATGTACGTAAGTACAAATAAGTACAAAAGTTTTCTTTTTTTGATGAATTATTCCTTTCAAACCAGTTGTATTACAAAAGCTGTGCTTACATGCAATGACTGGCCTCTTTAAGATCTGAAACTCCGCTTTTGCAGATAGTGAGAATTATCTCTGTCACGTCTCTGTGTCGTTCATCCACCTTATCTCTCTCCCTCACCTTGACTCTGAACTCCTGACCCGATCCAGGCGTGGTCTCCAGGAGGCGTAGAGTGCCCCCTGCTGCAGCGGAGTACATCAGAAAGTAGAGGAAAGACACCTGAGAGGCTTCCAGGCCGAACACGATACGGCTACACAAGGCTATCTCCTCTTTTATCTCTGTAGGATGCACAGGGACAGATAGATAAGTATCGACAAATGTCAATGGGCTGTTTTGTACAGTGCAATGAATTGAACATGCAAGAAATCCACAATGCTCACGTGTGGTCCAGATATGTTTTTCCATGAAGGTGTAAAGCGTCATGCTGTCATAGAGCTCGGCATTAGGAGAACTCATCGGATCTTCAACTGATATGGTCTTAGTGAGAGAGTCGATCTAGGGGATATACACATAATCCACTTGAAAAAGCATGCTTTTAGTACACTAGTGAGGGCTGCACGATTTATTGAAAAAAAAATCAATATCACAATATGGCTTAGTGCGATTGCCAAAATTATTTTACAGTGTGAATGTGACCTATGAAATCTTGAGCACAAAGATTTTTTTTAATCGTTCACTTGTTTGAGTTTATTCTTTTAAAAGTAAACCCAAGGATGACCGCCCATATTTTTTAAGTTTTCGCAAATTGTTCAGACCTAAAAAAGAATTCTGAGTAAAAAGTAATTTTTCTGCTTTTTTAGAAAAAAAATGTCTATACACTCCCAAACAAAATCACCCAAAAAATATTCTACAACTATTCATTCTTTCCAGGGTTTTTCCTGCATTGAAAATATTGATGAAAATATCCCACCAAAAATTATTTGATCATTTAATGTGATGATACCTGCTGATCTGCAGTACCGGTACCCGCTGATGCTGCTTTAAAACGCTGGCGTGAGTGTTTGTGCTCTGTGAAGAGCATCAAAGGTTTCTTATATTATGTTTTTGCAGTGATGAGCTTTGTAGCCAATCACAGACATATCTGTTGAGTGCATGAAAGCAATGACCAATCAGATGTGTTTAACTTAGTCAGAATCCGCTCAACACCTTTTTGTTCAGCGCGAGTTCTTCACGCTTGCTTTGTGTGCCTCATGTTGTAATTGACAGCCTCAGTGAATATAATAGCAGCGATCATTTCTAACTTTGTGTATATTATATATATTTTACTGCAAATTGCAAAGTTTCTGGATTGACAACCGTAGCAATGGACGGAACAAAACAGATACTGTATGTCAAATGATCTGTGCATTAAGTCTTGGAGTGTAAATGCTAAATAATAGACTTTTTTCTATGCAATGTGTACTTTGTTGTACAAATCAGTCACTCAGTGACTTTTTACATATAAATTTACAGATTTTTAACTATAAAATAGTTCTAAGCACTAAGCATTAGACAGTGGTTATTGTTTATTTCACAAATAAATAGGATAAGATGAGTTAATACTACAAACTGTTTCTTTGCATTTATTTTGGATTTATTGTCAGTACTGGGCCATTTTTGTCCCAGGAAAACCCGTTTTCCGAATAGAGCTATTCAAGTCATCTGGTGAAACTTCCTGTACTTTTTCATCACAATATATTGCAGAAAATCAAAAAAATATCACAATAACAATTTTTTCCCTAATATCGTGCAGCCCTAACACCAACAACACATTTATATCTTCATGGTTGAGCTTAAAACTAGCATGATGTCAAAAATGACATCAAGAGATTGGAGAAAAAAAACATTAATCCACTCAGTACTCTTAGGAATAGCAGCTAAAAAGCTTTCATACATCCATATATGTCTGAGAAATCTAAAAGACTACTGCGTATGTTCATGGCTGAACGTATAGGCTAAGGAAAACATGCATCTTAAACTCCGTATGGAACCAAAATCCATTCATCCATTAAGATATGAAATGATGGCTATTAGTCACATTCTACAACTCAATAAAAAAAAAAAATATTCTATTGTAGATGCACTTTGTCAGATGAGATTGTGCTGTTTCTCCTACCCGCCACAGAATCTGGGTGAAATCCAGCAGGACCAGCGGGGAGTATGATGGGATGCTAGAAGAATACGTTGAGATTTTGGCATGCGGACCGCCCATGTGATGCACCTTCTTGCCCTCTGTGTATTGTGGAAAGACCTCCACACCAAGCTCTCGAATAAGCTCCATGACATGGGTCTGCGAGCTACAAGAAATGAAAATCAAGTAAATTGCGAGTAACCGTGTTTCTGCACACATTCGGACGTCTAAAGGCGGAAACCTGCTTCAAATCAGCTTTTGTGTAACTTGATGAAAGTCCTTGCTTGCCCTCGTCTAAAGCCAAGGCTTTCACAGCCCCGGGCAACAGCTGTTTATTGATCTCTGTGGATTCTGAGAGTAGCTCTGGGTATTTTTCTAATAGTTTGGGTAGTGGATTGCTGCAATAAATGCCTTGCTTGAAAACACACTTTTACTGCTTGTAGGCTTAAACAAGCTTTTGTGGTGTTCCAATTATCACACCTCGAAAACAAACTATAGGGAGACCGGGGCTAGTTGTCACAAGGGCTATATTTATGAGGTTTTTAATCAAAGATCCAATTACACAAATGTGTGTTGTTTTAACCCTGTTAAATTAAAAATAAATTCTGTTCTTCACAATATGATCATGCTGTATATGCTGGGTAACAAGAAAACAACACAATACAACAACACTAAACATACATTCCAGCAAGAGTAAACTTAAAATAAAGGTAGTCTCAGGACAAGGGTATTTTTAATGAATGTCAGGTTGGGCAAGGCATCACGTGTTTTAAATGTATACATTTTATTATTACAATAAATAATACATCAATAAATAGATTGATTTTAGCCAGAAAAATGACATTTCCACTCGCAATTTAGTGTCTCCAATTCCTCAAACCTGGATATCTTTGGATTGTGGGGGAAATCGGAACACCAGGAGGAAACCAAAACCAAAGCGAGAAGACCATGCATGAGCGGATTTGTAGTGATTTATTTTGTGCTGTCTTGTTATTTGGTGCAAAAGTCATAATTATGACATACAAAGTCATAATTGAAATAAAAGGTAAAAATTATGACACAAAAAGTCAAGATTATGAGATAAATTTGAAATTATGACATGCTAAATCATAATTGTGAGATTAAAAGATTATAACGTTTGTGCCATAATTTTGACTTTTTTAAAGTCTAATAAATACGTAGATAGTTAGTTAGGGATAAATAGGGATAGTTCTGTTTTTATTGTATGAACAATTCTGTCATAATATTTTATTACTCACCCTCAAGTTGATGAATTTTTATCGTCTGCTGAACACAAAAGAAGAATTTTTTGAAGAATATGGGTAACCAAACAGTTGATGGGCCCCACTGACTTCCATAGTTTTTTTTGTTTGTTTTTTTTTTCTCCATACTATCGAAGTCATTGGGACCCATCAACTTTTTGGTTACCGACATTCTTCAAAATGTCTTTTGTGTTGTATGAAAGAAATTCATACAGATTTGGAACAACTTGAGGGTGAGTAAAGGATAGAACTATCACTTTAAAGCATATTCATGAGAAGAAAATCATAATTATGACTTAAAAAGTCAAAATTGTGGCATAAAAGTTTAGACTTTTTCATAATTCTGACTTTTAATCTCGTAATTATGATTTAGTAGCCATGTCATAATTTCGAATTTATCTTTTTCTTAATTTATCTTAATTTTGACTTTTTATGTCATAATTTTGACTTTTATTCTCGTATGACTTGTAATAATTTCTATAATATCTTATTATTTTGACTTTTTGTCATAATTTCTCGTTTTCATCTCATAAGCATAATAGCATGTCATCATTTCGATTTTTTTTTTTTTTTTATGTCATGATTAGTTGTTGTTTTTTTCTCACTCATCCTCACACTCTCGGCAAATAATAGTTGTCTACTCTACCCAAAGTGACATTTAAAAACCTTCCTTGAAAAATGGAATCATCATCACCACTTTTAATCATGGAAAGCTTACCTGGACACCCACTGTCCCCCCATGTCCCACTGGTCAACGCCATTCGCGGCTGGCAGCTTTTCGCTTACAGTTCTACCCCCGACACGGTCTGTGTGCAGCCAATAGAAAACAAGAAATGCTCATATTTTGCATAGCAATGCATGTAGACTGCAGACATATGCAAGTGTAGTTAATCAAAGAGAATATCTAAGATAAAAAATATGTTTTCTTGCGAGCGACACACCTCTGGCCTCCAGAACCAACACGCTGAGTTGCGAGTTTCTCTTTTGCAGCCTTCGAGCCGCGCCAGGTCCTGACAGGCCCGCGCCAACGACAACTACGTCAAACTGATCTTCTATGGGGTGAGATTTCGGTCACAATTCTGCGCGCGCAAGATCACATTTCGCGTGAACTGAGTTTTGCGGAGAAATGTTCGTCTCGCAGATAAGAAAATATTGCGAGCGAACGAAAATCAATTTTGCATTTAAAATAAGTATTTGGATGTGCGCGGACGTTCTCTTTCGCGTGTGCAAAGTTTCACTTTCTTGCTCCTTTCATACCAGCCGTGAGCGCTCTCTAAGCGCAGACAGCTCGCTTGCTCAACACAACCCAACGTTACAATATGCCATAATTCCAGCCAATCAGAGATGAGACTGCTAAATTCTGATTGGCTGGCTTGAAAACCAATCACAAGACTCCCTGCATCACCGACTGCGGAAGAGAACTAGTGCAGTTGAGTATATTATTTATGAAAAATATTCAAAAACTTAACTGTAATTCACTGTATTGTTGGCAAATTCAGTTCACACATCACTGCTGTCCTGATGGTTATACTACAAGACTTATTTTGTATAAATATCGTTTTGCGTATTTTTTACGATTATTATTTATGAAAAATATTCAAAAACTTCACTGTAATTCACTGTATTGTTGGCAAATTCAGTTGACACATCACTGCTGTCCTGATGGTTATACAACAACGCTTATTTTGGGAAAAATATAGATTTTAAATTGTATATACTATTGTAAATGTAGAAGTTTTATGATTTTTATGAAAAATATTCAATAACTTCACTGTAATTTACTGTATTGTTGCCAAATTCAGTTCACACATCACTGCTGTCCTGAAGGTTATACAACAACACTTATTTTGGTAAAATATATATTTTAAATTGTATATACAATTACTGTAAATGTATAATTTTTATGATTTTTATGAAAAATATTCAATAACTTTACTGTAATTCACTGTATTGTTGCCAAATTCAGTTCACACATCACTGATGTCCTGATGGTTATACTACAACACTTATTTTGGATTTTTTTTTTTTTAAGTTGTATATACAATTGTAAATTTATGATTTTTTTTAATGATTTTTATGAAAATATTCAATAACTTTGGACATCAGTGATGTGTGAACTTAATTTGGCAACAATACAGTGAATTACAGTTATGTTATTGAATATTTTTCATAAAAATCATAATAATTATACATTTACAATTGTATATACAAATTAAAATATATATTTTTCCCTAAAATAAGTGTTGTAGTATAACCATCAGGACAGCAGCGATGTGTGAACTGAATTTGGCAACAATACAGCGAATTACAGTGAAGTTATTGAATATGTTTCATAAAAATCATAAAAATTCTACATTTACAATTGTATATACAATTTAAAATATATATTTTGCCTAAATAAGTGTTGTAGTATAACCATCAGGACAGCAGTGATATGTGAACTGAATTTGGCAACAATACAGTAAATTAGAATATTTTTCATAAAAATCATAAAAAATCATAAATGTACAATTGTATATACAACTTAAAATATATTTTCCCCAAAATAAGTGTTGTAGTATAACCATCAGGACAGCAGTGATGTGTGAACTGAATTTGGCAAAAATACAGTGAATTACAGTTATGTTATTGAATATTTTTCATAAAAATCATAAAAATTATACATTTACAATTGTATATATAATTTAAAATATATATTTTTCCCAAAATAAGTGTTGTAGTATAACCATCAGGACATCAGTGATGTGTCAACTGAATTTGCCAACAATACAATGAATTACAGTGAAGTTTTTTAATATTTTTCATAAATAATAATCATAAAAAATACGCAAAACAATATTTATACAAAATAAGTCTTGTAGTATAACCATCAGGACAGCAGTGATGTGTGAACTGAATTTGCCAACAATACAGTGAATTACAGTGAAGTTTTTGAATATTTTTCATAAATAATAAACTCAACTGCACTAGTTCTCTTCCGCAGTCGGTGATGCAGGGAGTCTTGTGATTGGTTTTCAAGCCAGCCAATCAGAATTTAGCAGTCTTATCTCTGATTGGCTGGAATTATGGCATATTGTAACGCTGGGTTGTGTTGAGCAAGCGAGCTGTCTGCGCTTAGAGAGCGCTCACGGCTGGTATGAAAGGAGCAAGAAAGTGAAACGTTGCACACGCGAAAGAGAACGTCCGCGCACATCCAAATATTTATTTTAAATGCAAAATTGATTTTCGTTCGCTCGCAATATTTTCTTATCTGCGAGACGAACATTTCTCCGCAAAACTCAGTTCACGCGCGTGCGAAATGCCCTTTTGCACGCTCAAAATGTGATCTTGCGCGCGCAGAATTGTGACCGAAATCTCACCCCATAATCTTCACTCATTCCTGCAGCGGGTTGGTGAAATAGCTCGAGGGAATGTGTTGCACAGGCGAATATAACACCTCGATTATCCTGCAGAGAAACTGCAAAGCCAAGAATGGTTAAAGTTCGACTTTATGATGCACACTTGTTGCAGACCGTGAACGCACTTATCACTTCGTCCTGATAAGCGGACCACTGACTGCAGTGGGAGATATTCAGACCTCCCACTTGTGTTTAACTGATTATTCTCTCTACTTGGATTTCTATAAAACCTCCCAAAAAGAATGTGTAGCCTATACAGTAGTAGCCTACTACAGTCACATTTAAAAAATGAATGTTGCATAGACAACAAAATATCAAACTATGGCATTTGCAAACAATGTAAACTGAAATGTGTATGTAAACAGAAAACAAACCAAACAAAAATATTAAAAACAACAATATGAAACCGAAAAAAAAAAAAAAATCAACATGTACAGAATATCAAACCATTGTTTTGGCCAACGGAAACTGTAAAGAACATTCTCAAAAAAATAAAAAATAAAACACCTATAAAGGTACAGCAATTTTTGTTTTTTGTTTTCTGACAGTGAATACATTGTAAGTGTAATATTTAAAATACATGTAGCTTTATCATGTTGAATAATAATTTGAGCATTAGTTGATCTGGACATGAGACATGCAGAACATTTGTTCAGAAATGTAGTTCTAGAAAGTAGGATTTAGCGTTTCATGGAAACGAAAGAAAAAGTTGTGATCAGGTCATGTTGTGATCTCATTCTCATGTGCTATTGTGAAACCATATGTGCTCATATTTGCTATAATATATTGTATGCATTTTAACTGTATGGATAGTCTGCTAACCATTTCTTTTTTGGTTAGTATTTCTTTAGGAAACATTTCATTTCCCACCTGTCTTTCTGAATTGCTTAACTGCCATCTGTTGACTATCACAGCCTCACATATTTCTTAATGCAAGTAATCGTTCTCCGTTTCAATTATGTTAATGGTTCTCATTATATTCAAGCATGTGCATTTCTTAAAGATAAGGTTGCAGTGGCCTATTCATGAAGATGTGTGGAGCCTCACTGTTCATTGTGAAAGAACCACCTTTAGATGGACTTCCACTGCATAGCTTGGTGAAAAGGCATAGCAAGAAAAGAAAAACTGTTTATTTTCGATAAAATAAAAAAAATGCCCGGCATGTGTATACTGAATCGTTATAATAACTTATTACTGTGCCCTTTGTTTTTCTGAGTGGAGTAACCAGTTGTCACCTGAGACCAGTCTCCGTGGACCATATCACCATGGCACCACCTTCACTTGATACCAGAAGTGACTTGTTGTCTCACAGTGAAGCCATTCAGAAGGTGACGTGCATGAGGACTAAAGCACAGAGATGAACTGGCCCTCCATCTGTAAGTTTCTATAAATAATTCCATTTTATCTGTTTTCATGGCCTATTTTCCTGCTCAGATGAACATTCATGCAGAGGAACCAGTTATTCCAGTCGATCAGCATAAAAGCAGTCAAAATGTTCCGTGTTGTGTTGTATAATGCATGGTGCAGGATAGATTTTGGTGAACAATGAGGTAACAGGCTCTCAAAATAGTGTAGGAGGAAGAATGGAGTGCGTTACAAAAAGAAAAACAACAAAGATGTGTTTTTTCTCTCTCAGTAGGGAAGTAGATAAGAAATTTTTCACTCTGTGAATGTCCTCGGGTCACAACAGGTGCGTATTTTTTATTTTTTGATACAGTGTAATATTTTCCAGGTTTTGTGTCCTATTTTTTCTATTTGTATGCATTGTAATTATAGACTACCATTGAATTGCTTTATAACAAGTGGGAATTACTAATTTTGGGACATTTTGTGGACATTCGCTAGTAAAGTGACACTAAAAATCATTTAATGCTTAAAATAAAATAGTAACACTTTACAAGGTTCCGTTTGTTAACATTAGTTAACTGCATTAGTTTACATGAACAAACAATAAAACAAATCCTTTCTTAATCTTAGTTGATGTTAACTTCAACATATACTGTACACTGTAAAAAAATGAAATGATCAGTAAGTCATGACAACATATGTTTTACATTACTTTAACTCATCAAAATAAGTTAAGCAATTTTCAACTTTATTTTATAAGTTATACAATAATTTTGTTATGCCAGTTTAATGTAATTTAAGTTGAAATGACTTCAATCATCCTTGTTTGTGTTTGCTCAGGAGTTGGTCCCTCACATTCATTCTCTGTTCGGTCTACGTTGCTTTTAACATGTGTTGCCCTGCCTGTCTGTTTACCTTCCGTGTTATCTTCATTAAATTACATGTTGGAACTTAATCTTCATCTTCATCTCCCTTCCTGCAACCACCCGTAACAGAAGACTATGTCTAGATTACGCAGCGAAGTTTGCGACCGTGGCTCATTTTTTGTCCTTCTCAGATGAGTTTTTCCGTCTCGCCATCACCTGCCCCTTCGACGACGAGACCCTGAAGTCACTGTTCTGGATTGGGGCGAACTATCATCATCCAGTTGACCTCCCACTACCGGTCTGAACTGGAAAGAAGCAATCATCCAGTGTCTGGAGATCATACTTCCCCGATCCAGAACACAGCCAGACCCAGAGCCCGAATCACCACCATCGACCGCGGAGAATTTGTGTGGCGAATTCCCCCCGCAGATAGAGAGCTACCCCCCGCCGCGATGCATCAGCCAGAGCCCGAGGAGAAGAGGACAGAGCTGACCCTCGCCCCAGAAGTGGAGCTCCATCATGAGTCTGACCAGGGGCTTGAGCCCACGACATCAGCGGACGAGATAGTCGTGACTACAGACGATGAGGACTGGCTGATTGACTTCAATGAGGAATTATCGACTCCCACCCTATCCCACCTGGAACCTTCATCATTGCTGTTTTGGAACAGTACCATTGACTGTATAAACTATGAACTATTATTTTCATCGTCCTACATAGACTGTGTCATACTCACCATCATTCTGTCAAGATTTCTTCTGCCATCACCGTGAAGCTCAGCCAGTCCTCCAGCCCCGCCACTGCCGGATATCAGCAGCCCTGCACCGTCTCCGTGGAAGCCCTGCTATGACGTCGAGCTGCAGGTCGTGTTACCACCAGCAGCGTCAGTGCGAGAGGATCCTGCGGCTTTGCCTCTGGCCTCGGATCTCTTCTCTCCATCTCGACCTGTTGGCTCCGTCTTGACTCATCCCACCTTCGGCTCCACCGGGTTCCCTCATCCTGCCGGCTCCCCCTTGGTCAGTCGTCACACCACTTCCACGACGGACTTGCAGACCGTCCACTGCACTCCGTCCCTCCACCCTTACGGCTGCCGCAAGTTCCTCCTTCCCCTCGGCGTCGCCTCTGTCCTCCATCACACCGGCTCCACCTCAGCCCTCGGGTTCTCTGGCTCCGCCTCAGACGTTCGTCGCCGTGGCATCGCCTTGGTCTGCATAGCCAGTGATGTCGCTCGATTCCATCGTCTCTCCGTCTGCTCTTGTGGATCCATCGACCACGTCTCCCGCGGTCGTCCCCCAGCTGTCGTCAACCACTACACCACCTTGGCTCCTCCCTCCCTCGACTCCGCCGTGGGCTGTCGGCACTGGGTAGCTCTGGGTCTGTGCCTGTGAACTACTGCCATCATCGCCACCAGGGGATCGTCATCCTCACATCAATCCTCTGTCAACGTCTCCTGTCACCACTCCTTCGCCACCTCCTTGTCCACCCCCTCCCTCACCTCTGCTACTACGGTGCAAGGTCGCGTCTACTGGGAGGGGGGCGTTCTGTCACCATTATGTTCAATTTAGTTTCTTTATAATGGACTTTTAGTTTGTTTTCATTCCCATCATGTGCTCCTTTGTTCAGTTTTCCCGCTCCTCGTTATTAGTTTATTTGTGTCAACTGTGTTCTATTAATCATCCTCATTTGTGTTTGCTATGGTCCCTCACATTCATTATCATGTCTACGTTCATTATCATGTCTATGTTTACCCTTCGTGTTGTCATGTTATCTAATTAATTACGTGTTGGAACTTAATCTTCATCTTCATCTTCATCTTCATCTCCCTTCCTGCAACCACTCGTGACAGAAACAAATGTCTTACTTATTTTTTAGTTAATGTTAGTTAATCCATAAACTAATGTTAACTAATGGGACGTTATTGTAAAGTGTTACCAAAATAGCAAACTAAGACCGAACAAATTACTGGTGTAAAATATTTTGCAGTCTCTTTTCATTTTTAGGCTTAAGCTTGTGTCTTAAAAACTTCACTCAGCTGAATGGGAGGAAGTGGCACAAAAAAGGGTGCCCAAACATGAATGTACAAAACTGCTGCTGCAACACAAGGTACTGTATGTAAGAAATGAATGTTCAAAATATGGTACCCAGCAAGACATGCTCATTATCTTCCTCAAACTTCTTTCAGTCATGATCCTCTCCTCTAGCTTTCACTCTCTTTTTACTTTCATCTCTCACAGATGTCTAAAACGG
Organism: Abramis brama; assembly: GCF_963993115.1. Lineage (NCBI taxonomy): Eukaryota > Metazoa > Chordata > Actinopteri > Cypriniformes > Leuciscidae > Abramis > Abramis brama. The sequence goes on from NC_139987.1 coordinate 9,799,984, forward strand.
CCTTGTGTTAGACGAAGAAGTTTGTCCCCGTTGTCCTCATTTGTGATACTGACTGCGCTCACCGTGTTTCTCAAAGCAAGTAAGTTTCTTTGCAAAAAAATGTATTGTACTTTCAGACTTGATTTCCAGCACAATTTGTAGCTACTAGACCAGATAATATGGCATTCTGCTCACAACCCTGCTAAAATTCTTCAATTAGGCCTGAAAGTTTTCCTTCATCCAAGTCATGGATGTATGATGGGATTTATTCACAAGCATCTGGACAAATTCCAGATATTAGTCATTTGGAGAGTTTCATTATATGAGCCCATATGAATCATTTATGAGGGAGCACCAGGATGGAACTTCAGTATGAAACCAGGATTTTTGGAATTACAGGCTAATTGAAAATAATCATCCTTAGACTTTAAATGACAAAGGAAAAAAAAGCTGAATGACCTAGAAAGAACAGAATAATTAAAAAGACTAGTTATTCTCATAACTTATTTAATTTTCAATTAGATTTGAAGCTTTAATATATCATAGTTCAAACAAAAGTGTCTTTGTAGTTTGTTGAGCAAATTCTATATTTACAGTCTGAAAACATTTGTATTCAGTTTGTAGTTCTAAAATGACAGAGTTTTCAGTCCATGGATTCCCTCTGAAATTAGAATAGTAGTTTTCAATTAATGTGTAAAATAAAGTCATGTTCTACAACAAAAAATACACAGTCATACCTAAAATATGAACTCTGGAACCATTGTGTGCTAAGTTGATAACAAGTTGCATAATTCCATCTTCTATGACATAATAATGACCTTACATCTTGTAAGTTTGACTTGTCATGATTATGAAATTTTATCTTTCGATCTTTATCTCATCTTTTGATCTTTATCTCATAATTATGTATGTCATAATAATGACTTTTTATCTCATAATTATGTTTTACCAAATGTAAATTTGGCGGATTTTGGTTTTCATATTAATAATATTTAACAAAACATGAACATTTCTTCAAGTAGTTAAGCAGCCTTTTTACTCATAAATAAAAAAATACTGTTCTAAAATCCCATTAAAAATGAAGAGAAGCTGATATCAATAAGCCTTCTAGGTTGGTATAGTCATTGACGTCATGACTAAACATCTCTTCAGAGAATCTTGTAAGTAGATGCACATCAATCTTTTGCAGATGTGTCAGTAGCGATGAAAGTGACCTCCAGTGGACCACAGACTATGCAGATGGCTCAAGGGGAACCTGTTACACTAGACTGCACCTACACGTCAAGTCCAGCAGACATCGGCGAGCTTGACATTGAGTGGTCAGTTGTCAGTCCAGACACTACAAAAAAAGACCAGATGGTGCGTAAGGCTCTGCTTATATCAGTGAAATGATATAATCTCCTTAGGCACTGCTTTGACCAGACTCTTACTGGTGATTTATGTATATGTGTTGAAAAACAACTATCAACTTGAACTGTTATTTAAATCTGTTGTCTATTAGATCATATCATATACAGGTGGAAGGAGATATACCCATGGTGACCCTGCTTTAATGAAAGGTGTGGACTTCACAGCTGTAGACCCTGCCCAGGGAGATGCATCTCTATCTATCGCCTCGCTGATGGTCAGTCATGCTGGAACGTATCAGTGCAAAGTTAAAAAGGCACCTGGGGTGGACAGTCGGAAAATATCTCTGATTGTGATGGGTAATGTCATGTATTTCCAGTATTTGAATACTACACAGATCGTTTCTATGAGGAATCTTTAAAGACGCCTTTGAAACAGAAGTTGCTGCCATGATCTTTTCTTCCCTATTGTTACGTATATCCGAGTGAAACGGCTTCTCGAGCAAGAAAAAATGTAGGGCGGGATTTTTCGTTTGTGGTTTACAAATCGGTTTATGGGTTCGATATTTCATTTGCTTTCATCTGATTGGTCAAAACGCTCCACCTTCAGTAGGTTACGAGCTTTTCTTTCTGTCAGGCAGAATAAGAGTCAGTATTAGTGCAGCACTGACAAATGCACTTTAATAAAATAATGTCTGAAACCACCACTCACTGTTAACTACGCACAGTATTTGAAGCAGAAATATGTTGCTGGTCACGTAATTCATGCTGCTGCTACTTGCAAGCAACCTCATTAATATGAGCCACAGTATATGACAGATTATTTTAGCATGATGTATTTCCCATTGATTAAATACAGCTCTCTCTGTGTGGTAGTGAGGCCGTCCGTGCCGAAGTGTTGGGTTGATGCCGGTGAAGCTGTGGGTGAGACAGCATCTCTCCGCTGCAGATCGGATCAAGGCTCTGTACCTCTGCTGTATTCATGGAGGAGAGAGAGCGGAGGTTCCATTCCTCCAGACGCCATTCAGAGTTAGTGCTACCTCTGGTGGTAACGTATTGTAATGAAATGCTGCTTTTCCATCAGTTATTCTAAACAGTTTTGACTCCATAAAATAGTATGCAAACCATCACTTTGATAGCTAAATGACGTCTTTTATTTTGATATATAAATGATGGCTTTGCAAAAGAATGTGGAGCCAATACAATTTACTGTATGGTTTATTTAATTTATTTGATTTATGCCCAATACACCCTTAAAAATAAAGGTTATTTACTGACATTTATGGTTCCATAAAGAACCTTTAACTTCCATGGAAACTTTCCATTCCACAAAAAGGTTATTTATAGTGGAAAAGTTTTTTTTATTTATTTTTTTATGTTCTTTTAGAAAATGGTTATTTTATGAACTGATGACCAAAATGTTCTTTGGGAAGTCAAGAATTGGGAAGTCAAGAATTGTTCTTCTATTGCATTGCTGTGGAAAAATAATTTTTTTTAAACCTTTATTTTTAAAAGTGTGCAGAAGTTTTAAAAAAAATGTATGCAAAAGTGAGGTGATGAGACTTATATAATATATTGATTTCAAGCATTGTTAAAGTGTTTTAAGTAAATTAATTGATAATAAAAGCAAATCAGATGTGAGAAAAACCTAACAGTTATTTTATTATTAAATAAAATCCTTAGAGAGCATTAAATAAATTTAGTTAGAAAGAAAGTTTAATTGTCATTATTGTTATTATTATTATGTATTTTATTTTATTTTATATATATATATATATATATATATATATGAGATTGCATTGTCTATATACATATATATTAAATTGTTTTTTAATACATTTTCCAATTGATACATTCCAAAATGGCTAGAAAGGGATGTTTTGTCAATTAATTTCTGTGGAGGATTTGCACCACTTTATATTAACATACAGGAGGAAAAGAAAAGATTTTAGACAGATTAAAATAAATCTGTCTAAAATCTTTTCTTTTCCTCCTGTATGTTAATATAAAGTGGTGCAAATTATTGAGTCAATGAGTAATTAATGAGATTTAATGCATGTTTTTCTTTCTCTCTATACATTAGACTCCCTCACAGGAGAACTTCTAATCAGTAACCACTCCGTAAGCCACTCCGGTGTCTATTCCTGCGAAGTTTCCAATTCTGTCGGGAAAGAGAGCTGTCGGCTTCACCTTCAAGCTGTGAAGCGTATGTGAAGCGCTTAGACACACTCCAGTGATTTGATGCTAACTGATTATTCATAATGGTCAGTCTTAATAATCATAATCTTTCACAGCTCCTAACAGAGCGGGGGTCATCACAGGCACCGTTGTTGGGTGTTTACTCCTCATCATGATCGTCCTGCTCATTATATGGCTTCTCGTCTTCAGATGTAACAGGAATCGACAGGAGAAAGAGTTCTCCAATGAGATTAGGTAATAAGACCCCTCCATTTTCCTCCACGAATCCCTCCATTTCCTTCAATCATGTGAACTTTGATGATGATAACAAGACATTCTGGCTCTGTTTTCTTTCTGTCTTTAAAGAGAGGATGCTCCTGCACCTGAGAGCCGTCCTACCAGCCGAATCTCCAGCTTCCGTTCAGGTGTGGCCTACAGCCAGGTGGGCCAAATCCAAACTGAGCATCCAACCTCTACTAACACCAGCTACAGCACTGCAAAGTATGACAGCAGATTTGGCTATGCTGTATGAGGAGTCATACTTATTGTACTGTAGATTGCCATTGGTTTACAGTTAAAGGTACAATATGTAAGTTTTTGCTCTGTAGTGGTTAAAAAACAAAAATGGACGCATTTTGCGGAAGAACATTGTTTTGGTTGTGCTTCAGGTGAATATGACCATTCACAATAGAAAATGCTTTACAATGAACTGTTAGAGAGCTACATATGGCAGTTTTTCTGTTCAATAAAATACCTTACTCGCCTGTTGAGTGATAAAAACGCCATCTCTGTGTCACTTTTACAACATTTCAAATCCCTCGTTCTCATAGTCTCCAAAAAGCCAAGCCAATGTTGATTCTTGTTTTATTACGAACTCTGTCACGTTCTCTTTTTGCCGGCAGACTCTCCTCTGTTTGGCTTCTTTTTTTTTTTTTTTTTAATGGGTGATTCCCCAGAGGTTCGAGATTTAGCAGCTCCAAGACAAGCTTTCTCGCTAATTATGACAACGAACCTATGCCACTCCCACACCATACACGAGTGCTTCTCAAACGGAAACGAGTGCTTCTCCTTCTTAATCCAGTCCTTTTGAGGCTTGTAGGCTAGAGTCAGGGTTGCCAGGTCTGCTCAACAATGCCCGCCGTATTGCTTATAAAAACTAGCCCAATAACGGACAAAACTAGCCCAATCGCGTCCCCGTGAAAACGTGTTCTGGGGGTAAAGATTATGTTTCTTCAAAAACTACCAGCAGCAACGGTGTAAAAGTAGCCTAATTCCGTAGGAAAACACTGGCTAGAGTCCTCCTCAGCATTAAAATCTAGAATGAGATGGTTTAGTAAGTGCACATGGCTGCGTCACACATGTTATCGCCCCCTACAGTCACGGCATGAAAATACAATTAAAACTTTTTATTAAAAATCTTTAAATGAACTGGCTTTCTATTAATGCAATACAGTGAATGACAACCGTCTGTGGTCTCCCAGTGGCTTAATTTGCCACTAAACCTGATTAATTTACGCCAAAACAAAAGATAACATGTATGACTCGTTTTCTGTCAGTTCTTTTTCATGAATTGGAATGTGCGCACAGGATTGTGGGTGATTGAAAGACGTAAAGGATACACTTGAGGACACTGTTCTCTGTCTCCTCTCCACCAATAAGCTGGTGTGTGGTGGGCGCTCTGGCACAATATGGCTGCCATCACATCATCCAGGTGGATGCTGCACATTGGTGGTGGTTGAGGAGATTCCCCCCTTCTATGTAAAGTGCATTGAGTGCAGAGAAAAGCGCTATTATTATTATTATCCAAAGGACACAAAACAAAGGCTGCCTTCCATGGGTCCTTTAAATTGAGACGGAGCTTGATGACGTGGTAGCCAAGATATGCAGCCTTACTAGGACTCAGCCTTCAGGTTGAGACAGCACCCATAGTAGCAGGAGCAATTTTTCGGATATGACGAGACAAGAAAGGGCGAGTGTCGTATGTATGCAATTTCCAGCGAAAACCATCCTGCCAAGTCTAAAATTTAAACACTTATAATAGACTTATAATAGACCATAGTGAATAAGGCAAGACGAAAACACATTTTGGAAGAAGGATTGATTATGTATATTGACTCAGGTTACCTTTTATTTCATTCTTAGAAGAAAAGGTTCTATATAGAACCTTAAAGGATTCTTTATTATAACCTTTTAGGGGTTCCCATCATGGGATCATTTTATGGATTTAGATTTAATTAAATTCATTTTGTTTTAATTCATTTTTATTTTAATAAAATGTTATGAATTAAAACACACTTTATCACAGGAAAGAAATTAAATAACCTGTTAAACATGAAAGTACTATGCAATCATTTACAATATTTATCCTTATATAGAACCTTTTTGGCATAAACTGTTCTTTAGAATTGAGTCAAGAATCCTTGGGTTCTATGTAGAACCCCATTTCTTTCTGTCAAGATACAATATGGAACCAAAATGTTATGTCTTGTAATTGTGTAACATTCAATGTAATAAAGTTTAATATGAGAGAATGATACATTATTCTTCAGATTAGTGATGCAAAACCAGATCTCATGTAAGATGATATTGGTAGAGCTCTTAAGGCCTAAATAAAAAAAATTTGTGAAGCATCCATTATTGATTTTCTTTCTTTCTTTTTTTTCTGTGTTTTTTAATCTTTTTATCTCCACTTATTTGTCCTAAAGATGTTACTGAAATGCATTTGAATGATAGTTATTTTTTGTTTTGTTTTTACAAGAAGGATGTCTTTGTTTTTGCCCATAAAAAAATAATGGTAGCACTTTATTTTACAGTCCTGTTCTCCATACATACTATGTACTTACTATAGTAATTACTGTACAATAACTGTGTAATAACTAAGTACAACCTACCTACCCCTTAACCTAACCTTAAACCATGTAGTGACCTATTACCCAGTACGGTAAGTATACTGTAAGTACACGTAAGTGCACGTACTGTCAAATAAAGTGCAATCAAAATAGTTCTGTTTGTACTATTAAGATTTGCAGATGTTATACTGAAAGGTTAATGTTATAAAAGGTTTAAACTGAACTAGGAATTTTAAGCAATTACTTGTATGTTAAATTTGAGAATAAAAGGTATTGTATAAAATAAAACTAAAATTTGCATTGTATAAAATGAAGATCAATTTTTTGACAAATAACAGATATTAACGTTTTTAAAAATCAAGATTTTTGGTTAAGATATGAATGAAAGTATTTTTAAGCTGTTGACTTTTGTACATATTTTATGTAGTATCTAAATTAATATGCAGTCATAAACACCACTTGACTAATAATTTTACAATAACTATAAAAAAAATAATAATTTAAACTAATTTTACAGGAAGTTCAGTAGTGTCTGAGACTATATTTAAAATCTGGGCTTCAAAATATATTTTAAATCTGGAAGTGGTTTAAAAAAGAGACAATATGACTTAAAAATAAATATTTAACATTCTACTTTATTTCTAGGTCACACACACACACAAAAAAAGAAACAATTTTGACAATGAGCACGAGAGCTTTGTACAGATGTTTTATTGTTTTTGCTTCCACTGAAGCACAAGATGCTTTGGATCATTTTCAAATCATGTTGGAGAACATATACAAAATAAAAAAAAAGGTTTGTGCCGCTAAAGTGCTGTTAAAGTAAAAGGGGAATATATATATATTTTTTTCAGAATTTTCAGTTAAACATTTTACTCACATTGTTATTCTAATAATATATTGTAATATCTAGAGAAATGTAATAAAATATCTGTTATTATACCATCATGGGTTATCGTATCAACCACTCATACACCTCTAGAGGGCGTCATCGTCCACTGCGTCGATTTTGAAAAGGGGAGGGGAGAGAAACACATAAGCACTATTGCGCATGTGCAGCCGTGTTGTCACGCTTAGCTTCAGACCTGTAGTGATTTTTGAGTATTATAGTCATCATGAAGGCTCTTAGGGGAATGGTGAGCGGAGCTGTCAGCGAAATATCATCTGCGGTTACCGGGACCAAACACGTCGCCGTCCGGGAAAATGTTCTTGCCGTGACTCGTGACTACATTTCTCAGCCGAGATTGAGTGAGTGTCCAGTGCTGACTATGAAGGGCCCTTACAAACAGAACCCCACTAGAGCGATAAAATGATGTGTGTATGGCGCAACGAATAAATGACGTGCTTTGTATTTAACTTACAATGAATCTGCTAATCATCATGTTATTTTCAACTGTAGACTTATAATATTTTAACATTTCTGATGTTGTACATTTATGATAAATGCGTTACATGCAGTCAGGTAAATAATCTAGGGTCAGTTACTAACTAACGTTAGAGGGTATATTCTCTGTTCATGCATAGTGTTTACCTCTGATTGCATGATCTTAAAAATTAAATGAATGATTGGTTTTTCATCACATTAGTTGTTAATAAATCAACATGATGCAGGATTTAGGTTGATGCGTGTAGGATCTGCATCGTGATGGAGTGGCAAGCCGTTTCAGCATTTAGACTATTCCTCAACTAGTATGTATTTGTGTTACTAGTTCTTTTTTCATTACTTCCAGAATAACATATAACAACTATTACCTACTGAATAGCTACCATACAAATAAGGAAAATTATATTTCAGTTATATAACATTATATATATTAGTAATTATAGAAATATTATTTTTCACATCAATAAATTAAATCATATGGGTCTATTTTTTATTATACATTTTATTTTTATATTATGTACAATACCAAGTAAAAAATAGGCTCACACTGAAAGTGACATCAACAGAATAAAATTGTTAATCGTGCTCCAAAATGAAAACTCTGGGTTGAAACCATAGACTGTAAAAAAATATGGACGTAGTGTCCGTGGCGTCACCCGTAGGTTTCTGAAGATCATTTTTGAAGCCTAAAGTGGGCGGAGCCGGCCGTCGCCATCTTGGCCTTGCGTCACTCCCGGATAACAGAAAATGGGCAAAGAGGCTGAGAAATCACGCCCAAATAGCTCGACGTGATCGAGTTAGCTCAGGCTGTTAACGGCTCTGGGTAATGCTATAAGGTTATGCTACTGACAGTACCAAGTCTGCGACTGCACAGTACCTCGTGCTAAAGTGACACTTGATGATGTAAAGCCAATTAAAAGTTCCTGTTTTTGCCCTTCGAAATATTATAATAGTTAAAAGACATGGCTACAAGTGAGACTGTGTATCGTGATTCTGTACTATTCTGCTAGTTGAAAATGTATTATGCAGTAACTTAATATTACTCTGAGAGTGAGTGTGACAGTGATTTATGTGCATACATGTCAGTCACTTTTTTATAGTCTATGGTCCGTCAGCGCGGCATCGCTCGTCAAGTTCGTAGAGAGCTTATTCAGTCCATTTTAAATTCTGATTTTGGCCGCCTCTCAAATGGGTTAAACCATAGATATGTTGCCTATGAAGTTCAAGTAAATGCGCTAGAAAATCCGCACTCATTCATGGATGTGCATTTATTGCATGGACGGAGAAAGCGCCGACGCCTGCATGATTTCATCTGACGGTACATGAGCATATTATAATCCATCTGTTCCGTGAGAGCAGAACGAACGAGCCTTTACTGACGTTTTTAAATCTGAAAACTCCAAAAAGCAACGAAATTATCAGACATCCATTAGTGCATGTTCACAGAGGAAAACAACTGAAATACAGCGCTGGTTGTTCTCTCGGACGATACTCGACGACAACGACGGAAAAGCCGTGGGCTTTGTACCCAAGTAATGGGTGTATTAAATTGTATGAAATAATCCCGAAAAAAAGCACAAACACTGCAGAGAAAGCAAGTTCAGCAGCAACATTTGCTGAGGTGAAGTGACGGCTAGTAACAGCAGACAAACGGCTAGCATTGACATCAGCGACAACCCACCTGTCACTCAAGTGGCCACACCCTTAAATGCAGAAATTTAAATATTAATCAACTAAACGGATGAGTTATAAAAAAATGCACCCCCCTCACAGTTGTTATGAAGGGCAAAATTAGCTGTATAGACCAAAGCCACATAGAGATCCAGGCTGTAAACATGTTTTTTTCTGCTGTAAAGTTGATCATTTTAAAATGGGGGAGATACAGATTTGACTCACTTCTGCAGCCAGCCCAAGCGGCCAGTCAATGAATTGCAGTTTAACTCACTTCCGTGTTGGTTTCAAGAGAGAGAAGGGGAGGTTGCCGCTTGGTTGAAACTGAAAATTCTGGATACACTTGGCCAAAAACTGATTTTAAGAAATACAACACAATCAAACAAAATAACCACACTTTTATTGAAAGTAACACTAAAATTGGACTGGAAATATATTAATTTAAAAAAAACACTATATTATTATTTATTCAGTTCTATCCAACAAAATTTAGATTTAACATAATTATTTTTGACCAGTTATCCAAATAATGTATAGTCCTACAAAGCTGTTATTATCAGAGCATTTGAACAGAATGTAGCGGGTTCACGCGATCAATTTTGAGCATTCAGATGGTGTAATCAAACATATCTTGTGGAACGCTCTCTGAGTATGCATTTATTTGTCATTTTAACTAAAAAATTTAACGAAAAGTGGACTTCAAAGATTTATTATCATGTTGCGCCCTCTTTAGGCCATGAATGATCAGCGACTTGTCGACGTCAAGCTCATGTATCATGGCAGACCACTGAAGTCGACTAGTCTGTTCAACCCCTGCTAGTGTGTGTGATATATACCGTCTACGATCGTGATTGTTGTTTTAATGATGTGCGATCTGACATTAGTATGTCCCTCACTTTTCAAAAACACACCTAGAGAGTGCACGCATACACTAACACTACGTGATGTAGTCTAGTGGGTTAGACTAGTGCGCTTGTACATTTAGAGTGCACACTTTCACTGGATGATCTAGTCTATTAAAATGCACTTTGGCCCTGTCCCAAATGGCACTCCGGACTTGTGGACTTCCTCAGAGTCCACACTGTGGTGACGTCATGTAGTGCAGACCTATAGGACCCTTGGTGCGAGTCCATGAGGGCGCATTGAGAGGTATTTTGGGACAGACTCGATCGTCACGCCGGAAATAACGGCCTGGTTGTTGTTGGACAGGAGAAATCACATTTTTGCGCTCCGACGTCTTATCTCCATGTCAACTACACAGCCTAATTTTACAGTTCTATATTTTGATATTATGCATATCACCTGGGCATTAAACAATAGATATATCATGCTTATTTAAATGATGTATACAGTTGTACATAATAATACATAATGATCCATTTGGACTAAGATTACAATTTTAACACATAATGAAAATGTGCATGAGTTTCAGATGAATTTACAGGTTTCAATATTCATACTGTGTTTATATATGACTCAGTAAAGCCCTGACATTCGGTTCTATTTATTTAATGAATCATAATGCGATAGTATTATTCAACACGCTATTATTATGTTTGAGACATCAACCACTGCTCGATGACCATAATGTTTGTATAAACTGTAGGTTACAACTGGTAAAATGTACATCTAGGTCATAAAAAAACGTAATATTTTCTTCTCAGCCATGTCAACAATTGTCCGTGCGCCTTTCGCAAGGATTCCTGGGTAGTTAAAGTGTGTGGAGCCTGCATCTATGCGGTCTTCGCGCTGCTGAGCACACTTTAAAGCGTTAAAATGCTGAATGGGGCGGCCTACGGACTCGTAGACTCAGCGAGCACGCACAATTTAAGTCCACGAGACCGAAAGTCCTCATGAAGTGCACCATTTGGGACAGGGCCTTAGAATGCCCCCATTCAGAATGAACGAATCATTTGAATGAATGATTCAAGGACTCACTCATTAAGACAGTCAAATGCTTCGTTCCTTAATGAATAAGCTGTTCGAATGAATCACTTGAAACTCAATGACTCACTCATTAACAGTGACCAACCTACTGGCGGTTTTAATTTCACATTCAGACAAACAGTCTGTGCAAATGCATCTGAATGCCACTTCAGATGCAGCTTCTGTGTTTCCTTTGCGTTGCAAAGATGCATTTTGTTGATACTGATTTCATTTGACTGGTAAAAGCCAAGTGGCAATCTTCCGCTCTCTCTCTTGAATCCAACACGGAAGTGACTTAAACTGCAGTTCATCAACTGGCCGCTAGAGACAGGCTTCAAAAGAGAGTCAATCCCATATACCCCCCATGTTAATATGCCCAACTTTACAGCAGAAAAAAATGTTTACAGCCTGGTGCAAAAAGTGGTTTTGGTCTATATAGCTAATTTTGCCCTTCATGACAACTGTGAGGGGGGTGAATTTTTTTTATAACTCATCCGTTTAAATTATATTAAGCCTTAAAGCTCTGCATAATTAAGGGTGTGGCCACTTGAGTGACAGGCGGATTGCCGCTGCTGTCACTACTAGCCGTTTGTTTGCTGTCTGTTAGCCATCACTTCAGCTCAGCTAATCCCGCCTCTTTGCCCATTTTCGTTTATCTGGGAGTGACTTATGGTGACACGCTACCAAGATGGCAACGGCCGGCTCCGCCCACTTTGGGCTTTAAAAATACTCTTCGGAAACCCTACGGGTGACATCACGTCATTATTCTAATTGAATTTATTGATCAAATGTAAGAATTCAACAAAAGATGCATACATTTAATTAGGTTAAACATTTTTTTACAAAGGTAAAAATGCCTATAAAAGGTAAAAATCTATTTAAACTTATTTGAAAAGATAATTTCTGTCAGTACTGCAAACAGACCAATATCAAAGACTTAAGGAGTCAGCTGTCCACAGCAGTTCTAAACCTGACGAGGTGCCAACACAATAAACACACTGAGCAAAATATCGTCTTCGTTATCAATAAAATCCCAGAAAATGTTGAGATACCATTTTTTGTCAATATCGCACACACCTACTGGTTACTCATTTTTATTTTACTAGAAATTAGGCTAAATAAGTACTAAAAATATAAATAGTTGTGAGGAATAATGTTAAATTGGCTTGCCATAGATGACAGCATCATCAGATGCATTGATGGTCAAAACACACAAGGAGCTTTAAAAATGAAATTTAAACATGTTCATTCCCTACTCAAGTTTAAGTTGTTTTAGTTAAAAAATAAAAATATCTAATTATTTCTTAAATGTATAAATAATGTTAGGATAGGAATAACCCATTGCTAAGGCATCATGCCGTTTTTTTTCTTATTCTGAGTATCTCTGTTATTTATGTTTGTTATTTATATCTGTTATTTATGTTTTCATATAATATTAATGACACACTCTCATTTGTTTTCTTTATTTTTCTTTTTAAGACACTTTGACCATAGCATGATGTCATATTTTATCAGGTGATGTGTTTTATTTTTTACTGTATTTGTTTTCCTTAATGCAGTGCTTGCAGATTTTCTTCGTGTAATTAAGAGAAAACCCTTAGTTGTGTTTGTGATTTGATCTAGACTATGAAAACACGCTTGTGTTGTGACATTCATGTTTATTGTGTGCTCAGCGTATAAAACCGTGGCTGGTGTTAATGGACCCCTGGTGATTTTGGATCAAGTGAAGGTATTGGATTTCTGCAAACATCAGCTAATTTGTTCGGAAAGTACTGGATTACATTGATGTTTTTGATGCCATGTTAACTGGTTACCTGCCGCAGTTCCCCAGGTATGCTGAGATTGTCCATCTGACTCTCCCTGATGGCACCAAGAGGAGCGGACAAGTGCTGGAGGTCACAGGCTCCAAAGCTGTGGTTCAGGTCAGGGAATAACATCTTCTGAAAAAGACCTACATGTTTTCTTTTCCACCCCCCCATTTTGTAATCTGATCTGTAGCATCTCATTATTTCATTTTTAGGTGTTTGAAGGAACATCTGGTATTGATGCCAAAAAAACCACGTGTGAATTTACAGGGGACATTTTGCGTACACCTGTGTCCGAGGATATGCTGGGTAATAATAACAAAGAGACATTCTGAAGCCATGTGATGTTTTTTATTATGTGTATTTGGTTAAACTTGAAGTCTGTTACAGGTCGTGTGTTCAACGGATCAGGAAAGCCAATTGATCGAGGGCCTACAGTGTTGGCGGAGGACTACTTAGACATCATGGGTACATTTCAATGAGGCTGTCTTTGTGACGCACCACATAAACTGTTATGCTCATAAATTGTCATCAGTGTTTTGTTTTGTTTATTATATTGATGATAAATGTACCATCAAATTCCATCCTGCTTCCTGCAGGTCAGCCGATTAATCCTCAGTGCCGTATTTATCCTGAGGAAATGATCCAGACCGGCATCTCTGCCATTGATGGCATGAACAGTATTGCCAGAGGCCAAAAAATTCCCATTTTCTCTGCGGCTGGTCTACCCCACAATGAGGTGAGGCCGCTGTCAGTCCATCTTCTTTGGGGTGGTTCTTTAAAGAAATGAATACTTTTATACAATACATTAAAGTGACCTTAAATACATTTATAATGTTACAAAAGATTTCTATTTCAAATGTACCTGCCTGAAACATTATTGGTAGTATCTGAAACATTACCTTAGCATTTAACCGACTGAAACTGAAAAACCACACGACATTGCATGAGAACAAATTGTAAACACAGTTTACCAGTAAACACAGTAAACAAAACAATGTTTTCTAGCAACCACAACTGTGCTTAAATCAAATGAGAAATAAAAACAAATACACTTACACGCTGCTGTCCACTTCTGTTTCTTGACTGCTTCTCCTTACCCAAAAATGCCAATTTTAATTTAAGAACTTGAGTACTTAAGTCTAATGTAGTTATCTAACAATTGATCCTTGATTTTCTCTTTTTTTTTTTTTTCAGATTGCCGCACAGATCTGTCGTCAGGCGGGATTGGTGAAGAAATCCAAAGATGTGATGGATTACAGTGAAGACAACTTTGCCATTGTGTTTGCTGCCATGGGGGTGAGGAGCACTTCGGATTAAAAGTTTTCAATCTAAATATATGCATCCATACCATACCATAACATTGGTTGTATCTTTAGGTCAACATGGAGACTGCAAGATTTTTTAAGTCTGATTTTGAAGAGAACGGGTCCATGGACAACGTGTGCCTCTTTTTAAATTTGGCCAATGATCCCACGTCAGTATTCTCTCGAATATTCTTTAAAGTAAAGGGATAGTTCACACAAAAATAAAATTCTGTCATCATTTACTCACCCTCATGTCGTTCTATATGACTTGCGTTCTAAATGATTCCAAGTAGACCAAAACTAAATGAATTCAAGAAGAGTAATAAGTATGATCCTTAAAAATGACATGCTTGTTTGGAACAACATGAACGTGAGTAAATGATAAGGGAGCAACTTGGACCAAAAAGTTATATTTCCCTGTTTCAGGATTGAACGCATCATCACCCCTCGGCTTGCACTTACCGCGGCTGAGTTTCTGGCTTACCAGTGTGAGAAACACGTGCTGGTCATATTGACTGACATGAGCTCTTATGCCGAGGCTTTACGAGAGGTACGATATGATGTGTGAATTTATACTGACAGCCATTAGGATTAATTCTAAACTTGCTACTCATTGCTATGCATTAAACTCTATCATGGTCTTGAAGGTCTCTGCGGCTAGAGAAGAGGTTCCTGGACGACGTGGTTTCCCAGGTTACATGTACACCGATCTGGCCACGATATACGAGAGGGCCGGACGTGTGGAGGGACGCAATGGCTCCATCACCCAAATCCCAATCCTCACTATGCCCAACGATGGTCAGCAAACATCTACCTACTCATCTTTTAATCCTTATATCATCATAAAGGATTTGCTTACTACTTTAATGGTTTGCTTATTATTATCTGCAGATATTACCCATCCTATTCCGGATTTAACTGGATACATCACTGAGGGTCAAATTTATGTGGACAGACAGCTTCATAACAGACAGGTAAGTGATGGAAACAAGCTTACAGTGTGAACAGTGTTGGGCGATATGCTCCATTTTCATATCGTCCTATCGTCAGCCTGTGAGATCGGCGATACACGATATTATCGTGAGGGGGGCGGTGCTTAATTATTTGATTATTAACTTGCTTATTTACTCGTTAATTTGCTTGTTTTATTAGTTCGTTTTATATATGAGAATTGTTTGTTTGTTTTTTTTTTTTTTTAGCAAAGGTGGAGTGTTTATTAATAGGCTAAATCAGGTTATTTCCCGGTATAGTGAGGTAAAAAAAGATCCTATAATCTTTCTTGTATCTGACTCAGAGTATTTCAACATGTCAGCGGGAAATTTACGGACACACATTATCCTCTCATGCCGTTACAGATGCAGCATTTTGACTGTACTGTACACGAGATGGGAACACGTTTTAATAATTTCTTAGGTCAAGAAAGAGTTGGAGTTTGTGATATATGTCCTCCTACCAGTGCTCTCTCTGTCTGTATGCACTTCACATATCGCACTTCAATAAGCCCAAAGAACGCGGGTTAATGTGTTTTAAATGCCAGGAGAAATCAAAGGCAAAAATCTAAAAGTCGATCGGTTTATACTTAAACTTATGACTTGACTCCGATAAAGGAAAACGGGTTAATGTGTTTACATGACATGCATTGTCAGTTTATTCAGCATAATCAAGTTAATAACGTGCACGTAAACGCGCTCATTCCCTGAAAATGAAAGCAGAAACGGACTGAGCTTTCGCTGCATTAACGGCGCGTTCTCTCAGAGACGACGATGGATATAACAGTATAGCAACTATCTTAATTTACTGGCTTAATATTTCTCTTGTGGACTTACATTAGACAGTAAAACAATTAGAAGAATATTACTTGTTAAACAAGTGTTTGAAGTTGCTTTTGATTTTCACAGATGGCAGAGTTGTGCTGTGTTCGTGAACTAAAGACTGTTATTAGGCCTATATAATTTTAGTGATATTATTATTATCATTAATATTTTGTAATTGTATTGTTTTTAGTGTTATTAGTGTCATTAAATGTTTTGTTAATGTGCTATGGAAACAAAATACTGACGAACAACGATGCTGTCTTCATCTTGGCTCTGTATAAGAATGGTGCGTTTGTTAAAACAAGCACTCTTTACAATTTGTGAATGGATCTCATACGCGCGTCGGTGATATCGCAAGTGTGGTTGTGGTGATGTCGTTATGAATTTAGGCAAGGCAAATTAATTGTAGTTCCTAATTTAATAACAATACTAGCTTCATAATAATAATAATAATAATAATGATTTAATACATTAATGGGAAAACGAGCTAATTATCGTATTGATATCGTCAAAGGCATCTGCCAGCAGCGATATCTCTGACTATCATTGATACACGATACTATCGTCTATCGGCACAACCCTAGTGAACATTAGTTGAATACTTCACCCATAATGAAAATTCTGTCATCATTTACTCACCTTCATGTCGTTCCAGACCCGTAAGACTTTCGTTCATCTTAGTAACACAAATGAAGATGTTTTTACTAAAATCTGAGAGCTTTCTGTACTCTCCATTGACAGCTATGCAACTACCACTTTGACGCTTCAAAAAGTTCATAAAGAGATTGTAAAACTAATCCATATGAATTGAGTGGTTTGAATTTTTGGGTGAACTAACACTTTAATAAGTCTCATGTGCTGTTTTATTCCAACTATTGATATTTCTATGCAGATCTATCCTCCTATCAATGTACTACCTTCTTTGTCTCGATTGATGAAATCAGCCATTGGCGAGGGAATGACACGCAAAGACCACTCAGATGTTTCTAATCAGCTGGTGAGTATGGATGAACATACATTACTGTTCAGAAGTTTGGGGTTTGTAATATTTTTTTGAAAACAGTCTCTTATACTCACCAAGACTACATTTATTTGATGCAAAATACAGTAAAACAGTAAAATTGTGAAATATTATTTACATTTAAAATGCCTGTTTTCTATTTTAATATTATAAATTGTAATTTGTTTATGTGATGACAAATCTGAATTTACAGCATCATTACTCCAGACTTAAGTGTCACATGGTCCTTCAGAAATGTGCTGATTTGATGCTCAAGAAACATTTATTATTATTATCAATTTTAAAAACTGTTTTTCCAGGATCCTTTGATGAATTGAATGTTTGAAAAGAACAGCATTTATTTGAAATAGAAATGTTTTGTGAAGAGTCTTTTTCCACCTTTTGAACAGTTTAATGCATCCTTGCTAAATAAATAAATAAAAATTATTTAAAAAAATAAATATATAAACTTTATATCCCAAACATTTGAATGGTATTGTAAATTGTAAAGAAACGAAGAAAGAACAACACCTGTATTATTTATGACCAAAGCACTTGGTCTCTTTCACAAATAATTGTTGTTGGGTTTTTTTCTTCATGCAAATGTTTATTTTAATTATCTAATGGTTTGAGTTAATTGTGTATGGACATTTGACTTGTCTGTGACAAAGCATCTCCTCTTTTGCAGTATGCTTGCTATGCTATCGGGAAAGATGTGCAAGCAATGAAGGCCGTGGTTGGGGAAGAAGCACTGACATCGGATGACTTGTTGTACTTGGAGTTCTTACAGAAATTTGAGAAGAACTTTATTGCCCAGGGTAAGTAACAACAGGAGGGCACCTGTGGAATGATGTAAAAATCTTATTTTAAAGGGATAGTTCACCCAAAAACAAATATTCTGTAATTTACTCACCCTCGGGTTGTTCTAAACCTGTTTGAGTTTCTATGTTCTGTTGAACACAAAAGAAGATATTTTGAAGAATGTGAGTAACCAAATGTGGTATAGGTTGGAAGTCAATGGGGACAAGCAACTGTTTGGTTTCCCACATTCTTCAAAATATCTTCTTTTGTGTTCAGCAGAACAAACTTGAAGATGAGTGAATGATTACAGAATTTTATTTTTGGGGAAACTATTTCTTTAAGGCCCTTTCAAACCAAACACTTGAAATACTATACCAAATGCTTGCATTTTCTATCTTTATTACTTTCAAATAATTCTGAATCTTTTTTTTATGCTTATTGGCACGTTGAGATGTACTGATATGTGTGCCTGCAATGGTTACAGTCATGATCCGACGATTATAACTTTATTTGTCAATGCTGTTTCAGCACCGTACAAAGAAACAAAAACTTTAGTTTTTTGTCACGCATATGTTCACCCCAGTGTGAATAGCTTTTTGGGAATGCATTGCTTGCATTCTAAATCCTTTTTTTTTCAACATTATTCAAGTTTGGTGTGAAAGGACATTTAGAAAGAAGAAAAAGAAAAAAATAGTGTATAATTTTTCTTTTTTTATCAAATGCAATCAAATTCCGTGAATGGCAATGGACTGTACTATATATATATTACTTCAGAATGAACCTAACATGTTTTGTATCACAGGTGCATATGAGAATCGAACTGTGTTCGAAACATTGGACATTGGCTGGCAGCTCTTGAGAATCTTCCCCAAAGAGATGCTGAAGAGGATTCCTCAGAGCACTCTGGCTGAGTTTTATCCCCGAGACTCCAAACATTAGTCTTGCTTTTTTCCTTGTTCAATCACTTTGTCTTTCAATCAGCTATGAATCTGTCTTCTACACGTCTAGATGTTACTCAGTCTCCCTGATCAAATCAAGTACACCAAGTCTACACTGATGGATTACAAAGTCGTTTTTCATTGCTACTCTTGGTATTTATTTATTTATTGTGAAAGTTTTGCTAAGTAGTAAAGAAAATATTGTATGAATATCGTCGCTACACTATAGTGTGGAAGTTCTTTTGTGTGTTGCTCAGTGTGTCAAACAGTGTTCTGACCAAGTGGTATATGATGTAAAGGCCAACTTTTTAGAAAATTTTAGAACTGACAAACTACTAGTATGTCACAAAACAATGTTTATTTATTTAAAAAAGTGCCAAGATTAATGTATAATGGCTTAATGTATTCTATGAATTTGTCATTATAATGAATTCACTACATATCTATAAGTACATATGTATCATAAAGTATAAAAGGAAGCCATATGTTCATAAAATGCATTAAAAGGGAATAGATAAGCACAGTGGCCCTATAAAATCAAAGGAAGAAATCCAAACACTGAGCAATATTTTTTTTCATGCTTTGTTGTACTGTTAGTTAATTTATGTTTTGTATAAAAAATGTGTAATTTATAGTTGTGTAAGAAATGTATTTATTATAATTTATTTTGGTGCCATAAATATTTACTGTGATACAGTGCGTAATATCAAGTGAATTCATAATGAAGTGATTATCCTAATGCATGAACACTATATTGGAAATATGTATGTGACCACTTGCTTCATTAAATAAACTTTGATGTGGTGTAAATTAATGATCATGATGAAAGTAATCAAATATAATACTGCAGCAATGCACATCCTGATTGACTGATGTCAATTTTGGTACCGATTAAATTTGCACAACAGGGTACTAGGGACTTTACAAAGCACAGTGGTTCTCAATTGTGCAAACACATTTTGTAAGACATTGAAAAATGTTGTAGTTTTGCTTAACCATGTCCATGTAACGTGCTAAGTCAGACAAGAAAATGTACAGGATTGTTTTTAGACTCCACCCAATTTAGCATAAACAGCTTTGTTCTTACTTCTGCATGTGCACAATCCTAAAATGTATCTGCCCCATATATCAGTAATTGTCTGCAAAGTCTGCAATACATTATGACATTTCATAAAACATACAATTCATAAAGGTCATCCTGAGGCGATTAGGCACATTTTGTGTAAGGTATATGAGAATATCCTAGACATTAGATGAAAGTCTGAAATAATTATCTGCTTTACAATGTTTAAACAGCAGAGGTTATCAGAGCCTTCATGAAACAATCATCAGTTATCTTTTAACAGCCAGTTAGTTTCCCAGGTGAATGATGTTTCATGTAATTAGTTATTTGCTCTAATTGGACTAATGAGGGCCTATATAATACACTTATCTCCAACTACATGTATGCTTGTATTTGTAGCATTTGTTTGGTGTTTTGAGAAAGTGAAAAGGGTTTTGTTTGCTATGGATCAATGGTGGAACAAGTGAGTTTATTCATTTAATCAGTCTGTGTTTGTGAATGATTCTGCAAATATTGAGTTTGTTTTTTATGTTATGTGTTTAATATTTTGTGTAAATACTTGTAGGTTATCCTTGTTCGTAATTTTCCTGCTTTTAGGTAATGCTTCTGGATTTAAAGGTACAACTTATTATCTCTCCTTGGTTTGCTAAGGATTTTTATTATATTATGAGGTTTGTCTACAAATCCTTCTATATTCTTTAATTCACAGGTGGAGCTTATTCAAATGCCCACCACCAGTGGGGTCAGCCTTCTGACAATACTTTCTCACCTCGTGCAGTCCAGTCTTCTGTGCCAGAGGTCCCTGTGACTGGGACTTTGGCTGAAGTGGACTCTAGTTTATTCACTAACAGACCCGTGAAAAGGCTGAACTTACTCAAGTTTGTTAAAGGTGGTGTTTCCAGCAGGCTTGAATCTATGTCATATGCTCAAACTGCTCCAAGCAGCTCAATTTTAGCGTCCTTGCCCCTACCCTTAAATGAACAGCTTGCAGGCCGTTTGACACTGCTCCACGGTTCCTCTGGATCAACCATTACAGATACTGCTAGTGTTTCTGCACAAGGAGAAAGTACTAGCTTCCCTGCTGTACTTGGCACTTCTGGCCTGTCCACCAGTAGTCAGAGCTCCCCTAGTTTGTACATGTCCAGCTCCCAGGAGACTTCTGGTGCTAAATCAACAGAAGCCAGTTTGCCTGTCTTCTCTCAGGAGAGTATCTTGTACAACAGTTCATCTGCTCCAGGTGCCACTTACAACTCTCAAGGTAGCCCTGTACCACTTTCAGAAGGCTCTGGTCAATCTATCTCCCCTCAGGGTGAAATCACTTACTGTAGTTTGTCTCAGTCTCAAGGTGCCTTTGATACCCCGGACTCCTATAACAAGCTTAGTTATGTTTCTTGTCAGTCTACCAGTGATAAGAGTACCCCCAGTCTGTATAGTCAGAGCTCTCAGGGTAGTTCTGGCAGTTTGTTGGATGCCTCTGGCTCTTCCTTTCAAGTTGACTTGTCTCCCCAATCTCAAGAAACCTCCAATCAGCTCCTGTCTTCACCTTTGGAGTTTTCTAGCCAGTCTAGTAATAGTCAAAGCACTCCCAGCTTGTTTATGGTTAACACAGATTCACAGTCAACAGGTCCTGCTTTACCTCTAGACACTCAGAGTAGTCTTTCTCAAAGCATTTTGTCTACCTTGACTCAGGCCTCTGCTTCCACTTCTCAGGGAAGCTCTGGGCCTGAATTGTCTACAAATTCTGGGCAACTTATCCCCACACAAGGGGTTTCTAGCCAGTACACAAGTGTTCAAAGTTCACCTAGTGTGTCTACAAGCACCCAGAGCAGGTCTGGCACTCAATTGACGACTTCCAGTCATGTTTTCCCTGTGTACTCTACTTCTATGTTATCTCTGAAGCCTCAGGGCATTGTGGGTATGTATGCCCCTGCCTCTCCTACCAAATATGCGAGTGTTCCCATGTCTTCACACCAAGCTGTTTATCATGGCTCTGGGGCTCGGTTTGGGGCCTCTGCTGGTTTTGCTTCCCAAGGAATGAGTAACACTTGCAGTGGTTCTGTCCAGCCTCAAGGTACCACAAGTCAGTTTGCCTCTGGGTCTTCATCCTCCTATCCAAGTGTATCATTATCCTCACCCCAAGGTGCTGCCAGTCAGTCTGCTACAGTCCAGAGTTCACGGAAGCAGTTTACCTCTAGCTATGGCACCCTGTCGGGGTCCTCTACTCCATTCAACCTTCAGGGAAGCAACACTTATCGTGGATCAGTGCAACCTCAAGGTACCCCAAGTCAGTTTGCCTCTGGGTCTCCATCCTCCTATCCAAGTGTATCATTATCCTCACCCCAAGGTGCTGCCAGTCAGTCTGCTACAGTCCAGAGTTCACGGAAGCAGTTTACCTCTAGCTATGGCACCCTGTCAGGGTCCTCTACTCCATTCAACCTTCAGGGAAGCAACACTTATCGTGGATCAGTGCAACCTCAAGGTACCCCAAGTCAGTTTGCCTCTGGGTCTCCATCCTCCTATCCAAGTGTATCATTATCCTCACCCCAAGGTGCTGCCAGTCAGTCTGCTACAGTCCAGAGTTCACGGAAGCAGTTTACCTCTAGCTATGGCACCCTGTCAGGGTCCTCTACTCCATTCAACCTTCAGGGAAGCACCACTTATGATGGATCACTGCAGCCTCAAGGTACCACAAGTCAGTTTGCCTCTGGGTCTTCATCCTATCCAAGTGTATCATTATCCTCACCCCAAGGTGCTGCCAGTCAGTCTGCTACAGTCCAGAGTTCACAGAAGCAGTTTATCTCTACCATCACAGGCAGCACTGGAACCCAGGAAGGGTCCCCTACTCCCTTCAACTTGCAGGGAAGCACCACTTATGATGGATCACTGCAGCCTCAAGGTACCACAAGTCAGTTTGCCTCTGGGTCTTCATCCTCATATCCAAGTGTATCACTATACTCACCCCAAGGTGCTGCTGGTCAGTCTGCCACTGTCCAGAGTTCACAGAAGCAGTTTACCTCTCCTTTCACAGGGAGCACTGGCACCCAGAGAGGGTCCTCTACTCCCTTCAACTTGCAGGGAAGCACCACATATGGTGCATCACTCAAGCCTCAAGGTGCCACAAACCAGTTTGCCTCTGGGTCTTCATCCTCATATCCAAGTGTATCACTATCCTCACCCCAAGGTGCTGCCAGTCAGTCCGCTACAGTCCAGAGTTCACAAAAGCAGTTTATCTCTACCATCACAGGCAGCACTGGAACCCAGGAAGGGTCCCCTACTCCCTTCAACTTGCAGGGAAGCACCACTTATGATGGATCACTGCAGCCTCAAGGTACCACAAGTCAGTTTGCCTCTGGGTCTTCATCCTATCCAAGTGTATCATTATCCTCACCCCAAGGTGCTGCCAGTCAGTCTGCTACAGTCCAGAGTTCACAGAAGCAGTTTATCTCTACCATCACAGGCACCACTGGAACCCAGGAAGGGTCCCCTACTCCCTTCAACTTGCAGGGAAGCACCACTTATGATGGATCACTGCAGCCTCAAGGTACCACAAGTCAGTTTGCCTCTGGGTCTTCATCCTATCCAAGTGTATCATTATCCTCACCCCAAGGTGCTGCCAGTCAGTCTGCTACAGTCCAGAGTTCACAGAAGCAGTTTATCTCTACCATCACAGGCAGCACTGGAACCCAGGAAGGGTCCCCTACTCCCTTCAACTTGCAGGGAAGCACCACTTATGATGGATCACTGCAGCCTCAAGGTACCACAAGTCAGTTTGCCTCTGGGTCTTCATCCTCATATCCAAGTGTATCACTATACTCACCCCAAGGTGCTGCTGGTCAGTCTGCCACTGTCCAGAGTTCACAGAAGCAGTTTACCTCTCCTTTCACAGGGAGCACTGGCACCCAGAGAGGGTCCTCTACTCCCTTCAACTTGCAGGGAAGCACCACATATGGTGCATCACTCAAGCCTCAAGGTGCCACAAACCAGTTTGCCTCTGGGTCTCCATCCTCCTATCCAAGTGTATCATTATCCTCACCCCAAGGTGCTGCCAGTCAGTCTGCTGCAGTCCAGAGTTTACGGAAGCAGTTTACCTCTCCTTTCACAGGGAGCACTGGCACCCAGAGAGGGTCCTCTACTCCCTTCAACTTGCAGGGAAGCACCACATATGGTGCATCACTCAAGCCTCAAGGTGCCACAAACCAGTTTGCCTCTGGGTCTTCATCCTCATATCCAAGTGTATCACTATCCTCACCCCAAGGTGCTGCCAGTCAGTCCGCTACAGTCCAGAGTTCACAAAAGCAGTTTATCTCTACCATCACAGGCAGCACTGGAACCCAGGAAGGGTCCCCTACTCCCTTCAACTTGCAGGGAAGCACCACTTATGATGGATCACTGCTTCCTCAAGGTACCCCAAGTCAGTTTGCCTCTGGGTCTTCATCCTCATATCCAAGTGTGTCACTATCCTCAACACAAGGTGCTGCCAGTCAGTCCACTATAGTCCAGAGTTTACCTCAGCAGTTTACCTCTAGCTATGGCTCGCCCTCCCAGTCAGGGTCCTCTACTCCATTCAGCCTTCAGGGAAGCACCACTTATGGTGGATCATTTAAGCCTCAAGGTACCACAAGTCGGTTTGCCCCTGCATCTCCATCCTATAATTGTCATTGTGCATCATTGTCCTCGCCCCAAGATGTTGCCAGCCAATCCAACCAAGCGTCTCAAAGCTATGCTGTGTCCCAAAGCCAGAAGTCCCAAAGATGGCAGCCTTCACAAGGTATTCAGACCTCAGGTGTAGTTGCATCACAGGGTAGCTCTCTGTCTCAAAGCTCTCCAGTGCAGAGTAGGTTCTCTTCCCTGTCTTCAGCAGGAGGCTCATCCAGAGATTCTGGACAGTTTGTTTCTGCACAGGATGGTAGCACAAGTTATGGTGGCCTTTCGCTCCTTTCTCAAAGCCCCTCTAGCAAGTATACCCCTGAGTCCCATGCATATGCCAAGCTTGGTTACCCTCCCCTATCTATTTCTAGTCAGTCTATCAGTAATCAGAGGACAAATGGCCTGTATAGCTCGGACACTCGGCTAACCCAGGGTCTCCTTGGTGTAATTGAAAGAACCTCCAGACTTTCATCTCAAGCTCCTTCCACCTCCTCAAGCAGTAAGAAAATATCTGAGCGTTTTGTGACATTGCAGCGCCTCACAGGTTCCAACGGAGCTCCATCTTTAGGCTTGAGTGCCCAAGCATCTCCTGTTGGTATGTTCTCTGGTATCCCGCAAACTGCACAGGCTCTACGTGAATCTGGTTCAGGTGTCCAGCTATACAAGCAACCATTCCTCAAGCACTACTTCCCCCATCAAGGGCTAAGGGACTCTAGAAAATCTGCCTCATAATGCAAAGTGATGTCTTCAGAATAAAATTGAATAAATGTTTGAAATGTTATTCTTGTTTTATTCAACATTTAAAGGATATAACTCATGCTAGTTGAGTTTATTTAACTTGGTAAAGGAGTGCCACCTAGGTTTTTTTTTTTTTTTTTAAACCAAATTGGTTAAGATTCAGTTGCTGTGTCTTAATAACTTTTTTGTATGCATTCACTGTTTAACTAATATTTGGGGACTGGACTATTTAAAAACGGTTATAGTTGACGCTTTGTGTGCAGTTTTGGAGCTTCTAATCTCCTTTTTAAATATTGCTGCTTTTTTTTTCTTTTTTTTTTCTCCCCAGTGTTATGATCTTTGCTAATATTATTTATTAAGGCTAATCTATTATGGCTGATCTTGATGTTAAAATATTGGTGATTGGTATCTGCCTAATTTCCTGATAGGTGCAAAACTATTTTCTTCAAAGCTACAGCATTTCTAATGCTTATTTTACTTGTCTTATTTCGCCTCAAATGTTAATCTTTTTGCACTGAAGCCAGACCCAATATCAATATTATTTGGTTTAAGTATATTGGTTAAGTTCAATTTGGAATGTTTTTTGGGCAATTGAAAAACAATTACACAAAAGCTCTGTTGGGCAGAAATTCAGATCAGTAAAACTGAACTTAACCTGAGGTTAAAAAAATGAAGATAAAAATGGCTATAAAAGTTATAAACTGAAGTCTGTAGTTGGCAGTGTTGCAAGGTTTGAGTGGGAGAATCATGTTATTCAGATGGCTATTTACAGTGGATAGTCTGTAAGCCTACCAAAGTTCACTTTTTACCTTACCTTATCTAGAAGATTCCCAGCCAGAGGAAAATGTCAGGACAAAAACCATGGACCTGCCTTCTGGTCCATAATAAATCTGCATTTATTTTGAGTTTATTTTCTCAAATTCCACTGTTATTTCATTTGTCCAAAGCCTAAAACAGTTATGAATAAGAGCTTGTAAATGACAGTCAGCAGGCTACCACAGAGTGGTGCTATGGTCATTTAAACCAAGAACTATATAATAAGAACCCATATTTCATTGGGCTGTCTTCCCCTTTGAGACTATTTCTGAGACATTTCTCTTTCACTGTCTCTTTCATGAGACAGTGGGTAATAGTGTGTATAAACAACATGGCATTGTATGTATGAAATTATGCATCTTTGGTATTGATTTGATTAAATGAATGTTAACGCCTGATTATACTGTGCACTTTACAATGAACAGAGAAAACATGAGATTAATATAAAGGCCAGATCATTCAAAAATATTGCTGTGTTTTTACTAGAGATTTGAAGATTGTGGTCTGGTTCAACCCTGTTTTCTCATTTTCATGTAATGTTCTCCTGTGAAAATGCTGCTTTAAAGGACATGTGTTATATGTTTTCCATTCTGTCCAGCTGTGTGTATGAAATTGCTGCTACTGAAATGTGTGGGTTCAGTGTTTGCGGAATTTTGATGATAGAAATGGAGTATTATTTCCATGGGTTTAGATCTAAAGATAAAAAAGTCATAGAAGTAATATGTCATTTGCACAGGAGGGACCAAAGTGAAGGTGTTTGGGCATAATGCACAATGCTATTTCCAGCACAGTCCTAACCAAATGTATCACAAAAAGCCCCAAATATAATTATGAGATATAGCAAGCCTGTTGGTGGAGTGATAATTTAGGCTTGTTTTGGAGTCACAGGATCTGGACTGCTTCCGGTCATTGAGTCCACCATGAACTCCTCTGTATAACAATATATTCTAGGGACAAATATGAGGCCTTCTGTCCAACATCTAAAGCTTGGCTTTTAGTTTTACAACAGAACAATGACACCAAGGACACCAGAATATTGAAAAGTCATGGTTTTGGAATGACCAGGTAAGCCCAAATCACAACCCTGGTGTGATGGCTTAAGAGATAGTCCACCCAAAAGTAAAAAAATCTGGTGGTGACTGAACCATTTCATAAAATACCCCCCTTTTTTTTAATGATGATGGCAGAAAAGGATGTCAGAATTTTCTTTTTAGTATCCCTTTAAAAGGTGTAAGGAATGACTCAGACTTCAATGAACTGTAGAAATGTTGGCATTTCTGGCAAC
Source organism: Abramis brama (assembly GCF_963993115.1). Taxonomy (NCBI): domain Eukaryota; kingdom Metazoa; phylum Chordata; class Actinopteri; order Cypriniformes; family Leuciscidae; genus Abramis; species Abramis brama. Next base: position 9,827,531 of record NC_139987.1, read on the forward strand.
ATGCTCAATCTACAGTATAGTGAAATTGTGGTAAAAAGGAACCTGTTTGAAAAAAGAAAATGATAATAAACTGTAATCAGCATATAGATCGTTCCCCGCTCTCTGACTAAATGCTCACTTCAGAGCATCTGTCAGGCTCTATATAGACAAGCAGTGTTTTGTGAATGAGAAATGTTTTTGATGAAAGCTCTTGTACAACTCTCGTCTTTTGCAAGGGGACAAATCCTGGCATACAATGCTCCACTTGGCACCGCATCTCTCTTTTTTGTAATCATCATTAGAGCCATTTGTCCTGCTGCTCCGGTGTGACCTCTTTGTCACGTCCCATAGGTCAACATGCGTCTGCTCAATACTGAGGCCACTATCATGGACAGATGTGTCAGTGGCCCTCAGGAGGTGGCAGCATTCTGGTGCCAAAAAAAAGACAGTAATGGATTATTGTCATGACACATCACCTTTTCATGTGTCACATTTTAACAACAAATTGTATGGTGGGTATAGAGGTATGAGAAGAGTGGTGAGAAAGCTGAAGACCTGTCAGTACCTCTCAGGTATCAATTCATCATAATATCATCTAAATAGTAGCTGGTAAAGCATAGCATGTTTAATGTGTGCTATGATACAGTTATCATCATTATCTTCTCTGGCCTGCCTAACAGCTTTACAGTCCCAATGAGTTTTCTTGGCAACAATATTTGCCCTACTTTATGAGAACATTAATCACATGTCCATGTACTTTAAGTCACATCATTTCCCTGATGTCCTGGAGCTCTGGTGCAACCTCTCTTTGCAACAGTCCTCCTGGATTATGTTTATTCATTATGTGAGCATCCTCAACAATTCTAATGATGTCAGTGTATTTTTGAGTCTGCTGCCCTTTTGCTCATACATTTTAATATGGAGCCCCTGGCAAGAATGTTGCATTAATGTGCCGGCTGCAATGATGATATATTTAACTTTTACTTTGTTAGTTTGTATGCTGTTATAATCAGGTTGATTACTGCCAATTTTAAACTGAGGATTCAACACATCAGTATATATATATTCATTCCCCATGGTGTCATATTACAAGCTGATGTAAACAAGCGAAATACTTAAGTAATCTAAACAACTCAGGTGGCAGTATTAGCATGCAGCAAAAATACAAATAAATGCCAATTTCTGTTCGTACCAAAGGTAATTCAAGGATTTCAGTCTGATGTGGCTCAGATGAATGTTAGTTGCCTAAAGTGAGAGAGGTCAGGTATAACTTGACTCATAAAATTAGATTAAAATCATTAGAATTTAAAATGAAACATACAATTTAATTTACTAAAAAGAAGTTCAAATTCCACAGTTTTAAAAATGATTAATTCAAATATTTAAGCAATATTTATCCATTTAAAAATCTGTTTGTCAGTGGGAAGATTGGTGACACTATTAGCTAATGTAAAAACTGACAGTAAATTTTATATTTTTAGGACATTTATTAATCTTTGTTAATGTTACTTAATACAATTGTCTTTGTTTCTTTCTTTGTTCATGTTAGTAATTTCACAATGAATTAACTAAATAGGCTACAACTTTTGATTTTAAAATGTATTTTAAAATGTTGTATTAACTAAGATTAATAAATGCAATATAAGTTCATTTTTAGTTCATGTTAACAAATAACTAATGTTGATAAATGAAACCTACCTCTGAAACCGTATCACATATTTTTAAGGTTGCTGTCAGTTATTCTAATCAAAGATTTTCATGATTCTGAGATGAACGACAGAGACAGAAGCCCTCCAAATCAGGGTCTAGCAATATATGTTTTGTACAATAAAATTAAATGTTCCAGCCATGAGATTTCTGCAACAACCTTATGTTGTCCACTGTCCATTTAGTGAAGCCTGTGAGATAAGGTGAAATAAAAAACACTACATCCAGCAATGAAAATTTAATTTATTGTGCCCTGAAACTGAACTCGGAGAAGATCGTGGCCTCTTCTGACTGTGTGTTGAGCCCGGGAAAAGTGCCAAGCATAGAGAAATGTGATACATGTTTTAGGGTTGGTTAGTAATGCTTTAGCTGTAATAATGCTCAGATAAAAAAAAAAAGGGAACATATGTGTGTGCATCTTAACAGCGACAGATCTACAGAGCTGGCAGAGCTTCAGCACTAAACATATGGAGAGAGAACGAATCTGGCTCTATTTAAGCAGCCCGGCAGATGAATGAAAGCTTTAGCGTAAGTTCTGCCACTTCACATCTAACCAATTGTGTTCTAATACTTGCAGTATAAAATATCGGTACTTACACACGTCTGAGTTCGCAAATGCGGACACCATCAATTACCTCCATCCTCCCCACCACCACCAGGTCCCTGTCCATACCTCCCAGGGGGGTCGGCTGCGCCCCTGCCTTCGTCTTCAGGCAGGAAATGCAGATTCCATTGCGAGCTACGGACTTTATAAATACTTGTTTGCTGGGCTGTTAATAAATGATGCTTTGTTACGCTATTTTGCCTCCTGAGTCTTTCTGGTAGAACTGATTAGATGGCCTGATTTCTCCAATTATTTACATTTTGAGGCATCCATGAGATCCTTAAGCAGGCACATTAGAGCTTCTTTGGAGTGAAACAGGACAGAAGTAAAGGAAAAGTAATAAGATTATGTAGTGCTGGTCAGTGCAGTAATAAACCTGCATAAACCTGTAATGCATTGTCAAATGCTTGGATATGACTCCAGCTTAAAATCAATGAGCATGTCAATTATTAATCTGGATGATTTATGAAGGTGACCCTTAATATTGGTCATAAATTAAGATGCATGAACACTATTGAGTGGTGAACATAATTCTAATCTAGCATATATTACATTCACTTTCTGAAGAAAAAAAACAACCCAATTCTCTGCATTACATTAAGTTGTTGAGGATCTGCCCTTATGTTGTTGAAGTTTGGTTATGGCCACCGATTATTATTTATACTTTACATAGAATTATATTTTAAGTGTCTAAACATATTATCAAACAAGGACTTTAATATTGTAGCCTACATCAAAATTCAACAGCAACACACATTCCTTTATTCCTTAACTCCGCCTCCAGTACTCGTGTACGCTCGATTTGGCGCCACTTTAATCGTACTTCAGTGTTCGTGACATGAGGATCGCTTTGACCTTGAAAAGGACAACACTTACAAGTAAGCCTGTAGCCTATATATTACCTCATGTGTGTTTCCCATGCATTTTGTATCTTTATAGTCTCACCAGGTCATCCCAAAGTATTTAACGTAACTCTCTGTAACTCCAAATAGGAAATCGGTCTGTTTTTAGTTTGGATGCATGAACATAACATAACATAACTTAACTAAACATTATTTGTAGCTCCTGACATTAAATAACTGCAATGAGCTTTGGGCTTTGCTACTTTTAATATGAAACAATATCTCATCTTTCAAATTCTGTTGATTGTATCGTGGAATTCAAACATGTGTTTTTGGCGCCCAGTCAAGCTGCACGTGAACCTATCATATCATCCTCATTACTAAATAGCTGAAATAAACATGAATAAACATCAGAAAGTATACATTGAAAGATACCGTACAAATTACTGAAACAAATAAGCTGTTTAAAACGCGGAAAAACGTCAATAAAACAGCTAACGTTACCTAATGTCTGACGTAACATTTAGGCCTAACGTTAACTTACCTCAGGAAAGCTTTTCAGTGCCCGCAACTCAGTAAACTAAACTAGACAAGAATAACTCTAGAGAGGAGTATTTTGATAAAACTATGCATGTGATTACATATTATTTTTTTAATATTTTTTTTTACTTAACCTGTTTGTTATATTTTTTACTTATCGTAGTTATTTTTACATTATTTAATGTAGCCTGCAAATAAATCTGTCATGAAAACAAGTTAGGCTATTACTGCTGTTGTTATATTTCACTAAGAAATTGGAGTAGCAACATAGGCCTAATTCTGTTATTAAAAAGTCGAAATAAATACTCCCTTATGTGTAGTTTAGCCTCAATGTTTGTACAACTCAGTATTATTTGAGTGTTGAATGAATTAATTTGATTCAGAGGGATCATTATTTAAAAGTTTTCTGTTTCAGTTAGAGTACTGTATGATATTTGAGTTATTCACCTTTGCAACACAGGAGTAAGCTATTTTCTGTGAATGTGTGTGAACTTTTTAGCCGCTGAAACAAAATACAGTAAATGGTAAAATAATTTGCGCTACAAACCAGTGTGTTTATGATTATGATAATAAATTTAAATAATATGATAACAAATAACAGTTAGGCTACTTTGTGATATCAAGCAGCATGACGGACAGTTTTTGTACAGCTAAAATAACTGGAAGCGTATGAGACCCAGCCTTGACACACTGAAGTTATGGCCGCACCTTTTCTTATGTTAAAAATATGGGGCTTACTGTTGTAGGCGCTGTGCCACAAACAGATCTGGTTTAAATAAAAGACAGAAAACTATTTTTTTCTCATGCTGAGGATAAGCATATGTATGTGTTTGAGGAAAGTTAGTTTATTTGAGGTCCATTGAGAAAAGTTAGCTAGTAAATTTGAGCTTCATCAGATGGGACATTACATCTAGGAACATTCTCTTGCTGTTTACAGTCACTGTCAGGGACTTTTTCTGGGAGAAGGATGGAATTGAATGATTTTACTTCCAAAACGTAACATATTAATAGTTATATTTTTTGGCTTGTGGTAACCGTCTTTTTTACAAAAGCAATAAGATACTCCATGCATGCATTACTGTGAATATGGTCACGGCTGAAGGGGTTGTTTCATCCTGACTGTATTCACAATATTAGCACAGCCTTTGAGACCTTATTGCTTACTTGACTTGATTTTGACATTTCATTAATCTACGAATAAATTAAAATATTACTCAAACTACTGTTTTTTTGTTTGTTTTTTCACAGTTCTCAACATTTTGGCTCTTAATCTTCAAGTTAAGTTAATTTGATACATGGAGGCACAAAGCTGAGTTAAATGTGGATGTAGAATTCATTACGCTTTGGTCCAAACAGCTGAGCTCACCCTTTTGCTCCAAACATCTGTGAGCATATTTCATATGTGGGGCCAAAAACACTGGCGATGGAAGGAGGAACCCTTAAACCTGAAATCCAGCCATGATCCATTTTATTTCTGGTATAATATCAAATTACCGCCTGTCTGAGAGCACACTACAGACAGCTGCTATTGCCTTGCAAAGCAAAGGGATATTAGTTTGAGAACTGTGGCCTATCACCAGCCACTGTGCAGAAGGAAAGGCACATGGTTAGCTGACTGGGGAACAGTCAGGTGGCCAAATAGGGTTGGCTCAGCCAGACACAACCAAAATTTCCCTGAAAATCATTTTCAAACATTGATTAATGGAATGGCGAGTGTGTAAATGCTTTCTCGTATCCCAGATGGGGAGAAAACTCCAGGGTTGTTTTCCTCTCAATGCAGACAGTCTGTTCTAAAGCAAAGCATTCCATCTAAAGTAAATGGAATGTTGTGAAGGTTGCTCCGGGCATTGAACATCATCAGCTTTACCAGAACGGGGGGTATATCTGAGCCGTTCCGAGCACTGTCAGAGAGATCAGTGAAGTCAGGGTGACATTTGCTGGAAATAACATTTTCTGGAGTGTCATCCAAAAGACCATATCAGTGAGAGTCAGCCAAGTAGCTGTACAGGAGCCATGAGAACACTACCCTCATTCAGCTGGAATATCGTTGAGGGACATTAACTAGAAAAGTAGTTCTCTATGTGCCTTTCCGAACAATCTTATCAAGTGCATAAGAATACTAGAGAAAAAGACTTGCAATGCAACACAAAATGGAAGCCATTCTATATGTGATGCTTCAGCAGAATTAAAATGTGTTTTTGCATGCAACTGCACTACATTTCCACTGTTTTTCTGTTAAACATGCACTAGACGGACGCGTTTAACCGTTGCGCTCACGTCTTTAGCAGCATCTCATTCACGACACGGCGTTCTAAAAGTGCGGCACTCAAGTTAGAAGTTCAACTTTTAAAAAACACGTCTCTAGATCTTTCTTCATTCCACTGCCCTGTCTCACACGTTTTAAATCGCACAGAAAGAATTCTCTGCAGGGCTACAGACTGCGACTAAAACTGTCATTTGCGACCAAAAATATTCATTTGTGACTGTGAGTGATATTTTTGCTAAGATCTGGTGACAATATAAATGTACATGTTATGGATAAATATTGCGTCCCTTTTTACCTGCATGTTCTGTGATGTAGCCCATCACATCTTTTGTTTTGTTGACATAATAAAATGAGACGATGTGCAGCAAAGTTGCAGTACTATAAAAACCTCACTGAGCGAGGATCAGCTTTCCGCGTCAACCTGAAAAATATCACGCTTTTTCAAAGCCCTCATCTCTATCAAGCAACATGACAGCTGTGCCAGCATGAGAGAGAAAACGACAGAGACGTGTCAATTAATGAACAAGCAAGTACTGTAAAAGTGTAGGAAGACAGTCTATTTCGTGCACACAACATGGATGAACTGCAACAGATAAACATGTCAGCTGTGTGGACGTGAACTAATCATTACTGATATGGATTCTTATTCTCAATATCTTTTAATCTTTGCTGTTTTCTGTTACTGTCTAAACTTCACACATGTACTGTAGCACAGCCATCCATAATCACAGTAAGATTTGTACTTAATTGTCACCTTTAATGTGTTTATTTTAGTAAGCAATTAACAAACTTTCAGCTTTCAAATTCTGTCAATTTTATCACAAAATACAAGCAATAAATATTGTTTTGGTGCTCTTTAATGTGGCCTGACAGATTGCTCAATCAGTATTTAGACCTTGGAAAGAACTTGTATAAAACAGCTTGAGAACAATCATGTCACGTAACGTCAAATTTACCTCAGAAAAGCCATTCAATGCTCATACACTTGTTAGTCAGCTACAAAAATAACTATAGAAAGTGACATTTTGCTACATATATGAACTATATCACATAATCATTATATTTTTACTTGACCTGTTGTCTGTCTACATGAGAAAGAATGGAAGGAGCTAAAAATTCAATACCACCCGTATAATGTGTGTTTTTCAAACGTATTTTTGCATTCCGCTTTACTGCTTTTCAATAGTTTTTCTATACAAAAAATGCTCTTGACGGACGTGTTGACCGTTGCGGTTAAATCTTTTCCAGTGTCTCGCACATGACATGGTGTTCTAAAAATGTTAGAAAAATAAAATAAATTGAGTTAAATTAGTTAAACTTTTAAAAATATGTGTCTTTCTTTTTTTTCATTCCACTACCCTCCATCTCGCGTTTTTTCAATGCAACCATCCCTGATGTTGTCCTACTGAACTGGATATGCAGTTTCGTAAATGGTCAGTGTTACAAGCATTTATATATAAAAGTGAAAGTGACATGTAAAGGCCAAGGATCGTAAACCATACTTGGAATTTGTCCTCTGTATTTAACCCATTCATGTTAGTACACACACATTAGGAGTGAGTGAATACACACACACACACACACACAGCAAAACGTGGACACACACACACGAAGCAGTGGGCAGCCATTTTTGCTGTGGTTCCCGGGGAGCGATTGTCTGAGAGCAATTTCTAACCAACTGATTCCAAAATAATTTTTTATTATGTATGAAGTTCCCTTCAAGTTTACAGCTGGTACAAGCTGGTTGACCAAACTGAACTAGCAAATGAAACAGTTTTTTTCATGCATATGGAATATTTGAAATTAAATACTATTTAAATGCAATTGTAGGTAATAGAGTAGCTAGAAACGGAGCTACCATGTTCAAAAGCAAGCTACTTTTCCTAAGATGGATGTTCCACCGGCACTTACATCTATGGGTTTTCAGACAGATTTTTAAGAATGTTCTACACTGACTACATTTGAAAATATCAAAGACTAAAATGCAGAAAAGGATGAAAAGTCAAAAGGCCATATCCTGCCAATTCACCTTCAAGAGAACAGGTGTGTGTGTGTGTGTGTGTGTTGTCAGATTCCTATCCAGCTCTCTGATTTTCTGATTGATGGTCTCGTCTCCTCCAAACAGACATGAAGGCGAAAGGAGAGGGGCTTGAGCAACTGCCAGTGGACCAAGGAGGAAAAACAGACGCGTGCTTTTGCTTTCTTCAAAGGTAAAATTCGTAAATAATGAAGAGGCAGATCCAGCAGCTAATCTGAATTTGAGCGAAGTGTGCATTTTCAGCAGCGCGCGGTAATTGTTAGGCTACTCGCGTTTGCATGTGTTGAATACCAACGGGTGTTTTGAGCAGCTGTGTTGACACTCACCACACACCCTTCTGATTGCGTAATGTGTGTAAAGGGTGTCTTGGATGCAAATATAATATTCTCTGTTAATTAGATTAACCTTAATGACAAAGTTTCTTCCCCCACATCAATGTCCAAATTTATTTGAAAGATCTGCAGGTAATTGTCATGCATAACTAGTCATGGTTACAAATGGGTTTACAGGCTATCTATATAAAGAAACACTCTCTGGGCAGTTGTCTTGCAATTAAACCACAATTACCATGTAGAGTGGTGATTGATTGGGTGGCCGCACAGTACAACAGGCAGCAAGGTAGTTTAATGCCCTGAAAGTTATTAGACCTATTTCAGGAATCACTGGGGTGTATTGCTATGGGAGTGAAAAAAGCCTTGTAAATGTATGTCATTTAGAAAACAACTTGGGGACTAACATGACCTTTACGCTTAAGCAAACATCATTCCAAGATAATAATTGTGTGATATCAAGTCTATATTTATATTGATATTAATATATCATATAGTCATTGACTAACTGTAGAATACATTATTCTGGCTATACATTATTACATGTCTATCCACCAAAAGAAAAAACAAATCACCTGGGGCCTCATTTATAAAACTGTGCGTAGGAACCTTACTAAAAGTGTACGTGCGCCCGAAAGCCAAAAATGGCGTACGCAAAAAAATATTCAGACTTATAAAACCGTTCGTACGGCAGAACCTGCGCAGAATTCACTTTATAAATCCCAGTCAGCGGAAGATTGTGCGCACATGCGTCTCCTCCCCGAAATAACCATATATGGAGCTTACAACGCCTAGTTTTACTATGCAGATCCTCATCTGCATATCATTTGCATATATTTTTTTCATCCACGTGATAATGTTTAACGGTACAAGACACATTACATTAATAAAAATCAAGTAGTTGCCTATCCTTGCCTTGTTTTTTAATACATAAATCAAATAGTGTAAAATACATTTCAGAGAAAGTTTTTTCTCAATCTTTTCCACTGGCCGAATTGTATTTTTAATTGATTTCTATTTTTAATGGAAACGGATAGACCTTGGGCATTATTTGCACGAAACTATTTTCTCAGACAATCTTGTATTATCATGATAAGCAATTATTTTTGTGGTTAAAACATTAAAACACAGCACGTGTGAAAAGTGTTCAAAAGCATCGCATCCACAACAAATATTTCTATTGATTGAATATAAAAAAATGTTGTAACTTTTCAGTAATGATTTCATGTTTAAGTGTTTAACTCCATTAATTTGAATGGCATATTTAATCTAAATGTTTATATCAGAAGTAAAACATAGTTTAAATCCTTATTTTATTTATTTAAACTGCATCAGTTTCACTAAATGGCCAACGCGCTCGCTGGCGCGGACATTTAAGAAGGGATGGATATTTGCTTCAAGTGACAGGCTTGGTGAGTGAAATTATATTTGTATTATCTTTCTGTAGATGTTTAATTTTGTTTAGATTTTCTGTCTAAAAGTGACCAAAAAGACACTAATCTCCAGCTCACCATCGGTGTCGCCAAACCGCTCCATCTCCAAAATGTTCGTACGCATGGGTCAGAGTTTGCGTGCAGGTGCGCAAATTTTCCCGTCAAGTTTGTTTTTATAAATCACAACTTATGCGTCGGAAGTGGCGTACTCCTCTTTCAGGGCCTGTTTTGTGCGTACGCAACGGTTATAAATGAGGCCCCTGTTCAGTCAGATTCAAGAGCTGTGTAATAAGGAGCTGGTGCTTATTCAATTTATTCTTTAATTAAACAGGACCCATATTATTATGCCCTTTTACAAAGTCGAATTTTTTTTTGGTGTCCCTGAAGTAGGTTTTGCAATACATTAATTTTACATAATCAAATAATCGATTTGACAGCACTACTAACGCATCTCAACCTGGGGTCTCATTTATAAACGTGGCTGAAAATGTGCGTACGCCGCTTCCGACGCATAAGTTGTGATTTATAAAAACAAACTTGACGGGAAAATTTGCGCACCTGCACGCAAACTCTGACCCATGCGTACGAACGTTTTGGAGATGGAGCAGTTTGGCGACACCGATGGTGAGCTGGAGTTAAGCGTCTTTTTGTTCACTTTTAGACAGAAAATTTAAAGAAATACAAGATAATACAAATATAATTTCACTCACCAAGCCTGTCACTTGAAGCAAATATCCATCCCTTCTTAAATGTCCGCGCCAGCGAGCGCGTTGGGCCGTTTAGTGAAACTGACGCAAATAACAGTTTAAATAAATAAAATAATGATTTAAACTATGTTTTACTTCTGATATAAACATTTAGATTAAATATGCCATTCAAATTAATGGAGAACACTTAAACATGAAATCATTACTGAGAAGTTGCAACATTTTTTATATTCAAATTCAATCAATAGAAATATTTGTTGTGGATGCGATGTTTTTGAACACTTTTCCTGTAGCGTGCTGTGTTTTAATGTTTTAACCACAGAGATAATTGCTTATCATGATAATACAAGATTGTCTGAGAAAATAGTTAAGTGCAAATAATGCCCAAGGCCTATCTGTTTCCATTAAAATATAAATCCAGTGGTGGACAGTAACAAAGTACATTTACTTGAGTACTGTAATTAAGTACACTTTTTGAGTATCTGTACTTAACTTGAGTATTATCTTTTCTGGAAACTTTTTACTTTAACTTCACTACATTTGAAAGACAAATATCATACTTTTTACTCCACTACATTTCTGTCAAGGTCTTTGAGTAGAAAGTAGTAACGTCAGTCAGGGGATGATTTTGGTTTGGAAATGAAAGTCGGGTTGACGTCAAAGCCAAAAAACTAATCCAAGGGCACTATTTGAGGGAACAGCCATTTGGGTGTCCGAAACCATCGTAGACGTTATTGAGTACACATATTCAATCTCACATTCAATCCCACTACTGGAACTGTGTTATAGAAATAAATGTGATATTGATATGAGGGTAGGCAGGCATAGATTCAGAGGCATAAGGTACTGTAAGTATTACATTCAACAATGCAACAATAATAAAACAATGCATTGACATTTACTTTTTACTTTTGATGCTTAAGTACTTTTAAAAACAAGTACTTCTGTACTTTTACTTAAGTAAGAATCGGTCTTTACAACTTGTACTTGTAACGGAGTAATATTTGACCAGTAGTATCTGTACTTTCACTCAAGTAAGGAAGTTGTGTACTTTGTCCACCTCTGTATAAATCAATTAAAAATACTATTCGGCCAGTGGATAAGATGAAATGTATTTTACACTATTTGATTTATGTATTCAAAAACAAGACAAGGATAGGCAAGTACATGATTTTTATTAATGCAATGTGTCTTGTACCGTTAAACGTTATCGCGTGGATGAATAATCATATGCAAATGATATGCAGATGAGGATATGCATAGTAAAACTAGGCGTTGTAAGCTCCATATATGGTTATTTCGGGGAGGAGACGCATGTGCGCACAATCTTCCGCTGACTGGGATTTATAAAGTGAATTCTGCGCATGTTCTGCCGTACGAATGGTTTTATAAGTCTGAATATTTTTTTGCGTACGTCATTTTTGGATTTCAGGCGCACGTACACTTTTAGTAAGGTTCCTACGCACAGTTTTATAAATGAGACCCCAGGTCTTGTACCTTTGTTCTGCGTATGCCTTACTTTTTTAAATGAGGAATATTGTGACGTGTTGTAAACTCAAGACTACAATCGAGGTGTTTCAGCGAGTTCAGAAACAGATATACAAAATAACTTCCTTTGGAGTGACTTAGTGCTTTGTAACTTTACAGACCCTTTTCATGCCCAAACAGCAACATTACACACTAAAGAAAGTTGAAAATGTAAAAAAGCATAATAGATTCTCTTTAAAATCTCAATCAAAATCAAAATTGACAATTCTTATTTTTATATTTTTTATATTTTACTTAAGACTGTGGCAGTGTTTATTGTAAATTATTTATCCATGCACATCATTATTTAAAAAAACTCATTACGAGCTTGATGAGGACATGAATGGTTTTTACAAGTTATGGTAATAACACCATGGTGTTATCTGCCTCCATTTAGTTAGCAACGCCCAACTTCCTATGATCCAATCAATACCAGAGGACAAAATCAAGTCCCGCGCTAAATTTTATTTTTCATAAAGAAGCTGTTTCATACTGTACATCACAATAGAGAAAAAAAATCACAATTCCTGTTGCATGTCGGCACACTCAAAACAAAAAAATTACTTAAATACATCACTTGCAATGAAAATTCTGTCATTTTCATGTCCTTTCATCCTGTATGATTTTCCATGGAACACAATAGGAGAAATGAAAATGTTGAGCTGCCAAGCTCCAAAAAGGACATAAATGCACAATAAAAGTATAGTTTATGTGATTCATGCTCTATATTCTCCTGAAGCCAAACGATAGCTTTGTGTGAAATTTCAGTTGTAGTTGTTAAAGCTAACAAATGGCTTGAGAGAACTTCTAATATAGATAATTAATGTTGTGAACTTTACTAAGAGAGGTCAAAACAAGCTACAGTATATGGGTATATTTATCACATTCCATGAATATCAGCCTATCTTCCTTTATCAAATCTCAATATTTTTTTTGTTGACCTTGTGTTGAGCTTTGGTGTTGAAAGAGTGTGCTGTGGTAATGAGTAGCATAGCTATGGTTGAAATAGTGCTGCTGCTGCTTTGTCTGGTCATTTGCAGATGCTAACATCCAGTGTGTCTCTCATGACCACAGCAGCCTTCTAATCAAATAAACAGCAGAGAGGTTGAAAGGGTCTGCCGTGCTATTGGAACAAAGGAATTGCTCCATTCCAGCTCTGCAGTAGACTGATGCCTGCATATCAAATAGCAGGATAAACTTTTGATATGGTAAAACTTCAGCATTAAGTCATCTCTAGCTGTGATGATTCTGTCATTATTTACTCAAACTTGTGCGACTCAAACTTTCGTTCTTCTGTGGAACAAGAAATTCGATTGAACAATCTTTTCATGCCTTTTCTGCACCTAAAATGAAACTTGTATGGACACCTTTTTTGAGTCCATACAACTCATGTGCTATATTTTCAAGACTTCAGAAGCCATATTAATTTGTGGATGAGCTGTTTTAGTAATGATTAAAGGTATAGTTCAGCCAAAAATGAAAATTCGGTCATTAATTACTGACCCTCAAGTCATTCCAAACCCACTAGACTTTCGATCATCTTTGGAACACAAATAAGTAAGACAAACACAAAACACAAATCCGCTGCGCGTCGGACGGTTCACGCCTCGCCGTCGTCCATTAAAACCTGACAATGGACACCTCGTTGGGCATTAACCCGCTTATACCATGGTCACTTGCCAAATAACACATTTTTAAAACATTAGTTTATATTTTAATTAGTTTTACAATCGAAATCTAAAGTTTTTACAAACAATAACTTGGTTTCCCTGGTTACGCCTGATGGTTTATTTAGCAACTGGAGATATTTATAGTCCGCTTAGCTCGTAGAACTCTTCAGTTTACTGCCTGTTGCTATGGTTACTCACAGCTGATGTAGCCAGCGCATTTATTAATTAATTTCGAACGGTAAACAGTCAGTTTCACCAGAACTCCTTTACTAGGTGTCCTCTATCACTGCAGGACACCCTGCAGCCAATCAGAATCGAGTATTCACCCAGACTATGGTATAAGATATTTTTAATGAAAGCTGAGATCTTTCTGTCCCTCTATTGGCAGCTACTTTGACGCTTCCAAAAGCTTATTAAGAGATCGTAAAACTAATTTATATGAATTGAGCGTCTTAGTCCATTGTTTTAAGAGACTTGATCGCTTTATATGATGAACAGTTTTAATTTAGGCTTTTATTCACATTAAACATTGATCAGTGAACATAAACAGCTTAACCAAACCTGCTTGAAGCCCGAGAACAAACCTCATTAGTTCTTGCGTAAGCTCAAACGTGCTGCGTAACATGAGAATGAACCTCATTGGTTCTTGCGTAAGCTCAAACGTGCTGCGTAACATGAGAATGAACCTCATTGATTCTTGCGGAAGCTCAAACGTGCTGCGTAACACGAGAATGAACCTCAGGATGAACCTATGCCAGCAGCCATATCACCCTGTAGCCCAAGACTGGTTGCCCACTGAAGCTAAGCAGGGTTGAGCCTGGTAATACCTAGATGGGAGACCTCCTGAGAAAACCAGGTTGTTGCTGGAAGATGTGTTAGTGAGGCCTGTAGTGGTGCACACTCTGTGGTCTGTGTGGGTCCTAACATCCCAGTATAGAGATGGGGACACTATACTGTCAAAAAGCACCGTCCTTCGGATGAGACGTTAAACCGAGGTCCTGACTCTCTGTGGTCATTAAAAATCCCTGGCCAAATTTGCCCCTTGGCCTCTGTCCATCATGGCCTCTTAATCATACCCGTATAAACTGATTGGCTTCATCACTGTCTCCTCTCCACCAGCAAGCTGGTGTGTTGTGGGCGTTCTGGCGCAATATGGCTGCCGTCGCAACATCCAGGTGGATGCTGCACATTGGTGGTGGTTGAGGAGATTCCCCCTTCCATGTGAAGCGCTTTGAGTACCCAGAAAAAGCGCTATATAAATGTAACAAATTATTATTATTATAACCTCATTGGTTCTTGCTGAAACTCAAACATGCTGCGTAAAACACGAGAGAATGAACCTCACTGGTTTTTGTTTAAGCTCAAACGTGCTGCGTAACTCAAGAATAAACCTTATTGGTTCTTGCGTAAGCTCAAATGTGCTGCGTAACACGAGAATGAACCTCATTGGTTCTCGCACATCAAGCGAACATGCTTGAGCTTCCATTTACCATACAGACACAGACACATTAATTTTAAAATATGAAACAAACAAACAAAAAACAGAGTTGAGGGCACTTTCATTTGCACATATATATTTCATTTGAATAAGACGTGATTAAATATGTGCGCATACGCGGTGCTGGTTCATGTTTAGAGCTCTAGAGCAGGGGTGCCCAATCCTGCTCCTGGCGATCGACTGTCCTGCACAGTTCATCTCCAACCCTAATCAAACACACCTGAAGCAACCAATTAAGGTCTTCAGAGCACGTCAGGATCACTTGAAAATTAAAGGCAGGTGTGTTTGATTAGGGTTGGAGATGAACTGTGCAGGACAGTCGATCGCCAGGAGCAGGATTGGGCACCCCTGCTCTAGAGTATATGAAATATGTCCATAACTTGAATAATGCTTGCTCCGGTCTGAATATGATCTATTATCCGGGTTGCAAGCGTTGTTTAACTCACCGCGGCGCTTCCGTGCAGAAACCGTTGTCATGCGCGCATGTTGTTTGAATTCTCCACTGTAATGCGATCTCATGCGTAATACAGCGCAGTGATTGGATTGAACGATCTCTTTTTCATGAATAAATGCAGAGATTAGCTCGAGGGCCAGCTGACGTAGAATCGTGCCGACAGCCAGTCACACACTCCGAAAGCACACTTCTACCTCACATTCCGTGACGTTGCTTCGACAGAATCAAATTGCTCAGACAAAAGCTAAATAACCAATTTTCACTTGTTGAGAATATGTATGAGTGCTTTTAGTGTTTTCATTGATGTGCAGCCTGTACATATGTTCACATCTCTTTCTCTCAAAAAAAAAGACCCTTTAAATGCTGTTCAGATTGCATGAATGTAAATTTACGCTTAAGGACATGGCTTCTCTACTTGAACAATCGTTGTTATTACAGAAAGTAATTAATACGTTTTTCATACTCTTAAAAATTATGCAAGAGCAATTTACATGCACACAAAAAAGAAACTGTCAGGCTTCACTACATGTTGATTTAAGGATGTGAACTTTTTCACTGCTTCTCATTTTTCTGTACAATGAAAGTCAATGGTGATCACAGCTGTCAAACTAAATTAAGGATCTCATTGAAAACCAACTTAAACCTCAGTCTGTGCCCCACAAAATGCGGTTAAATGCCTTTTAGAAGAGTTCAAATATATATTTTATGAGACATATGTACTACATTTGTTATACATAAATGGTGATTTGGGGCTTTGAAGTTGGTCCCCATTAACTTACAAAGAGCAGCTCATACATTCTAAAAAAATTTCTCCTTTTGGGTTTGTGATCAATTAATCAGCTAAATTTCCTGAGTATTTGTAATATTTAAAGTCACAGAGAAATCAAAATGGATAATTCTTATTTTTTTATTGGTAATGTTGCAGTATTGATTATAAATGATTTATCCATGCACATCATTATTATTTTTTTTTAATTCACGTGCTCTCGTAATCTAATCAAAAAACAAGTCCCGGCCTACATTTTTTTATTTATTATTGTTTGAGACTATTTCACTCAGATATACGTCACAAAAAGAAAGAAAAAACTATCACAACATCCGTTTCATGCCAACTTTAACTTTAGAATGGTTTTCTTCAATGTAGAAAAAAATGCTCTTTGCCAAGATAATGGTGTAGTTGTAGCATCTAGCAGAGGTTAACTGCCAATGCTAACCAGCCAAACCTTGACCTCCTGCGGATCAGAAATAAAAGCCAAATCCCAACCAAAGAAAAAATAACTCCAGATCTGTAGATTTTCTTTTTTTAACACTCCTCTCAGTGACCATCCTCTCCTCACAGGATAGTCTACCTTTTTCAAGATCTACAGAAGACATGAAATCTAAACCAAGGTCAAGCTATTAAAAGATACTTAGAACTTGGGCTGTCAATATTTCATTAGTTTTAATCCTGTAGTGAATGTCACATGACATTGATACAAAGACTTTTCTAAAGACAAAGGCAAAAGATGGAAAAGAGAATGAACCAGTCAACTGAATTTATCCTCTTAAGCACAGAGAAGCAACCTAAATCTAACAAAATGGCTGACCATGTAACAATGACAAAAAAATAATGCAAAGTCATTAGCAAAGATACAGACATTTCTATTCAGTTGTACCATGAGTTTAAGGTCAATATCATAGGAATCATAGTTCCCTTTATTATTATTTTTAAAAGAAGCTTTTTTAGAAGCTCTTTTCTGTAAAAAAAACAAAAAAACAAACAAAAAAAACAACTTGTGTGACTATATTGTGTTTGAGTGTTAAGTGTTTGAATTCACATACACTAACAATGGACTCAGAAATGCCATTTTCTGCCTCTGTGAGTCTGTGATCTATTACGTGAAGGCTCGCAAAGATGTAGCAAGTGTGCGAGAAACTACTTCAATTATAAATGATTTAACATCTCTGATCATAGATCACACTAAACAAGACATGCTTAGAATAGGTTTGCTGACTGAGACATTAGATAAATTGTCCAGGCCTTCCTCTTGGATTGTTTCTTTTTTCATTGTCATTTTTCATTCACGCTAAGATTAGACAGCCTCAATGTGATTATCTATAAAGCGTTTCACCAGGCTGAAATAAAACATGAGTCAACTCATTGTGCCTCTTGTTGGGGTCAATTAGCTTCCCACTGACTCCAAAATTATGTTGATAACACTTGCCTCTCTTTGAGCTCAGATTTTTTTGGGGGGCGTTTTCTCATTTAAATGTTGAAATTTGATTTTTGTTGGTAATCTCCAGATCTGACATTGTCTTTTCCAAGACACCAAGAATTGTAACTCTTTCCCCACCATTGACGAGATTTTTAATAATGACAATGGTTCTCCTCCATTTACGATTTGTTCTGGTAATCTGGTAGGGGTTCTGATATGTATCTTCTGAAATACAGCAACTCTGGATCCAAAAACAGCAAAGTATTTTCACGGTATTATCACAATATTTTAATTGCTCAAGAGAAACGGATGGATTGGGGGGGATATAGAAAAAAAACAATCACAGTAGGTGTAATTGTGATTGTCAAAACATTTGGTAACTAAACAGAATTGTACACAATTTTCACGATTTCAATTCAATTCTTCAGATTTGATTTCAATCTTGATTCAATATTGACACTTTGGATAAATATTAGGTAGGCTACAGTAGATAGCCTACATGTTAATTTTTCTCAAGAAAAAATATATCTCACAATGCTGTAAACATACAGAGAGCCCTATTGTAAATTGCGGGAGTCTCACGCTGAATGCGTAAAGTTGGCAGCCCTGCTTTTAGAAGGGGGATAAATCGTCGGCAGCGTTCCTCCTTCCGCCATGCTTCTTCTCCATGTGAGGATTCATTACATTAGACTAGAGCGCGCACTGCGCCGCATGCACACAGTGCTTCTACATGTGGTGATTGTTTACATCAGAGTTCGCACGTGTTTCGCGCAGCATATATGCAGTGTTTGTTTAATCGGTTGATGGAAAATAAGCTAATGCGCGTTCTATAAATATAAATTCTGATCTATTATTTTTCACGGTATTTTGAAGTGCCCGCGATAACAATATCGTGCATATTCATTACCGCGATTTATCGCATTACCGAATACCGGCACATGTCTACTCATAGGACCCTGATTGGACCTTGTGTCTTATGAACATAACAAATACAGCGTTGTAGCCTAACCACCATTAACCGCCAATAATTGTAATAAGCTCTGCGTTTTGTTACTTTCGATAAGAAACAAAGTGTCATCTTTCAAATTCTGCCCATTTTATCATGAAATTCAAATGAAAAAATGCAATTTTGATGCTCTTTGATGTGGCGCCACAGATCACTGTATAGGCGCCAGTTATATTTTGATTATTCAATTTCTGTGGTATTTTTACTTGAAACCTACTGTTAGACCTACCTGAAAAAATATAGAGCATTGTTTAGTTTGTATATTTATTCTACTGTATTTATTTATGCTACTGATTCTAATGTGTTTATTCATTCTTGCTTTATTACTGACTATTGCAACAAATTACCTCATAAAAACACAAATACATTGAGTGAGCAAACATTCTGGTGAGATAATTGTAATTTCTTTTTGAGAATATGTATTAAAATGATTGGAAAGGATGAGTTTGGAGACTTCTGTTTTGGTATCGTGACATCCCTATTTGGAATGATCTGATGCATTTTGATATGTAAAGGCGGTCTCTGTGGATTTTAGAGGGATGTTAGTACTGTGTTTAAGAGTTCACTCAGAGGTCTTTTTCAAAAACGAAGAATGTCTGTTTTAAGTCTGTGTCTTGGGGATCAAGCCATCTTTGGCATTATCTCATGAGTTACCTTGGGAGACTCAAGATGTGCTATCTCCGAAACCAATCCAACTTTTTAAAACTGCCTAACATTGACATCTTAAGTGTCCGATCTCTAAGTGGGACCATAACTTACAAGCTTTTGTTGTCCTATCTGTAGAAGAGTCAGTTCGTTTCCAGACTGAGTGGCACCCAATTGACAGGTCTCTTATTTATGGAGTTAATTTGGACTTGTTGATTTGGAGACTCTGGAATTCTGCTTCATAATCTTGCTCAATTTGAATGTCAGTTGAATCTGTCTGATTTGCTCTCAGTTCCTACACTTCTTTGTCCCCCTCCACCTTTTTCATCAACTCTAACAGCTGACGACTTCGCCACATTCTTCGTAAATAAAAACAACAACCATCAGTGGCCAAGTCTCCACAAACAGCAAACACACACTCCCCCTCATTCTCTCCCCTCTCAGAGTCATCCAGTCTCTCCAAACTCATCCTTTCCTATCATCCAACCTGTCCGCTTGCTCCTATCCCCACTCATCTCCTTCAAGCCATGTCTTCTACAGTTGTGCCTGCATTCACTCACATGATCAACACCTCGAATAAACCCACTGCTTAAGAAACCCACTCTAAATTCAGCACTTTTAGAAAACTACAGAACGGTATCCCTTCTTCCATTAATTGCTAAAACACTTAAAGGGGCATTCCACCCATAGGAACACTGTTTTTTATTGAAAGTGGGTCATATATGTAGTCGAAATGTAAAATAAATTTTGAATTTGGTGCCTTTGTGACCGAGGAAAGACAAAAAATAACTTCAGGACGCATTTGTATGAAAGACAACAACTCCCACAATGCACCACATTGCACAGCTCCGCAAGCCACTCCCACTAATCCAGAACATCGCATATCTGCCTATAAGAGAAATCACCCTTCCGTCTACAAGGCTAGCTACCACCAGAACTTGAAATTCATTTCACACAAAATGTCTAGTTAGTTGGCGAACTCATTAGTGCATTACTCCTCGTTTGTATTTCTTTCGAAAAGGTGAATTATTGCATGGTACCGGGATGTTCAGTCAGAACATATGCGGTGCGAAACTAGGATAGTTCACAACACAAACGTCCGTGTCCTCGTCTGATTCAGAGATTTCGTCCAGGAGAAATTGTCATCGTTGAAATTCTTTGCCGCAGACGGACTCTATCTCTGTGTTCGTAGTTGCATAGTGAGATCACCGGCGCCACCAGTCCGCCCTAACTCGAGCCAGTCCGGGCTCCTCGTCCGCGGCAGGCAGGTCTTCTGCCTCGGCTGCTCTTCGCTATAATGCGGCTTGTAGAGGTAGCCACAAACACCTGATTCAAGCATCAGACTTCCGAAATCCTCTTCTTCTATATCATATTGTGTACCCTCCGCTATTGTCATAACTTTACATCTGTCTCCACAGCGCCTGTTAGCTTAGCTTCAAACAAGATGGAGGATATTGCTTTCAGTTTCAGAGAGTAAAGTCCCACCCACTGATCTGTAATAGGTCTGTAGCGTGAGCGGGTCCCGCCCCCTGGGAAAGATGAGGAACGAGTGTCTGTAGTCTCAACAGAAATCCCCCCCTCTTACACTTCCTCCGACAATGACGCAAAATGACGATTTTTGCGTCATTGTGGGAGGAAGTGTAAGAGGTAAATAACGGATTTCTCCCGTCTCAGGGGAAAATGAGAGAGTGTTGCACGACCATTCAATAGTATGACTGGGTTTCTAACAATGCAAAGCTTAGTGCAAATGGGTGAAGTGTCCCTTTAAGGGAGTCGTGTTCAACCAAGTCTCTACTTTTCTCAAACAAAACAACCTCCTGGACAACAACCAGTCTGGCTTCAAAAGCGGCCACTCAACCAAGACTGCCCTGCTCTCAGTTATTGAAGCTCTGAGACTGGAAAGAACAGCTTCCAAATAATCAGTGCTCCTCTTGCTTGATCTGTCTGCTGCTTTTGACACAGTTAACCACCAGATCCTCATGACGATGGCCATCCCAGGGACCACACTCCAGTTGTTCAAGTCTTACCTCTCAGGTAGGTCCTTTAGGGTGTTGTGGATGGGTAAAGTGTCCAAGTCGCAACGTCTAGCTACTCGGGTGCCTCAGGGCTCAGTGCTTGGACCACTTCTCTTCTCCATCTACATATCATCACTAGGGTCTGTCATTCAGAAACATGGTTTTTCCTATCACTGCTATGCTAATGACACACAACTCTACCTCTCATTCCAGCCAGATGATCTGACGGTAGCTGCTCACATCTCAGCCTGCCTGACAGACATTTCTGACCACCTTCAACTCAACCTGGCAAAGACAGAACTGCTTGTGCCAACCCAACAGTTCATCACAACTTCTCCATTCAGTTCGTCAACCATAGCTCCTTTCAGGACAGCCAGGAACCTTGAAATTGTGATTGATGATCAATTAAACTTTACAGACCTCATTGCTAGAACTGTCCGGTCCTGCAGATTTGCCTTAAACAACATTTGGAAAATCAGGCCCTTCCTACTGGAGCATGCTACACAACTCCTTGCCCAAGCTCTTGCTTTATCCAGACTGGTAATGCTCTTTTGGAATGCCTTCCATCATGTACTGTGAAATCTCTGCAACTGATCCAGAATGTGGCAGTGAGAATGATCTTTAATGAGCTGAAGTGAGTGCACGTCACACCTCTCTTCATCAATCTGCACTGGTTGCCAATAGCAGCTCGCATCAAATTCAAGGCACTGATGATTGCCTACACTGGCTCTGCACCTCTATACCTAAACTCACTACTTCAGACTTATGTGAAGCAGAAGCTTGCATTCTACAAGTGAATGGCGTCTTGTGGTGCCATCCCAAAGAGGCACAAAATCTGGATGGATAAAAGGAGGAGTGACGACAGTGAAGGACGAGAGAAGACCAGGCCTGGATTTTACTTTGTGTTTTGTTTATGTTTGTGCGGCAGTCGTCCGTGAGGGACTGCCGCTTTCGTTTAGTTGTTTATTTTGATTTTAAAGTGTGTTTAACTTTCGCCGGTTCCCACCTCCTTCCCTGAGCCTTTAACTTAGCTACAATCACTTTCACGGACCTTTACCTTGAATGTTCCCTGCGGGTGGAATGACCTGCCTAATTCCACCCGAGTCATTTTCAAAAAACATTTAAAGACGCATTCTTTTCATCAACACTTGACCCATTAATACTTACTAACACTTACTATTCTATTATATTTTTAATCTTTTTATTTTTTTATTTTTTTACATTAATTTAAAAAAACTTGCTATGTTTACTGTGCTAGACTAACTAGGACTTGACATAGCACTTATAGCATATTGTAGCTCTATTGTTGGTTTGATTGCTTCTATTGTTCTCATTTGTAAGTCGCTTTGGATAAAAGCATCTGCTAAATGATCAAATGTAAATGTTTTTCTGCAAAATAGTTCTGCTGATGTTAAACTATAACAGAGCAGCAAGCAATATAATACAAGTAAATACAGTATTAATGAGCGTAGTCGACACTACACTGCAGCTCAACAATGGTAACACGCACAACATGCAATATTACAGTGCAGTACAACCTACTGTACAACTATGAATACCCTTACTATGTGCTTTTGAAGTCAAACCCAAAGGAAATGCCATATTTTGAATTGAGTATAATGATTGTAAGTATTTATTTCTATATTGTTATATTGTCAAATTTCCTACTTGTAATAAGTGACTCTTCACCTTTAGCATGGATATCAGGCTTGCCTCTGTCGAATCCTCAAGCAGCTCTTCAAAATTTTTATCACCTCAGGCTTCTTTAATCATCAAGCTAAAAAATATGCATGAATATTAAATACTAACGCATTTCCCCTATTATCAGCCATAGGCTTCAAAATGGAAATAAGGCTAAATATAACTTCTTTTTCATATATATTCTTATTTTTCAAATTGCACAATTATATTTCACAGGTGATGGAATCAGGTATGTAACATAATAACAGTAATATTTAGAAGTGTCATTCCCACTTAAAGACGTTCTCTATCAGAATTTGCATCTTTGACAATAAGGGCCAGATTTACTAAACTGAAAATTAACATGAGCGCAATTCCAAAAAAGCACAGACGGGATTTGCAGGAAGATTTCTTCAAGCATCTTGGAGATGTTCCTGCAGTTCTTCTGGATTAGTCTGTCTCAGTTTTTTCTGTTTCTTCATGTAATCACAGACGGACTCGATGATGGTGAGATCAGATCATCCTGGCTGTTGTGAGATTCCTTGTGCATACAGAAATCTCACTGGATTATTACAATTAATGGCAAAAATAATGTTTGGAAATGTAAACTGATATTTCCTACTGACACACTACAGCAAAATATATAAATAACTGACTTAGGGGGGATATTAACATGCCTAAGACTTTTGCACAGTACTGTATATAATTATTATTTTTCTTTTTGTGGTGATACAAACTTTAAGGGAACATTCCATTGTATAATTTTGTAAACATTATGGCAACATTACTTTTGAATGTTCTTTGAACATTCTGAAACTAGTAACATTTGAACATTTCAGAAAAACATTTTGAGAACATTATTAAAGATCAGATAACTGAATGAACATTCTATTAACCTTATTGGAATAATGTTTGTTCATAGCTTTGAAAGAACATTGAACATTGCATTGAACAGCTTCCCAAGATCGTCTATACAAGACTCGTCTTAAATATAAAAAAGTGTTTTCTGTAGTACTGTCTTGTTTTGTTTTTTTCTAGCTCTAGCCTAAGTTAAAAAATATGTTTCTGGTAACACTGAAGTCACAGGTTGCATAAGGGCATGTATGAAGGCACCATTCCCAGATGGGAAATTCAGGAAGATTTTTCTAAAACTCAATATGAAGCAGCCGCTTTTGTAATTATCTTTGGAATAATGCTTCATAAACTGTCCTCTGAAATTGTCTCCAGTGCTATAACGTTTAGATTGCCTGCGACCCGCTTGAAACATTTTTGCTCGGATTGATCTGTTCTGACATAGTCACTTTCATCTCTTTTTGCAGAGCAGTCATAACCCATTTAATTTAAGCTCCAGACTGTTCAGACAATTGGACAGATCGTTAAAAAACCTACTGATGACACATTCAGAAATAAAAGTAAAGCCAGGTTGTCAGTCTGCACGATCGAACGAGTGTACTAACTGCGATGATTTGGGTAATCTTCCTTTATATAAGACTTCTTCTCCGCCAATTGAGCAGACAAAAAGCTATTTCACACAAATGTGAAATTCTCTAATAAGTGAAACAGTCGTCTGTGCCTTTTGTGGCTTTGTGCTTTACAGATGTGTTGATTGAAAGAGTTGATCAGTATTAAGACATGGCTTTTGAGTTCAGAAAAAATAATGACGCTGAAGCATTTTGAAGTTCCCAGGCGGTTTGGGCTTGTCTATCAGATAAGTTAAAAATATTAATGCTAAAAATATCTGCCGATAGCCGCTGACCCTCAATTCTCTATGGCACTATTCATTTAGAAGGTCAAGGTCTCCGGATTAATGTGCAAGCACTTGGATACAAGTCGGGGCTAATTCTTTCAGCTGTCCGTGGGGAGATTCTGAGGTAAATGAACGGTAGGTAGGCATTACTGCTTGTTGGAAACTCACCGTTGACGCTAAATAGATATATGATTCAGAGAGCTGTGGGTGTAAGAGCATATATGAGCGGCAATTTCATCATCTCACTCCCATAGCTCATATTTATAGAGATAATTCAGAGCTTTTTAACTTGCAACTTTATTCTCTCCGAGACTGGTGGTCTATCTACAATTATTGCGTAGGCTTGGCAAATTCAGACCCCATGGAGGGACCATGTTTTGGTATTTGGTTGTGACATTACGTTAGCTTTGTGACAAGGCTTTTTATTTCAATTATTCACCCACACGCTGTGTGTTTCTCTCTAATCAGCATCCAGACTAATTAAGCACACATTTCTTCAGCTAAATGTTAGTGTTTGTTGGATGTCGACCAATCCATTATCTCTTGTTTTGAGAGTTCCCTTTAACTGGCACCTTAACGTGCCATTTGGACCCCTGCAGGATGTTGAGCGAGATCGTCCTATTCATCACATAGTCATTAATTTTAAGTCCAATTTAATAATGGAAACTAGCAGCCCACACAGTCAGAATGATCTACTGTATGACATACAAATGACACGCACATCTTTTAAGTGTGCGAAATTCAACTTTACATAATGCAATGTCTAATTAATGCTGTCTTTCAGAACACAGAAGTAATCAGTTCAGAGGAAAAATGGCTGGCATGGCAACCTTTACCTGTCATGAATGCTTTTTACGAATGCTTTTTGCACACTTTTTCTTTCTATCCATGTCGATGATTCTAACAGACATTTTTGAATGCGGTTCAAAATGAGTCATTCAGAAGTCACAAGAGCACTTTGGGTAGTGGCTGTATGCTAAATAAGAGCATAATTATAACTTTAAAGTTAACAGTATATGTTTGAAAATCCTTGGCATATTCAAAGAGCATAATGAGTAATAATTTTTTGACGTCATCCTTGAAAGCATAGTGACATTTATAAAAATCCACGTTTCGCTCCTATCGTGAATCAAAAATCCTGAGGGAGACAAGTCTCTTTCTTATTAATACCTTTTTCTACCATAATCAACTCTGACAGAGCATCTTGTGAGCATTTTGCAGCATCCGGCATCAAAGAACCGTGGATCAAACAGAGTCCAAGCAAACCAACACAATTATAACCAGCTCCGTAGGGAGTAAAATAGAGAGTCTCAGCATTTTTCCTCTGATGGAAATGGCAAAACATCCCGCTCTCAAATTCCAAGTTCTTCACTGATTTAGTTTGGGGAGAAAGGGAATGTTGGAAGTAATGTGTTTTAATAAGTTAGGAATCACATGGGATGGATTTGATTCAAGCTGTTTGTTCCCTTTATGGAGCTTATTAAACGGGAGCAGCAGATTCAGGCCCATATGCTCATGCTATCTACAACTTCATGCGGCTGTTGGCATTGGCGGTGAGATGAATTATTGAATCGGTTAACGAAACTCATTAAAGCATACTGCACCGCAGAACATGGGAAATATATGTTGCTTCATCCTCTGAGCTGTCTGAATAATGAACAGCTGAAACTATTCAGCAGAGCTTGTAGTGAATAAGTGAGTATACAACATTCCTCAACATTATTGACAATATATTAAGCCATGAGATGGGTAACAAGCTTTGAAATTTCTCGTTTCCATATAGACAACTTGTGAAACCTAGCTGCAGAAACATCAGAAGTCTTCAGTTACAATCTTCAGTTTGCTCGAAAATCTGTTCGTATCCTTGTCAGAATGTTGGATCAGCCACATTCACTTTGATGCTAATGTATACTAATGATCAGGGTTGCACATAACATTTTTGGTCTTGTTCTCAGGGGAGAACCTGGGGTTGTTGCTTGGTCCTCACATTTTCAAATGCATTTTTTCCTTAACCCACCTCACGGGAGGAACAAATTAGAGGGATGCATGGATAATGTCATGTGACATGATTCACATGAACTTTAATTTCAACTGAAAATTAAGAGAAGAAGTGCA
The DNA here is from genome assembly GCF_963993115.1 of Abramis brama. Lineage (NCBI taxonomy): Eukaryota > Metazoa > Chordata > Actinopteri > Cypriniformes > Leuciscidae > Abramis > Abramis brama. Next base: position 9,854,528 of record NC_139987.1, read on the forward strand.
ACAGAATGTCTGATCTTTAAAACCTTGTAACTTTCAAAATAACATAACTGTTTCAAGCTCTGGAAATTAAATGTGCAAATATCTGCTTTTCTAACTCCGAAAACCAAAGAAATGACAACTTTAAAGCGCTTACTAGAGTTACTATCTTAAAGCAAGCCTATCCAACACCACAGATTGCGCACCTATCTATCCCCAAATCTTAGGTACGCAAATGAGGGTTGCGGCAATTCATCTGGTACGCATTCTTTAATTGGGTAGCGCATGCGCACCTGCGCACCACTTATGTGCACCCCTGCTAATGATATAAATATAAATGGTGACTCGTGCCAAATTTTCACAGTAAGTGACAAGAGTGGCAAGCGAATCACATGACACTGCAGTACAAATAGTAGACTGAAAATTCTCCATGCCCCACTTGTTTCAACAAAAATTTGGGATGAATGCTAATATGATTAAGGGGCTAGCCTTATGTGCAGAACATTTGTGCCTATAGTGAAAATCATAATTATGTGAGCTCTGGGAAGTACAGGCGAGTTGGATAGTAGCTAAACTGGGTTATTTATTTATTGTGCTGATTTGCATGATGTGCTGTGGCGTGCTGTGGTTAGTTGCGCTGTTGCTGAAATATGGAGTTGGCTGGTGTGATTAGCATTGCTAATGCTGCAGCTCTGCATTCCCTTTAATAAAAGTAACTTGAAGTATACTTATTTTAAGTATATTTAAGTAAATTTCAAGTATATTTTTAAGTATACTTTATGTAGCAAGTATACCAATATCAATGTACTATAGTAGTATACTTGTAAGTGTACTTTTTCAATACTACTTGGGACTAAATTGTCCTACTTTTAAGTATGCCTAATGCCTATACTTTAAGTGTAACAGTAGTAAACTTTGAGTACTCAACTAACAACTAGGCTACATTTTCCGTTTGTACTGCAACTAAGTGAACTTATAATACTGATAGTTTACTAGTTAAATACTTGTAGCAGATTTTTAAGTTTATGAAAGCACACTTTGGAGTATACTCCATAAACTGCTAGTTTCAAATTGTTCAATATGATTAACCCATGAATGTTTTGCCAATCACTATTACATATTTGTGTCTTTAGTTACCCAGTACAGCTCATTTCCCAGTACATTCAGTATCTGGCTCATATTCGCAATCTCAAACATATTCTCAAAACTAGCATTTCCAACATGTTCAAAAGCAATATTTTGATTGCTGACAGCTTCTTCACCAGATCCATCACCAAGTGACAGTGACACTAATATTTGATTGCGTTCAGTACTTGCTCTGCAATAAATTGCTGAGCCATTTCAAGTTCTGTTGATGATACTTCCTATTCTTTTGTTTTCTGCCTGCGGTAACTGTGAGTGAAACGTCACTTCATCATTGTGTATCAGACATTGACACCTTGTGGAATAAAGGTGAATTGCACTTATTCAGTCATCAAAGAATCAATTATTGTTGTGCACAAAAAAAAAAAAAAACTATTACAGACCTCAGCTCGTTAGCGACCCTATACAACTTTTTACAAAAAATGAATTGTAAAACAGGCATTCTTTTATAAAATGTTTTCTTGCTGTATTGTTTATAATGAATTGATTGAGGAATACTAAGAAGGTTGTATAAATGAGGAGGCGGCTAGTGAATGATGTCCCGGGTCACTAAAGACCAGAAGTATGCTTTAAAGGGTTAAAACTGTCTTTATTGTCATAAAATAGAATAATATATGACACTTACATGACAGTGTGGTGTTGTCATCGGATTATGCCTTTGCTAATTTTCTTAAAGAGACAGTAACAAAGAGAACAAAAAACAAAACAAATATTAAATTCAAATATTAAACTTAAATTAAATCCCTAAAGATTTTCCAATTGTTTCCACTCATACTCAAATTAATAAACACTCAAATCCATTTAGGTTGCTGATTATCTGTAGATTGCTATGGGTAGGCTATATATAATCAAGCACATTTGGATCAGAGTTTTAGTCAATTTTCAATTTACTACTCTGTTATTTCTCATGATCAAATATTGATAACAAAATCATTATTACTTTCAAATCAGACTAAATGTTTTCAAATTGATGTTTTAGTAACCACAGTGCGTACAAAATGCAATTGGGATTGTGCTTGCAATCAAAACTAGTATTAACGGTACTGGCCTGAAATTTCTACTTAACTACTGATGCATAACAACAAAAGAGGATATTTTGAAGAACGTTGGACTCCACTGACTTTAATTTTATGGACAAAAAAGAAGTTATTTTAATCTATTTGTGTGTGTGTGTGTGTGTGTGTGTGTGTTCCACAGAATAAAATAAAGTAATTAAGGTTTAGAATGACATGAAGGTTGGCAAATGATGAGAGAATGTTCATTTTTGGGTGAACCATCCCTTTAATATTGAAGCCCCTCATTCTGTCTGTTGATTGTGGGTAGTAAGAAATTTGTGAGGTTCCATTCTGTCACTATGCAAACTGGAGCATAGTAAATGCTTAATGTGGACGCGGTTACAGCATTGCTTTGAATTGCTATGAATATTCATGCATTAAAGCACAACTGTGCCCCAAATGCATCAGCTCTTAAGGTGGCACCATCAACATTTAGACTTGGCAAAGCCATGACACATTTCACTTGTAGATTTTTCTTTAATTCTGCTGTCTCCATTCTTGCTGTTTCTAATTTCATATTCAGTCAAGATAAGAAACCATGTGTTCTTCAGCATAGCTGAACATAAAAATAATTCATAAGTAGCTGTGTGTCTTATTTCATCTAGTCATTGCTTTAATGCAATGCTTCATTAAAGAGAAAAAGCCCCATTATCATTATTCTGTTGCCATGGGATCCACTTCTGGAGAGCTAGTTTGGAAGCAGTGAAAATGAGTTAGTAATATATTAAGTTCTTGATTTTCTAAATCACTGACTAATGTGAGTAACAATCTTTTTTAATGCGAGTAACAATCTACTCTGTGCGTTAGATCAGTGGCTGCTATGAGACGCTTGTTGTACATTGCAGGAAGCTAGTTCGATATTAGAATATCATAAAAGCTGGATGACTTGTGCTGCTAAATGGCATGCAATTAATTGTTAAAATATATTGCATGGTGGCGAAAATGCTGTATTACTATTTCTACAAATAAAGCTCTTTCTGATTACGCTATGTTTGCCACTTGACAAAACAGTGCTGTCTCTGAGGCACAAACATGTTACTCGCAGTAAATCAAGAAAACAAGAGGTTCAACCAATAAGACTAACCGTGTTGAGCTATATAACAATGATTAGTTTTCTGTGGATAAATGTATCCAAACAGTTGCTTACCTATCAAATATACAGTGAGGAAAATAAGTATTTGAACACCCTGCTATTTTGCAAGTTCTCCCACTTAGAAATCATGGAGGGGTCTGAAATTGTCATTGTAGGTGCATGTCCACTGTGAGAGACATAATCTAAAAAAAAAAAAAATCCAGAAATCACAATGTATGATTTTTTAACTATTTATTTGTGTGATACAGCTGCAAATAAGTATTTGAACACCTGAGAAAATCAATGTTAATATTTGGTACAGTAGCCTTTGTTTGCAATTACAGAGGTCAAACGTTTCCTGTAGTTTTTCACCAGGTTTGCACACACTGCAGGAGGGATTTTGGCCCACTCCTCCACACAGATCTTCTCTAGATCAGTCAGGTTTCTGGGCTGTCGCTGAGAAACACGGAGTTTGAGCTCCCTCCAAAGATTCTCTATTGGGTTTAGGTCTGGAGACTGGCTAGGCCACGCCAGAACCTTGATATGCTTCTTACAGAGCCACTCCTTGGTTATCCTGGCTGTGTGCTTCGGGTCATTGTCATGTTGGAAGACCCAGCCTCGACCCATCTTCAATGCTCTAACTGAGGGAAGGAGGTTGTTCCCCAAAATCTCGCAATACATGGCCCCGGTCATCCTCTCCTTAATACAGTGCATTCGCCCTGTCCCATGTGCAGAAAAACACCCCCAAAGCATGATGCTACCACCCCCATGCTTCACAGTAGGGATGGTGTTCTTGGGATGGTACTCATCATTCTTCTTCCTCCAAACACGTTTAGTGGAATTATGACCAAAAAGTTCTATTTTGGTCTCATCTGACCACATGACTTTCTCCCATGACTCATCTGGATCATCCAAATGGTCATTGGCAAACTTAAGACGGGCCTTGACATGTGCTGGTTTAACCCTCTGGGGACCAAGCTGTTTTTGGGGTCCTTGAGATGTTCTGACATGCCTTGACATTTGTGCTTTTTTCAGTTATTTATAAACATGTTAATGGCAAAGGTGTAAATTCACTCTATATAGCACAAACAGGGCTACCATAATATGCGAGCAACGTGTATGTAGATGTTTGTATTTTTAAGAGAATAATGTTTATGCGTGGTTATTGGAAAAAATTAAAATGAAAGTTACTGAATTAAGACCACAAAACACATATTAAATATGTGTCCACAAGACTTTTGACTAATGGATGTTGTCCCTTTGAGTTCTAGCTTCAAAATGATGTAAAAATAGTCTTGCTTTATCGTTCACAAAAAAAATACATTGATTTAAATGGTGTAAAACAGGTTTTGCTTGGAAAGCCAATATGCGAGGGGGAGGAGTAGTTTACACCTTAGATTATGAATGTCCCACCCACTCTGCATAATTAGCCATTCACTCAGGTGTGAAACTGACTGAGCCACAATGCAAGGACAAAAGATGTATTTAGAAGAAGACTTATATTGACCATTTAAGATTTCGCTTACATCTCTCTTGTAAATATGTTTTGCTATTTTATTAAAAATGTTACAATTACAACAATAATTACAATTTCAACAATATTTCAAGTGTACTCTTTCTTTGTAAAAAAAAAAAAAAGATTATAGGCCTACATTTTATCATATGTATTCATTAGTTTGAATATAGCCAACATTGGAACATCTAACATCTTAGTCTATGAATTTATTTTTGACAAAAATAGTATTTTTTTTGCAGTTTAATACGTTGCTTATACAAATACATTTTATTTCAACATATTCCAGTCGATTTTTACTCATCTCAGTAGGCTATAGCAAAGCAGTTTATTCTTTCACACACAGACGCGCGATTCATATTTAGGCTAAACAGTCTTTACAAATATGTCCCCTTCATTCATCTCACAGAAAGGCGAGTAATATTATAGAAATGCGATTCATCTTTTTGCGGTTTACATAGGCCTACACTAACGTTATTCCATAACGTTATTCCACACGTGAGAAAAGAAAACAGCCTACCTCACTCCTCAGCGGAATCTGCTCCTCATTTCAGGAGATATTGCTCCTCATCAGCACTGTTCTGAGGAATCTTTTCTCCATAAGGTAGGCTATAATGTCTCACTCGCGAGGAGTCGCGACGCGCTTTGTTTACAGCTGATGTGGGCGTTTCACAGCTCTGAAATAGTTCTCAGAATTTGCGTTTGAATAGCACGCGCTCTCCGGGGAGTGGTCACATTACTGTGAATGAGCTCCTAATGAGCTCGACAGGAGTCACTCTCTTTTTATACAGATTACAGAAGCTGAGAATATTTGTTTTTTATATAAATGACTTCATTTAAAAGATGCGATCTCAAGCTTTATGCCCGTGGGTCTGTTTGCCTGTTTGACTGAATTTTCGCGGAGTTATAGATCATTTTCGAACGCGTTTCAAATGGGAGTTTACTGACAGAGAGAAGGCAGAAATCACATCATGTTAATTTTTCTTTATTTGTCAAAAAGCAAAACACTTTATTTTTATTGTGAGTATACAGAAAAAAAATAGAAACTGAACAGGATCGATTGATGTATTACACGAAAATGAAAGATCAAAATTAACAGAGCATTTAGTGTTTATTTTCATTGCTAAAAAAAAAAAACGAGCAAAACGCGCGGGTGCGTTTGTGGTCCCCAGAGGGTTAAGCAGGGGAACCTTCCGTGCCATGCATGATTTCAAACCATGACGTCTTAGTGTATTACCAACAGTAACCTTGGAAACGGTGGTCCCAGCTCTTTTCAGGTCATTGACCAGCTCCTCCCGTGTAGTTCTGGGCTGATTTCTCACCTTTCTTAGGATCATTGAGACCCCACGAGGTGAGATCTTGCATGGAGCCCCAGTCCAGTTCTTCCATTTTCTAATGATTGCTCCAACAGTGGACCTTTTTTCACCAAGCTGCTTGGCAATTTCCCCGTAGCCCTTTCCAGCCTTGTGGAGGTGTACAATTTTGTCTCTAGTGTCTTTGGACAGCTCTTTGGTCTTGGCCATGTTAGTAGTTGGATTCTTACTGATTGTATGGGTTGGACAGGTGTCTTTATGCAGCTAACAACCTCAAACAGGTGCATCTAATTTAGGATAATAAATGGAGTGGAGGTGGACATTTTAAAGGCAGACTAACAGGTCTTTGAGGGTCAGAATTATAGCTGATAGACAGGTGTTCAAATACTTATTTGCAGCTGTATCATACAAATAAATAGTTAAAAAATCATATATTGTGATTTCTGGATTTTTTTTTAGATTATGTCTCTCACAGTGGACATGCACCTACGATGACAATTTCAGACCCCTCCATGATTTCCAAGTGGGAGAACTTGCAAAATAGCAGGGTGTTCAAATACTTATTTTCCTCACTGTATAATATATTAAAGTGTCTTTGGTTTTTCCATGGTTTCTACGGAAGGTAAACCTGGAAATCGAGGGTAACACGGATGTGACATCATTGACAGGTCAACAAAAATGTATAATGTGTGTATATATACTATACATAAATATATATTGGTTGTCATGTTCAAGTGGTTTTTAAATATTTTAATCCAAAAATCTCACATATTGTGTCAGCATATTAGAATGATTTCTGAAGGATCATTTGACACTAAAGACTGGAGAATTCAGATTTCCCATCACAGGAATAAATCATATTTTGAAATATGACGAATGTGATTTTAACTGTAATAATATTTTACAATATTACTGTTTTTACTGTATTTTTACTCAAATAAATAAAGCCTCAGAAGAGACTGTCCCTATTGAACATTCTGTTGACTATACAGTAAGTAACTCTGCAACTACAACTAACTCTCATTAGAGTATTTGTCACGGGTGACAAATGAAGAGGCGGAACTTTTGTTTGAAAGGGCGGAACCTTTGTGCACGGTCATGATTTCCGGTGAGCGCTCCGGTTCCTGTAACTCCGGGCAAAAGCATTAACTGGCGATTGATTCCAGGTGTGAGAAGAACGCAGATCAGCGGTGATTGGAAATCACAGTGGGAGGAAGAGATACAAAAGGGCTTCATCTTCTGAACAGTTGGTTGGTCTTTCTTTTCGTGTCGTCTTCGAGGTTAGTGTTGGCTGGAAGTTGTTCGTTTTGGATCGTCTTCTGTGTGTGTTTTCCAGTGTGTGCTCCAGCCGTTTGCGTCTCCACCAACGTGGGTTCGTCAGTCGGGTGCTCCAACTAGTGTGTTTGTTCTGGATTGGAAGAAGAATTGGATACTTGGAGAGTGGAGATCGAATTATCAGCGGGAATTCATCATTAAGGAGAGATAAGTGTTATGCATTGCTTAGATTGTGATGTGATGGATGTTTTGGAAGATACAATGGAACTTTATGACTTATAACTTATCTTTTGGAGAGGATTGGACACCTTATGCTTTATTGTGGATGTTAAGGAGATTGTATTGAATAATTGAGGATTGGAAGTCCCTGCCAATGCCCTAAGCTGTTATGAAGTTATGAAGATTTGCAGTGCTATACATTGATGTAATCACGTGTGCTGTTCTGTGTGGATTGCAGTGAATCACGAGTGGGAGTGCATAGCGAAGGCATGAGGAGATCCAGCCCATTTATGAAAATATCTTTTCTGTCTCGGAATCCGATGAACGAGATCAACCAGTGGTGAACTCCTTTCCATTACTTCTTTAACTAGATAAGTCAGTGGATGGTTTTCTTTTCACTGCTTCCGGTATTATGTCTCCAGCAGTGTTGAAGCAACGATATCCATTTCTGTCCGCCTGAGCCCCGTGAAGAGAACCAGTTCAGCTTCGCTGAAGAAGCCACCATTCTCTGTCCGCCTGAGCCCCGTGAAGAGAACCAGTTCAGCTTCGCTGAAGAAGCCACCATTCTCTGTCCGCCTGAGCCCCATGAAGAGAACCAGTTCAGCTTCGCTGAAGAAGCCACCATTCTCTGTCCGCCTGAGCCCCATGAAGAGAACCAGTTCAGCTTCGCTGAAGAAGCCACCATTCTCTGTCCGCCTGAGCCCCATGAAGAGAACCAGTTCAGCTTCGCTGAAGAAGCCACCATTCTCTGTCCGCCTGAGCCCCGTGAAGAGAACCAGTTCAGCTTCGCTGAAGAAGCCACCATTCTCTGTCCGCCTGAGCCCCATGAAGAGAACCAGTCCAGCTTCGCTGAAGAAGCCACCATTCTCTGTCCGCCTGAGCCCCGTGAAGAGAACCAGTTTAGCTTTGTTGAAGAAGCCACCATTCTCTGTCCGCCTGAGCCCCATGAAGAGAACCAGTCCAGCTTCGCTGAAGAAGCCACCATTCTCTGTCCGCCTGAGCCCCGTGAAGAGAACCAGTTTAGCTTTGTTGAAGAAGCCATCATTCTCTGTCTGTCTGAGCCACGGTGAAGAGGAATAAGCCAGTGCAGTGTGGGCTAACTGCAAGAAGTCAAAGCTCTCTTTATTTTTAATTAGTATTTTTCAATTAAATAAAAACCTTTTTAAATCTTATTCATTTTGTTGGTCCTTTGTCTGCCTGCGTGCCCGTGGTGTCCCAAATTCAAGAGGGGTGTGGCCGGGTCATCTCCTTGTAGTTGCCCACCCCGACCTGTGACATATTACTAGACTTTCTGCTTAATATCTGCTAACTCTTTATTGTGATGCTCCTCCAACAGACATGCATGTCAACTTATTCTAACACTAACCCTACCAGTCTACTAATACTCTACTAACACTCTAATGAGAGCAACGTTACTTATAGTCAACGGAATGTGTTAAAGGGAACATCAAAATAATTGAAACCAAATTCTTTATTCCAAACTTTTGACTTGTGGTGTATATAATTTCCAAATGACTTTTACTTTTCTTTATCTTCGACACTTTTATATATCTTACCAATATATAGTGGGCTCCAAATGTTTGAGACTACTAATGAAAATGCTTTAATTTTGATTATTTTCTAATTGAATACATCTCATATTTAGTCAATAAGTGGCAGCTGTCCAGTAGCGCAATGCACGCCTCACACAGACCTCACGCTGTTACTGAAGAAATGCACAGAGGCTGGGTTCATTGCTCTTAGGTAAATATCTTAGTCAAGTGCAAACATAATGTTGTTAGACACTGAAATTAGATTTTCTTCTTTGGTGTAAATATCTGATGTTTCTGCTTATTAATGTTTGCAAAGATATATTTAAGATGACAAGATCAATGAATTTTCTAGTGTGTTTTGTTTGTTCATACTAGCATGTTTTTCAAGCTGATCGTAAGCCTGGTGACATTTTAGGAAAATCAGCTGGAAAGTGAACACAAGGTTGAGGCAGTCATGTCTTCAAAAAGGCACTCTACCTTGCAAAATAGTTGTCAATTGTCTGTTGCCCCTTGTCATCAAAATTGTTAGTTTCAAACAAACTGCCCTGCAAGGCCAAACATCATATATGGATCACAACAACCTCCAGTCTTTTGTGAACAAATAACTTTTTTTTCTAGAAAAGAACACACCATCAAAGATTAAATGCTGTGAGACAGATTTTGAAACTATAATCCTTCAGTAATCCTTTCTCTCTACATGAGTTTTTGCCCCCTATTTTGGGTTGTTTCCATTTTGTCTGAGTTGCTTTAGCACCCAAATTTCACTTGTGAGTGAGTCAATCGCTGCATCCCGAAATCAAGTACTTCCCTACTGAATAGTGTTGTATCTGTCAGAAGTAATTTAACAATAAAGCAGATGAGACAGAAGTAACAAACTTCATCCATCTTGTTTTTACACATTTCCGTTCTCGCATATTACGTCATTACATCATTCAGGCACAACCTCAACAGTTCTGACTTCCTCTTCAAAATGGTAGTCAGCAATACAATTTCACTTATGTTCACAACATATAGTATGCGGATAACCGTACAGCAAAAGAGTAGTATGTCTGAATACATATTGGAAAACAGTAGGCAAAAAACTCATATGACCTGACCTACAGTACTACTTCCTGCAAGTTTCTGAAGTGCTCATCTGATGGACACAATAGCCACTTTTCCACCATTGGGCCAAACCATTCTCATTGTTTAACTGTTGCATTTCATGCCGATACTGATAAGGTTTCATTTTCACTTGAATCCGTGAATAAGATTCATTCTACAAGCATAGTCTTAGATTAAAAAAATGGGTTTTCTTTCCATATTTCCCTAGGGTTTTTCATTCAATTTTAAAGAACCCCTTTATGCAAAAAAGGTTCTACATAAGGAGAAATGTATTAGATGATTGCATAATATTTTCATGTTTAACAGGCTATTTCAATTTCAATTTAAGCCTACAATTTACATCTCTTCAGAATAATGCAAAAACTGTACCACGTCGATTTCCAGATGGAAGCCATTATGGATCCGTGTAAAGACCACACTTATGTATGCTAAGAAATCTGTCTGTATTGAACAAGATGCACATGTTCAGCATTACTTTGTGTATTTAAGTGTTCAATAAGAGAGAGCTTGCTCTACCAAATTATTGATTTCTAAATCCCATTTGTCTTGATGTCTTAGCTGTATTGTGAATAGAAAGAAAGCTCAGGCAGGTACAGTACAGCTATACTTAACCCTGCTTCGACCTGCTGTAGTCCTACATGGTAATTGATGCTATTTGTATGCTGCTGTCGGCGGTTAAGAACCATACACATTATGGAAGGACCATTAAGTTGTCGGAGCTTGTCAAAAGAAAACACATCTGTTCTTAATGCGAGACAGACTCCGGTATGATACAGGAAGGGCTACTGACTGGGCTAATAGCATGAGGGGAAAACTAATTTGGAATAGCAGAAAATCTCTTATTTTGAAGCCACACAGCAACAGAATTATTTCTGTATATCTTCTAGCAACCACATGGTTCATTTTGTTCTTTCTTTGTGCTGCAATCATTAGGGTCTTAATTCATCATATAGGGTCTTAATTCTTGTAGATTGTGTGGCTTTTATCGACGATGCATTAGTTGTATCATAATATTATTGTATTATGACAAAATTACCATAATGGGAACAAAACAATAACTTGCCTAATGGAAAAACTTAATGGAAAGGAACATCTTGTGTCAAACCAGAGCCTAGATTTTCATTTATTTGTCATGCATGACTTTACTGACTCTGCTTATTGCAAAACATCTACTCACACATTTGTTCTCATAATCACAACTGGATTGTCATACACTTCAATCAAAACTGTTTACAAAAAGTTAATATAAAAAGACCATAGACTCTCACTGGATTATCAGCTTTGTTCAAACAGTACAACATTTTTTGGTCATTTTTATTTGGCAATATCAATTGTGACAAAGCATGGAAAATGCTAAATAAGTTTTGGGACGATTTAAATTAAACATTTCATCTGAATTTTGTGGACAGAAAAAAGAAACTATTTTGCATCTGTTTTATTGGCGTTATCTTAAGATTATTTTATAAAGATTTAGACATCTACTGTATATTAATAGAAAATTGTGGCGTATGAGAAATTTGTGTATTTAATGTACTTTTTTATTTCCAGAATGATAATGTGGAAGGTAAAGAACAATATATTATGCATATATTTATTTTATTATATATATATATATATATATATATATATATATATACATATATATATATATATGTGTGTGTGTGTGTGTGTGTGTGTGTGTGTGTGTGTGTGTGTGTGTATACATGTATGTATTAGGGCTGTGAAAAGATTAATCGCGATTAATCGCATCCAAAATAAAAGTTTGTGTTTACATAATATATGTGTGTGTACTGTGTATAATTATTTTGTATATATAAATACACACACATGCATGTATATATTTAAGTAATATTTGCATACATATACTGTATATATTTATATATAATTTATATTATATATAAATATAATTTTTTATATATAAATAACACATTTTTCTTAAATATATACATGCATGTGTGTGTATTTATATATACAAATTTAATTATACACAGTACACACACATATATTATTTAAACACAAACTTTTATTTTGGATGCTTTTAATCGCGATTAATCTTTTCACAGCCCTAGTATGTATATATGTGTGTGTGTATTGACTGATTTAAATAATAACACAAAAACAATACATATATTTATATAGGGTGAATTTGGGTTAATTGGGACAAAAAGCAGTGAAAAAAAAAAGAAGAGCACTGTCATAGTCTGAACAATCGGATTGAGTATCTCTAAAACTGGGTCAGGTTAATGGCTTGTTAAAACCTCTCAGAAAAAGTGATTGTGAGTGCTGAACTTTAAAATGACCTTGACGTTGACCACACCACAGGAGAAAGCGGCTTCATGTTGCCCCTATGAAAATGAACAAAGAACTCCTATAGATCGCCTTCACAGTATTTCAGTAATATGGACACACCATAGATAGATGCAGTTTTCACTTTCAATTGCATATTAGTTTTCTGACAGTTTAAGAACCATAAGCTGTTCAATCAGAGAAGAACACCATCTGCGAGCAAAAAAAAAAAAAAAAACACCACAAAAAACCTTGGGAAATTACTGCAGATTTAACTTGGGAGTGAACAAATATTTTGGAATGAGACAGACAACTATAGCACTGAGTCCGTCTGCAGCACTCCGGCTCTTGAGGTGTTACTCCCGTGTGTTAGTGAACCGCTGCTCCTCAAGTGGCTCCGCTGGAGTGTTCTGGCCCCGGTGACTCATGCCATCTGTTAGCAGCTCTTGTACCATCACACTGGTGTGTTCTTTCCAATAAAAACAAAGGTGAAGATTATCTTTTTTAAATCTTTGGTTTTCAATGAGTTTGGTTTCCAGATGGTTTTAAATTTGATTTACTGTTACCAAAGCATCAAGTATGTAACTCATTTTTAATTTGTTGGATTGGATTCAATTTAATGCATGCTACAGTTTACTTTCGGATTACTTTGTGCTCATTAAATACATTTGAGATTAACTTTATATCATTTTACACCAGCCCACCGGTGGGCCCAAAGCCATTACATATTTAAAACGGTAATATCCTATACTAAACCTACTGTAAACTAATCTTGACAAAATATATATCATTTGAAAGCTTACAATCTCTAGTTTTCATATTTGGTGACTGATTCTCAAACAGAGGAGACGTAATTTATCAATTTGCAACAAGAATATTTCCGTATTCCTAAGGCGTGTTCAGACCTTTATTTTGAAATAGCAATGAACATGAAAAATCATGAAAGAATGGTAGAAACCTCAGTTTGTTTTCATGCCAAGAGTTCAAAAGATAACATTCATTAAATTATTTTAGAAAAAAAGGTCTGAAAATGTTTAAAATATAAAGAAAAAATGATAGATTCACCATTTGTGATGTGGCAGCAAGCTATAGCGCACACACGTGTTATTTTGAGGTTGAATTCATATCAAAATCTGCCAGACTTCCCATACTACTTCGGAATAGAATGTCTACTTCATAAATTGTATGAAAATTGTGGAAATAATGGTTCAGATCACTCAAACCACATATGGAAATTGAGGCACCCTTATATGGGCAGTAATGGAGTCTGGTTGTGCCTAGTGAAAATGTTTGGTACTGCGGCCAAACAAAATTTTACTGAAAGCTCATTTTTTTGAGATATCAACCTAAAATTTGAAACACAACTTGTTCAGATTTTTGGCTTGGATTTTTTTGCAGTTTTAGAGTCGCCCAGGTTTTAAAAATATACATTTTATATAAAATATGAATAATCAAATTTTTTACATTGTACATTTTCATAAACTCAAACTTCTATAACTTTTTTTCTGTTTCACTTTCTTAATTTATTTCACTTCTACAGAAATCTGAATGTCTTCTTTAAAACAAGGCCAATTTTACGTCTATACTCCAAAGCATTCTTTAATTACAACCATTTAAGTTTGAAATGTGCATTTTCATGTCTATTCAAAAAAAGGGGGGTGACACTTAAAGAGAGGCTTCATTGTCGTTAAACCTTGCGGTAACACTTTATTTCAACAGTCAACTTAAGACATTCTACTTAATATAAGTAACTTTGCATCTACATGTCACCTACAAGTCAGAGTATTAGTACACTGTCTGCTTAATATCAGCTAATATCAACTTTATCTTGATGCTCCCCCAACAGACAGTCTATAAGTCTATTGCAAGAACATGTCAACTTATACTACTAACTTTAATTTTAACCTATATCAGTCTGCTAATACTGAGAGTTAGTTGACATGTAGTTGCAAATTAATGAGAGTTAACTGACATTTAGTTGCAAAGTTATTTATAGTTAGCAGATTATCTAAAGTTGACTACTGAAATAAACTGTAACCAAACGTAAATTCTACTAATAATGTTGAGCTTTAGCCATAGAATTTCTTTAATTAAAAACAAAGTAAAATAACTTTAAATTATACACAATCAAGATAATCTTACATTTACTATACAGAATCAATCAAGTCAATAAAACTAGACTTTAACCATCATGTTAATGATGTTACAATTACAGATTTATTTAATAGCACAAATATATCTTGTTTGAACACATATACCCTCACAAACCATTATAAAACATTTCCAAAATTCTGCACATCTGGCACAAAATGTGATCTTTATTGTGGCTATATCTTTTCTTCACAATGTCTTAGATTTATTTGAAGTTTTTGACATGTTGCAGCTCCAGCGATTTTACAGAGGTACTTTGCTAATTCAGAGGAGCCCTGAGAAGAAATACCACTGAGGTTAAAAATTGTAAAAATGTGTTGTTCTAAATATTTCAGTATTAAGTTATAGTAGCCTACTATAAATGTTAGCTCTATCAAAACTTTAAAGACGTGAAGCGGGGGTTTGAAATGCAGCTCTACATCATATGACGTGCACTAAAGTCAGAACGTTTCTCTTACAGCAGTTGTCTAGATTAATGTTTTTGACATTGCAATGAAATAATTATATCTGTCTCGATGCTATTAAAATAGTAAAACAATTTTATTTTAGAACAGATGTATAAGCATCGGTCAGGTACATCTAAATACTGCTTCTCTGCCCTGTTTTTTGTTAACGTGAAACAGAAGCCTTCCTCAGGTTTCCTTAAAAATCTGCAGCACCACATTGAACTTCACTGTCCTCTTGATTTCCAGATGTCTCATTCTAAAACAGTGAGCACATTTATGTGCACATCAATATAACTCACAAAAATCAGCTTAGTGAAATAACCCATTATCCCGGTTTACATAGCCTTAACCAATAATCCGGTTACATAAGTAAACTGTTTACAAAACTTAATTAAGGGAAAAATCGGGGTAAGGGGCAGAAATCGTCTCAGGTTACAAATGTAACCCTGGTTCCCTAAAAAGGGGAATGAGACTCTGTGTCTGGTTTGACGCTATGCTGGTAAAACAGATAGTTCTCATTGGCATTGATGGTCCCATGAAGAACCTTTAAGATTCATGGAGCCTTTCCATTGCACAAAAGATTATTTATAGTGGGGGAAAAGGTTCTTTAGATTATTTAATTGTTCTTCACAA